>NC_136067.1:1395475263-1396075263 GCF_964261635.1 Lissotriton helveticus
TTTTTGGCAGTCCCAGATTTGGTTCCCCTCAATGCTGGAGATGGCCATAGACTTTCCAGTACTTTTTCCATCCTATGACAATCTGCTTCTGAATTCCTAAGGCGAGCGTCACAACCTCATTCTGGACAATTCCATTATTCTGTCGGCCTGGAAAGTTTCCGGCCTTCCTCTCCTGACGTCCTCATTTCACAAGAGGCTGCTCTCTTTATCAGCCAGGCCTGGGACCCTGGGACTTACAAAGCTTACAAATCCGCCTGGTCTCTTTGGGCAAGCTGGTGTGGAAAGGAATATCGATCCCCTTTCAGCCCCTCTGAACTTTGTGGTGAACTTTTTGTCTTCTGAGGCCAGTTCAGGTAATTCTTATCGTACTATCAATCTTTATCGTTCAGCTATTTCCCTCAATCATGCCCCTATTGACGGCAAGTCGGCAGGTGCCCCTCCTTTGATTTGCCGCCTGCTGAAAGGAGTCCGCTGTTCCAAACCTCCGTTGGCTAAGTATTCCTCTTTGTGGGATGTTTCAGTTGTACTCAAACTTTTTTCTGACTGGCCAGACAATTCTGCTCTTTCTCTCAAGATGTTATCTGCTAAACTTACAATGTTATTGTGTTTCATTTCCATCAAACATGTGTCTGATGTCAGAGCTTTAGATATTTCTGCTTGTCAGTTTTCCCCTACAGGTGTTGTGTCCCAGATTCACAGACGGACAAAAACTCATTTAGACTCTGTTTTTTATCCTTATTTTCCTGCTCCACCTAAGCTATGTGTCGATCACTGTTTAAAAGTGTACGAACAAAGGACTTCTGATCTCAGAGCGCCCTCTCACTCCCAACTCCTTATCTCTTTCCGTAAGCCTCACCTTCCTGTCTCCTCCCCTACCCTTGCCCGGAGGAGCCATGGCTTCTAAGGCCTTTTGGGCAGGCTCCCGTTTAGAGGACATTCTGAGATCAGCGGATTGGACCAATTATAATGTTTTTCATACGTTCTATTGCAAACCAATCAATACTGTGGCTTCTGTTGTTGTTGATATGCTTTGAACAAGCATAATAGGAGCATCCGGTCTTGCCATAAAATGTAGATTTTCCTAGTTGTTATGGCGGAAAGTCTTAATTTTTATTAAAAACACAGAGGCGAGTATTATCCCACCTCTACACTACTAACTTATGTTCTCCCTCCCTTCAGCGAATCCAGCACTGCCACCTGCATCGTCGTAGGAAGACCTCTCTCCACCTACTCCGTTCATCGCCTCCACGATCCTCCTTGCCTGCACGTCTGGATCCTTCTCCTGGGTCTCCTGTTGGACAACCTTCCTGGATTCCTCGGATTCAAGATGTCTGTTCCTGGACTTTGGCGTTTTCTTTGGTTATGATTATGGTTCCTTTGTTTTCCGATCTTATCTGACCAGCTCGTCAGCGATAAGAGGAAGCTGCGGAGTCAGTGGTGACTCTTATTACTATACTGTGTCATGATTGGTCATTATGTTATCGTTTTTTGCATTCCCATTGGCCAGCCCTTCGCCTGGTCCACTGGGAACTGTAGTTTTTCTTACTTATCTTGGCTGCTGTTAGAATAAAGCAAGATTAGAAGGCATAATACTCGCCTCCGTGTCTTTAATAAAATTAAGACTTTCCATCATAACAACTAGGAAAATCTACATTATTTATAATTATACCTAAGGTACTAAGAGTTCTTAGTAAGTGATATATGAACTGCCAATAATAGAAATCACAGAATAGTGATGTCTTTTCATTTCTTTTCCAGTGGCACAGAGTCAAATAGGAACTAAGCTTATCTTATTTTAGAAGAGAATGCATACTTATGATGCCATAGGCCATTATCCTACTAATAGGGAGAACTAATAGGGAGAACTAATGTGAATATAAATATATTCACTGAAAAAAACAAAGGTTACAGAGACGTTATAGTTAGGCTCAGGTTTCACTCATACAAAACCAGAGAAATCAGCAGTTAAAGTTAGCTGAGCTAACAATAACTTACACCCCAGCAATGCATTACTTATAACCCTCACATATTACATCACTCATGACATGGCCAGTGACATCACTGATGACATCACTGATGACATCATCCAGGAAGGACTTCAAGACCTGGCTCTTCAGATGACCCCAGCACTCCCCAAAGATGCCCCCCTTCCCCACCAGTGCCTTGAGACCCTTGAGGGTGAGTAGCTGCGCTTTACCAACCTTGATTGATTGATTGATCCAGTGAGTGTGAGTGTTTTTAAAATGTTTATGAGTGTTAAATATATATACCAAGGTTTTTTGGTGAATCATTGGGTGTATGAGTGCCTGTATGGATGATTCAGTGGGTGCGTGACTGACTGTATAACTGAGCGATTAGTTGTCTCCGTAAATATATGGGTGAGTGAATGGTTGTGCGAATGTCTGTATCAGTGTGTCAGTTGGTGTCTAAGTGGCTGTATGGATGTGAGTGGGTGTGTGAGTGGCTTTATGGGTGAGTGATTGGTAGTCTGAGTACATGTAAGGTTTCTGAGTGTCTGTGTGGGTGGGCGAGGGGGTGTGTGACTGCCTGTATGGATTAGTGAGTGGGTGAGTCAGTGGCTATATGGGTTAGTGAATGCACATGTGAAGGGATGTATGGGTGAGGGAGTGATTGTGAGAGCGGCTGTATGGGTGAGTGTGTGCTTGTGTCAGTGACTAGGTGAGTATGTGTTAGTATCTGTATGAGTAAGTGAGTGATTGTGTGTGTAAGTGTATAGGTGAGAAATTGGCTTTGTGATTGACTGTATGGGTGAGTGAGTAGGTTTGTGAGTAGTTCTATTGATGACTGACTCAGTGTGTGAGTAGCTGTATGGGTGTATGCGTAGATATGCGAGTGGCTGTATTAATGAGGGTGTGGGTGTATGAGAGGCTATATGGGTGAGTGAGTGGATGTGTGTGTATTCCTAAAAAAGTAAGGAGTGGCTGTGTAAGAACTGGTATGGGTGTGTGAATGGGTTTGAGAATGGTAGTGTGGAAGTTGGAGTGGGTGTATGAAAGGTTATATGGGGGTGTGAGTGGGTGCCTCAGAGATTCTGTGGATGATGTAATCAGTGATGTTATCAGTGATGTCATTGTTATTAATTATTTCCTTGATTATTTATTATGTACATTTTGGGCCTATTTTTTTTAGTTATATATTAGGTGCCAGCTGCTGGGCTTTTAGGGGTATAGGGTGGGATAATTAATTAACATCATGTGGACTGAGCACATAAGAAGGGAGGTCTCGCTGTCATTCATAAATCATCCTGGTCCTGCACCTTAGGCAAGCTAGTAACACTTAACTCCATTTTGCTACTGACATGCCATTTTCCACTCTCTGCAACTCAGTCCGCCATCTTCCATCTCATCTTTAGGACTCTCGGGAGAACAAGGACTTAATTGATGAGTTCTCAGACTTCCTCACCACTTCGCCCACCTGACATGCCACTGCACCCTCTTGGGTGGCTTCAACCTCCCAGACAACACAATCTAAAAAAAACAAGGATTCACTTTCTTCAACCTCATCGATAAACTCAACGTGGTAGAGCACGTCACACAACCAACACACTCCAAAGGGCACATCCTCAACCTTGTCTTCTCAACATCGCCAGGAATTCAATGCAAAACACCTTTACCCCAGGACTAGATCAACCACTTTGCCATCCCTATCTCCCTGCCCAGGCTCCTACCAACAAACCATGGTCAACACAAAAGAGAAGACCAATCTTTCAGATCCTTCTAAGACATCTCCATAGACAACCTAATGCTTGAACTCACTTGCTCGATGAAGGCCTAGAATGGACTACCTTCAGCAGTCTGTGCTGCCCCCAACTTGCGGTGCCCTTTAGAAAGGCCCTAAAACCTGGCTCTTTTACAATTAGAATCCCAAGTACAATAAACGATCCACCTGCAGAAAGGAAAGAAAATGGAAGAAACACATAACTCCTAAGTACCTCTTGATGATAAAGTTTCTCCGAGCACCACACAGTGAGCTCATCACATCAGCCAAAGCAGTGTACTATACCAACACCACCAATGAAGATACCAACAGATGCAGAAGGCTGTTCAAGACAATCCAGCCAGACAATGTCTTGCTAGATCCACCTATTCTTCACTCTACAGAAAAGTGAAATGCCATCAACCTCTTCTTCAGTGACAAAATGCAGAAGATCAGGGGGCATATCGACGACACTAAGCCTGATTCGTGTTACACCCACCCCTTCCTGAAGAATCCTGCAATGATCAGCCTTCAAAGGGTTATCTCTCTCAGATCTCGCTTTAATACCCAAATCCGTGAAAATAACTTCTTATGAAGATGATGTCCAGCCATCTTCCTTTATCAAATCTCTTTCTGGGGTCACTCTGTTACCCCTGCTTACCATTGTCAAAGCCTCCCACACTGAAGACATTTTCCCTGAAGCTCTCAAGACATGCCAGATCCTCCCACTCTTAAAGAATTCTACACAAGACTGTGCTAACCTCATCAGCCACTGTAGATGATGCCTTCTTGACCACAGAATATAACACCTGCAAGTTTATATTGTTAGACCTCTCAGCTGCCTTCGACACAGTCGACCATCCGAACTCATATGCACACTGATGTCTCGAATGTGATTCACTGGCATTGTCCTTCACTGGTTCTACTCCTACCTTTCCTACTGATACCTGTAGGCACACATGGGTACGAGTACAAATCTCAAGTTGGTTGAGGGAGGCCAGTAATCACCTTGCAACAATTCGGAGCACCATCTCATCAAGAACCAATGAGGCGAATAAATGGTCCTCGGATGACTTGAAAATGGCTAAACTCAACCTTAGACGAGCAGAAAGGAAATGACAGTCTGAGTACTCACCAGACCTTAAAACTAGGTATCTCCTACAACTTAAACTGTATAAATCTATTTTAAGGCAAATTTAAATGAGTTACTTCACAAGTAAAATTTTGAAGGCCCCCAACAAGTCTAGGGGGATATTTAGGATTGTCACAGAACTTTCTAATCCAGAAAGAGTGACTCTCCCGTCACTCCCTCACAGAGTTTGTGTGACTCTCTGAACACCTTTTTCATGAACAAGATTGAGGCCATAAAAATAGCATTACCTCTAGTCCTTCATCTATCAGTTTATCAGCAGGGGACATGAATAGCAACACAATGTCATGCTTTCCCAATATATCCCGAAAGGAGGACCTAACAAAGTTACTGACTAAAGTTAAGTCAGGTTCACCCAATGACATCTGCCCCCCTAAGGTCTTAAGAGTAGTGGCAACTGCCTTTGCAGACGGTGTACTCTGGAGGCACACATTGCACATCATCTTTGTGTATTTATTGAGAAGTCGGAGTTCTTGGACCCCTATCAGGCGGGATTTCAGTCTGCTCACTCTACAGAAGCCGTGGTCATGTTTGTGGTCGGCAACATGCGCAAGGAAGTAGACAAGGGGAACACCCAAGCCCTTGTGCTACTAGACTTATCGGCGGCCTTTGACATGGTTGACTACTCTATTTTGGCTGACCGGTTTAGGGCCGCTGGTCTAGGAGGTGTGGCGCTGAAATGGATGGCTTCATTTTTGAAAGATAGATTACAATCTGTCAGGCTACCCCCTGTCATTTCAGCAGAAGTGCATCTGAACTGCGGGGTGCCACAGGTTTCCTCCTTCTCTCCCCATCTCTGTAATAATGGTCAATTCTCTTAAAATGATGGAGATGAACGTTTTCAATTACGTTGACGACATGCAACTGCTGTTCACAATCAATGATAGCTCTATGGCCAGGCAGCTTTTCCAAGACACTATGCTGTTCTTCCGGGACTGGATGAACAGCAACCATCTGAAATTAAACTCAGATAAAACCGAGATACTCCTTACCAAGAATAAGGTGGTCCGCTGGAATCCCACCTTCTGGCCCAGTGAGATGGGGCCTCAACCACTCCCAAAAAGGCAGTAAAAAGCCTTGGGGTCATTACTGATGAGGATCTTTAACTCAAGCAACATGTCAGTGCAGTAACTTCGGGCTGTTTTATTGAACTGAGACGGATAAAAAAGATAAGGACATTTCTCACAAGGGAGGCCTTGATACATGTAATCATAGCTTTAGTGATGTTGAGAATTCACGCGCTAGTCATTGTATCCTGGTGCCATGAGGAGAACTGCCATCACTCACCACACTGTCACCAAGCCGTGAGGGGAACGGGCGACCTTCATCTTCAGCTCTTTTTCCATAAAGCTTGAGGGGAACGGCCAACAAGTAAACTACATCTCCCAGCGGCCTCGGCCATCTGGTGCTGGGTGACGTGGCAATGGCGACAGCAGAGCTTTAAAAGACGGGGCGGACACCCGCGGCACGGGACGCACATGGGCGGCGCCCGGGCAAGGCCCAGGCCAAGGGCGGGCCCATCTGGGCCACCCCCCTAAGCCCTCACAACGGACACTTTGTTGGACTAAGGACTACTACTCATAGAAGTAAGCCTGCTGCTAATTTTTATTGTGTCCTCACTGTTAAATATTCAATCATGCCGAAAAGGAAGATGAATCATGCAGCTATTGCCGCAAATGTAGAGGCAAAGGTAGTGGGCCAAACATTGCTATTTTCTTATCTTACTGGGGCTATGGGGGCCATTGAAGAGCAAATTAGTACAGCGGAGGAGTCATTATCAAAGGGAAGGTGGAGTCCAGTAAGGGAGGAGGGAGGTCTCAGTTCTAAAAACCTATTAGCCCTAAGTGAGAAAAACTCTGATCAGGGTCAACGAAATGGCTCTATACAGGACATTTCAGGTCACATAGTCCAGAGTGACCTGAGTGACCTGGTGGAAGATATATAACCACCCCTGAAGCGTAGCAAAAATCCCGGAAGCCCAGAGGGTATACCTATCCAGAAACCCAGAGGGCAAGGTTCGGGGAGGGGTAAAAGAGCTCCCAAGGCAAAAAAAGGGGAACTCAGGGCAAGCTGCCATCTCAACTACAACTTACTCGTAAAAGCACAGCAGGCACTGGAAAACCTACTATGAATGCCCAGTTAGTGGGCCATTCACTGGCACTGGAAAAAAGATTTAAAAGCATAGATGAATTGCATAGCTATATAGAGAGCGCACTGGGGAAATTGATAGAGAGAGTGGTAAATTTAGAGGGGAACCTAATGGGAAAAACTTACATAAACAATGAGGGTAGCTTGACACATGTCCAGCTAAAGTCTTCTATATATGGGCCGACTAGTGCAACCCATACAGTTACCCCAAACCCAGTAATTAGGGTCATTACTTCTGGACCCCCAACTTGTGGGCACAATGTAGATATGAGTGAAAAACATGACATCATCGAGACAAATAAGTTGGTGGGGGAGAAGAACAGACATAATAATGGACCAGGGACAAACAGTATGGATTTAAGGCTAACCCAAGAGCCCCAAATACATACTCCCCTTGGTTTACCACAGGAAGCCACACCATATGTGATAATCTTAGCCAATGCCCCAGCATTGAAGACAGCTGAACCAGATACATGGATAGAACTCTGTAATAAGTCTCTCCACTGGCTGGGAAGGCATAGTGGCCTCACGGATGTGTTATTTAAAAACTTCAAAATGGCAAGGTGGATTGAGTAGGTGGGCAAAGAAAGAAAAGTGCTGCAGGGAGATTGTGTAGGCTTGATGTTTAGTGATCCTAGATTAGTGCATGCAATACTAAACAGGCTAGGAAATGTTTTCTTTATAAATGACGCAATTAATGTATTGCCACTAGGAGGTTTTTACCCGCCATACCTGTGCCCATATAGGCCCGAGGGGAAACATTCTGTTTTAGGCCCCTGTGCTAGAAAACCCAGAAAGGACCCCCCCATGGAATACCTAGGAGGGGGAACATTCCACTCTATAATCGTTTTGAACCATTAACAGGAATGGAAGATCTATATTGACCCATTTCAACTCCAGGGAGGGAGGAGAATCAAAGGAAAACGGGCATGACTCTCCCAAGGGTGAGACACACAGTAAATGAGTGATCTGAACCGAATATCCAATGTATGAAGTTATTAGATCAACCTTTGCCCAGAGATACCACCAGGGTGGGGGAGGATAGAAGTATAGTCACAGTAAATCTTCGAAGTAACATCAGTAATGGTAAAACTGAACATACTACAATAGATATACAAAGGGTAAATGTAGGAGGAGTGAACATTCCACACACCAGTAGAACCTACAAAATTTTAACTTGGAACATCGCAGGTTTATCTGCCAAAGTTAAAGATCCCCAGTGGCTAACTTATACTAACGACTATGCTATAATTTGCCTCCAGGAAACATTGGAGGAGATGCATATAATTGGTTTTCAAACATTTAATACCACAACGTTCACTAGTAAATATGACCGTAAAAAAGGAGGCCTATGTACCTATGTCCCCAATCTGGCTGGGGTCTCTTATGTGAAAATTAGAGATGCTAGTGAATTTTATCAGATGCTGACCATGAACTTAGGTGGGCAAAAGGATGCAGTTATGATAAATTTATACAACAACAACATCCCATAAAGCTCTGACAATGAATGTCTTATCTAACCTAGGTACATCCTTAAAATATATTGAAGGAAATTTGATGGGAGACATGTTTATTAGGTGGGTGGGCGATTTTAATTGCTCCTTGTGCCAATTCAGTGAACAGGGTATCTGCGGTCTGGGGAATGATAAGGAAGATACCCCCTCACATTTCTCACATACATGTCTAGGAGATCTGTTGAATGACATAGTCTTCCAATTTGACCTTGGCTATGCGAATGAATTGAGTTTGTCTCCCACTCCGTTTCAACCGACCTTTAATGGAAGGGTTGTAATTCGATCATTGATTTTGTCCTAATTTCTAAGAGATACTCCCACAATGCACTTTCCTGCAAGACCCTTTAAACCTTACTGAGTGAACATTACCCTATCTGCCTAGATCTCTCTTTAAGAGGGCAGGCCAAAGGACATGATAGGAATTCACAATACAATTTTGACATCCATCTTGCTAGCACCAATGGGTATACGTTAAACTGGGCACAAGTGGACCTGCGGCATTCCTCCAAGGCCTGATTAATAACACCCCAGAGGAAATAGCGATATGCCTCTCACAGGATAGGGAGGAAAAATAAAAATGTAATGCCTTCCTTAAGATTTCAGCTGAGGCTCGGAAGTTATTAACGAGAGAAAAGCGACAGGGACAGCAACCCTTACAGGGCTGGTTTGATAAAGAATGTCCGAAGGCCTATACTCATTTAAAAAAGGCCCTGCATAATGAATCGAGGTGTAGGGATAAAATAAGGCAGGCAAGATTCCAAGATTCGGGGCTCTATATGGATGAGATCACAGATGATAATTCGATAGAGACAGTTGTACTGAGAGCAGACGACAATATTGACCACAGATTTTTCCCTTAGAGATCAAAGTTACCCTTGAGGAAGTTACTAGCGCCGGGACACTCCATTGCGAGTAGCCGTTGCGCTATAGAAGAGCCAATTAACATAACATAACATAACATAACATAACTAGTGCAATTAACGATAGTGCCTCGATGAAAGCACCAGGACCTGACAGCGTTCCGGTGGATGTTTATAAATCTAATATAGGGTTATGGGCCCCTCTTTTAACTAATGAATTAATTAGTTGCATCCACCACGGGTTAATCCCCTCCTGTGCTGATGCAATTGTGATACCTATATTTAAGAAAGGGAATAGAAATCAACCTAGTTGTTACCGCCCGATATCTTTATTGGATGCCTTTATGAAAATAGCGGTTAGGGTCATTTTAAATAAGTTTGAGACATGGGCTGAAGAGTCAGGTGTTTTATCAGTCTTTCAATAAGGCTTTTGCCCAGGCTTAGGCACCACTGAACAGGGACTTAATTTGTCACTGATTATTGATAAATATACAAAAGCAAAGAAGGGCAAACTTTTTCTCTCTTTTGTGGACTTAAGTTCTGCCTTTGACTGTGTCTAACACATCAAGTTGTGGGACACTCTTAAAGATCTAGAGTTGGATCCATCCCTGCTATTGTTCATAAAGGAATTATATAGGGGGGCAGGTGCGAGGGTATGGTATGGGAAACAGGGGGAATGCTCAGCCAAGTTCCCTATAAAAAGAGGGGTGAGGCAGGGGTGCATTCTTGCCCCCCTGCTTTTTTCGCTCTACATAAACAGTCTAGGGCAGTACTTGAGCGAGCATCAGTATGATTATCCAACCATTAGGGACATCCCCGTTCCCATTTTATTATACGTGGATGACGCTGTTATAATGTCCCAGGCACAGCTGGGTTTGCAAATGTCTGTCTCAAACTGTGTTGCTTATATGACAGAGCGGGGCTTAAAGGTAAATATTACCAAGACTTTTACAATGAGTTGTGGGACTAAAACGAGAAAGACATGTGACATCTTTTAAGACAACAAAAAAATTGAAAGCACGGATAAATTCTCTTACCTAGGAATAACTTTTGATAGAAAGGGTTCTTGGAAAGCGGCCATGAATGGTAGAAAGTTGACCCTCACGAGAGCCATAGGAGCTTTTACCAACTTCTCCAAAAAACTAGGTGGAAGACCTGTCCTGGAGTTGCTGGCCATCTATAAATCTAAATGTATCTCAACAGGGACATACGGGCTGGTATATGGGGTATTGAATGCAGGGACCCAATACAAGGTTGTGGAAACACCTTTATGCGCTATCTGTTGGCGGTTCTTATTTCGACCGCCACTTATTGCTGCCATAGAGAACTTGGTCTTGCACATATTTCTGATACCATAAAGATCATCCCCCTCCTTCCATGGCATAAGGTATGGGTGTCGATAGAGGCGGGCTTCAATTGGGATGTAATTATGGATTGCCTCAAGTTGGATGGGGTGGTGAATCTGCCATGGATCAGTTATATAAAAAGCATGACACATGACATAGGCCATCCAGAATATTTTGATAATCCCAGCTGCTTGGAATCTGTTTCCAGAAAATCCCTTAAGTCACTCTGCTTGAACCACCTAGAGAACAAACGCTGGCTCATTGAGAGAGAAAAGAAATCGGTCATGGCAAATCACTTGAGGTCCACCTGTATAGGCCTACAACCCTACTTGACCCTAGTATAGAGTAGTTTTTCCTGCATGCTTTTCGCCCATTTGCTTTGTGGGTCTTTTTTTAGGATGGTCACATTTCCTGATACCAATGACTGGACAAAACCTCATCCTATATGTCCATGTGATGATATCTCTAGATTAACCACAATGCACTGCACTTTATTTTGTAAATATTATGTCATTCAGTGGAAAAATGTTTTATTGCCTATTCTTAGCAGATGGGATCTAAAACAATGCAGAATAGCTTTTTTAAGACTACAAATGTTGCAAAACGAACATACCATCATGGTCAATTCTTCCTTCTTAAAGCCCGTTATTAGGTCCCGGCACACCATTTGAAGCTATTGTGAATATTTGGTGCTCTTGTACTCCTTTGTGTATATACATGGATTTGTATCTTTTTTTTTTGTTTTTATATGAATTGCATTTTTTATTACCCTGTAGTTTGTAATAGAATTTGGAAAAATGCTTCCTTTCAAACTGTTTTTAACATTGTTCTTTCATGATTTTATTATATAAAATCGAATAAAGCTGATTTGATTTGATTTGGTTTGACTATGCTAACTCTCTCTATCTGGATCGCCTGAAATTTCTGGTGTGCAGGCTCCAGCTAATTCAAACCAGGCCGTTCGGCTAATTTTTCTTCTGCCCAGGGAGGGGCACATATCTTGGGTAACCAAGGACCTCCACTGGCTGCCAGTGGTGCAAAGAACTAGGTTTAAGGAATACTGCAAGGTCTTTAAGGCGTTACATCTAAGCAGCCCTGCCTTCATAAAATCTCGGATTAATAAGTACTACCCCACCAAAGAACTGAGATCCAGTCACTTAAACTATCTGGTCACCCCCACTCATACTAAAAGCAGGACTGGAGCAAGAAGGTTCTCCATTACTGCCCCTTGAGCATGGAATACCTTACCATTGGAGGTGAGGCAGACCCCCAATTACATCAGATTTAGAAAATTCCTGAAGACTTAGCTCTTTAAACAGGCTTACCAGTAACAATGGATCAAGGACAGATCAGCTACCTAGCACCAAGAGACCTCTCGGTGAACGTGCGCTTTAGAAATACTCAGTAACATAACATAACATAAAATAACATGTGCACCTCTGGATCACAAAATATCTATATCACATGTGACATCTCCCAGAGTTCCATACTGCCTCCTGTCATCTTGAAACTCTACATGGAACTGCTTGGTGAGCCACTCACAGATAACAGCATCACGATTCACTAATATAATGATGATACACAACTCTATTTGAAAGTCTCCTCTGCTTCAAACACTTCTTGCACATCATCCAGACCTGGATATCCAGCTTCTAACTGAAGTTCAGCAAGACCAGGATAACATTCCTGTTATTTGGCAGGAAAAACAAAAAAGATACAGTACAAACCATGCTCTATGACATGAAACTCAATGGCTTTGAAACCCAACTTTCACTGAATATCACGTTATTTGGATTCACACTGGACACCTTCTTCACCCTCACGGAACATAGTGCCAATAAAATAAAGCTGGCCTGGTACCGGCTCGCTTTCTAAAGAAACTTTCTTCCAGAAAGAGTCTTTAGAACTACTGTTCTCCATTTACAAAGCTGTCACAACTAGCGCCTCTCCTTATCTAGAAGACAATCTCACTATTTCTGGTGAGCCCACAACCAGGACACCATCAGGCTGCAGACTAAGAAGTGAACAAAAAGAAAAACAAGCATTGGCATAGCCAATAGGTGTCACCTTTTGGGACCTTACGTGTTTAGCCAGAACTTTTGACTATGTTGTAGAGCATTGTGGCTGCTGTGCATTATGTTGAAAAGTTATAATAAAAAGCGTTAAGCATTTACGTAACCTTCATACAAACCAAGACGACATTATATTCAACTGAAGAACCTGATTAAAAAAAGATTTTAACATAAGAAATGTCTCCTATTTTGTTTGTACTTGCACTGCTGGCAACTTCTTCCTGTCTGTTCTCATGTTTGTTCATTATATTTTATTTTGTTATGGGGGAGCGGGACAGAAATAACGGGGGAGTGGAGCTTTGAAAACAGTAATTTAATTAGAACACGAGCAGCGGAGGGACAATAGGAGAGAATCAACAAATGCCAGATTCCAAGAGCAGACTGATGTGATGCTTAGGTGATGTTTTGGTGATGTTTAGGGGATGCTTAGGTGATGCTTAGGTGATGCTTAGGAGGTGCGCCGATGCAAAATGGTGGTGGTGAGTGATGCTTGATGCTCGTGTGGTGCCACTATATCATGTGGAATGGAGGTACGTTGTGGATTGTGAGAAATATGTTGTTTGGTGTGTAATTATTTGGTGTGTATTGGAAATGTGTGGAGTTGTGTTGTGTGGCCTGGAACTCTGGTGTTGAGTGAAATTATGTTTAGTGAAATTGTGTCATGGTGTGGAGTGCATTTATGTTGATTCGTGGTATGTGACATAGAGTGTATTTATGTGGAGTGTATTTATGTTGCATTGAGTAGAGTGCAATTATGTGTTGTGTTATTGTGGTACTGAGTGGTATGTGGAGTGTATTTATGTTATATTGAATACAGTGTAATTATGTGACGTGCAATTATGTGGTACTGAGTGGTATTATATTGAGTGTAGTTATGTTACTTTGAGTAGAGTGTAAATATGTGGTGTGTAATTATGTGGTACTGAGTGGTATTATATTGAGTGTATTTATGTTGCATTGAGTAGAGTGTAATTATGTGGCATGTAATTGTGTGGCACTGAGTGGTATGTATTTATGTTGCATTGAGTAGAGTGTAATTATGTGGCGTGTTATGTGGCACTGAGTGGTATGTGGAGTGTATGTGGCAATGAGTAGAGTGTAACTATGTGACGTGTAATTATGTGGTACTGAATGGTATTATATTGAGTGTAGTTATGTTGCACTTAGTATAGTGTAAATATGTGGGGTGTAATTATGTGGTATTGAGTGGTATTATATGGAGTGTATTTATGTTGCATTGAGTAGAGTAGAGTGTAATTACGTGGTGTGTAATTATGTGGCACAGAGTGGTATTATGTGGAGTGTATTTATGTTGCATTCAGTAGTGTAATTTTGTGGCATGTAATTATGTGGCACTGAGTGGTATGTGGGGTGTAATTATGTTGCATTGAGTAGGGTGTAATTATGTGGCGTGTATTTCTGTGGCACTTTTGTTATGTGGAGTGTATTAATGTTGCATTGAATGTCACACTGAGTGGTATTATGTGGAGTGTTTTTATGCTGCACTAAGTAGAGTGTAATTCTGTGGCGTGTAATTGTGTGGCACAGTGTTATTTTGTGGATTGTATTAATGCTGCATTGAATAGACTGTAATGATGTGATTTATAATTAGGTGCTACTGAGTGGTATTATGTGGAGTGTATTTATGTTGCATTGAGTAGAGTGTAATTACGTGGTGTGTACTTATGTGGAACTGAGTGGTATTATGTGGATTGTATTTATATTGCATTGAGTAGAGTGTAATTATGTGGCGTGTTATTAAGTGGCACTGAGTGGTATTATGTGGAGTGTTTTTATGTTGCATTGAATAGAGTGTCATTAGGTGGCATGCAATTATGTGGCACTGAGTGGTATTATTTGGAGTGTATGTTGCATTGAGTGCAGTGTAATTAGGTAGCATATAATTATGTGGCACTGAGTGGTATTATGTGGTGTATTATGTTGCATTGAGTAGAGTGTAATGATGTGGTGTGTAATTATGTGGCATGTAATTATCTGGAACTGAGTGGTATGTGGAGTGTATTTATGTTGCTTTTTTAATTTTAATTTTTTTTAATTTTTTATTGACAACACGAGAAAGAAAAAAAGGGAAATACAATTTTGGCAAAACAGAACATACCCAGGTGGAATAAATAAACAATATAGCATAATGAAGATGAAAAACAGTTTCTTTACAGTTCAATATTAAAGAAATCATATCATGGGAATGAAAAAAAAAAGAAAAATAATAGAACGTTGCGAGGAATATACTCCATGTATACACAACAATTTAAGACCAATATTTATATAAAGGTGCCCCAAATGTTATCACATTTCAATAATGATCGAGCACCTCTTAGTCTTGCAAGAGCATGCTCCATAGAATACATTTCAATGACCAATGACCACTATTCCATTATGTGTGGAGGCTTCGGGGAGATCCAGGCACGGGCAACAACTAGTTTAGCACATGACAATAATATGGTTACTAAAGCTTGCTGCGGGATAGTGACGGTATGTATATCTAATAATACTGTAGGTGCCGTAAGAGAGGGTGAGCTAACCAGTTTTAGTTTCAGGATCTTGTCCAGAGCTGACCAAAACTCGGTCAGAGCCGGACAGGAGAACAGCATATGTTCCAAATCTGCCTCAACAAGGTCGCATTTAGGACATTTAGTGAAATCGCTGACCGAGATATTTGTAGAGCACTTGGAGATCCTTTCAGGTGTGTGATATAGCATACATGTGGTTTTGAATTGCTGTAGTCTTAAGCTTGAGGATTGAACAAGATTATTGATATTACATAGAGAGAAAGCAATCCTTTTAGAAGTTATATTGAGCCCCAACTTAGTGCTCCATTTCTCCGCTAATTTGGAGCAGTCACTGATTTTATAAGCATTGAGACACTGATCGCTAATTAAATATTTATTCTTAGATGAATAAAAACAGTCCCAAATTAGAATCCAAGATTTCACGTATTTTCGTTTTACGAATAAGAAAATCATAAATTTGGATATATTTAAATCTCGTTGACTCTGGCAATTTATATAAGTTTTTAAGTGTCTCAAAGTCCAGAAAGCCGTGAGTGCCATATAAATCCCCTAATGTTTTTATACCATGAGTAGACCATATATTTGCCATACCGTCACTACAAATACCCGGAAGTCCCGGATTACCCCATAGCGACAGTTTAGGATGAAAAAAAGAAGTTTTACAGAAAGCCAAAATATTAAACCAAATCTTAACTGTGTCTCTGTGTCTCTGGCGGTCTTAAATTTCACCCTTTTAAAATAATTGGGGTCATTGACTCTTAACAAAAACATTTTGGAGTCTGAATTTAACATAATGGTATGAAAATGAAGTTGGGTATCCGTTTTAAGTAGACGGCCAAAAATGCCCAAAAATATAAGTTAAAATCAGGAAAATTGAGCCCACCGTTATCTAAAGAACCTTGAAGTAATGCAATGGACCTACGGGCTTTACGATATCCCCAATAAAAGCTACTAAATATCCCATCAAGTTTTTTGAAAAAAGAATTACTGAGTGATAACGGGATAGACCGGAATAAATAAGGAAATTTGGGAAGTATTTTCATTTTGATCAGATTGACCCTGCCTATAATATTTAGAGGAAGCTTATGCCATTTTTTTAGTTACAGAGCAGTGGTTTTTAATAAGACATCATAGTTAATTGAAATTATCTCACTTATTTTAGATGATATTTTGACCCCCAAATAGGTGGCAGTCTGACAGATCCCTGATATTGCAGCCACCTATTTGTAATTTGCAATTATTTGTGTTTTATTTATGTTTAATTTATATTCAGAGACGGCTCCGAATCTAGTGGCCTCGGCAGTTATCCCCTGTAGAGCATCACCAACATCGGTGGAGTAAATGGCGATATCATCGGCATATGCCGTAATTTTCAAGTAGTGGGGACCGGATCTAAAAGGGATTATTCGGGACTGTTTCTGCAGAGCATGAAGAAATGGTTCCATTGAAAGAGCAAACAACAGGGGTGACAATGGGCACCCCTGCTGAGTGCCCCGGGATATAGCAAAAGTGGATGATGACAAACCGGCATAGCTGATTCTCACTATAGGGTTATCATATAAGGCTCGGACCCCCTTTTACAAATGGGCCTGGGAAGCCGATAGTGGTCCTTACAGACCAGAGATAATCCCACAGCACTCGGTCGAAAGCCTTCTCTGCGTCCAGTAAAATCATACCGAGTGGGGTGGAATCAGTCTCCGCTATATCAAAGGCAGTTATGGCCATGTTGATATGGGCTGTAGTATCAATACCAATTATAAACCCATGCTGCTGTGGGTTAACTATTTTTGGTATAAATGGAACCAGTCGAGTGGCCAAAACTTTGGCAAATATTTTGGCATCCGTATTTATAAGCGAGATGGGTCGATATGACCGACACTCGTCAGCAGGTTTGCCCTTTTTCAGAAAGAATACCATTTTAGCAATGTTCCAGGAACTCTGGGCTTTGCCCTTGACACCAATAGAACTGACAACCTGATGGAAAAGGGATAATAACTCATCAATACAGATTTTATAAACCTCTAGAGGTAGAGTATCTTCCCCTGCAGCTTTTCCCGATGGTAGGGAAAAAATGGCTTGCCTGATCCCTAACAGGCTGATGTGATCAGACAATTGATCTAGCCCGAGTATAACTTGATTTTCTTCAATATTACTATTCAAGTAGTCTTGTATACTGGCCGGACTGGGATGGTTTTCCGGCATATATAGTGTACTATAAACTCCACAAATTGTTCTAATATCTGTGCCGGTTGGTCATATATAATATTGTTAGAGCCTCTTAGACTTTTTGATCAGAGTATTAGCTCTATCGTCCGCGACTTTGTAAGCCAAGATTTTATCTCCACTCTCGTATTGAGAAATTTGACATTTATGTAATTTCACACTACTTTTCCCCCTAAATACTGATTTTAAGTGTGCTAGCTTTAGCCACAGTTCTACCACATATGGGGAGCCTAAGCGTAGAGCATCAGCCAATAACAGCTCCTGTGAAAGAATATTAGTAGTCAACATTTTGTTCGTTTTACGGTGCTCAGAGTTCTGTCTGAAGAGAAATTGTTGAGTGAACCCCCGGATACTAGCCTTACAGGCATCCCAGACTATAGTGCATAAGGTGGAGTGAAGATTCATTTGAATGAATTCTATAAGATGTAACTTGAGCTGCGAGATGAAGCCTGTGTCTGATAATAGGTGCCTGGGAAAAGAGAACGTCCTCGGGCCTGAGTGGATTTGTGAGATATTCAACAGGAGCAAAATAGGGTTATGGTCTGAAGTGACCCAGGGGCATATCTCGATAGAGCAGGTGTTCACTACATTGTCTGCAGCCCAGGCCATGTCGATACGGGAACATAATTTATGGGGCGCCGAGTAGTAGGTATAACCAGCAGTGTTGGGATGAATACTACGCAAAATGTCTCTGATATTATGAATGTGCCCTAATTCTAAGATAGAAGCACGTGATCTGCGCATACGTGGAAAAGCACTGTGTCTTGTGGTATCTCGCTGGTAATACATTATGCAATTGAAATCTCCCATAATAAAAAGTTCTCCTTCCCAATCCAGAAGTTCCATATTTAATTGATTAAAAACGGAGGGATCATCAGTGTTTGGCCCATAAACCACACAGAATACATATTTACACTTTTCGATGGACAGCTGCACGATAGCCCATCTTCCACCTTTATCACAAGCAGTTTTACAGATTTCTGCTCTAAGCCATCTATCTTTAAGAATGGCAACCCCTCTAATTGAGGCATTTAATGCAGAACAGATAGTAACATCATAACCAAGTTGTGCCAGTAGTGTGGATCATACATTCTTAACTCTTCTTGGACCAATCGTCTTTTATTCTTACTATTAAGACCCGCAACATTCCAGGCTAAGCATCTTAGCCGTAGCATTAAAAAAAGGTTGTGTAAATCTTATCATTCTACTAAAAAAATATATATAAACATCTCCCACCAATCAGTTTCACCAGATCTCCTTCGCGTGTTGCCTTTTTAAAAAAGAAAGCCCCCCTCACACAACCAGCCCTCAGAGAGCCCACCCCCCACCCCCCATTCCCTCACTCCCCTCGGGAGGGAACACCCCTCTGTGTTCTGCTGCCGCTGGATTGGCAGCTACAGAGAGAAGCAGCTTGAGGCTCAGCCCACTACCCTACACATACCTAAAAGAACAGAAGAAAAAAAGACAGAAGAAAAGACCAGTGAAGTAGTAATGAAAGGAAACGGAGGAGGTTGGGATAGAGGAAAAGGAAAATCAGTACAGAAAAAACAATGAGTTAAGTAAATTTAGAGAGTGCGGTCTCAGCTTACCTCTCATCAGTGAAAAAATAAGTATGACCGCCTTTAATAACTTTAAGGCGGGCAGGCTCCTGTAAAAACACTTGCCCCCCTGTAGTGTAGTTCCTATATTCCCAATAGGCTCTGCGCATTGGAATAATATAAACAGCAGTGTAGACGTAGGACTGAGGTCGACTAGGTCTCTACTGACTATATTAGACTTAATTAGTTTTGCCAACTAGCTCAGAAGTCACTAGAAACTTTCTCGAATGAACAAGGAGGAGTTTAACTTCCATGGATAGACAAGAAGGGATTAGCTTCCGACAACCATAAAACATGACAACTTTGCTCCCTCAGAATAAGAGTGTATCTCTAGAGTCGTGTGAAAACAATAGACAGCTATTTTACTCAGTCAATCGTGCATAATTAGTTTCACCAGAGTGCAGAGAATAGAGAGACGGGCGTTTTCAATAAAAGGTGTTATTTATTGAGCAGTCTTCTTTCTCATGCAAGAGAAATGAATTGCCACAATTGCAATACTTAGCATAAAGTAAAGTGCGTACAGTAAAAGGAGTATTATAAAATAATACTGTAAAAGCATTGCTATGGTTTCTTAGCCATATGATACTTTAAAATAGATAAAATATATACATACAAATATACATTGACTAACGTACTTAACTGGTGCTTCTAAATACGCCTACCCCGGTGTACCTGACCTAAGCCTAATACGTGGGAAGGAGTAAGTAAGTAGCAGTTTAAGTTAAGTTGGTTTTGCCAAGAATCTGAATCAAGAATTCTCTTTAAGGGTTTAGTCAGCTCCGTACCTGGGTAATAGAAAGCAGGAGGTCTGGTATCTCTCTCTCAGGACTCGATATCCCACCATCCGCAAGGGGCGGCTGAGAACACCGGAGCTGGATTTCTCGGCGGGAGAAAAGACAGCGTCTCTCTCAGTGCGTCAAAAGGGAGGGGCGGCGTCCGTGGGCTCTCCGCATCAGCTGGGCTCTCGGGCAAGTAGATAGCCGCTCTGCTCCAAACCACTGTGTGTTTGCTTAAGGCAACGTTGGTATATTTATACCTGAAAGGTGCCAGGTTTGACGTAAGGTTGGACATAAGACGTCAATAAAGATGTCACTAAGAACTGGCCGTTCTTAGAGTGCTCACAGGAGTTCTAGGACAAATTAAAACAAATGCCATGGGGGTTGCTGGAGGTTTGGTTTGTTTACAGAACTCGTTGTACTTTCTAGGAGCCGGGGGAAGTAGCCTTGCTTAATTTGGACTGCATGGGCTATGACTTAATATGGATATGATTCTTATACCTTTATAAGGATTTATTTACTATAACCACATAAGGGCATAAATCAGGAATATCGAATTAGGGTCCTAGATAGAATTACAACACCCACTCCACGATCTAATGTCCCTCATTACTTAAAACTAAGCAATAGTAAACATATAATGGTGCATGTGTTTTCCAACCCACCCCAAAATACATAATTCGCATTTGAAATGGTAATGGTAAATACACGAAAATGAGTATTGGTACTGTACCTTTTTCAAGCAGAGGTATCATTCAGATAAAAAAATGCATATATATATCAGCTGAATGATTTGCGAAAATTACACATGAAATGGCTCTGAATACAGAAGAGAAGGTCGAGACCATTCCATCACATAATAATACAAATTCTGTTCATGTGCTAGAGGCTGAGGTAAAATATTGTCTCTAGAGTTCCTAAAATAGAAGCTCTGTTCTCTAAGAATAGTTCTACTTGAAGCAGAGTACATGTGCCTGAAAAAGGTAAATATTTTGGAAGTGGAAAAAAATAATTTCGCTTTCAGGGGAAAAAAATAGTTCCAAATGTTTTTCAGTAGCTTTTGTTTATCAAAGCTGAAGGCCGAATTCAGAGTTCAGGGAACGCTGTGTGCTTGTTTGTTTTTAGAAAGTTATTCTTTCTGTTCAGGGGAGAACATCATTTCAGACAGACTAGCAAAAAATTGGTCTACGACATCAGGTGAAAGTTCGACCAAGCTTGAAAATGCTGCAACTGTGCAGTCGTGAGAATGATTGCTATCATCGATGTCAGGATCAGCAATGCTCACTGAAGGTTGTGGAGTACGAGATGCTGCTCTCATCTCGTACTCCACTGCCACATACTGGTAGTGGTGAAGTCTCAACGAATGCCGTCATCAGAATAGGTAGCCGCTGGGGACAACACGATGCATGAGTCGTTACCGGACCTAGCAAGGTATCTGTATCCATTGGTACTGCTGATGGTAGTGCAAGACAGATGTCCAACACGCATTCTTCTCCGCATAGCATACATCGAAGCACAGGTAAGATGCAATTTTGCCAGATTGGTCTGAATGAAAGAAACCAGGTCATATTCAGATCTCTTAGCCTGGCTAATCCGAGGACTTTAGTTATGCGGTCCCGATAGCGTATAGCTAGGATCGTTTCTTCCATCGTTGCTGGAGTCTTGTCTGCGGCTTGGCTTGCCATATCGGAGCAGAAGAATCAAAAATAAAATTCCTGCTACGAGTCCCAAAATTAGAGGTAGGCCACCAAAGACAGAATGGACAAAATTGGGGAAGATGCCCAGAACTGTTTCAAAGGGTGTTAACAGTCCCAAAAAAATTGTCTTAAATACATGTGCGATGCCACTGGTATCTGACATATTTAGGATTTGGCTTAGCATTTCTACGAAATGCGCGGGGCAATTTGTTGATAAAAGGGTATGTATCTCTGCCGTTGTCCTTGCGACTTGCAGATCATACGTTTCTCTGGACGAGGTCAAAGGCACAGTCGTCTGTAAAAGAATAGACTTCATTCTGCTTAAAGTATCAATTCGCATAGAAGAGATATTTAAACGAGGCCATATTGCCGCCTCCATATCTGGATTGCTGTTTGGATACAATACTTGCATACAGCAAGTGACCATGGAACTAACGCTTACGAGATAGGCTTTCCCTGGCACCATGCCACAACAGCTATGGTCCACTATTAGAATATAGCTCCCGTTAGAAAGCCGTATAAAAAATGGCTCTATCTGTGTTGCAGGTGTGCCGTGCTGGTGACATGAAAGGTTATTCGAAGACCCCTCGCAGGCCCCATGCAGGTTAATGCCTTGACACAGGAGTGTAGCGCTTAGTGATCTTTTACAATTTTTACCACTAAGAAATACATTATTTTTCTTTTCACTGTAACATGTGTGTGTATAAGGTAATTTCCATGTTGACTTGATGTACCCTTTACCCAACCTTTCATACTGGCCCGCTGGTATATATTCTTGGCAGTATTTAAATTGGAAAGTTGTTATCGGAATTGTGATTATTCCGTGTATTATCCATTCAATGACAGGTCTTTCTGACATTGTCAATGGTAATCTCTCAAGTTTTTCAATGCTCAGAATCGTATAGTCTGCTCCTTTTTGTGCCAAACTGATTTGTTTATCAGTAACGTTAAAGATAGAGAATAATGACGTTACGTTGATTAAACGCCAGGGCACGTAGCCTGAACGCAGATTTTGCAACGTCCAGCCAAGCTGTACAACAGAACGTAATTGGGACTGACCATGTTGTAACATTAGTAAGTCCTGCTCTATTATATCAATAGCAGATGATACAATACTGTCCAGTGAATATATTCTGGAAGACAGAGTCGTTAACCCATTGTCTACAACAGAAAGTGATTTTTCCAAATTAATACGATCAATTTCTCGTATTTTTTCTGCTGTTTCAATTTGCATTACTTTCCAAGCTTTGTTGTACGCAGCGTATATACCGACCGCTATGAAACGGTTTTGACGCTGTTTGCGTGGTCCCAGAATGAAATCACGCAAGTCAGCACCGTCTTTAAGTAAAGTCAAGTGTTGCTTAATTTCAGCCAGTGTGGATTTCTGTAGCCATTCGAGGCAAAGTTTCCCTACACTGTATGTTGTAACTATCCCTGGATGTTGTCTCTGGGAGTATCTTGGGTCTGGCCTGTTCAGTTTTAACCCCTGTATTTTGTTCAGGAATCTATCTTGACAGTTATTTGTGTCTGTGGGCCAGATCAACCATTTTTTCCAATCAGGATGTGTTCTGTTTTGGTATAAAATATGGGATACGTCTATTTCCATATCAGTAGTGCTATTACTATCAGGTATGGGCTTTGGGATGGACGGTTTGTTTAAGTCTTTAATCTTGGCTAGGCCAAGACAGTATGTCTGTTGAATGGTGTCATTCACGAATATTATTTGTTCTGGGATCATGCAGGCTCTAAACAATGCTTCTAGACCTTGGACCTGCCATTCTTTTGTACCCAAGATGGTTTTTGTTTCAATGTTGTTTTTCCAGAAATCAAAACCAAATGTAATCATTTTTTCATAAAATGTTTCAGAATAGATCAATTTAGTATTTGTCAGCATTGTTTTCATTCCTGTCTTATTTAACATTTTAAAATAAAACGTTTCTGCATCACTTGTGTTAAACCCTGAGAAGTATGGGAATTTCTCATAGAATGTTTTCGAGCTGCTTTTAGGTGGAGTTGCACAATGTTCCCATTGGTTATAACTAAAAACATTTCTAGGTTGAGCAGAATTATGCAAATAGTGATGGCCAAAGTGATTATAGCAATACATTTCTTCATAATTTGATGAACCCCGTAAATAATCATGTTCTGTGAATTTTGCTGACATTACTAAATCTGACATCATATTATTTATATTTTCAAAGTCCCAAACATCAGAGAAAGTACTTGGTGTTACAAAGTCACTTAAAAAAACCTTGAACTGATGTAGATATTTCAAGAGCTCAATCGGGCCAAAAATGTCAAAGTCAGTTCTGTCCCATGCTACCCCACCGGGTATTGGAATGGCTGTGACGTTCACTGATGATAGTTCTCTTTTCTCGCTGTGAGATGACTTGTGAGGCTTTAGGACCAAGTTGATGTTCTGACTTGCTGTGTCCATTGTACTGTATTTTCCTTCAATGAATTTTCCCAAACAAAGAACCATGATGAGCCAAAGCAGGAGGAAAAGTACACCTAACACAATCCAAAATTCAATCCATGGAGAAATCAGATAGGTTTCTTTGAGTTGATGAAAGAGTTCTGTTACTTTATCTTTGAAAGTTTTTGTTGCTGGCGTTTCTTCAGGTTCGCTTGGATCTTCAGAAAAGTCATCGAAATTGATGAAGTAGCCAGATGCAGTTCTGTCAATTGTTGGAATTGCTTCCGGATTTTCATTTGCTTTTGGATTTTTCTTTGTTTCATTAGCATAGTCTGAGGCTACATCGTTGTAGACTGGTGTTTCTTGATGACTGTTGCAATTTGGGTTTCAAGAGGCACAAGTTCCATGGCATTGTTGCATAGTCCTTTTTTATTCACTGTAGCTTTATCGAATGTGATTAGTCTCTCAGTTTGAACCTCTTGTATTGTAGCAAATTTGGGTGTTCTGCTATTTCTTGGGAGTCCACTGGGCCTACTACTTATTATTGGCCACATGATTGTGGTTTTACCAGGTCGATGGATACAACTCGGTTCTCCTTTTTACCAGCAAGGGGCGGTAGTACAACTGATCTTGTTCCGCTGACAGCTAAGACAGGTACTGCTTTTCTGTAAGAAGGCCCAAATTCCTTCTTCACCGCGATCTTCTCTCTGACCAGATCCCCAATCTTTGGAATCCAGACAGGTCTTGCTGGGACAGGTGGTTTTTCTTCAGTGGCTGTTGGCTGTTGCTTTAACTTTACGTTGCTCAGGTTTCGTCTTGTTTCATTTAAGTCCTGTAAAACAGCCAAACGGTCTTTGATATCAAAGCATTTGTCTTCTACCACTGAAGTCTGACTATCAAGGTCCTGAATATGCATTCTAGTACCGAACAATCGTTCGTACGGACTGAGACCTTTTAGAGAATTTCTTGGCAGATTAACAAGTTGGACACTTGTTAAATGTTGGACCCACCCATCACCCGAACCTAATACCCTCGCCGTTATAGATTGCTTTATGTCCCGTTTTTTTCTTTCCACTACCGCATTTCCCTCAGGATGGAATGGACAAGAGTACCGCAATGCAATGCCCATGCTGGTCATGGCCTCCTTATAAGCCCGAGAGCTAAAAGCAGGACCCTGGTCAGAATGTATCAAGCTAATTGCTTATGTGCCGATAAAGACTCGCAAATCTTTTATAACAGTTCTGGCGTCAGCCGAGCGCTGGTGTCTACATTTTAAGTGAATCTAGTCTTAAATATAAATGGGACGCATTTCTCCTGCTGGATTTTTGCGTATAGATAGCCTTATGCTTTCTAAAAGAAGGGTCCTGGCATTACTCCGGTCGGTTCGCGACTGCGATCTCTGTTGCAGTTTGGACAGCCCATTGCAAATTTGTAGTTTTGCAGGCTCATCCCCGGCCACCAGTATTCGGATTGTAATTCTTTCAGAGATTCCAAGATCTCTTGGTGCATTAGACCCTCTCCCATATGTGCTTCTTGAATCAAGAAGACTCTCCTGTTCGTGTTTGGAATTACTCTATCCCCCACTCCAGGGATTCGAGCAAAAGGAACGGAGTTTGCATCGATTATGTATGTATAATTGAGTGGATAGTTCACAGGTAATGCTGCACAGTCACCTTGCAAAGATGTTTTTACTGCCAGCATTGTTTCCCCGTCTATGTATTTTTCTGAACGCTTTTTTGTGGCTACGGAAGCTGGTTGAGCTGCTTCCGCTGTGGCTCTGTGAGCCAATGAATTCCCTGCAACGTGAACGCCATCACGTTGATGACTCAGTGTATGTATCACGTGAGTCTTTTGTAGTTCTTTCTGCAAAAGAACTACCTGTTCCCAAAGCTTTTTATGCTTTATTGTGGCACCTGTGTCATCTTTGTAATCTTTTTGAACCCAGTTCTGCAAGTCATTGTTGTAAGATTTGACGCAGTAATGCGAATCGCACACTATTAGTGTGGGGAATTTGCGATCCGCAATATCGAGCGCCATCTTTAAAGCTAGTAGTTCAGTTCGTTGAGCCAAACTATCTTTTACAGATTGAGTCATAGTTACCAATGGTCTCAATTTTCCTTCGTGCCACCGGCATTTAACAACCGCGCACGCAGCACTGTAAGCTTGTTTACCCACAACTGCGGGTTGTGCTGATCCGTCTGTATATATTATACAGGCGTACTGTTCTAGAGGCAGAATTTCGATTGGCAAAGGATATTCTAGTAATGCGAATCGCACACTATTAGTGTGGGGAATTCGCGATCCGCAATATCGAGCGCCATCTTTAAAGCTAGTAGTTCAGTTCGTTGAGCCGAACTATCTTTTACAGATTGAGTCATAGTTACCAATGGTCTCAATTTTCCTTCGTGCCACCGGCATTTAACAACCGCGCACGCAGCACTGTAAGCTTGTTTACCCACAACTGCGGGTTGTGCTGATCCGTCTGTATATATCCACTGGGCTGTCACCTGCGGAAACGTCGCCATGCCTTCACGAAAATGAGAGTCATAGCTCACTTACATCGTCAAATTTCACGAACATAGAGAAGCAACAAAGTCTCGTGAAACCTGACTCTCCACGCTCACAGCTTCGAACACTTAGAAATACACCTTAACATTTTACGAGATATATCCTCATTTTTTTATGAAATACATCCTATCAACCGCTACATAGCAGCTTCTTAAATATATGATCACTGCAACTTTAAGCTATCTATCTGTCCGCAAGTTATGATTGGTGACACCCACTTGAAAACTCTGCCAGCTGACTGGGTTATACATCACATCGCCTTGCAATACATGACCACCTGAGGAAGGCCAACCGGCCGAAACGCGCGTCGTGGATAACCTTGCCGTATTGCATACATCACTAGTCTGGGTCTATGTGTTATGCTTGTTTGTAAATAGTTTTAATGTACAAAATTTATGACCTATAAATCACTGTTAAAACAAACTCAATCAGATAATGGGAAAAAAACAGAGATATATGTATATAAAGTATAATTTTGAAATAATAGAAAATAGAATTTCACTTGACTAAATAAAAGTATACAATTTAATAGAATTGCACTTGTGGGTAATCAGTTTGTTTACTGGGTTCTTATGGTGATTACAATAATTTGTTGTGTATAAATGTGCATTCCTACTTGACTATAGACCTTTACCAAACTATATTATACAGGCGTACTGTTCTAGAGGCAGAATTTCGATTGGCAGAGGATATTCTTCTTCATATTTTAGATTTTTTAGTTTTTTCATATTCGGGTCAAAATAGTACTTCACGTCTTCTGCAGCAAGATAATTTTCCCATTGTATCCATTTTGGATCTAATGCCACTGTAGTCAAATTGCGTGGGCTTGTTAATGCTTCAAGGGCAGATTCTGCTGTTAAAACAGTTATCCTTCTGCCTTGGGCTTGGGCTCCTTCTTTTGCTACAGCAGTTTGAACCGCTATCAGAATTTTTTCAGTACGACTGAATTTCATTTCAGCTTGTGTGTACAAGTGTGATTTGTAAGCTATAGGTACCGTTTCTCCCTCATTAGAGGTCAGGTACGTGAATCCGCATCTTCCTGGGATGACTCGGATTACAAGGTTGCGTATGTTTTCGTGAGTTTGCAATTTTGTTTTAGCTAACATGTCTGTTTGCAATGATCTTAAAATTTCTGTGTGTTTCTGAGTCCAATTGATTGGTTTGACCTCAGGTTTTATTAATTTATAGAGATGTTTAACCCTCTCTGCATAATTTAGAATGTATGTTCTTCCGAAATTAGGGAAACCTAGTATTGATTGTAAGTTCTTCAGCGTTTTTGGTGCTTGGAGTACAGCACACTTCTCTAAGAAGTTGTCTGCTAGGCTTTTGCCTTCACTTGATAATTCATAGCCTAAAAATAGGACAGTTTGATGGGCAATTCTTGACTTTTTAAAGTTGAATTTGTAACCCTCAGCTGTGAAACCAAGTATTATGGTGTTCACTCTTTTCAAGTGAGTATCCAGGTCATCATCTGTTAGATAGATGTCGTCGACATAGGATAATGCCTCGTCATAATATATTTGTAGTAACTCTGTTACTCTCGCTGAGAATAATCCTGGGCTATTCTTGAATAACTGTGGGAGTTGACAGAAGTGTTTTTGCAACCCCATTATTGAGAACGCGGTCAAATACCTGCCCTCAGGTGCAATGTTTTGACAAAAGAATCCATTAGAGATGTCTAATGTCGTTTTGTATTTTTTGCGCACGATATTATTCATTAGTGCTGCACTCTGTGAGTTTTGTACTGCAAATGTTTTGCAACATGAGTTAAGGTGTCTGTAGTCCAAAACTAGACAATATGAATCGTCTGGCTTGGAGACAGGAAACAAAGGATTGTTCATTTGTGAGGTGCATGTTTCAATCACCCCCTGGTATTCAAGTTGATCTAAGATCTCCCTGACTTGCTTTTTAGCTTCTTGTTTAATTGGGTACTGCCTTTGTGCAGTGGGTTGACATTTTAACTGGATTTTGTGAGGAGGAGAGTCCTCATCCCATCCTACATGATTTTTATATAATGCAGGAGCTTGGGCTACTGCCCATTTTCTTGCAAGTGTATATTTTCTATGAATTGGAATATGATTTGAGAAGGCAGGCATAATCATTTCTTCGCCATGAGGGCTCTCCTTGACAAACTCTGGTGGCCAGTCTTTCTCAGCTAAAAGGATGTCATAGCCTTTCGAAAGGTTATCCCAAAAGAGAACCCTTACTTTCCTAGTCTTGTCCCCCTCTATACGCAATGTTATCTTGTATATTTTATGAGGTTTGCTAACTCTGGTATCTGCAGTTTCCACCTGAATGTATTCATTCGTGTCCACTGTCTCCAGAAGATTCATCAAGATCTTGCGAGCTATGGTCACTTCTGCTGCGCTGTCTAGCATTGTCTGGGCCCACTCTCCGTTTTTCAGTTGTGTCCTCAGTATCCTCGGCATGTTTAATTATTTTAATACTGGCTATCTTCTTTCTTGGAAATTGTAATGTTTTACTTTGATGAGCAGGTTTCTTGTCTTTGGACTTGACGTGCTCTTCTTTGTGTTCTGACCGTCCTCTTCTTTCCGATTTCTGTGAGGAAGTCTGAAAAGATCGAGAGGGACGTGTATCAATATCTTGATATCTATCAAGCTTTCTTATTTTATCCCTATCTCTAAGGTTGTATCTTTTCTCAGAGGGCTCCTCTGGGGAGACTTGTTTCCTTGGTCAGGAGATCTATCTCTTCGTTGAGGAGACCTTCCTCTGGACTGGAATCGTTTTTCTATGGGAGTGGATTGTTTATTTCCATCCCTAATCTTTTTTGGAGTGTTTAGATTATTTTTAATAAATGTTTTTTCAGGATTTTCAAGTAGTTGGGGTTTTACTGGTTTCCCACCCAAACTATCTCTACCTAGTTCTTCATAGGATTTTTCTATGATTCTGGCAAGTTCAAATGGTTGTTCTGCTATATCTGTTTCTTTCAATTTCTGGCGGATCGTCACAGATGCTGCTTCTCCTTTTATGTTGGCTAGTAATATAGCGGAGACCTGCTTGAAGTCTTTCAGTAATTTCATACCCAGAGTTAAAGCAGGTTCTGGACCGTATTCATTTTGAATCTGTCTTAGCACATCTGGTATTACCGCCATAGACGCTACACCATGTGTTTTTGTGTAAATGGAAGCAAAGTGTCACAGTCCTCCACATGTGGTGCGATCCCCATTGGAAGACAGATAGTCAGAATTCTGTGTTTCTCAGTAGGTGTAGTGTCAGGAAATACTGCCTCTATTTGAGTGATTTTTTGTGCTAACCAGAATGGAATTTGTTCCCGTTTTGCGGGTACTTTACCAAGACATGATTGTATGTTCTGTGGTGTAATCTTGTTTGTGTTCCCCTGATGAGGTGTCAGCTGTGGAATGTTAATCGCTGGTTGGACTGTTGAAGTCCGCATTACATATTGGACTAATTGTCTATGTATTTTAATTAGCTGTTTTAGCTGAGCTAAAAGTTACTGGTTTGACATTTTATCAATGTCTGGGTGTGGTGTGTAGCTGGCTAGGACCGGCCACGTGGCCCCTGGTCTACCTAGTGGACGGAGCCTGGTGATGTGATTTTTATGTTTTAGGGCGCCTTTAAACCAGAGCAGGTGCTCTTGGTAATTTAATGGGATTTCAACCTCCTCGAAAGGAGTGTATTCATCCGGAGGTTCCTCTATTTTATAATAGTGGAATTCGTGTGTTACAGCGTTTGCTGCAGGAAAGTTTATCCGTGAGTAGAATACCTCTGTCTGCCGATATTCATGGGCCTCTACCACGAATATGACTGTACCACCTCTTGATGTCAGTCCATTTTCTATAAGTTTAATAGTTATAGTTTTTCTTATGTTGACTGGAATGAATATAGCATTCGGGTAATTTTCTTAGAGACTTGTGTCATCCGCTAGGAGTCGAGCTGCTATTGTAGCTGCCTCCCTTTCGTCTTCACTTTCCGTCATTTTTACTAACAGAAAGTTTTTTGTTGCAGATCAAGTTTCAAGGGAAGTTTCAAGGGAAACAAAGATTAGGTGCACAATATTTTGGAACACTGTATCCTTGAACGTTGACTAAAACAAAAACTATACATAGGATTCTCATCCTACTAAGTTCCGGCGGATTTTAACCTTTTACCCACTCCAGACGTCTTTTGGAGTATTTACGGGAAAAAGGGTTCTGTGTAAAAAAAGCACGACTGAGTTACTCTAGTGTCTTGCGTTAGATTATCGCCTTACCAAACGTTGGGCGCCATGTAGTGTAGTTCCTATATTCCCAATAGGCTCTGCGCATTGGAATAATATAAACAGCAGTGTAGACGTAGGACTGAGGTCGACTAGGTCTCTACTGACTATATTAGACTTAATTAGTTTTGCCAGCTAGCTCAGAGGTCACTAGAAACTTTCTCGAATATACAAGGAGGAGTTTAACTTCCCTGGATAGACAAGAAGGGAGTAGCTTCTGACAACCATAAAATATGACAACTTTGCTCCCTCAGAATAAGAGTGTATCTCTAGAGTCGTGTGAAAACAATAGACAGCTATTTTACTCAGTCAATCGTGCATACTTAGTTTCACCAGAGTGCAGAGAATAGAGAGACGGGCGTTTTCAATAAAAGGTGTTATTTATTGAGCAGTCTTCTTTCTCATGCAAGAGAAATGAATTGCCACAATTACAATACTTAGCATAAAATAAAGTGCGTACAGTAAAAGGAGTATTATAAAATAATACTGTAAAAGCATTGATATGGTTTCTTAGCCATATGATACTTTAAAATAGATATAATATATACATACAAATATACATTGACTAACGTACTCAACTGGTGCTTCTAAATACGCCTACCCCGGTGTACCTGACCTAAGCCTAATACGTGGGAAGGAGTAAGTAAGTAGCAGTTTAAGTTAAGTTGGTTTTGCCAAGAATCTGAATCAAGAATTCTCTTTAAGGGTTTAGTCAGCTCCGTACCTGGGTAATAGAAAGCAGGAGGTCTGGTATCTCTCTCTCAGGACTCGATATCCCAGCAACCCGCAAGGGTGGCTGAGAACACCGGAGCTGGATTTCTCGGCAGGAGAAAAGACAGCGTCTCTCTCAGTGCGTCAAAAGGGAGGGGCGGCGTCCGTGGGCTCTCCGCATCAGCTGGGCTCTCGGGCAAGTAACCACCGTGTGTTTGCTTATGGCAACGTTGGTATATTTATACCTGCAAGGTGCCTGGTTTGACGTAAGGTTGGACATAAGACGTCAATAAAGATGTCACTAAGAACTGGCCGTTCTTAGAGTGCTCACAGGAGTTCTAGGACAAATCAAAACAAAAGCCATGGGGAATTCCCAGGTTGCTGGAGGTTTGGTTTGTTTACAGAACTCGTTGTACTGTCTAGGAGCCGGGGGAAGTAGCCTTGCTTAATTTGGACTGCATGGGCTATGACTTAATATGGATATGATTCTTATGCCTTTATAAGGATTTATTTATTATAACCACATAAGGGCATAAATCAGGAATATCGAATTAGGGTCCTAGATAGAATTACAACACCGCCAGAGATTTAAATGGATCAATGAGTTTACGTAGCTTCCACAGTCTATCCATCGTGGCCTTACTGAGATCAGAACGTACGAAAAAAGAAAGATTCTCTATTATGACAGGAGAATTAGGCCGTGCTTTCATTGAGACTGCCTGTCTCAGTAGAAAATTGCCAAAATAGATAAGGAAGGGGCGTGGGAATTTGCTGTCCTTGTTCCTCTGAACTAGAGGTAATCTGTGGACCCTCTGAAGTTGGGTATCCCAATCCCAGTCGGATAGATCTGGGAATGCCTTCTGGAATATTTTTACAACATAAGCCATTGAGTCTGCCCCTTCAGCCCCTTCAGGTATACCAAAGAGTCTCAGATTTAATCGTCTTTGGCGATTTTCTAAATCTTCAACTTTCAGCTGTAGAGAAATGATCTGAGCATCTATATTAACAACCCAATGTTGTAACTCTTCGATTTCCTGTGAGATCCCCCCAGTTTTAGAGTCATCTCTTGCAAGGAGTTCTGTAACTTGCTGTTGTCGTCCCGCAGCTGCAGAAAATATTCTTGTGCCTCCTGACAGTGACTGGTTAGAGTCTGTAAGATGATATCAAGAGGCGATCTGATAATCTCTTGTTCTCCCGAAATGACTGCAGCAGAGACTGAGGTGGAAAAATCAGATGTCATAGGAACTGATGAAGCTGGGGGCATAGATGAAATTGGGCTAGAGGCAGAGTTGGTGTTATTTAATATTGACTTACTTGAAGATACTGCCTCCATGGACGGGGTCAGAATAGAACCAGCGGGACGAGAAAAAGCTCATGGGATAGCGTTGGAGATATTATATTTGTGGGAGGCAATGGAAGTGTATTATTGATGGAAGAAGGGCATTCCAGTGATGCAGGGCAGGCTCGAGAGGAATCAGGGTCTGTGGGGCTAGTACCAGAAAGTCGCAAAGTGATGTTTTTCACAAGTCCCTTTGCCTGTATCCATTTCCTGAGAGGGCTTTTTTCAACAACAAGAATCTTCCTTGAAGCAGTGGCAGTGGCAGTGAGTAATGCTGGCATCATCGCAGCGCAAAGGGCTTTCCCTCTCTTATTTTAAATTTTTATCTTTGATTTGGCCTTATCTCTTCTGTCAGCCAGAAATTTGGCAGTATGTGGCGAGGAGCCGGTAAATTCTTCCTCAACTAGCTCCTCATATTCCTCGTTAGAGCCGTCATCACCTGCCTCCTCCTCCCCCAAGACTAGTAAACAATCAGTAGGTGGGTCAGTTCCACCTGTAGATGAAGTTGGTATTTTGTCCGGTGCCCCCATTAGAGGAGGGCCACACATCTCAGAGCGATCCGGGGCAAGAGTCGAGGTACAGTCACCCATTGATTTTATAGGCTCAGGGAGAATTGACTCGGACACTGACTCCATTGCTCACAAAGCCACCTTTAATGGATCTGCTTAACCCACTCTTAACAGTAGCAAGGGTGTCAGATATTACAAGTACGGGCGGCTGGAGCACTTGCTTACCGGATAGCAGCAGGCCAGCACTTCCAGACGATATGGTTGGTGTGCTTGAAGTGGTTGCCAGATGGGTGGAAGGTTCGGCGGTAATAGCCGATGTGTTTGCTGTGGGAGTCACCACCACTACCACCTCCGCGACGGCATTCTTATTTGCGCGGGTCGCTCTGGGCACATTTTTTTGGTGCCATCTCACCTCGAAGCCCTTGCGCCAGGAACTACACAGGGGGAACAGTGACCACCGAAAATGGCAGTGGCACCGACACCACCACTGCCGTGCGGGGCAGACCCAGCGGTAGCCACAGAGCCGACCAATCGAGCACCGACCCGCTAACCAGCTGCGGGATCGCATACCGAGCAATCAGCAGGGGATTCCGAAACAGCCGCAGCATCCGCCACGACAGCTCAATGGAGGCAGAGGCAGCCGGAGAAAAACCGAAGCCAGCACGGAAAGTTGCTTTTTCCTGTTATAGCTCTCCGGTCTCCGGTCTCCACTCCTTTACATCTTATATCTAGTGTCCAGTAAATCCATTATCTTTAAAGCGCCAACAAAAGCATCTCTTTGCAATCAGGAACGCCGTGGGTAGGGTAGGCAGGGAGCCTCCAGCCTAGCTGCTCCTCCTTGTCGTCCTCAGTCCGCCATCTTGCCCCAACTGCCGTTCTCACCCAACTGACTGTGTGGTATTATGTGGAGTGTATTTATGTTGCATTGAGTAGAGTGTAATTATGTGGCATGTAATTATATGGCACTGAATGGTATTATGCGGACTGTATTTTGCATTCAGTAGAGTGTAATTATGTGGCACTGAGTGGTATTATTTGGAGTCTATGTTGCATTGAGTGCAGCGTAATTAGGAAGCATATTATTATGTGGCCCTGAGTGGTGTTATGAGGAGTGTATTTATGTTGCATTGAGGAGAGTGTAATTATGTGGTGTGTAACTATGTTGCACTGAGTGTTTTTTTGTGGAATGTATTTATGTTACATTAAGTATAGTGTAATTATGTGCTGTGTAACTATGTGCACTGAGTGGTATTTTGTGGAGTGTATGTTGCATTGAGTGGAGTGTAATTATGTGGCCTGTAATTATGTGGCACAGTGGTACTATGTGGACTATATTTATGTTGCATTGAATAGAGTGTAATTACGTGACGTGCTATTGCGTGGCACGGCATGGTATTCTGTGAAGTGTATTTATATTGCATTTAGTAGAGTAATTATGTGGCGTGTAACTATGTTGCACTGAGTGGTATTTTTTTTTTTTGTCCTCATATTTCGCCCTTGGTGACCAAATAGTAGCACGTGGAGATGAACTTACTGTCACAGGTAGACTGGAAGGGGCTCTAAGTGGAGCAGCACAAGTTGCCCCTCAGTAAGTAATGCCAAACTCCAACTACACCACATTGGAACAACCGTCAGGGTCATATGCTGCGTTAGTATACCCATTTCTATACCGATGTCAACTTTATTGGGTATAAACAAACGTGGAAAAGGTGCCAAGCAGCGTAATCATTGGACCTTGGGGGGAACCCCCCCCACAAAAAAAACCCATGGTCAATTAAAGAACCGTTACCAATTTAATAAGAGCCAGAAATTTCTCTTGTGTGAGTTGCCTGATCTTAAGAGGTCCAACTTCGATGTTTGTAGCACAGAAGTGCGCCAGTCCAGCAAGGAAGGAGGTAGCAAATCCTTCCATCTCCTACATATCTCCCTCCTGGCCAACAAAATACCATAAAAAAGTAAATTTTTAGCCAGCCCCTGAAACTCTGGAGAAACACCAAAGATAATAAGAGCAGGACATAATACAACTTGGGATCCCAAGGAAGTGGAGAGTGATAGGCAAACTGCATTCCAAAAGGGTGATAAAAGTGGGCAATCTAGGGACATGTGCAAATCGGAGGCTGCTATCAAACCGCATTTAGGGCATGAGACAGGTGAATTATCCGAAAACTTTGACAGGCGTTGTGGCGAATAGTAGGCTCTATGCAGCGTGAACAGGGGGTTTCGGCGTAGCCAAGATGATTTCACAATATTCCACATGATCTTAAAAGAGTCAAACCACAAGTTCTCCACGCTGGTGTTGGTAATATGTGCGGTCCACAACAAATCAGGCAACTGTAACTCACCATCGATTTCATCCAGTAAAAGATTGTACCAAAGTGAGACCTCTTTCTTAGTTGGAGGCTTATCTGTTAAGAGGGACACTATTTTACTATCACCCCCTAACTGAAATCTACCTTTAACAGAAATCTGTGAGTGTGCCCAGCTTTGTATTTGTAGATATTTAAACCTGGAAAACCCATCCCCTATTTTTGAACTCAATACCTCCCACGGCAGTAGGCTACCATCAACAAAAAGATCCCCCCATACCACCAATGCTGCCTCTCGCAGCGGTACTGCAAGACTATCCAGAAGCCAGCTCGGGGAGGCAGGTGAATTCCATAATGGAGCCTTACAAGAATAATAATCAATTTTAATGGAACGCCTGAGTTTGGCCCATGTTTTAGATATATCTCTCAACACCTTCAGTTTGACTTTTTTTAAAAACTTGGGATCCCCAAACTTATACAAAAATTTGTGATCAGCAACCTTTTCCCCTCTAAGCAATGCCGCAAACATATGCCCACATATCGAGTTTATCTGAGATTTTAGCAGCATTCTAGCATGGGACAACTGAAAGGCCCACCCATAGAGCTGTAGGTCAGGCGCCGCCAGACCACCCTTCTCCCTTCGGCACCTGATCTTTTTCCAAGCAATTCTAGGACTGCGATTAATCCAAATAAAAGAGCATATATCACTTTGGAGTTTACCTATCATTGTAGGTTAAAAAAAGGGGGATGGTATTAAATAGAAATGTAACCTTCGGAAAAATAGTCATTTTAACTAGGTTGGATCTGCCCAATAAAGATAACGGAAGTGAAGACCATGATTTCATTAGCCTACGACACTCCGTGGCAATAAGCGAGAAATTTGATGGAACTATCTCGTTTATATCCTTATATATATTTAGGCCCAAGTAATGCAGGACTGGACTTAGCTGTACCCCTGCCACAGGGTCATTCCAGACCATTATATCCGTCTTGGCGGCATTGACTTCATAGCCAGACACGGATCCAAACGCCTCAGCCAATGCAATTACAGCCGGAAATGCCGAACGTAGTTCCGATGAAAAAATGAGAACGTCGTCCGCATACAAGGCTACCTTCCTCTCCCATCCTTCAAACATAAAAGGCTTGATGTTACAATTGTCCCGAATCCATTGAACAAAAGGCTCTATATACAGATTGAACAGAAGGGGGGAGAGGGGGTAACCTTGACGGGCACCCCGAGTGATGTTAAATGGGTCTGATAGTTCTCCGTTGACAAGTATAGAAGCTGACGGATTCCTATACAGGAGTTTGACTACGCACCTACATTTTTCGCCGATGTTAAATTTTCCCAAGACCTCCGATAGGTAAACCCAGTTAACCCTATCGAAGGCCTTGGTGGCATCCAAAGTCAGGACTGCAAGAGGAAGTGACATCGCTGTCGCCATGTCGATGGCCCCTATAAGATCATAGGTCACCTCGTACAGCTGATGCCCCCTTACAAAGCCCTTTTGATCTACATGCAAGATGTTTGTTGCAACTGCCCCAACCTATTTGCCAACACAGATGTGAAGATTTTATAATCTGTATTTAAGATAGAAATTGGTCTATAAGACCCACAATTAGTTGCTGATTTTCCTGGTTTTAAAATCAGTGTTATCGAGGCGCTATCCCATGAGGTAGGAAGGGGCATCCCTTCCTGGAGGATCTTATTAAACAACTCAGTTAAGAAAGGGAGGATTGTTGGATTCAGGGCTTTATGAATTTCAGACGGCAGACCATCTGGACCTGATGCCCTACCTTTTTTACTACTAGCAACTGCCAGCCTAACTTCCTCTTGAGAGATAGGATCTTCTAGTACGGTGCTTTGTTCTGGTGACAGTGCCGGAAGAGAGACCCCCACCAGCCAATCTTCAACCTGCTTTGACTCAACGTTCTTATCTTCACAGTATATTTCACTAAAGAAATCTCGAAGCGCTCTCCTAATGTCAACATCAGTGGAGAATGTTATACCACCGGATGTAATTGAATTAATGTTATTGCGAACTTGCTCGGTCTTCGTCTTCCAGGCCAACAACTTACCGGCCCCCTCGCCATAATCAAAATGTGCCAACTTGCTGGCTTCCCATCTCTCTAGGACCCTAGCATTTAAAACTGAGCTTAGCTCTCCTTTTAGGGTGGTCATTTTATTCTGCCACTCATGTACTGTGGTCGAGAGGGTGTTCGGATGCCTAGCAATTTCTGTTTGAATTCTAGTCATCTCCAGTTCTAAGGAGGCCAGTGCTTCCCTATAGATCTTGTTCTTATGTGAAGCTTTATTAGTTATGTAAACCCTTAAGAATGCTTTAAGTGCATCCCATATAACACCTGGAGAGGCAGAACCCAAATTTGCTTCCATAAAGAACTGTACCTCCACATTGAGAGCATCGATGAAATTTGGCGAGGAGAGCAATGAACGATCAAAGGACCAATTTCTTGATCGACTCTCAGGAAACCCTTCCAAATCTAAAAGAATCGCCGCATGGTCTGATAAATGAAATGGTAGATGGGAGACCGATTTAACCAGGTTAACTAATGATTGGCTAATCAAAATAAAATCAATTCGAGACTGGTGATGATATCTGTAGTTTCAAAATGTGACTCCTCTTTGCAGCCCATGCAATGATCTCCAGATGTCATTATACCCTAGCTGCTTCATGCTATCTTGCAGGTAAGACCTAGTTTTAGATAAGATTTTAGCTCTGTTAGAGGGTGATTTATCTACTAGGGGATCCAGAACTATGTTGAAATCACCTGCTAAGATAACCGGTTCGGGGAATAGATACAGGTGTGAAAAGAGAGTCTTCAGAACCGATGGGTCATCCTGATTAGGACCATAGTATCCCACTATAGTAATCGGAGACCCCGATATTATAAATGATGCTATTACCCACCGGCCACCAGAGTCTACCAGCTTAGAGACCAATCTCGCTTTAATTGATTTTTAAAAAAAGATTGCCACTCCTCTAGTGTGCATCGATTGCGAAGTTGTTATGCAAATATCGATCCACCTATTCTTTTTAACCAGGGAAAGCATTTCAGACTCAGCCAGGTGTGTCTCCTGGAGTACTATAATCTGTGCAGTTGTATCACGGAGATATTGCATAATGTTATTTTTCCTTGGACTAGTTTGCAAACCATTAGTATTCCAGGAGAGAATAGCCAGTTTACTCATTATACTGATATTCCCACATACCTACTTTAGCAATACCCCCAAATTTATAAAAGCTGATCTGCAATAGGCCCCTAACCAGAAGAAAGAAATGGACAGTCACATGCCCTTTTGACAACAACAATAACAACATTAAGCATAAAGCAAAATTAAAGCGAAAATGAGGATTTAAAAAAAAAAAATTCCCCTGCAACCCCCCCCCTGTGCCCCTGCCGAACCCCCGACCCCCGTGGGAAACCCTTGCTCTATCTATCTGGAAAAACCAGAAGATAGCACTCTATCATGGACTCCCGCCTTAACCATGACCGGGGAAAAAACAGGGAGAAAAGAAAAATGTCAGAGGAGAGAATGAAGAGAAATAAATCCATCCTATATACCCTGTACTATCCCTACGAGATCCATGTTATGTAATATATATTGTGTGTTATGTGTTATTGTGTTATGTGTTATATGTTTCACTAATTTTGTTTCAAACATGATTACACCCTTTTTTTCCGCAATCTCCCTTCATCCATATACACATATATTTCCCTTTATCTCTTTATATTTATAGTTTTCCAAAAATTGTTAGATAACCACTCAGGGAAGCTTAGCCTAGCTGGACGCTCCTTTTTCTTTGCCCATGGTCTGCAGTAACTGGTCCGCTGCCTGCACTGATCTAATATTATGCATGCTATTCTTATAGATAACTCTCAATGCTGCTGGAAAAACTAGTTGAGCCACTTCACCGTAGCTTCTAAAAGCCTCGAGCCTTTTCCCGAACTCCCATTGCTTATCCAGAGTAGCCTTGGACAACTCAGATGGAATTTGAAAGTTGAATCCTTTCGCACTGACAGATTTCTGTTTTAAGGCCAAATTTAAAATAGTTTCCTTAAGGGAGTATGTATGAAAGTTAACCAAGACTTTTCTGGGCTTGGATCTTTGGGGATTCTTTCTAAAAGGCTCTCTATGAATGCGTTGGATGTCTAAGGCTAATTCTTCCTCTGACTGGTCTAATCGCAACGACTCTTTCAACAGTGAGATGATGAACTGCTTAATGTCCGAACCTTCTTTATCCTCAGGGATATTCAAAATACGAAGGTTATTCCTTCGGGCATTATTCTCCAGCGTCTCCATCCTTTCTGCTAAGATTTGATCGTCTTTCCTAAGCGTGGTGATGTTCGCTTTTACTTCATCAAGATGTAAGGACATACCTGTTACCCTGTCCTCAAGTACCTCTGTTCTCAGTGTAAGATCACTTAATTTTTTATCCAGAGATTCACAAAAACACCTGATGTCCGCCTGATTTGCCGCCGAAGTCTCAAACCTTTTTTTAATATCAGCCGACAAAGATGTAAACATTCCCTGAAAAGAAGCCTGCAAAGTGGCAACCAGGTCTGCATTAGTGCCGTTGGACGTCATAACACTGGACAGGGGAACTGATGTAACTGATGTGGCTGATGTAGCTCCTTGCATAGTATCTTGTAAGCTCGAACCGGATGTTACAGATGAGGGGGCCAGCAAGAAAGGTGGAGCCAATGGGGGAGCCAGGACCAAAGCAAGAGGTGGGGGGCGACCCGATGTACACACAATAGTATCGCCAACCTCACTCTCTGTATCCCCATCTCGATCTATTCTAACCTCCACACTAGCTCCCAAATGCACTGAGCTTTCTACGCCACCTGTAGCCATATCCATTAGGGTATTATTATTTATTAGGCAAGACCACAATACTCATTGCCCCCTCCAGACCTATAACCCCTGCTGGTGACTTTTCTAAGTTATCAGGGGGAGGGCTTTTATCTGGTAATAGAACCACTTGTAGGATCACCTTAAAAAATGACCTAAGTGATGTAGTTATTTTAGACACAGAGCTGGAAACTTTGCCCTTAGACCCCTTAGATGATTTACAGGTGTAGGCGCGCTTCGCCTTAACCTGGCCTGTCAAGTATGAGGAAAGCTTCTTTTTGCTGTTGGTGTTGGTGTTATCAAAAATAATATTACTGGCCACCACAGACTCCACCGGTTTAGTCACAGACTCAATCTCGCCTAAACATGGAACAGAGGGCAAGCTTAAACCGACGTCCACAGAAAACCTAGTATCCTGAGGCTGCGTTTGCTTATTTATCGCTTTTCTGGCCTCGCCTTTGCAACCTTTATACTTGTTTCCTCTCAAGTTGTAAACTCCCTCTGCCCCGTTACCACCATTGCTGCTGTTGTCTCCGCAGTCTCCACCTCCTTCACTCCGTTCTTGATCCGTCGTCAGCACCCCCACCTCTAGCGTATCCTTTGCGGATTTTCCAGTCGCCTGCACCTGTGAGACAGGGCATGCAGCAGCTCCGCGACGTCCAGGAAGAAGGCTTCGAGTCCGGCGTCCCCGTCGGAGCTCCAGGGCGGCCAGACTCCACACCGGCAAACTTGCTGTTAGCTGCAGAGATCCCCAGCACACGTTCAATATCTCCTGCCGGCTCACACAGTCATCAGCGGCCGGGATGATCACCGCAACGGCAGCGGCAGCCTTCGCAGATAGACACGCCTCCTCCAAACACATGGGGTCTAATGGCGAGCGGGCGAGAGTACATAAATAAATGCCAACTTTTCTTCAGAAAATAAGTTCATTTTGATTAACCACTGCAGCGTGCAATGCTGCAAACAGCCTTAAATGTCAAAAAACAGCATTCATATTCAGCCCGGTAACACTTAATAAGCACCCGAACGGGAGTCCACGAACAGAGCGTCGCAGCAGCTCAAGCGGCTGCCGCCATGTTTCCCCCTCCGCTGCCCTCCATTCCTATGTTGCACTGAGTGGTATTTTGTGGAGTGTATTTATGTTGCATTGAATAGAGTGTAATTGTGACGTGTTATTATGTGGTACTGAGTGGTATTATGTGGAGTGTATTTGTGTTGCATTGAGTAGAGTGTAATTACGTGGTGTGCAATTATGTGGTACTGAGTGGTATTATGTGGAGTGTATTTATATTGCATTGAGTAGAGTGTAATAATGTGGCCTGATATTACTTGACACTGAGTGGTATTATGTGGAGTGTATTTATGTTTCATTGAGTATAGTGTAATTATGTGGCATGTTCTGTGGCACTGAGTGGTATGTGGAGTGTATATGGCATTGAGTAGAGTGTAACTATGTAACGTGTAATTATGTGGTACTGAATGATATTTTGTTGAGTGTAGTTATGTTGCACTGAGTAGAGAGTAAATATGTGGGGTGTAATTATGTGGCACTGAGTGGTATTATATGGAGTGTATTTACGTTGCATTAAGTAGAGTGTAATTATGTGGCATGTGATTATGTGGCACTGAGTGGTATGTGGGGTGTACTTATGTTGCATTGAGTAGAGTGTAATTATGTGGCGTGTAACTATGTCACACTGAGTGGTATAATGTGGAGTGTATTTATGCTGCACTGAGTAGAGTGTAATTATGTGGCGTGTATTTCTGTGGCACTTTTGTTATGTGGAGTGTATTAATGTTGCATTGAATAGAGTGTAATTAATTATGTGACTTGTAACTCCTTCAAAAGAGTTTTCCTCGAAAATACCATTGAATAAATTAATAATGTTCCCTGTTTCGCAGTTGGACTTGGAAACGGATCCTCCCGGGTTTAATTGTCTTGCATACTGTCTGCCATCACTAACCGCCTCGTAGACGGCATTGGCTACCTTGCATGGGTATTTTCAATACTTTGGCCAAATTCGCTTTTCCATTGTCAGACCACCATCTCACTCTGGTGAGGGCATGTTATGCCTACAATCCGGCCAGCCCTGAAGTATTAGTTTTCCTGCTGGGACTTTGTTTTTGCCTGGTTTCAACAGGCAGGGCAGTAATACAATCCAGCGCTGACCCATTACACCGACTAGGCCTCGTTGTACGGATTATCTTCAGACAGGACCCGTGCCTTACATTCCTTAAAACAAAACAACTTTGTTACCGTTCTCTGAAGCCCTGTACTGTGAACACGTTGCTGACTCAATGGCGGCAGTGGAAGCTTCCGTGAGGTAAACGCCTCGAATGACGCAAGAATCCCCTGCACTAACATACTGAGGGCTCCTCGGGGTTTTGTTCGGAGCAGGGCTCTCGGGAGATGCTTTCCACTTGGAGCAGATACTGTGACTCGAGTCCTGCAGCTAACTGGTGTTTTAAAAGTGTGGTTGTTGATACGCAGAGTATGTATTGTAGTGTAGTTCCTATTATCCCAATAGGCTCTGCGCATTGAAATAATATCTTCAATAGTATAGACGTAGGACTGCGGTTAACTAGGTCTTCTACTGACGATATTAGACTTAAAGGTATGTGTGCCAGCTAGCTCAGAATTCACTAGAAACTTTCATCGAATAGGCAAGGAGGAGTTTAACCTCCCTGGATAGACAAGAAGGGATTTAGTTTCTGACAACCATAGAACATGACAACTTTGCTCTCCCCTATCAAGAGTATATCTCTAGAGTTGTGTGAAAACAAAAGACAACTATTTTACTCAGTCAGTACGTGCATTCTTAGTTTCACCAGTTTGTAGAGAAATAAGAGATGGGCATGCTTCAATAAAAAGATGTTATTTATTGATCAGTCTCTTCTCATACAAGAGAAATGAATCGCTATTTTTGCAATACTTATAGTTAAGTAAAGTGCATACAGTAAAAACAGAAGTATAAAATAATACTGTAAAAGCATTTATATGGTTTCTTAGCCATATGATACTTAAAATGGATAAAAGATATACATACATATATACATTGACTAATCGTTCTCAACTGGTGCTTCTAACTACGCCTACCCCGGTGTACCTGACCTAAGCCTAATACTTGGGAGGGAGTAAGTAAGTAGCAGTTTAAGTTAAGTTTGTTTTGCCAAGAATCTGACTCAAGAATTCTCTGTAATGGGTTAGTCAGTTCAGTACCTGGGATTTAGAAGGCTGGAGGGTTGGTATCTCTGTCACAGGACTCGATATCCCAGTTACCCGCGAGGGCGGCTGGAAACGCCGGAGGCTGGATTTCTCGGCAGGAGAAAAGGCAGCGTCTCTCTCGGCGCGTCAAAAGGGAGGGGCAGCGGGGGATTTCCCAGGTCTGTTGGAGGTTTGATTTGTTTTGAGAACTCGGTGTGCTTTCTAGGGGGCTGAAGGGATAGTGCTTGCTTAATGTGACAGCATGCGCTGTGACCTAATCTGAAAACGGGTTTCTGTGCCGGTGTATGGACATTAGTGAATTAATAACCGGACAAGGGTCAGAAATAGGAGTATCAATATAGGTACCTAGATAAACACACTACACCCACTCCACGATTTTATGTACATATTTACTAACCTAAGCAATAGTAAACATAACTAATAGTGCATGTGTATACCGAACCACCCCAAAAAACATTTTTTTGTATTTGAAAAATGGTGTATGCGAAATGCACGAAATGAGTATAGGTACTGTATGCATTCAAGCAGTATAATCATTCAAAAAGGAGATGCATATTTTATATCAGCATGAATGATTTGCGAAATTACACATGAAATGGCTCTTGATACAGAAAAAAATTGCGAGACCATCTCATCACATATAAACACAATTAATTGCATATAAACTAGAGGTTTGAGGTAGTGTAATGTCTCTAGTATTCCTAAGAATAGAAGTTCTGTTCTTTAAGAATAGTTTTACTTTAAGCAGAAGATAAGTGCCAAAAAGGTAAATGTTTTGGAATTGGAAAAAAGTTTTCGCTATTCAGGGGAGAAGAGAAAAAATAGTTCACAGTCACTTTGTTTTCAAAAGACTGAAGGCCAAATTCAGAGTTCAGGAAACGCCGTGTGCAAGTTTGTTTAAAATCATTCTCTCTGTTCCGGTGAAAACATCATTTCAGACAGATTCTCGAAAAAACTGTCTACAGCTTCTGGTGAAAGTTCGACCAGGTTGGAAAATGTCGCTACCATGCAGTCATGCGCATGATTGCTTTCAATGATGGTTTGATCAGAACTGCTTACAGAAGGTCGTACCTGGTTGATGCTGCTTTCATCTTGTACTTCACTACCCTTCAATCGTAGTGGTGAAGTCTCCACGAATGCCGTCATCAGGATAGGTAGCCGCTGGGGACAGCACAATGCATGAGCCTTTACTGGACCCAACAAAGTATCTGCATCCAATGGTACTTCTGATTGTAGTGTAAGACAGGTGTCCAACACGCATTCTTCGCCGCATAGCATGCATCTTAATACAGGCATAACACAATTCTGCCAGATGGGTCTGAATGAAAGAAACCAGGTCATATTCAGATCTCGTAGCCGGGCTAAGCCAAGGACTTTAGTTATGCGGTCCCGGTAGCGGATAGCTAGGATCGTTTCTTCCATTGTTACTGGAGTCTTGTCTGTGACATGGCTTGCCATAACGAAGCAACAGTAGCAAGAATAAAATGCCTGGTACGAGTCCCAACAGGAGTGGAAGTCCGCCAAAGATGGAATGGACGAAATTTGGAAAGATACCCAGGATCGCTTTGAATGGGGTTAAAGCGCCTGAAAAAACTGTCTTAAATACACTTGCGATACCACTTGTATCAGAAATATTTAAGATTTCGTTCAGCATTTCTGCGAAGTATAGGGGGCAATTTGTTGATAACATTGAATGAATCTCTGCCGTTGTCCTTGCAACTTGGAGATCATACGTTTCTTTTGATGACGTCAACTGGGTTGGCGTCTGTAGGAGCACAGTCTTCATTCTGCTTAAAGAATCAATTCGAATAGAAGAGATTTTTAAAATGGGCCTTAACCTTCCCTCCCTGTCTGGAGCATCATTCGGGAACAATACTCTTTCACAGCACATGACCCTGGAAGTCACGCTTACAAGATAAGGTTTTCCTGGCAGCAAGCCACAACATCTGTGATCTACAATTAGAATGTAACTCCCATTCGAAAGTCTTCTAAAGAATGGTTCTATTTGTGTTGCAGGTGTGCCTAACTGGTGACATGAAAGGTTATTTGAAGTCCCTTCACAGGCCCCATGCAAACTAATACCCTGACACAGAAGTATGCCACTTAGTGATTTTTCACAATTATTACCACTAAGAAATACACTCTGTCCGTTATTACTGACACATGTGTCTGTATAGGGCATGTTCCATGTGGACTTAATGTATCCTTTACCCAACCTTTCATACTGGCCTGCCTGTATATATTTTTGGCAGTATTGAAACTGGAAAGTTGTTATCGGAATATTTATTATCCCATGTATTATCCATTCAATGACAGGTCGTTCTGACATTGTCAATGGTAATCTCTCAAGTTTTTCAATGCTCAGAATTGTATAGTCAGCACCCTTTTGTGCCAAACTGATTTGTTTATCAGTAAGGTTAAAGATATTAAATAGTGACGTTGTGTTGATTAAACGCCAAGGCACATAGCCTGAACGCAGATTTTGTAACGTCCAGCCAAGCTGTACAATAGAACGTAATTGAGACTGACCGTGTTGCGACATCAGTAAGTCTTGTTCTATTATATCGATTGCAGAAGATACAATACTGTCCAGTGAATATATTCTGGAAGACAGAGTCATTAACCCATTGTCCACAACAGAAAGTGATTTTTCCAAATTAACACAGTCAATTTCCCGTATTTTTTCTGCTGTCTCAATTTGAGTTACTTTCCAAGCTTCGTTGTAAGCTGCATATATAGAGACCGCTATGAAACGTTTTAGACGCTGTTTGCGTGGTCCCATGATGAAATCACGCAAGTCAGCACCTTCTTTAAGTAAAGTTAAGTGTTGCTTAATTTCTGACAGTGTGGATGTATGTAGCCATTGAAGGCAGAGTTTAACAACACAGTAAGTGGTTACAATCCCTGGATGTTGTCTCTGGGAGTATCTTGGGTCTGGCCGGGTCAATGTGAACCCCTGTATTTTGTTCAGGAATCTGTCTTGACAGTTATTTGTGTCTGTGGGCCAGATCAGCCATTGTTTCCAATCAGCATGTGGTTTATCTCAACATCCGTTGTGCTATTACTATTAGGTGTTGGTTTTGGAATAGACGGTTTATTCAAGTCTTTAATCTTGGCTAGGCCAAGACAGGATGTCTGTTGAATTGTATCATTCAAAAATATAATTTGTTCTGGGATCATGCAGGCTCTAAATAATGATTCTATACCTTGCACTTGCCAATCTTTTGTGCCCCAGATCGTTTTCGTTTCAATGTTATTGTTCCAGAAATCAAAACCGAATGTATTCATTTTTTCAAAAAATGAGTCTGAATATATCAATTTTGTGTTTGTAAGCATGGTTTTCACTCCTGTCTTATTTAACAATTTGAAATAAAATGATTCTGTATTACTTGTGTTGAACCCTGAAAAGTATGAATATTTATCAAAATATGTCTTTGAACTGCCTTTTGGTGGAGTTGCACAATGTTCCCATTGGTTAAAATTTAAAACATTTCTAGGTTGAGTAGATTTATGCAGATAATGGTTACCATAATGGTTGTAACAAAACATTTGATCGTAATTAGATGAACCTTGCAAATAATCATGTTCTGTAAATTTAGCTGACATTACTAGATCAGACATCATATCATTAATACTTTCAAAGTCCCAATCATCAGCAAACGTGCTTGGTTTTACAAAGTCACTTAAAGAAATCTTGAATTGATGAGGATACTTCAGGAGTTCAACTGGACCATATATTTCGTAATCAGTTTTGTCCTATGCTACCCCACCGGGTATAGGATTGGCTGTGAAGTTTACTGAAGAAAGTTCTCTTTTCTCTATGTGTGAAGACTTGTGTGGTTTCAGGACCAAGTTGATGTTCTGACTTGCTGTGTCCATTGTAGCATATTTTCCCTCAATGAAATGTCCCAAGCATAGTACCATGATGAGCCAAAGTATGAGGATGAATACTCCTAGTGCCACCCAAAGTTCAATCCATGGAGAAATCAGATAGGTTTCTTTAAGTTGATGAAAGAGTTCCTCTGCTTTATCTTTAAAAGTCTTTGTTGTCCGCTGTTCCTCTGGTTCACTCAGATCTTCAGAAAAATCATCGAAGTTGATGAAGTAGCCTGATGCTATTCTGTCAATTGTTTCAATTGCTTCTGGATTCCTTTTCGTTTTTGGAATTTTCTTTGTTTCATTAGCATAGTCTGTGGTTACATCATTGTAGACTGGTGTTTCTTGATTTAATATTTTAATTTGGGTTTCAAGAGGTTTAAGTTCCATGGCTTTGTTGCATAGTCCTTGTTGTTTTACTGTAGGTTTATCAATTGTGATTAGTCTTTCAGTTTGAACCTCTGTGTTTGTAGCAAACTTTGGTGTTCTGCTACTTCTTGGGAGTCCACTTGGCCTACTACTTGTTATCGGCCACATGATTGTGGTTTAACCAGGTTGATGGATACAACTCGGTTCTCCTTTTTACCAGCAAGGGGCGGTAGTACTACTGATCTTGTCCCGTTGACAGACAAGACAGGAACTGCTTTTCTGTAAGAAGGCCCAAATTCCTTCTTCACCGCGATCTTTTCTCTGACCAGATCCCCGATTTTTGGAATCCAGACAGGCCTTGCTGGGACAGGTGGTTTCTCTTCAGTGGTTATTGGCTGCTGTTTCAACTTTATGTTGCTCAGGTCTTTTCTTGTTTAGTTTTAGTCCTGTAAAATAGCCAAACGATCTTTGATATCAAAGCATTTTTCTTTAACCACTGAAGTTTGACTATCAAGGTCCTGGATTAACATTCTAGTCCCAAACAATAGTTCGTACGGACTGAGACCTCTCAGAGAATTTCTTGGCAGATTATTAAGACTACGTTGGACACTTATTAAATGTTTGACCCACCCAGCTCCCGAACCTAATACCTTTGCTGTTATAGATTGCTTTATGTCACGGTTTTTTCTTTCCACAATTCCGTTTCCCTCAGGATGAAAGGGACAAGAGTACCGCAATGCAATGCCCATGCTGTTCATGGCCTCTTTGTAAGCCCGAGAGCTAAACGCAGGACCCTGGTCAGAATGTAGCATGCCAATTGCGTATGTGCCGATAAAGACTCGCAAATCTTTGTATAACAGTTCAGACGTCAGCCGAGAGCTGGGGTCTATATTTTAAGTGAAAATAGTCTCTATATGTTAATATGACGCATTATTCATACTGGGTATTTTATGTCGATAGCCTAATCCTTTATTGAGTGAAACGCCATGGCAATACACCGTCTCGGTCACCACTGCGATCTCTGTTGCAGTTTGGGCAGTTTTTTGCAAATATGTGATGTTGCAGGCTCATTCCTGGCCACCAGTATGTTGATTGTAATTCTTCTAGAGAATCCTTAAGTGTAAGGTGTCTAAGACCCTCACCCATATGTGCGTCTGCTATTAACAAGCCTCTCCTGTCCATGTTTGGAATCACTCTATCCCCCACTCCAGGGATTCGAGCAAAAGGAACGGAGTTTGCATCGATTATGTATGTATAATTGAGTGGATACATGAGGGGTAGCGCTGAGCAGTCGCCTTTTGATGACGTTTTTACCGCCAGCATTGTTTCCCCGTCAATGTATTTTACTGAACGCTTTTTTGTAGCTACGGAAGCCGATTTAGTTGTTTCCGCTGTGGCTGTCTCAGCCAATTAATTCCCTGCAACGTGAACGCCATCACGCTGATGACTCAGTGTATGTATCATGTGAGTCTTTGGTAGTTCTTTCTGCAAAAGAACTACCTGTTCCCAAAGCAATTTTTGCTTTATTGTGGCACCTGTGTCATCTTTGTACCCGTTTTCAACCCATTTCTGCAAGTCGTTATTGTATGATTTGACGCAGTAATATGAATCGCACACTATAAGTGTCGGGAATTAGCGATCCGCATTATCTAGCGCCATTTTTAATGCTATTATTTCAGTTTGTTGTTCTGAATTATTTTTCACTGAGTGTGTTTTTGAAAACAGAGGTTTTAATTTACCTCCGCGCCACACGTCTTTTGTAATCTTGCATGTGGCGTTATAAGCTTGTTCTCCCCAAACTGAGGGCTGAGCATGTCCGTCTGTATGTATCACACAGGCGTACTGTCGTATGGGCAGAATGTCGATTGGCAGAGGATATTCTCTTTCATATTCTAGATTTTTAAATTTTGTCATTTCTGGATCAAAATAGTATTTCACTCTGTCTGTAGCAAGAGAATCTTCCCATTGTATCCATCTTGGATTTAGTGCCATAGTAGGTAAATTACATGGGGTTGTTAATGCCTCAAAGGCTGATTCTGCTGTTCTGACTGTAATCTGTCTGCCGTCAGCTTGGTATCTTTCTCTTGCTACAGCTGTTTGAACCGCGTGAACAATGTTTTCCTTAATGCTGAATGTTTTTTCAGCTTCTGTGTACAAATGTGTTTTGTATGCTATTGGTACTTTTTCTCCCTCATTAGAGGTTAGGTATGTGAATCCGCATCTTCCTGGGATGACTCGAATCACAAGGTTGCGTGTGTTGTCGCGTGTTTGTAGTTTTGTTTTAACTAACATGTCTGTTTGTAAAGATCTCAAAATTTCTGTGTGTTTTTGAGTCCAATTGATTCTTTTAAAATCTGGTTTTATTAGATCATAGAGAGGTTTAACCCTCTCTGCATAGTTTATAATGTAAGTTATTCCGAAATTCAGGAAACCTAGAATTGATTGCAAGTTTTTCAGTGTCCTAGGTGCTTGGATTACAGCACATTTCTCTAGGAAATCTTTAGCCAGGCTTTTGCCTTCACTTGATAATTCATATCCTAAAAATAGGACAGTCAGATGGGCAATTCTTGACTTCTTGAAGTTGAATTTGTAACCCTCTGCTGCGAACCCAAGTATTATGGTGTTCACTCTTTTCAAGTGAGTATCCAAGTCATCGTCTGTTAGATAGATGTCGTCGACATAAGATAATGCCTCATCATCATATATTTGTAGTAACTCTGTTACTCTTGCTGAGAATAATCCTGGGCTGTTCTTGAACCCTTGGGGCAAACAACAGAAATTTCCTGCGAGCCATTTATTGAGAAAGCGGTCAAATATCTGCTTTCAGGTGCTATATTTTGACAAAAGAATCCATTAGAGATGTCTAATGTTGTTTTGTATTTTTTGCGTACTATGCTATTCATTAGTGCTGCACTGTGTGAGTTTTGTACTGCAAATGTTTTGCAGCATGAGTTAAGGTGTCTGTAGTCCAAAACTAGACGATATGAATCATCTGGTTTGGAGACAGGAAACAAAGGATTGTTCATTTGTGAGGTGCATGTTTCAATCACCCCCTGGTATTCAAGTTGATCTAAGATCTCCCTGGCCTGTGTTTTAGCTTCTTGCTTAATTGGGTACTGCCTTTGTGCAGTCTGTTGAGATTTTACCTGGATTTTGTGAGGAGGAACGTCCTCATCCCATCCCACATGATTTTTATATAGTGCAGGAGCCTGGGCTACTGCCCACTTTCTTGCAAGTGTATATTTTTTATGAATTGGAATATGATTTGAGAAGGCAGGCATAATCATTTCTTCGCCATGAGGGCACTCCCTGACAAACTCTGGTGGCCAGTCTTTTTCAGCTAGAAGTATGTCATAGCCCTTGGAGAGATTATCCCAAAATAGACCCCTTATTTTCCTAGTCTTATCTCCCTCTATACGTAAGGTTATTTCATATATTTTATGAGGTTTGCTAACTCTGGTATCTGCAGTTTCCACCTGAATGTACTCATTCGTGTCCACTGTCTCCAGATGATTCATCAGGATCTTGCGATCTATGCTCACTTCTGCTGCGCTGTCTAACATTGTCTGAGCCCACTCTCCGTTTTTCAGCTGAGTCCTCAGGATCCTCGGCATGTTTGATTATTTTAATGCTGGCTACCTTCTTCTTTGGAAATTGTAACTTTTTACTTTGATGAGCAGGTTCTTTGTCTTTGGACTTGACGAGCTCTTCCCTGTGTTCTGACCGTCCTCTTCTTTCCGATTTCTGCGAGGAAGTCTGAAAAGATCGAGAGGGACGTGTATCAATATCTTGATATCTATCAGGTTTCTTCAAATTATCCCTATTTCTAAGGTTGTATTTTTTCTCAGAGGGCTCCCTCTGGGGAGACTTGTGTCCTTGGTCCGGAGATTTTTCTCTACGCCGAGGAGACCTTCCTCTGGACTGGAATCTTTTTTCTTTGGGAGTGGATTGTTTATTTCCATCCCAGTTCTTTTTTGATGTGTTTAGATTATTTTTAATAAATACCTTTTCAGGATTTTCTATTAGTTGGGGTTTCACTGGTTTCCCACCCAAACTATCTCTTCCTAGTTCTTCATAGGATTTTTCTATGATTCTGGCAAGTTCAAATGGTTGGTCTGCTATATCTGTTTCCTTCAATCTTTGGCGGATCGCCACATTTGCTGCTTCACCTTTTATGTTTGCTAGTAATATCGCCGAGACCTGCTTGAAGTCTTTCAGTAATTTCATACCCAGAGTTAAAGCAGGTTCTGGACCGTATTCATTTTGAATCTGTTTTAGCACTTCTGGTATTACCGCCATGGACGGAACACCATGTGTTCTTGTGTAAATGGAAGCATAGACTGTACCCCAAGTGTCACAGTCCTCCACATGTGGTGCGATCCCCATTGGAAGAGAGATAGTCAGAATTCTGTGTTTCTCAACAGGGGTGGTATCTGGAAATACCGCCTCTATTTGAGTGATTTTCTGTGCTAACCAGAATGGAATTTGTTCCCTTTTAATGGGTACTTTACCTAGACAGGACTGTATGTTCTGTGGTGTGATTTTATTTGTGTTCCCCTGATGAGGGGTCAGCTGTGGAATTTTAATAGCTGGTTGGACTGTTGAAGTCCGCATTACATATTGGACTAGTTGTCTGTGTATTTTAATCAGTTGTTTTAACTGTGTTAAAAGTTCTGGTATTGCCATTTTTTCAATGTCTGGATGTGGTGTGTATCCGGCTAGAACCGGCCACGTTGCTCCTGGTCTACCTAGTGGGCCGAGCCTGGTGATGTGATCATTATGTTTTAGGGCGCCTTTAAACCAGAGCAGGTGCTCTTGGTATTTGAGTGGTATTTCCACCTCCTCGAAAGAGGTGTACTCATCCGGAGGTTCCTCTATCTTGTAATAATGGAACTCCTTTGTTACAGCGTTTGCTGCTGGAAAATTTATCCATGAATAGAATACCTCTGTCTGCCGATATTCGTGTGCCTCAATTACGAATATGACTGTACCACCTCTCGGTGTTAGTCCATTTTCTATAAGTTTTAAAGTTATAGTTTTTCTTATGCTGACCGGGATGAGTATTGCACCCGGGTCAGTTTGCAGGAGACTTGTGTCATCCGCTAGGAGTTGAGCTGCTATTCTAGCTGTCTCCCTTTCTTCCTCAGTTTCTGACATTTTACTGTCAAGAAGGGTTTTTGTTGCAGATCAGGTTTCCACGGAAACAAAGATTAGATGCACAATATTTTGGAACACTGTATCCTTCAACGTTGAATAAACCAAAACCATACATAGGAGTCTCCTCCTACTAAGTTTGGCGGATTTTAACCTTTCACCCACTCCAGACGCCTTTGGAGTTTTATGGGAAAATGGGTCTGTGTGAAAAAGCACGACTGAGTTACTCTAATGTCTTGCGTTAGATTTATCGCCTTTCCAAACCGTTGGGTGCTATGTAGTGTAGTTCCTATTATCCCAATAGGCTCTGCGCATTGGAATAATATCTTCAATAGTATAGACGTAGGACTGCGGTTAACTAGGTCTTCTACTGACGATATTAGACTTAAAGTTATGTGTGCCAGCTAGCTCAGAGTTCACTAGAAACTTTCTCGAATAGGCAAGGAGGAGTTTAACCTCCCTGGATAGACAAGAAGGGATTTAGTTTCTGACAACCATAGAACATGACAACTTTGCTCTCCCCTAATCAAGAGTATATCTCTAGAGTCGTGTGAAAACAAAAGACAACTATTTTACTCAGTCAGTACGTGCATTCTTAGTTTCACCAGTTTGTAGAGAAATAAGAGATGGGCGTGCTTCAATAAAAAGATGTTATTTACTGATCAGTCTCTTTTCTCATACAAGAGAAATGAATAACTATTATTGCAATACTTATAGTTAAGTAAAGTGCATACAGTAAAAACAGAAGTATAAAATAATACTGTAAAAGCATTTATATGGTTTCTTAGCCATATGATACTTAAAATGGATAAAAGATATACATACATATATACATTGACTAATCGTTCTCAACTGGTGCTTCTAACTACGCCTACCCCGGTGTACCTGACCTAAGCCTAATACTTGGGAGGGAGTAAGTAAGTAGCAGTTTAAGGTAAGTTTGTTTTGCCAAGAATCTGACTCAAGAATTCTCTGTAAGGGGTTAGTCAGTTCAGTACCTGGGATTTAGAAGGCTGGAGGGTTGGTATCTCTGTCACAGGACTCGATATCCCAGTTACCCGCGAGGGCGGCTGGAAACGCCGGAGGCTGGATTTCTCGGCAGGAGAAAAGGCAGCGTCTCTCTCAGCGCGTCAAAAGGGAGGGGCAGCGTCCGTGGGCTTTTCTGCATCAGCTGGACTCTCCGGCAAGTAGCGCTGCTCCAAGCTCGTCACCACCGTGTCTTAGCTTAGGGCAGCGTCGGTATATTTATACCTGAAAGGTGCCGTGTTTGACGTAAGGATGGACATAAGACGTCAGCAAGAATGTCATAAGGACTGGTCGTTCTTACATTCTTTGCAGGAGTTCTCGAGCGAAATCAAAACAATAGCTGCGGGGGATTTCCCAGGTCTGTTGGAGGTTTGATTTGTTTTGAGAACTCGGTGTGCTTTCTAGGGGGCTGAAGGGATAGTGCTTGCTTAATGTGACAGCATGCGCTATGACCTAATCTGAAAACGGGTTTCTGTGCCAGTGTATGGACATTAGTGAATTAATAACCGGACAAGGGTCAGAAATAGGAGTATCAATATAGGTACCTAGATAAACACACTACAGTATGAATGCAGGAGAATGATGCAAAAGCGATAGAAGCGATTTGGAATGTGTTTGGCGTTGAACGTGTCGACCACTCTGCTCTCTGGTTGGTTAAAACATTTATATAAATATATATTTTCTTTAATGGTGCAGACCAGGCCTTGAGAGTCAGCGCGCTATATACATAAAAAAGTTGCAGTACCTGGAAGTAGGTGTCCTTCAAAAACATCATGGCAGGCAGGCTTGCATAGTAAATTGTATTTAAATAGCGCTTACTATCCCTGACGAGGCATCGAAGTTCTTTGATGCGAGTAGCAGGCTACTTCAGAACCCAAGATTAGAGTTGAATAGTAGATTAGTGATATGTTTTTTCTTGTGGATTAGTTGTGTTACGTTTGCCATGCATTATAATGGCATTACGGAGTCATGGTATTTGCGTTGTCAAAGTATGCGGGGTGATGGTATGTGGGATAAAAGATTCGTGGTAATGGTTGTTGAGGTGACTGTCAGCAGAGTTATCAGTGGGGCATGGAAAGGTGCTCAAGTCAGAAATATATTGGTATGTTATCAAAGGCTGACACATAGAAACATCACCATGATGCAAGAGACAGCTTTCGGCACACTCAGTTTTGTTGATCAAAACACCAACAACACGCTCTTAAAAGCAGCCAATCATGGACCCCGTAGTCCCTTGGAAGGAGCGCTAACGTTACCAACCTTCTTGCGTTCTCATACTAGGCGATCAGACGATTGAAGACAAAAGAGGGGTGATCCAGCTAGCCTCACGTCATGGCACAGACATACTTACTCTTGGCCCGAGGTCAAGGCCCCAGTCCACCTTTACAGCTGTTTGGAACAGGATGATAGCTGTATGCGTCCTTTGCCATGGTGTAAAAGTCCTCTCTTTATAGTGCTACGCATCACTTTGCAAGTGCTGACGCTGTGGGTTAATGTAAGTCTGGGCTCAAGTCAGTGACATAACGAAACTTAAGGGGGCCCTCATGTAAAGCGCATGGACCCCCCCCCCCCCTTTCCCCGGCCCACCACCTACCACTTTACCTGAGGGGGACTGCGGGGGCTTATGTTACACCACTGCCGCCTCTCGAAACAGGAAAATAGCGGTCTGCGTCATTGTGTCATTAATTAAGTAAATTAATTAGCAGCGACCTTATGTTGTCATATGAGGCTGGTAGAACAAAGAACAGTTTGTTGGCTGTGAAGACCGATGTATTTTATTGCCAATGCATGTAATTGAATCGTTTGTTTTTAAACGTTGTTTTTAATGACATTCATACAGTTATTTTTCTCAGCAATAAACATTAATGATAAAAAATAAAAATTGCCTTTTGGCTTGTTAATGTCATCACAAAATGTATTTATCTGCAAAAACCAAGAGGCTTAGACAGAACCAATGAGAAAGGGTGCTAGCTGTAAATTCATTTTCTTCTTTCCAGTATTATGTCCTAGTCATCCAGCTCATACATGTTTATCCATTGTGCTTAGTACTCTCTATACCACAAATACATGGAGCAATAAGTCCATGCATCTTATATATCCTGCATTCCAGCATGGAGCACACAGCGTCATTTTTCATCATTAAACATAATTGTGTCATCGGCAATGATATGATTCTCCGTTATTAATGGCTATTCATAAACAGTCTTCTCTGAAATATCTTGCAACTGTGGCATTCAAATGGGATTTGGAATGAAAGTTCCATCCACAGGCACCTAATTTCAGGGCATTGTTTGTTCCAGTCACCTAGGGTATAATACAACATTATTTAAAATAATGCATTTTGTTACTGATATTTTAATTTCAAGTGAACACAACAATTACATTTGCTCAGAGGAGTCTAAGTAATCTAAAACAGCAAAGAGACAATGCCTCCCAGCAGGAATCACCACTTTTCCTGGTCTCCCAAAAAAGAGAGAAAAAAAGGCAACCAAACAGAAAATGCTCACCAACCATCTTTTAGCTTACTAGTCTTTTATTCCCCTCTTATTCCATTCTGAAGCCCTGTAAGTATATAGTCTGCGGTAAGTATGGTCATGACTGGTTGGCCCAAGTGTACCCGCGAATATGAGGACTTGTTGTGCGGTAAGGGCTGTTTGTGTGAGTGTTTACATGTCAGGTAGGTTGTATTCTCATGTATGTTGTGGGGAAACCGCCTGTTTCTGTTCACATCCCCTCCTGAGTGGGTGGAAAGCCTGTCTCCTCTTCTGCAGATACGCTGTGAGTGGGCCCGATTATCTCTGGGTCTAGATGTAGGGGGTTGCAGTATTCTGTACACCTACATTCAGTCATTTCCATTCAAATCTTTCAGACAGTCGTCTGTTTTGGGAGTGGTGCTGTAACCAATTCACTGTAGTTCTGCGTGCAGCCAGTAACAGAGCAATTGCAGTAAACAGCCTTGCGTGGAATCAGTTTAACATAGCCTTATAGAGCTGCTAATGGTTGTGGATCCACCTACCTGCAATTGACGCATTAGATGGTACTTGTGTTTGCACCCTAGTATTTGAAGGGTTATGGACAGGACCAGGTCATGTGGCTAAACCCTGCATGATCTACCTGGCACCTAGACTAGTAATCATGCTTGGGTGGATCTATCCTGTGCTGTTTTAAGATGTAAAGTGTGCTTGATGCCAAAACGAAGCAGTTTTTTACGTGAAATAACATTTCCATTTTGCAACATTCAGCTCCACACCAGGTTCTGTGTTCTAGGCCTGTCTACTACGAGTGGAGCCAAATTTTCTAGCTACAGTAAACGTAGTGTATAATTAAGACACTCAGCTTGTGGAATCTGATTAGTTGGATCAGGCGGGGCCCAAGTAGGGGGCAAACTAGAGGCATCACTGAGGCCGCAGTGTGTGCAACACTTGGTGGGAGGGAGAGGGGAGCGGGGGCAGAGGGAGGGACACAATGTAGAGAAACAATTGCTGCTTCATTAGGCATACAACTTCATGTTGCATTTGAGTAAGGTGCTGTGTAATGATACAGGTGGGGGGCAGTGATGACCACTGCTCTACGCATTGTTTTGCTGTAATGCTGTTGTAATGTTGATAGAAGCTTTGTTGTTCAAAGGAGTAGAGGTCTGGGGTTTTGGGCATGCATAAAGGAGTGTCACCTTAGGAGCGTGTTGTGCTTTTTATGTCTTGAATTTTGATAGTTAATGTGAATAGAATCTTGTGGCATAGTTTGGGAGCAAAAAGAACAAATGAACAGAAGCAACATCGGAGAATCAAACTAGAAAGGGTATAAAAGTGAAGGCAAGAAACCCAAATAAAGACGAGCCCGAAAGCTACACATATAAAGAAAAGATAGAAGGAAGCAAAACATAAGTTGGGAGTGCTGAGAGATAAAGGGCATGAATTTTGAGTGTCCAGAATTTAGTTCTAAGCACATCGGGCATACTATAGTATCGGTTATTATTCTTGTATATGATCATTATTTTTGGTTTGGTTATTTTTCCTGTACATGATTATTGAATTTTGCTCCCCTTAAGTCATTATGCTCCATCGTCTAGCACATTCTTCGTTCATCCAGGTGTATAAATGATCTGTTAGATGTTCAACATTGGATTCAATTCCTTTTGTTTTGGGCACTGGTTATTATTCCTGTATATGATTATTGTATGTACTCCCCTTATCTCTCTATGCTCCATCGCATAGCCCATTCCTACTCCTGCACTCAGGTTATATTGAGCTGGTATGTTTGTACTAGTTGATTCAATGCCCATTAGATTCCCCACGTTAGACTAATATTCTGATTTGTTACCTTTGCCTCAAATTGTAAAGCGCTCTGATATCCTTCGGGATCAAGTTTGCGCTGCATAAAACTTTATAAACAAACAAACAATTATGTGGTACTGAGTGGTATTATGTGGACTGTATTTATGTTGCATTGAGTAGAGTCTAATTATGTGGTATGTAATTATGTGTTAATTAATGATATATTAAGTGTATTTATATTACATTGAGTAAAGTGTAAATATGTGGCATGTAATTATCTGGCATTGAGTGGTATTATATGGAGTGTATTTATGTTGCATTGAGTATGGTGTAATTATGTGGCATGTAATTATGTGGCACTGAGTGGTATGTGGAGTCTATTTATATTGCATTGAATAGAGTGTGAATATGTGGCATGTAATTATGTGGCACTGAGTGGTATTAGATGGAGTGTTTTTATGTTGCGTTGAGTAGAGTGTAATTATGTGGTGTGTAACTATGTCACACTGAGTGGTATTATGTGGAGTGCATTTATGTGGCATTGAGTAGGGCAGTGGTTCCCAAACTTTTTTGACCTGTGGCTCCCTTGGACTAATTGGCAGCTGGTCGTGGCTCCCCACCATTTTTTTACCAGTGGGCGGGGGAGCCCGTCCTCGGGAGTACTTCCTGTCGTCTTCCGAAAGTGAAGTAAGAGTAAAGTGAGTTGGGGTGTTTTAGAATCTTAAAGATGTCAGCAAGGTTGTTATTGTTTTCACTGTAATAACAGAAATGAAAGAATTACATTTCAGCAATAAAAGAAGTGATTTAAAATAGCTGGGTTCTAGAAAGTGTTTTCCCACTTCATCAAATTGTGTGATCCTGGGCACATTACTTTATCTTCACGTGTCTCATTGTCTACACGTGCGAAAACAATCGGGAGTGTTAATATACGTGATTAAATCTACTGCTGTGCTATAAACAATCATTCACTCAGTGAACATTCTGAAAATAGAATTCATACTCTTCCTTCCTTTTCACACTGATCTCTTATTACAATTACTCACTGATTCCTCAGGTCAGGGCATCTGAAGGGCAAATTCAGTGGCCTTGCTCTTCTGCGTATGCACATTTTATCAAAAAGCAAGCCTGCCCTATTGTCTTTGCTAATGCTTGTTTTTTTCTTCCTATAGTTCCTACCTGGGGACCGCTGCCAGCTTCCAAGGCTGCCCCCCGGATCGCTATATGCTTGTGTCCTCACAGGATGCCGTGCCTTACTCCAATATACTCAATACAGCGGTTCTTTCAGGAGTGTTGGGCCCAAAGTCCCGTACCTAGGGAGATATGTATACAAAAAACGAAATATACAGTAACATTTTGTTCACTGTATAGTCGTCGTGCTCCTTCTATTGCCCCCAGCACTTGCCTTTGTCATGGGGGTGGTGAACGCTCCTGTTCAGAGGCAGAGGCCTCCCTGCTGGGCCCTTAGCATAGGATTGGAGGAGACTCCCTGCATGCTGTGCCTGCTCAGCCGATCATTGTCGTTTGTATACAGAATGATAATGGCCGGCCAAGAGGTTTTGCTAAGTGGGGAGCCTGGCCCGTCCCTGAAAAACAACATCCTACATCTGGCCTCAGGAATCTATCTCCTGGCACCAGCGAATAACCCACCTTCCAAATCCGACCCTGACTGAAGGCAGGTTAGCAGGTCAAAAGCAGGGCCGGCATATTTCCATACTTGTACTGATTACACGATCTTGTCAGCTTCAGTTTCCCACATCGTGTCCGCGGCGCCCCTGGCTTCTCATGGCGGCGCACCGGGGTGCCGCGGCGCACAGTTTGGGAACCACTGGAGTAGGGTGTAATTATGTGGCGAGTAATTATGTGGCACAGTGTTATTATGTGGAGTGTATTTATGTTGCATTGAATTAAGTGTAATTATGTGGTGTGTAATTATGTGGCATTGAGTGGTATTATGTGGAGTGTAATTATGTGGCACTGAGTGGCATTATGTGAAGTGTATGTATGTTGCATTTAATAGGCTGTAATTGTGAGATGTGTTTAGGTGGTATTGAGTGGTATTATGTGGAGTGTTTTCATATTGCATTGAGTAGAGTGTAAATATGTGGTACTGAGTGGTATTATGTGGAGTGTATTTACGTTGCATTAAATAGAGTGTAATTATGTGGTGTGTGATTGTGAGCACAGTGGTATTATGTGGAGTATATTTATGTTGCATTGAATAGAGTGTAATTATGTGACGTGCTATTTCGTGGCACGGCATGGTATTCTGTGAAGTGTATTAATATTGCGCTAATTATTTTCCTTCATGAAGCTATCTAAAGTTTGAAATATATCCTCACCTCTAGTTCTCAATGGAAGTTCTAGGCACAGGAATTGCTCAATAATTTTGTCAGTATGAATGAAATGTATAAAAACCAGCAATTGAGCTAACACACTGACATCTGTTGATTCATCTAGTTGCAATGTAAAGATCATATTGTCGTCTTGAAAAATACCCTTCATTTGCAGCTTAACGTTAGCAGACATATCTTGAATCTGTCTTCCAATTGTGTTGTCTGCCAAAGGGATTTTATTAACTTCAATCTCAAATTCTGGCCCAAACATTGTTCGAACAATAGCACAGCAAGATTGCCTTATGGTGGTTTCTGCAACAGTGTGTGGTTCCTTGTTTTTGGCAATTATTTGAGCAACCAAGTAACTTGCCTTTTGAGCTTTCTCTGATGTCTTCATTCTCTTTGTGAATGATGCAGACTGCTTCCTTATCGATTTTGCAAGCTCAATAAAGTATTCTACTGTTTTTTCTGACAAATGGCTGTGTTTTGTGGTAAAATGGTGTTTTAATTTATTTGGCACCATACTTTCATTTGCCAGTATTTCCCCACAAACTAAACACTGGGGACAAGGATGGTTTTCATTACTAGAAAAGGTGAACCCCAGTTCCATATAAGGAGTGGTACAAACCAAATACAGCTGGAGAGAGAAGGTAAGCAGATTAGATGTGATGGAGACAGAGCTGGGACTTTGTATGGAGCGAGAGAGAAAAAAAACAGCTGATAAAGAAAAGTGTATAGGTAAAGTGGAGACAGAGCTGCACTGTACACCGTCACGCAGCGCAAGCTGAGGCCTGTGTAGGTGGCGGGCCCGGGGGGTGGGATTCGTGCATGGCAGCCAGTGGCACATGAACTGGAGGCAGACCAGGCCAGGGGGCCGAATGAAGGAAAAGTGGGACTTCACGAAAATAAATCTGGTGTTATTATGGAGTGGAGGGGAGGAACCAGGGAACAGTAGGCCTACTCAAAATGTGGGAAACAACAAGTTGATTTACAGTACAGATATTGTCTTACTAAAAGGAATGTACTGTATTCGATTTCATCATTGTAATAAGTCTTTTTTGCATGGAAAAAAAAGAAATTGTGTAAATTAACTTGGGTTTTTCGTCTACTTTTGGCAATAGGCCTGAGTCCAGTTCTTCATGGTTCTACTTTAATCTGATGATCACATACGTGCTAATTTACAAATTAATGCCACCGTGTGTGGAGGACTGGTTTAGGACTTTGTATGAATGTTCACCACTTGTGAGCCATTCAGGTGCTCCACCAAAGAAGGTGTGGCGCAGGGTCAGAGCTGCCGACTGGGGAGCTAGAGATTCGGGTTCAAATCTCGGCGTCAGCGCAACATCCTGTGATTCTGGGCAAATCACAAAATTTCCCCGTACATATGGACAGCGTCCGGAAACCCTACGAGTGATAACCTGCTGCGCTACATAAATCTACACACGTTAACGCCCACAGCAAACTGTTAATGTATGTAGTCAAGACCTCCCCTCTAATAGTGTGTGATTCTTGACCCAGGAGCCAGGATCACATAAAGGCACTGGGCCTGGTTAGAAAACATTTTTGCCTGACAGTATTATATGGCTTGTAATCAGTTTTTCCCAAAATATTGAATCTTGATGCACACATACAAACACAGGGCTGCGGGCATCAGCAGGGCACACGCACACCCAATCCTCGCTTGTAGGGAGCCGGCCCGGTACATACATACATACAACATGTGCGGTCGGTGCAAGCTTCATCTCCTCATCATGATGTGACGTGTGTGATCTGTTTCAGATAGTGTGTTCGATGCCGATGACATGCACAGACAGCACTTGATGGGTTTGTTTGTCTGATCATGATGACTGATGACCGACCGTGACATTCATTACTCACAAGTCACTCTCCGAGGATTTTTTTCCTTTCACTCTCACTCTTACTTTTAATTTTCACAGGAGCAGCAAGTAGGATGGATCGGATCAGACTACACCACAAGGTCCACGGCTGTAACTGTGTGTACTACACCGTGACCGCCACGCAGCGCATGCTGAGGCCTGTGTAGTGGAGGGCCCCGGGGGGGGGGGGTGATTCGTGCTGGCAGCCAGTGGCACATGAACTGGAGGCAGACCAGGCCAGGGGGGCGAACGAAGGGCATGTGGTACTTCACTAAATAAATCTGGTGTTATTATGGAGTGGAGGGGAGGAACTAGGGAACAGTAGGCCTACTCAAAATGTGGGAAACAACAAGTTGATTTACAGTGCAGATATTGTCTTACTAAACGGAATGTACTGTATTTGATTTCATCATTGTAATATGATGCACTGTGGCCTTACCTGACTGTGTACACGAGCACGACAACAACAACACAGGCACAGAAAGTCGTCGTGACGGTGAGGCGGGAGTCAGATGGTGTGCTGCCTGCGCACGAGGGAGCCCAGGCTAGAGATTGAGAAGAACTGCGTCACAGCGGCGTGCGCGGCCCAAAATGGCCAATCACTGCATGGCTTCACATGAAGTCACACAGTGTTTGGCCATTATGCAGTGTGGCTGAGGCAGTGTGCCACCACCCACGTACGGCATCCAATAATGGATTGCCTGCCCTTCTGCGCGGTGGACCAGCCAATCCTGGCGCTGCATGCAGCGCCAGGATTGGCTAGGGGGGCACACTGACTACTCACCCAGTCGCCCTTTGCAACCCCGGGGGCTGCGGCCCGGCTAAAGCAGCACCCCCTGGTGCCTCTCTCTAAGAGGAACTTCAGCAGGTACAGTGTATGCGCATGCTCAGGCTGGTTGCAGCCCAAAAATTCACTTGTGAAGTACTGCTGCAGCTGAGTCACTGTCACTCAAGCTGCAGCAGGCCCAGCCCCCCTGCGCACTCCGGATAAGTCGGGTGTGTCCCGGATTCCCGGTGGGTAGCGCTGCAGCACTGCCACTTATAAGATTGATGATCATTCAATATTTTTAGTGTGCTCTTGACGACGCGACGGTGGGTCCATGTGGCTTAGTGGGGCTACGCCCCTACGTCCCAATGGACGCACCGCGGCTGCTGGTTTCCCAGTTCGTCTCCGATATTGAAATGTATTTTGGATTGAACTAAAGCGCTTGACGGAGCGCCACAAAGGAATTTAAAGCTACTCAAATAAGTAAAAGAAGGCATGAACACTGCAGTAACAAAAGCAGAGCCATGAAAGCATAATGGTTTCAGATCTGGATGTGTACAGTGGAATTCGCACTAAACGATTCCCTTGTGAGCTGGGTCTTAAGACTGGAAATTAAAGGCACAAATGGTCTCCATGGGGGAAGGTTAGCCCTTGACTTCTACAGCAATAGTTTTTTAAAGAACCCCTCTTACAAGTAGGGATTATTTATACATTTGATGCATTATATTATTCTTTCATCAAGTTCTCATCTCAAAATCAAATATTGTATAAAGGTGCTCCTATCCTGTGATGGCGCAGTGAAAAGTGATACGATGAACAAACAGCGCGCTGGTGCTATATACAACACTATAGACATGTGACTGAAAAGGATAGTAAGATTTTAATAAAGACACTCATTTTGCGAATGTCACGACCCACATTCAAATAAAAACAGTCCATATTTAAAAGTTGTCGACGTTTCGGCCTGCAATGCCAAGTGGGAGAGCTGGGGGGTGGTAGTTAAGTCAGGATAAGAGCCACGAGATCTGCAGGCTAGTCATATCACTGGATTTTAAATCATCACAAAGTTTGCAGCTCTGCAAACTGCACAACCTAGAGCCCTGGTAAGAACCGCACAGGTCCCGCAGTCACCAAGTAGCTAAGCTTCATGCTGGTGCTGAGGCAGTGCCACAGAGACTCATACACACATGCAGCACTGTGCACAGGATCACTTCCGGGACAAGCAGTAACATATAGACACACAGGCCCACTACAGAACTCAAATAACATAGTACCAAGAATCTACCACCCCAGGTCATCCTGCTGGTGAATTAGCCATTTAAAATCACCAGTGCATGTCAGCACGGCCCATGCTTGCCTTAGAAACCATTTCTTCCAACTATATTTTTTCGAATGCATGTAGATTGGAGCCATTTTTAGAATCAAACATTTTTATTGAGCAGCAAACATCATTTGACACAGCTGGGCTGCCTACATCCACCGGCCGGCAGAGCATAATCAGATAACGTATTAACACAGCCAAAGGGTCTACATCCCTGAGGGCGACCCGGCGAGGATAAACTAGCGGCCAGATGGGGCGGCCAAATCTCGTGTGAAACTGCATTTTATAGAAAAGAAAACAAGCACTGACATGAAAACAAAAGCCTACCCACCCCCGCCAAACCCCCCCGCCACAACTCCCCCCGCCTCCCCACTTCGCACCAGCCTTAACTGCGTCTCTGCCTCTTCCCACTTCCGCTTCCCAGCCCGCACAAAACCCTCCCCTTCTTCCTAGGTGCTCGCCCTCATCGGGTCCAGTGGATTGAGCTGCAGGATTTGCAGAAACTTGGGGCATGTTACCTCTCGCAGGTCTCGCGAGAGCAAGTGTATGAATGGTTCCCACAGTTCTGCAAGGGTCTCTAACTTACCATCCACACAGAGCGAAAGCCTCTCCATACCCAACAGTAGCCACAGTCGTCTAATCCAATCTCTCGGGTCAGGGGCATCAGGGGAACGCCACTGTGCAAGGATGACTAGGCGCGCAGCCAATAGAGCTAGGGCGATCTGCTTACCCCTCAACTAGCGCAAGGGGAACGCTTTAGGGTGTGGTAAGCCTAGCAGCACATGCTCCGGGGCACTGGGGAATGTTATGCCAAATGCGTTGTCCACATCATCTAGGACCGTCTGCCAATACCGCACCAGTTTGGGGCAGTGCCAGAGCAAATGCGTGAGGGTGCCCGTCGCACCGCAGCCTCGCCAACAGAGACTCGAGCATTTGGGATCCCATGCGTGGATCCTGGCCGGGGTATGATACCAGTAAGATACCATTTTATAGGCAGATTCGGCCCCCGCCACATTAGTAGCAGTGTGGTGAGCGCAATAATGCACCTTGTCCCATTCTTTGTGAGTCAGCGGGCGGCCCAACTCCGTCTCCCAACGAACCTGCGCGTTAGTGCGCTGTGTATGCGGGCGCGCAAGTATCAGCATGTAAAGTTCAAAAATGAGTCTGCGGTCGTCCTTCTTACAGACCACCCAGCGCTCAAGCTTCGTCATAGGGCGGGACATGTTAGCCACGTTGGAGGGTAGCGTGACCCAATGAGCGACTTGTGAGTAAGGGAAGGCATCCGACTCGAGCAAATCAAAGTATTCTCGACGGAGAGAGGAGAACGGAATCAGCCCCTCCAGATTGAAGAGGTGGCCCACCCTCTTACAGCCCTGTTCTCTCCAGCGTTGAAAGACCGGCGAGGCGCATCCCGGGGGGAACTCCGGGTTATCCACAATAGGCATCAAGGGAGACGGGAAGGTAGTCCAGCCTCGCCTGCGCGCTAGCCGATCCCAGGCGTCCAGCGTCGGGGAGGTGACCGGCGATGAATATAGACCCCACGCCCTGTGTTTACGTGGGAGCCATAGTTCGCGCCAAATATTGCATCCAGCTACCGTCTGGTCCATAAATAGCCAATGTTTGCTGGAAAGCGGTCTGTTCCACTCAAGGATGTAACGCAGACAGGACGCTTGATAGTAAGCCTCTATGCAGGGTAAGCCCAGGCCTCCCTCGGCTCGAGGAGCCGTAGCCCGCGCGAATGACACCCGTGGGCGCCTGTGATTCCACAAAAATGTGGTAAGCAGCCTTTGCAATTTCTTCAATACCCTGGTGGGGGGCGCAGGGGCAACATCTGAAAGATGTAGAGGATGTGCGGGAGGATTGTCATTTTTATCGCCGCAAGTCGACCAAACCAAGCCAACTGCAAACGGGACCAGTCCGAGACAGATTTGGCCGTCTGTTCGATCAGGAGCCTGTAGTTTAGGGCAGCAGTCTGTGTAATCGTGGGCGCTAAACGAATCCCAAGATACGGGATGTCTGTATGGACCCATTGGAAGTCAAAGTCCCTCTGGAGATCCGGGCCATCCTCCGCCGGCACCGAGATGTTGAGGATTTTGGATCTAAGGAAGTTGACCTTGAAGCCAGCCACCGACCCGAACTCCCGAAGCTCGTGGGAGAGGTGCCGCAGCGAAGAGTGGGGTTGGGTAAGTGAAAGAATCACATCGTCGGCATAAAGACTCACTTTGTGCTCCTCTGCACCAAAGCGGATCGCGTGTATGGCCGCATTGTCCCGGAAGCATTGAGCAAATGGCTCCATGTAGAGCGCGAAGAGCAAGGGCGACAGGGGGCAACCCTGTCGGGTCCCGCATGTGATGGAAAAATGCTCAGAACAGCATCCGTTGACTCTCACCGCCGCTCTCTGGGAGGCATAGAGGCAGCGCACCCAGTTGACACAGGTGTCAGCCAGCCCAAAGGTCTAAAGGACCGCGAACAGGTACGACCAGTCAACCCGGTCGAACGCCTTCTCGGCATCGATAGAGAGGAATAGGGCCTGCATACGGGAACGCTGCACCGAATCCATCAAGTGGAGGAGCCTCTTAGTGTTCTCGCCCCCTTGCCGCGTAGGCACGAATCCCACCTGGACAGGTTCAATAACTCCGTCCATGTACGGGCTGAGTCGCGCCGCCAAAATTCCTGAGAAGAGTTTCATGTCAACATTGAGGAGCGAGATGGGGCGGTATGAGCCGCACTCCTTGGCATCCTTACCCGCCTTGGGGATCACCGTTATGACTGCCTCGGCCATGGACGGAGTCACCTTTTATGCGTGCAACCACAAGATTCCAGGTATTCCGTCTTGAAGATGATTAGTCCCAATTCCTTCTAGAACTAATTAGCGTAGCAAGGAAGACAACTCTTGGCACAACCAATTAGCTCCCAAAGGGAAGGGGAAGTGGAAGAGAAACAAACACACAACACAGGATCTCTTCTAGAGATGACTGTCTCTGTTTCTCAGGAAGTATTCTGGACTTTCTTCCAATGCTACCTTTTTCTTGAAGACAGCAGCTGCGTTACATCAATCAAACAGAGTGCACTCATGTAATTAACAATTTAAGAAAACACCTGGTATTAATTAACTGACCAATTCAAACACATACCATAGTAAGAAAAGCCCATTCCAATACTTCGTAGCAAGGCAGTTTGAATTGTCAGCAAACTATTTCTCCTTTAAACAGAACACAATATAATGAGCTCCAAGGTAAACAAGTTCTTTGAAACAATTATTCATTCAACAGATTAATGAGTTAGTACAACTTGCAATGTTCATGCAAACACTATATGCTCCTACCTTGCATTTAGAAGATTCTCGTTGTAACTGGAATTCTGTAATTATATTAAAACAAGAGAAAAAGCAGCCTACAAGCATCTATTAACTCTCTAAGCACTAGGAATAACAAGACTATGAGTCTTTCACAATTCAAGAGAGAACAGTTTTAAGTCACTGTTACATAACTCCTCGATTCAGGAGAAGACAGTTTTTAAATCACTGTTACACGAATTCAAATTGCCTAGAAAATATATTTGCTGACAGTCTTTTCAAGAGTTTTTAGATTTCCTTTCTTAATGATTCTAAACAAAGATTCCAGCATTTAAGGCTTTTATCCGATTGTCTTAGCCAAGGATTGTTTGTTCATTAAGCTAAATAAACCTTACTTTCCTCTTGTGCGCAGGAAGAAGAAACAACGAGGGGCCGCTTTGCTGGGGGGACGAGTCCGCTCTCTCTAAGGTTCCGATGCGGAAAACCAGAAGTCCCGATCTCGGCTTTGAAGAGAAACTCACCGAGTAGGAATGCACTGCCGTTCTGCAGCCACGATGATTCTGGTGAGTAGCGTTGAACTGCGAGGAAGGGATGGGCTGGGGACTGGAGAAGGGAGGCCAGAAGGGGTTAAGAACTGGAGCGGAAGGCTGCAGGAGTCTTGAGGGAAGCTTCGTGGAATCCTGTGAAGACGCTAGGTAAAGATGAAGCGAAGCGTCTTTCTGAAAGCCGGTGAGGCTTTTATAGTCTTTTCACACCAGTATGCACGTGCCGGCAGCTTTACAGTTAGCGCACGCTAGTGCACATGTTTCACGTGCTGTCCTGATTAATATTCACCTTGAGCCGCAGTCCTTGCCATGAGTTAACAAAATCAACAAGCCTTGGTTCATGCAAGTTAAACATCATTATATTTAAGCACAAATACTTGTTTTAAAACCTCAGAAACTATTCTATGTCATCACAGATGGGAGGAACTAAATAAGGCAATCTATATCATCACAGATGGGAGGAACTAAATAAGGCAGGCATCACCTCAGAAACTATTCTATGTCATCACAGATGGGAGGAACTAAATAAGGCAGGCATCAAGTACTCATGACAGTTCCCCACCCCAAAGGTCTTCTTACAGGTCGTGGTTTGCTAGGGAACAGAGCATGAAAAGAGCGAACCAAACGGGGGGCATGTACTTGATTCTCTGGTTCCCATGATCTTTCGGAAGAATCATAACCTTTCCAATCGATCAAATAATACAAACGTCCTCTAATAAGTTTTGAATCCAGAATTTTCTTCACCTCATATTCAACATGATCTCCTACAATAAGTGGAAGGGGTGGTGCATCAGGACGAGTGTTTGGATGTACAGGTTTTACTAAAGAAACATGAAAAACTGGGTGAATCTTATAGTCCTGAGGAAGAGTCAATTTTACTGAAACTGGATTTATAATTTTTTCAATGGTAAATGGACCTATAAATCGAGGTTTTAGCTTTTTAGGTCCCTCCATCTGAATATTCTTTGTTGAAAACCAAACTTGGTCTCCAGGTTTATAAACCGGTGCTGGGATTCTATGTTGATCAGCATAGACTTTCATTTTATGTTTTTTGTTTAGTTAATGTTTTCTTAACATTCTCCTGAAAACTACGTAAACTGGCTAATCTTTCTGAGACTGCTGGCATGTCAGTATTTTTCTCTGGGAACAATATTGGTAGGGTTCGAGGATGTTGGCCAGTGAGAAAGTAAAATGGGGAACAGCCGAGAGCTGAATGCCTGGTGTTATTATAAGTAAATTCTGCTAACGGTAGAGCTTCAACCCAATTGGAAGATAAAGTAGTGGTCAAACATCGTAGACTTTGTTCTAAATATTGTATTTAATCTCTCAGTTTGACCATCTGTTTGAGGATGAAATGCTGATGATAGTGCTAAATCTATTCCCAATTGGCCACTCAACTGCTTCCAAAATTTAGATAGGAATTGTGAACCCCTGTCTGAAATAATCTTTTGTGGTAAGCCATGTAGTTTCACTATATTGGCCAAAAATACTTTACTGAATTCCCCTGCAGATGGAACTTTAGGCAAGGGAATAAAATGTCCCATTTTTGATAATAAATCTACAACTACTAGAATTGTTGTCATTCCAGATGATTCAGGTAAATCTGTGACAAAATCTATACTAATGGTATGCCAGGATGTCGGAGGGATTTCTATAGGTTGCAGCAAACCCATGGGAGGAGAATGAGATGATTTCTGTCGAGCACATACAGGACAAGCCTGAATGTATTGTTGGATGTCTGATCTCATACAATTTCACCAAAAATGTCTTTGGCATAAATCCAGAGTTTTTGTCACTCCAGGATGAGCAACAATAGCCAGATCATGATTCCATTTGATCACTTGCTCTCTCAAACTATCTGTTGGAAGGAACAGTTTATTCTTGTGGTAAAATAAACCATCCGATATTGTGGTCTGTTTTTGCAAAAGCCAGTTTTCTTGATTTAATTCCTTTGTCTGGTCCCTAAGTGTTGTTAAAAAGTCTGCTTGTGAAATCTCTGCACAAATCTTTTCTACTGGAATAATACTTTGTTGTTCTCCATCGGATTCTCTTTTTTTATCGCAAACTAAACGAGACAGCGTGTCAGATAACAACTGCTTGACTCCTGGTCGATAAGTAATTATAAAGTCAAACTCGCTAAAGAATTGTAGCCAACGCATCTGTCTAGGTGTGAAAGCTTTGACGGTGGAATAAAATTGCAGATTCTTATGATCAGAGAAAATTGTTATTGTATGTTTTGCTCCTAAGAGATGATGTCTCCATTCTTGAAAGACTGCTTTGATTGCTAAAAGCTCGCGCTCAGCAATGGTATAGTTCTGTTCAGCTGGCAACAGCTTTCTGGAGTAAAAGGCGATTGGGTGAAAGTTTTTTGATTCAATATCTTTTTGTAACAAGACTCCACCTACGGCGGTTTGTGAAGCATCGGCTTCCACAAAAAATGGTCTGTCAGGGTCAGGATGTTTTTAAATAGGAGCCGAGGTAAATGCTTTTTTTAAGATGTTAAAGCTTCTTCAGCCTGAGAATTCCATTGGAATTTCTTTCCCTTTTGTAAAAGTTGAGTGATTGGAACCACAATTTCAGAAAATATAGCGATAAATTTCCTATAAAATTTTTTGAATCCTAGGATTCTTTGTACTTCCTTAACAGTGGTTGGTATAGGCCAATTCAGAATTGCTTCTACCTTTTTTGGGTCCATAATAATGCCTTCAGGTGACAACCAATAACCGAGAAATTCTACCTTGGTGGTTTTAAAAACACATTTTTCAAGCTTAACAAACAAGGAGTTGTCCCTCAATTTTTGCAATACTGATCGAACATGTCCTTCATGTTCTTCAGGAGTCTTAGAAAAAATCAAAATATCATCGATATATACAATGACACAGATGTCCAACAGGTCATGCAGCACTTCGTTAATGAAATATTGAAATGCTGCTGGCGCATTACAGAGACCAAAGGGCATCACTGTATATTCGAAGAGTCCAAATTTAGTGCGAAAAGCAGTTTTCCACTCGTCTCCTTCTTTTATGCGGATCAAGTGGTATGCTCCACGAAGATCTAACTTAGTGTAGATAGTCGACCCTTTTACTTGATTTAAAAGTACAGAAATCAAAGGTAATGGATATCGATTTTTAATTGTAGCTTTATTTACTGCACGATAATCGATGCAGGCCCTCAAATCACCTGACTTTTTTGCTACGAAAAAGAGTGGAGATGAGACAGGTGAAGTTGAGTGACGAATAAAGCCTATTTCCAACAGTTCGTCAAGATATGTTCGCAAGTACTGATTTTCAGGTTCAGTAAGGGCGTATATACGGCTGCAGGGTAAGACTGCTCCTGGGATTAAATCGATTCTGCAGTCGTAAGTCCTGTGAGGAGGCAATTTAGTAGCCTTCACTGGGTCAAAAACATCAGAAAAGTCTTGAAATTCAGATGGAAGTTCTATAGAGTCTGAATGAACCACGGCACAAGTAAGTGGAAAGGCAGGATCCCTGTTTTCTTGATAACAATGTGTCTTACAATATGCGGAATCTAAAGTCACAGTTCGTTTAACCCAATCTATTTTGGGATTGTGGAGCTCTAACCATGGAATACCTAGAATGACCCCAAAGGTTGGTGTATCTATGAGATCAAAAGTAGTCAGCTCTGTGTGTCCGTTATCTGACACTAGTAGTAAAGGTGAAGTATGAAACCTGATTAAACCAGAAGATAGTGCAGAGCCGTCAACACCTCTCACAGGTTCAGGTTCTTTTTTGGGAATTTTAACTAGATTTAATTTCTTGGCAAATTCTAAATCCAAAAAGTTACCTGTAGCTCCGGAGTCAATTAACACCGGAATACTATGCCTTTGTTGATTGTCCAGAATTAAAATTACTCGTATTGTGAAATGTCGTGGTACATGATTGATAACACTTGTTGCGTATTGTGAGATCTCTAAACTTTTCTCTCTCGAGGAATCGACCTCTCCTTCACTCGAGACGCCTAGTTTTCCGATTCTAGTGTAGGATTTTGATCTATGGAAAATACTTTCTTTTTTACAGGTCTAACTGAACAATCTTTGGCGAAATGACCTGACTTTCCACAATATAAACATAAAATTAGCTTTTCTTCTTCTATCCTTTTCTTCTTGTGACAAGGGTCCCTTTACTCCACCTATTTGCATTGGCTCTACCTGTGCATTTTTGTCTTCATTCAACCTCTTATCTGATTTAAAATGTAAGGTTCTGAAATCATTTTTTGGTCTTTCATTTTTTCTTTCACCCAACCTATGATCCAACTTGATCACTAAATCCTGGAATTCAGCGAAATCATCAGGTAGATTAACTATGTGTGCCAAGGAATCTTTCAATTCCTCCCTAAGCCCACGGTAAAACAAAGACACTCTTTTATTCTCAGGCCATTGGGTTTCTGCCAGCAACCGATTGAAAGTTGCTTATACCCCTTAGCACACGTTTAATAATAATCTTCTAACAGTTTGCATGTGTTTCCACCATATCTCAGTTATACATAAAAAAAAAAAAGAATTTCAGTTCCTTGTATTCAGGTTTGTTGATGGTGTAGTTTTATTTCTGGAGACGTCACAGCCGACACGTGTTTCGTCGTTGAGGGAATGTAACCCACGACTTCCTCAAGGCTATTCTCCAAACTGTTGTTATTTATTTGTTGAGGTGATAATTCCAACCCGATTGAAAGTTGTCACATATGCAAGTAAATCTTTTGAACCCTGACGCAAATTTAATAACTCATTATCTGATGCTTGTAAAAAGACATGCTTTGCAAATAAATTTGACATGGCAGTTTTAAAATTAGTTAAGTTATGCAATAATGGATCATTTTTATCCACTAAGGGCATGGCCCAATTTGCTGCTACTCCTCCTAGATAGGAAATAATAAAAGCTTCCTTAGTAGTGTCTGAAGTGAAAACATGAGGTTTACACAAAAAATGTAACTGACATTGACTCATAAAGGTATTAAAGTGTGCACTGTCTCCAGAAAACCGCTCAGGATTAGCTAAAGGGACTGGCTGTGGTGATACTACTGTAAATTGGACTGGCTGATTTTGACCAAAACTTGGCGTCTGAGTTTGATTCTGAAAAGGAGCTCCGAATTTAGGTGGTGTTAAAAGGGGTCGCCTTGGTTCCCCTTTTTCTCTCCAGGATGTAAAACCTTCTCTGGTACTTTCTAGTTCCTCTCTGGTCGTATCAAGTTCCTGCCTAAGAGATTGATTTTCTAAACGTAATTCCTGTACCTCTTCATTCATTTTGCGCACAATTTCGGCTAACTGGACAGTATTCATGTTTGCGAAATCCATGGGAATAGTCAACTTCAAGAGGGAATAAGGTTAAGTGGCTTCGCTTTCTGTTATGCGTGCAACCACAAGATTCCAGGTATTCCGTCTTGAAGATGATTAGTCCCAATTCCTTCTAGAACTAATTAGCGTGGCTAGGAAGACAACTCTTGGCACAACCAATTAGCTCCCAAAGGGAAGGGGAAGTGGAAGAGAAACAAACAAACAACACAGGATCTCTTCTAGAGATGACTGTCTCTGTTTCTCAGGAAGTATTCTGGACTTTCTTCCAATGCTACCTTTTTCTTGAAGACAGCAGCTGCGTTACATCAATCAAACAGAGTGCACTCATGTAATTAACAATTTAAGAAAACACCTGGTATTAATTAACTGACCAATTCAAACACATACCATAGTAAGAAAAGCCCATTCCAATACTTCGTAGCAAGGCAGTTTGAATTTTCAGCAAACTATTTCTCCTTTAAACAGAACACAATATAATGAGCTCCAAGGTAAACAAGTTCTTTGAAACAATTATTCATTCAACAGATTAATGAGTTAGTACAACTTGCAATGTTCATGCAAACACTGTATTCTCCTACCTTGCGTTTAGAAGATTCTCGTTGTAACTGGAATTCTGTAATTATATTAAAACAAGAGAAAAAGCAGCCTACAAGCATCTATTAACTCTCTAAGCACTAGGAATAACAAGACTATGAGTCTTTCACAATTCAAGAGAGAACAGTTGTAAGTCACTGTTACATAACTCCTCGATTCAGGAGAAGACAGTTTTTAAATCACTGTTACACAAATTCAAATTGTCCAGAAAATATATTTGCTGACAGTCTTTTCAAGAGTCTTTTAGATTTCCTTTCTTAATGATTCTGAACAAAGATTCCAGCATTTAAGGCTTTTATCCGATTGTCTTAGCCAAGGATTGTTTGTTCATTAAGCTAAATAAACCTTACTTTCCTCTTGTGCGCAGGAAGAAGAAACAACGAAGGGCCGCTTTCCTGGGGGGACGAGTCCGCTCTCTCTAAGGTTCCGATGCGGAAAACTGGAAGTCCCGATCTCGGCTTTGAAGAGAAGCTCACCCGAGTAGGAATGCACTGCCGTTCTGCAGCCACGATGATTCTGGTGAGTAGCGTTGAACTGCGAGGAAGGGAGGGGCTGGGGACTGGAGAAGGGAGGCCAGAAGGGGTTAAGAACTGGAGCGGAAGGCTGCAGGAGTCTTGAGGGAAGCTTTGTGGAATCCTGTGAAGACGCTAGGTAAAGACGAAGCGAAGCGTCTTTCTGAAAGCCGGTGAGGCTTTTATAGTCTTTTCACACCAGTATGCACGTGCCGGCAGCTTTACAGTTAGCGCACGCTAGCGCACATGTTTCACGTACTGTCCTGATTAATATTCACCTTGAGCCGCAGTCCTTGCCATGAGTTAACAAAATCAACAAGCCTTGGTTCATGCAAGTTAAACATCATTATATTTAAGCACAAATACTTGTTTTAAAACCTCAGAAACTATTCTATGTCATCACAGATGGGAGGAACTAAATAAGGCAGGCATCACCTCAGAAACTATTCTATGTCATCACAGATGGGAGGAACTAAATAAGGCAGGCATCAAGTACTCATGACATCACCCCCCCCGTCTCCCTGAAGGAGTTAAAAAGGCGCGTTAGAAAGGGGGCCAGCTCCCTACAGAACTTCTTGTAAAAAGTGGCCGAAAAGCCGTCCGGCCCCGGGGACTTGCTTGGCAGTCTTCAGGCGCGCAATTGCGGAGATAAACTCTTCAATGCGTATCTCCGCGTCGAGAGCAGTCGCCGAACTCGAGGAGAGGGGCTTAATCCCGCAGGTCGCCAGATAGGCCCGGACCCGATCGGGCTCGGGTGGCTCACCAGTGTACAGCGCGTGATAGAAGCGCTGAAAGGCTGCGGCCATGCGGTCGTCCGCTGTCTGCTCCACGGCGGCCACGTCACGAATGGACTGAATCGCCGCCTGTTGCGTGTGTGCCCGCAAGCGGTGAGCCAGCATCCTGCCCCCTTTATCGCCACTAAGATAGAACTTGTGCCATAAGCGCAAAAGGGCATACTCGGCGTGGTCGAGGTCTAGGTGCTTAAGCATGCGCCTCTTCGTCTCCAGTTCTCTCCAAACCCGCTGCGCCCCGGTTCGTTTATGGATCGCCTCTAGCCCCCGCACATCACTCTCGAGCTCCTCCTGTTTCTCCCTACGCAACTTAGCCAGCGACGCCGAGACCGCTATGCAGTCACCCCTAACCACCAATTTAAGCGCTTCCCACACCGAGCTCAACGGCATGCCGTCCACGTCATTGGCCGCAAGGTAGTGCTTGATCGAATCCCGCAGGCGCTCCACCATTGAAGCCGAATTGAGGAGAGAGTCGCGTAGGCGCCAGCCCCCGGGCGATCGCGTACACCCGCCCCCGGCTACCTGCACTGAGATGAGGGCATGGTCGGATAGGGAGCGCGGGGCAATCTCCGCCGAGGAGAGCTGGGGCATGAGGGAGGTAGAAGCAAGGAAGTGGTCTAGGCGTGCGTAAGTCTTGTGGGCCGCCGAATAATAGGTGTAATCGCGCTCTAGCGGGTGTAGTGTACGCCAAACATCGTGAAGTCCCCCTTCTTGTAGCCACAATAGCCCCCCTTTGGATAAGGCCCCAGTTTGGTGCAAGCGCGCTTCTGACCTATCTAGGGACGGGTCCATAACCACATTCAGATCACCTCCCACCAGTACCCAGGGGTCAGGAGACGCAAGCGCGTCCGCAAGCGCGGAGGTCAGGAAGGATTCCTGCTGAACATTAGGGGCGTAGAGAGAGCCTACCGTGAGGCGGGTGTCACCCTATTGGAGCCTGACAGCTAGAAAAGGGCCCTTGATGTCAACCACTTGAGACAGTATTTTGCAATGCGCCTTAGCACTGATCAGGATCGCTACCCCCTGCTTCTTCGTCGTGCAAGAGGACCACATTTGTATTGGGAAGCGCCTATCTCTCCTTCTCCTAGTGTCCTTGGAGAGGAGGTGCGTTTCCTGCAACAAACAGATATCGCCCCCCGCCCCCTCTAGCAAGGACAAAATCGCCGCGTGCTTTACCGGGCTGTTAAGGCCTCCTACATTCAGACTAACAACTTTCAAATCTTTCCCCATCCTAAAGACCAAACCCTGACAGCTCTACAAAGGCAAGGCACACCACCCGTCGGCAGTGGGCAATTCAGCAGTGAAATGGGGACTCTAAGCGGCTGATGCGAAAAACAAACCCCCCAACAACCTGACAGAACCACCCGCAAAATATGCAAAAGGAGGGAACGATAGTCCGTCACAAAAGTCCAAAGGGCTGGAGGCATGGACGTGACCCCACCAACCACCCAAGCCCTGATGCAGGACATCACCCCCGGCGGGCACGGCCGTACCTTACCCATCGTAGTCCAGATGACAGGCCCCTCCGACGCCAGCTACAATCCTGCAGAGGTCAAGCATACGAAGGCGGGAATCAAGATCCCTCCAGAGTCTCCGTCACCCTCGCCACAGATGCCACAGCCGCTCCCCTCTCTCTCAGGTTGATGGATGGGTCCGGCCCCGCAGGTTTCGCTGGTTTGCCCACCGTGTGCCACTCCGCGGAGCGACGACGTCCTCTCGAGGGGGAGGACGGTGCTTCCGACGGGGCATCGGGGCCATCCAGCCCCAGCAGGTCACGCGCCGCCGCCAAAGACCGCACCTGAATTAACTTGCCTTTCCACCTGAAGACCAGTCTAAAGGGATGCCCCCAGGAATATGGGACTTCTTGCTCACGCAGGAAAGTTGTGATCGGCCGAAAGTCTCTCCGTTTGGCCAGAGTGGAGGCCGCCAAGTCCTGGTACAGCACCGGGCGATGGTCACAAACACGAGGGGATTGGGCTCGGGCGCCTTCTTCAGAATCCGTTCCTTAAGCTGAAAATCGTGGACGCACACCAGGATATCTGGAGTGGGTGCATTGGCACCCCGCGGGAGGCCGACACTGTGAACTCTGTCCAACTGAATCTCTCGGAGGTCTTCCTCTTGCAGGACGTGGCAAAAGAGGCCGTCGACGTATTCCCGTAGGTCTGCCCCCTCTCCTTTCCACGGAACTGCTCTGATCCTGACATTGTTACGCCGGGACCTATTCTCCAGGTCCTCCGAATGCGCCTGCAGGTCGAGGTTCTGCTCCGTGAGACGTAGGACGTCTTGCTGAAGCTGATGTATGTCCTCGGCCGTCCCCAAGTCATGCTCCTCCAGGGTTGCCTCCCTGTCTCCGATGGCGCCGACATCCCTTCTCACCTCCCTCAAATTTGAGGCTAGCTGAGTCCGCAGCTCCTGGATGTCCTCCTTTATAGGTGTGAAGAGCTCTCTCATGAATGCTTTGGTAGCAGGGGCGTCACTGTCGTCCAAACTAGGGGGCTTGTCGAGCACCGGCAGAGGGCGCAGCGGTGAGCCTTTCGGAACAGCGTCCTTCGGGGGCTTGTCCTTCTTTGGCCTGTTCGACGCCATGCTGCTTCCTCCCCCCCGGTGGGCCAAGGCAATGGCCGGTACTCCGGTGTCTCCTCCTCCTCATCGCACCAGGGCCGCAGTTGGCGCGCGTTCCACGTGGGTCGAATCAAGGGGTGTCCCAAGCCGTCCCACCACTCAGGGCACAGTCCCACACCCACTTCAGGCCCTCCACTAACGGCCTGGCTCCACACCTGCAGGTCCAAACCAGCTGTCCCTCCTCTGCTGTGCCACGGCACGGATGGCGCCCAACACGCTTTCACAGTGGAGCTCCGGGAGCAAACCCCCTCACAAGGGTAGTCCTGTCCGCCTGGGCCTCACTCTCACCGGCAAGCTCACGGGGGGGGGGGCAGGGTAGACACCACGCCTCAGCTGTTTGCCGGGTGCTCCACTGCTCACCACAATTCAGGAGTGACGGCAGTCGCCCTCCGCACCGCAAAAGCCCCCAGAAGCTGCTGGCCAGGCCCCCAGCTGTGGCAGGCCCGCTATCCACGGGCACGGTTTTCGCGTCGGTGGCTCCTTAGCTCGAGAGGCACACAATGTCCAGGGGCACCACCACCGCGTCGCTGGAAGAGAGCACCGCTCACCAATGTCCCGATGCGTCGACGGCCTCACACCCTATCTCGTTGGCCCCCAGATGCCGCCGGTCCGGCCCCTAGCCGCTGCAGGCCCTCGATCCACGGGCTTGATTTTCGCGCCGGCGGCCTCTCAACCCAGCAGTCCCACGAGTCTCAAGGGCTCCTGCGCCCCCTCGCTGAAGGAAAGCACTCGCCGCCGTTGTCCAGGTGGGCCGGCAACACTGTTTCACCCCTCGCAGGCCCCCAGATGCCACAGGCTCAGTCTCCAGCTACTGTAGGCCCGCGATCCCCGGGCTCGATTTTTGCGCAGGCGGCCCCTTACCCCAGGTGTCACTCAGGCTCCAGAGGCTCCAACGCCACGCCGCCAGGGAGAGCACCGCCTTACTGGTCCCACGGGCCGATCCACTTCAAACACCAGCGGGGGGGCGAGGGTCACCCCAGGAGGGCCGTCCGGGCCGCCAACGGTCCGCGACGTGGGCCGGAGATCCCCGGGCTGGATTCTCGCGCCTCCGGGCTGCTGCACGGCTCCCCTGTCTCCTGCCGCCCAGCGCGCGCTCGCCTCCAGCAGTGGCTCTGCCGCTCGAGAGAGCCGATCGTCGGGGCAGATCCCTCTTCCCAGCAGCAACCTCCGGTACTTCTAGGCCATAAGCCTCGGGCTCGCGTGGAACGCGAGGCCGGGAGGCGCGCCCCACCCGTGCCGGGCCTCCGTCACTCTGCCTCCTCCAGTGCACTGCCGCAAGACCCAGGTCAGCACCTCTCACACGCAGGCATCTCCCGGGCGCTTCTCGTAGTGCAGCCCCAGCGCACAGCCTTCCTCAGGCGAGCCGCGCCCAAAATCGTCAGCTCTCCGCCGCGGCTCGTTTGCGCGGGCCGCCCGTTCCCGCTTCACCAGGTATCGCTCTCAGCCCCGGGGACACAGCGGCAGGGCAGCGGAGAAGCGGCAATGGGGTTCGGGTCTCCAGGAGATGCGAGGGTACTCGGAGGGCAGTAACCGAGACCCGAACAGGGTGCTAGAACAAAGCTGTTGAAGGCCAGGCGCCGGAGGGACCCAAAAGCACGTCCTACTCCGCCGCCATCTTGGCCACGCCCCTGGAGCCATTTTTAAATGTCGAAATATACTTACATTCCGAGTGAGTGCCTGGGATGGTGGGGTAATGGCTGCGATGCCACTGTTTTTACAACAAGGACCCACGCTCAGGGCAGAGCCGTGGGAAGCACCGTAGCAGTCCCGGAGGGGGGGTCAATACTTCCACTGGCCTCTCGCTTTAACCAGGCCCAAATTACTCCGCCGCTGAGACCGCCACTGGGACTCCGACAATGACCTCATTGAGCCTCTGTATAGTGGGATCGAGCTCCGGACGATGAGGCTCGACTCCGCTGCTGCTCCGCCTTCTGCCTCACACCTTTGCACATCTCAATTAATAAGTGGGGCTCCAGTCACATTCCCCTCATATGGGCCCACAGACGTCATCGCGTTGTATCGCACAGCACACCAACGTATGGGGCGCGACACAGTAACGTGTTGCGCCACTCAGTTTGGAAAGCTGTGGAGTAAGGTGTAATTATGTGGTGTGTAATTATGTGGCATTGAGTGGCATTATGTGGACTGTAATTATGTGCTGTGTAAATATGTGGCACTGAGTGGCATTATGTGAAGTGTATTTATGTTGCATTGAATAGCCTGTAATTGTGACGAGTGATCATGTGGTACTGAGTGGTATTATGTGGAGTGTATTTATGTTGCATTGAGTAGAGTGTAAATATGTGGCATGTAATTATGTGGCACTGAGTGGTATTAGATGGAGTGTTTTTATGTTGCGTTGAGTAGAGTGTAATTATGTGGTGTGTAACTATCAATCAATCAATCACAGAATTTATATAGCGCACTACTCACCCAAAGGGTCTCAAGGCGCTAGGGAGGAGGGGTCCGCTACTGCTCGAACAGCCAGGTCTTGAGTTGCTTCCTGAAGGCGAGTGGTATTATGTGGAGTGCATTTATGTTGCATTGTGTAGGGTGTAATTATGTGGCGAGTAATTGTGTGGCACAGTGTTATTATGTGGAGTGTATTTATGTTGCATTGAATTAATTGTAATTATGTGGTGTGTAATTATGTGGCATTGAGTGGTATTATGTGGAATGTATTATGTGGCACTGAGTGGCATTATGTGAAGTGTATTTATGTTGCATTGAATAGACTATAATTGTGACGTGTAATTATGTGGTATTGAATGGTATTATGTGGAGTGTATTTATGTTGCATTGAGTAGAGTGTAATTATGTGGCATGTAATTATGTGATACTGAGTGGTATTTGGAGTGTATTTATGTTGCTTTGAATACAGGGTAATTAAGTGGCGTGTAACTATGTCACACTGACTGGTATTATGTGGAGTGTATGTATGCTGCATTGAGTAGTGTAATTATGTGGCGTGTTATTCTGTGGCACAGTGTTATTATGTGGAGTGTATTTATATGCATTAAATAGAGTATAATTGTGTGACATGTAATTAAGTGGTACAGGGTGGTATTATGTGGAGTGTATTCATGTTGCACTGAGTACAGTGTAATTCCGTGGTGTGTTATTACGTAGCACTGGCTGTTATTATGTGGAGTCTATTTATGTTGCATTGAGTAGAGTGTAATTATGTGGCGTGTAATTATGTGGTACTGAGTGGTATATGGAGTGTATTTATGTTGCATTGAATACATTGTAATTATGTGGCGTGTAACTATGTCACACTGAGAGGTATTATGTGGAGTGTATTTATGCTGCATTGAGTAGAGTAACTGTGGCGTGTAATTCTGCGGCAACGTGTTATTATGTGGAGTGTATTTATGCTGCATTAAATAGAGTGTAATTATGTGGTATTGAAAGGTATTATGTGGACTGTATTTATGTTGCATTGAGTAGAGTGTAATTACGTGGTGTGTAATTATGTGGTACTGAGTGGTATTATGTTGACTGTATTTATATTGCCTTGAGTAGAGTGCGATTATGTGGCGTGTTTTTACGTAGTACTGAGTGTTATTATGTGGAGTGTATTTATGTTGCATTGAGTAGAGTGTAAATATGTGGCATGTATGTGGCACTGAGTGGTATTAGATGGAGTGTTTTTATGTTGCGTTGAGTAGAGTGTAATTATGTGGTGTGTAACTATGAGACACTGAGTGGTATTATGTGGAGTGCATTTATCTTGCATTGAGTAGGGTGCAATTATTTGGTGAGTAATTATGGGGCACAGTGTTATTATGTGGAGTGTATTTATGTTGCATTGAATTAAGTGTCATTATGTGGTGTGTAATTATGTGGCATTGAGTGGTATTATGTGGAGTGTAATTATGTGGCACTGAGTGGCATTATGTGAAGTGTATTTATGTTGCATTGAATAGACTGTAATTGTGACGTGTGATTAGGTGGTATTGAGTGGTATTATGTGGAGTGTATTCATATTGCATTGAGTAGAGTGTAATTATGTGGTACTGAGTGGTATTATGTGGAGTGTATTTATGTTGCATTGAGTAGAGTGTAATTATGTGGTGTGTGATTATGTGGCACCGAGTGGTATTATGTGGAGTGTATTTATGTTGCATTGAGTAGAGTGTAATTATGTGGCATGTAATCATGTGGCACTGAGTGGTATTATGTGGAGTGTATTTTGCATTCAGTAGAGTGTAATTATGTGGCGTGTAATTATGTGGCACCGAGTTGTATTATTTGGAGTCTATGTTGCATTGAGTGCAGGGTAATTAGGTAGCATATAATTAGGTGGCGCTGAGTGGTGTTATGAGGAGTGTATTTATGTTGCATTGAGTAGAGTGTAATTATGTGGTGTGTAACTATGTTGCACTGGGTGGTTTTTTGTGGAGTGTATTTATGTTGCATTGAGTAGAGTGTAATTACGTGGTGTGTAATTTTGAGGCACTGAGTGGTATTATGTGGAATGTATTTATGTTGCATTGAAAAGAGTGTAATTGTGACGTGTGATTATGTTGTACTGAGTGGTATTATGTGGAGTGTATTTATGTTGCATTGAGTAGAGTGTAATTAGGTGGTGTGTAATTATGTGGTAATGAGTGGTATTATATGGAGTGTATTTATGTTGCATTGAGTAAGGTGTAAATATGTGGTGTGTAATTATGTGGCATTGAGTGGCATTATGTGGAGTGTAATTATGTGTTGTGTAATTATGTGGCACTGAGTGGCATTACGTGAAGTGTATTTATGTTGCATTGAATAGCATGTAATTGTGGCGTGTGATTATGCGGTACTGAGTGGTATTATGTGGAGTGTATTTATTTTGCATTGAGTAGAGTGTAATTACGTGGTGTGTAACTATGTTGCACTGGGTGGTTTTTTAGATTAGATTTAGTGTATTTAGATTGCATTGAGTAGAGTGTAATTATGTGGCACCAAGTGGTATTATGTGGAATGTATTTATGTTACATTGAGTAAAGTGTAAATATGTGGCGTTTAATTATGTCACACTGAGAGGTATTATGTGGAGTGTATTTATGCTGCATTGAGTAGAGTGTAACTGTGGCGTGTAATTCTGCGGCAAAGTGTTATTATGTGGAGTGTATTTATGCTGCATTAAATAGAGTGTAATTATGTGGTACTGAAAGGTATTATGTGGACTGTATTTATGTTGCATTGAGTAGAGTGTAATTACGTGGTGTGTAATTATGTGGTACTGAGTGGTATTATGTTGAGTGTATTTATATTGCCTTGAGTAGAGTGCAATTATGTGGCGTGTTATTACGTAGTACTGAGTGTTATTATGTGGAGTGTATTTATGTTGCATTGAGTAGAGTGTAAATATGTGGCATGTATGTGGCACTGAGTGGTATTAGATGGAGTGTTTTTATGTTGCGTTGAGTAGAGTGTAATTATGTGGTGTGTAACTATGTTGCACTGGGTGGTTTTTTGTGGAGTGTATTTATGTTGCATTGAGTAGAGTGTAATTACGTGGTGTGTAATTTTGAGGCACTGAGTGGTATTATGTGGAATGTATTTATGTTGCATTGAAAAGAGTGTAATTGTGACGTGTGATTATGTTGTACTGAGTGGTATTATGTGGAGTGTATTTATGTTGCATTGAGTAGAGTGTAATTAGGTGGTGTGTAATTATGTGGTAATGAGTGGTATTATATGGAGTGTATTTATGTTGCATTGAGTAAGGTGTAAATATGTGGTGTGTAATTATGTGGCATTGAGTGGCATTATGTGGAGTGTAATTATGTGTTGTGTAATTATGTGGCACTGAGTGGCATTACGTGAAGTGTATTTATGTTGCATTGAATAGCATGTAATTGTGGCGTGTGATTATGTGGTACTGAGTGGTATTATGTGGAGTGTATTTATTTTGCATTGAGTAGAGTGTAATTACGTGGTGTGTAACTATGTTGCACTGGGTGGTTTTTTTGATTAGATTTAGTGTATTTAGATTGCATTGAGTAGAGTGTAATTATGTGGCACCAAGTGGTATTATGTGGAATGTATTTATGTTACATTGAGTAAAGTGTAAATATGTGGCGTTTAATTATGTCACACTGAGAGGTATTATGTGGAGTGTATTTATGCTGCATTGAGTAGAGTTTAACTGTGGCGTGTAATTCTGCGGCAAAGTGTTATTATGTGGAGTGTATTTATGCTGCATTAAATAGAGTGTAATTATGTGGTACTGAAAGGTATTATGTGGACTGTATTTATGTTGCATTGAGTAGAGTGTAATTACGTGGTGTGTAATTATGTGGTACTGAGTGGTATTATGTTGAGTGTATTTATATTGCCTTGAGTAGAGTGCAATTATGTGGTGTGTTATTACGTAGTACTGAGTGTTATTATGTGGAGTGTATTTATGTTGCATTGAGTAGAGTGTAAATATGTGGCATGTATGTGGCACTGAGTGGTATTATGTGGAGTGCATTTATCTTGCATTGAGTAGGGTGCAATTATTTGGCGAGTAATTATGGGGCACAGTGTTATTATGTGGAGTGTATTTATGTTGCATTGAATTAAGTGTAATTATGTGGTGTGTAATTATGTGGCATTGAGTAGTATTATGTGGAGTGTAATTATGTGGCACTGAGTGGCATTATGTGAAGTGTATTTATGTTGCATTGAATAGACTGTAATTGTGACGTGTGATTAGGTGGTATTGAGTGGTATTATGTGGAGTGTATTTATATTGCATTGAGTAGAGTGTAATTATGTGGTACTGAGTCGTATTATGTGGAGTGTATTTATGTTGCATTGAGTAGAGTGTAATTATGTGGTGTGTGATTATGTGGCACCGAGTGGTATTATGTGGAGTGTATTTAGGTTGCATTGAGTAGAGTGTAATTATGTGGCATGTAATTATGTGGCACTGAGTGGTATTATATGGAATGTATTTTGCATTCAGTAGAGTGTAATTATGTGGTGTGTAATTATGTGGCACTGTGTGGTATTATTTGAGTGTATTTTGCATTCAGTAGAGTGTAATTATGTGGCGTGTAATTATGTGGCACCGAGTTGTATTATTTGGAGTATATGTTGCATTGAGTGCAGTGTAATTAGGTAGCATATAATTATGTGGCGCTGAGTGGTATTATGAGGAGTGTATTTATGTTGCATTGAGTAGAGTGTAATTATGTGGTGTGTAACTATGTTGCACTGGGTGTTTTTTTGTGGAGTGTATTTATGTTGCATTGAGTAGAATGTAATTACGTGTTGTGTAATTATGTGGCACTGAGTGGTATTATGTGGAGTATATTTATGTTGCATTGACAAGAGTGTAATTGTGACGTGTGTTTATGTTGTACTGAATGGTATTATGTGGAGTGTATTTATGTTGCATTGAGTAGAGTGTAATTACGTGGTGTGTAATTATGTGGGACTGAGTGGATTATATGGAGTGTATTTATGTTGCATTGAGTAAGGTGTAATTATGTGGTGTTTTATTATGTAGCACTGAGTGCTATTATGTGGAGTGTATCTATGTTGCATTGAGTAGGGTGTAATTATGTGGAGTGTAACTATGTCGCACTGAGTGGTATTTTGTGGAGTGTATTTATGTTGCATTGGGTAGAGAGTAATTATGTGGCACAGTGGTATTATGTTGAGAGTATTTATGTTGCATTGAATAGAGTGTAATTATGTAATGCAAGGGTAAAAAGGTACGGAAGGTGTCTCATAGTCAAAAGATAGGGATTTCATGTTCCCAAAACAGCAAAATGTAAATGTAGCCAAACAAGTTTCCCCAGGATGTCCAGAGGATAGAAGTTGATCGGCAAGGTAATTACATTTTTTTTTACTTATGCCTTATGAAACATCCTGGATGCTTAGTCTAACTTAAAGCCCATTTTTCTGTTTTTTGTTGCACTAAGTATCATATATTATTTCCATTTTTCTTGATTTTAATAGAAGTAGTCGATAAGCGTACCAGCAGACACTGGCTAAATGTAAGTTCCCTGCTGCCATTTACATTACGCCCCTGTTTTGTGCAACATGTAACAGCTTGGCGTGGTACATTCTAAAACCCACCGAAAGCAGTTAAAATACAAGGGGGTTGGGGGAAAGAGAACAGGCAGAGGTGAAAGGAGGAACAAAGAAAAACTCTTTTTTAATAAAGGGCGATGTTGAGAGTAAATATGAACAGAGGGTGGCTCAGAACGTAAAGACAGGGAGTAAAAAATGTGGCTAAACAAACCTATGTAGAGAAGTTGATATCCGAAGTAATTAATTATGATTTAAACTTGTGCCTTCTAAAAATAAACATCCCGGATGATCTGTGTTGTTATAATTAATTTTTATTAAGTTTGTGCACAAAGGTTCTTCTTTTTCCTGCAATCTTTTTGTTTTTATAAAGATTTGCCATTGACCGTCCCGCCAGACACCAGCGTATTTTAAGTACCGTGCAGTTGATAACATTACTCCCCTGGTGTGAGCAAGACCCAACATTTTTGCGTAGTACACCCCAAACACACAAAAAATAAGTTGTAAAATATGGGGTTAGGTGGAAGGTGGTCAACTTATTTATTGTAGTGTTGATTTACTGTAATGTTTTTGTTTTTTTGTAAATTTGCCCATGCGCACTGTGTATACACTGGCTTTAAGTAAATCCCCTGCAGGGGTTAACAGTATGCCCCTGTGCTGACTGAGGCCCAACAGCTTTGTGTACTGAAGCTGTAAACACTGTGAAATAAGTTACAATACATGGGTTCACGGGAGAGAGGAGAGGCAGAGGGGAGAGGAGGATAGTAGAGAAAGCTTTTTTATGATGTGTGCGGAGATAGGGGCATATTGGAAGGAGGCGGGTGAGGATCAATCGAAGGAAGAGAAGTTTACAGCAGAGCTGTTTTTCTTTGGGAAGTGGGGGAGGTGTGCTGTTTGCCTGTTCTGCTTCCAGCAAACAGTTGTGAACACAGCATTCTAAATTATGCTCATGGTAGCGCCCGTGCCTTGTGAAAATAAACATCCCGGATGATCGGTGTTGTCATAATTTATTTTTTACGTTTTTGTGCAAAGGTTCTTCTTTTCTCTGCAATTTTTTGGTTTTTGTAACGATTTGCCGATCACCGTTCCACCAGACACCGGCGTAATAGAGAAACTCTTTTTGACGAAAGGGAGAAGCTAAGGGTAAATAGGAACAGAGGGTGTCTCATAGTAAAGGGAGTGCATGTCCCCAAACCAACAACATTTAAATGTGGCCAAACAAATGTGCCTACATTGTTCAGGGAAGAGAAGTTTATCAGCAAAGTAATTACATTTTTTTTAAATTTGTGCCTTGTGAAAAACAACATCCCGGATGCTTAGTGTTGCATAAAAATATTTTTATTTTAGTTTTTGCGCTAAGTATCAAACATTATTTCAACTTTTATTGATTTTAATTTACGTAGCCAATAAGCGTACCGGCAGACACTGGCAAAATTTAAGCCCCCTGCAGGCGTTTACATCATGGCCCTGTTTTGCGCTAGCCCCATCTGTTTCCAATTAACGTGAATGCAATAATTGGAAACAGATGACATTAATGCTCGCTCCCAAGGACTCTAGGCCATGGAACAAACAAGGCGGGACAATCACCTGCCTTGGACCAATTGCGTGCTGTGTTTTAAAAAAAGACACATGCACAGGTCAATTGCGGGCTAATAAAAAAAAGCACACGCACGGGCGTGTGTTCAGAGCTCAAAAGCCTTACTAAATGCCTCACAGAGAAGCGCATGCTCGCTGGCTCAGGCGAGACGTAAAAACAAGACAATAGGCCTATTCATCTATGCACATAGGATCTGGAACAGAATCCCTGTATCTTTCAGGACTGTACCAGTTTAGGAAAGAGTTGAAAACTTATCTCTGTGGAGAACACTTCATCACTTTATTACAATGCATTAACCGTCGACAACTGAGTTTCCTCTCCTATTACTTGCTGATATTAAGCTTGCCTATGACCCTGTACAGCATTCCACTGCCTTTTGGTTAGGTTTGAGCTAAAGGTATAGCATATATATATATATATATATATATATATATATATATATATATATATATATATATATATATATATATATCTATATATATATATATATATATATATATATATATATACATACATTCCAGCTAATCCTGAAGACAATAACACCAGTCATAATTTCCCTTCCTCAATCCTGCCTCAAGAATTCCTCTGAGTGAGGCGCAGAGTGTGGAAATTCATCCTTCTTCCACTGGACCATCGACAAAGCAACCCAGGTTAGTGGTTGCATCATTCTGTGTATTGTTGACAGAGTGGCATGCAACCCTGATTACTTAGCAATGGCTGAGGTTGATTCAAGCATTCAACCCATCACTTGTTTTTTTTTAGGTGAGATTCCCTAAGTGCACAAATATGCTCAGAGGCCGGGCCCATGCTCACTGTGCCAGAGGAGTCATGATGCATCTTATTGATGAGGCCCAACAAGGCTGTAACCAGTCTGTGGTTGCTTGTGTTCCTGTTTTAAGGGGATCTGACCAGTGCTTAAGGCTGGACTGTTCCTTTTGGAGCAGAACCAGTTTTGCTCTGCGTTTGGTTGGTCCCTGTCTACAGTGACGTAGTGGGTAAAAAACACAGTGGACTGGAAGGCAGCAGACTGCAATGCACTAGTAATAACCAGTTGCTGAGATTTCAAGCATTCAACCTATCATTTATTTTATTTTATGGTTTTTTTTTTTTTTTTGGTTAAAGACTTTTATTGAGCAATCAAATAAAAATTACAGAGATGGGCCCACAACCACACGGGCTGGCCGCTAATAGCAACGCACAACATAAGAAGCAAACGATCACTTTTGTGGCCAGGCACAAAGCATATACCAATTATTGCTCAAAGCATAGGACAGGACATAACAATTTTCTGTATTAATCATAAAAACAACGAACTCTAAACAAGGCGAATGCACATTAATCAAGTCAGCCCAGAAGGCGGAGGGGAGAGACACTAATCAGGAAGACAAAAGCAAATCAATGGGACTCCGCAAGGCCGGGGGGGGGGGCCAGCGGGGAGGGCAGGAAAATCCTAAAATAACATGAAAAATTTTTCGGGAACGTCAGCCTAGGGAGATAGGGTAACATCGGGAGTGTCAACCAAGGGAGGGGTACAAATATCTCCACGATATGCATTCCACTGACCCCAAATCTTCGTCCACGCCCTGGGTCTGCCCCTAGCCACATAGACGGTCTTCTCTCGGAACATGGACCAGTCCATGTTATCCTCCCACACCGAGACTTCGGGCGGTCTGGATGCGCCCCAGAGTTGCGCAATGTCCCGCTTCGCGACCATGTATCCCAAGGTCGCCCATCTGGTCTGGGCCACAGAATAGTCGGTGGGTTCCCACACGTTCAACAGGCATCGTCGGGCCTCAGGCCGCAGGGTAATACCAGTCACAACAGTCATCACCGCAAGCACATCAATCCAGTAGGCTGCTACCACCGGGCATTCCCAAAGAATATGCAGAAATGTAGCACTCATCCCACAACCACGCTTGCATAAGCCATCTGGGGAAAAACCCATCACAACCAGACGCGGACCAGTTACATACACCCGGTGGAGGATCTTAAGTTGAACCAAACGGAGACGGGCGGGGATGGCGACCTCTTTCGGAGAAGAGAGTGCCGACTGCCAATCCTCGTCATCCAAGTCCAATCCGTCACCGACCCAAACCTCCCTAAGTCGGACCAATAAATCAGCACGATTATTAATCAGTTTCTTGTAAATAAGGGAGATAGTGCTATCGGGCAGGTGTCCATCCAGTATGCGATCCTCAAGGGGGGAGGACTCGGGCAGGGTCACATCAGGAGCCAGAACAGAGGTCAGGGCATGCCGGACCTGCAAATACCGAAAAAACTCTCTATCACTCAAGTCATATTCTGCCTTAAGGGCCTGGAAAGACTTCACTCTACATTTCACACAGACATCACCCACTTTACATATACCAATCATATCCCAGCGGTCAAAGCCCTTAGTAGACCAGAGACACCCCAAACGTTCAGAAGCATAAAGCGGAGTCGCCATTGTCAGTCGGTTCTCCCATCCTAAACTCACATTCGCTGCGTGCCACACATTGACTGCGGTCCTGGACGGGCCCAAAAGATGGCGCCCGGCCGATCTGGAATAAAGCGCTCTATTAAAATCCCCTCCCGGCAGCTGGAGTCTATCCATCTCAAAGGCCGGATCTCGACCCGGGGAATACATTGCGTGGTTAATGGCAGACAGCTGGGAAGCCCAATAATATCTCTTGATATCGGGGAGCGCCATGCCCCCGTCATACCAAGGGATGGTAAGTTTCGCAAGGGCGATACGTGGACGCCCGTCCCAGATCAGTTGCCTTTGAAGACTCTCGATCTCTCGGAAATAGGTAGCGGGATTGTCGTCAAAAGAATTTTGAAGCGCGTAGAGGAATCGCGGCAAAGACATCATTTTAACAAGCATTTACAATGCAAAGGTTTCGCCTTTGGAAAAGTTTGAGCTATTGGCATTGTAAATGACAAAATTTGTATTTATGTGGTGTTGGTTTTGAAAAACAGATAAATAAATGGCATTGTCTTTTACATTGCTAATAGCTCTAACTTTTCCAAAGGCGAAACCGTTGCATTGTAAATGCTTGTTTCTCATTTACTTCCAGTTTGATAAAAGATTCTTGTTAACTCGAGGATGTCAGTTGCGACCCAAGAAAACTAGTATGGAAGAACTAACATGGAGGAAGAAGTGTGCCCTAAATAAATTACAATTCTTTATATGCCCATAACAGATAATTGCTTCGAGGTATTTTCCACCAAGAGACTGCTCAATATTTCTACCATATTTTTCAGATGCTTCCCTACCAATAGTCCTAAAATGTGAAAGGTGTCTTTATATATGGCGAATTACCCTCCTTTTCACTTTTTAAAACCACCCTTGAAAAGAAAAAAAAACTGCTTCTTTGCAAACGCAGGCACCCACTACCTGTGCCCGAGCCTGTGCGTGCAGACTCTTCCTCCTCTCTTCTTAGGTGAATCTTCCGTCCAGTTTTCTTTTAACCCATACACATTTACGTCAACCCAAAATATCCATCACCATGTCGGTACAGTTTCAATGTTTATCCCCTACTGTAGCACCAGAAAAGGCGAGCAATGTAAGGCGTCCATGCTCCAAGACAGTGACAAATACAAGAGAGGAAAGAAAGGCCACAAGCAATACCAAATATGAAGCCAGCAAATGTGAGTAACAATGAACCCAACCAATGGTAGGCAACGGGCCAACTCTTAGCAGGTAAGTCCTAAAAAATACTCTTACTAATGCCCGATAAATACAAATCACTCTCTAGCAAAACACCGGAAACAGACAGTACTCCCAAGCAGGGCCAAAGTAACAGGTAGTGCTCTCCCATAAGGCCCTCATTCTCTAGACATACTGATGAGAGAAGCACTCTGCAGCCAGATCTAAGCATTGGCGAAGCCAGCAGAACGGGTTTTAATGTGCAAAACAGCATCAGCACATAACAGAGAGAAACACAGGAGGGAACATCCCCCCCCCCCCCATCGTGCCCCAGAGGAGAGGCAGAAAAGTGTACAGTTGTAAACTAGTCCCTCATGACGTTCAACGCAAGCGCTTGATTTCAATAGCACATTTGACTGAGCCACGACACGATTTACAAAACCTCAAGGCAATGGCTGAAAGAGACTGGTCGAGGAAAGCCAATGACTGAAAGGGGAGGACGCATAGCCTACTGTATGTATATGTGTGTTTGACAGCCGTGCTGTCAATCCCCAGACCCGAAAAGCACCATCGAGCAAGGCCCTGAAAAAACAAAGACCCAAGACGTGCAGAAAATTCCCAAAGCGAGCCGCGTGAAATACAATTATTCAGCAGTATGCAGTGTAGACTGGGAGAAAACCACCACTTCACAGCCGAGCAATCACCCACAGCGCGGGCACTGGGAATACCCAGCACCGAAAACAAGCACTTTACTAAAACACCCAGGCAGCACTCCAGAACACCATGAAGGGTTCTTAGCACCCTACGGCGCTGCCTAAGGAGGCTCAATGAATAACCAGTTCTCAGCACTGCACGGAGTATCACGGGAGAAAACCCGCCAATCACAGGATACCATACACCCACAGAACCGGAATGTCGAGGGCTCCACATCCGTGGACAATAAAAATAAAAACAGCGTAGGCGCTGGCAACATCACCCAGCGCTTCACTGACTAGCCTAGAGAATACCCACCCCATATTTTTAACTTGTCATATCTTTTATGAGGAGATTATTATTCCCTCCTAACGTATGTGCCCCCTGAGCAGGGGGAGAGAGGATGTAAAGCACCACAAAGAATATGCATCGCCCTATTGTACTGCTAACACAAGCAGGCCACAGCATCACACCCACTGCATGGTTTATTGAATAGAAAGCAGTGCGTAGCACAGTGACAATACCCAGCAGCGCACACTGTGTCCAACACTTCCTATTAAAGGTCCAGATTACACCCAGTACCTCAACCAATACCAAGGGCCCCATGGCACAGAATAAAGAACCCAGAGGGCCCGGGAACATACCCAGCAGACACTACCCGGCAAATCTCTGCACGACATACCTCTGCACGACATACCTCTGCACCGCGAAGAAAATAATCTGAAGGCCATTTCCAGGGGTGTGATACAACTGGGCCCAAGGACCCAGAGGGGCCCTCTGCACCTCCATTATGACTGGATTTTAGTAAACAAGCAATGGCAGTCAGGGAGGGGGGCTTCATTCCTTGCATTAGGGCACGATACACCCCCACCCTCCCACGCGCCCCCCCATTTGCTAAGTCATTGCACAGACCCAGAGAACACTCATCAGCCCGGATGCAGCCCAAGAGCATTCCCAACACCCCATAGCACAACCCAGGAGAAGACCCAAAACCCCAAGACATACATAATCCCATAGTGCAGTCCAGAGAAGGCCCAACACCATATACTGCAGACCAGGACACTAGCAAATATCACATACAAATACTCTACAGAGACATGTGGAGCAGGGCAGTCTGTCCAGCCAATGGTGACTCGGCACAGGCGAGGGATGGGCATGTGTTGTATCTACAATGATGCTCGTCTCTGCCGTTCTATGCTAAATTACCCACGCCTCTTCCCCGGGGCTTCCCCTCACCTCCTGTTCCCTCCCCTGCAGTTCATACACCAGAGCTGGTCTTTACATTGTACCTTATAGACCCGGTTATCCGTCCTCTCTCTGGGGCCGGCTAGACTCTATTGTTCACCTCCGGAGACAGAAGCCCCCTCCCCAGAGCACACAATGCTGCTATCAGTGGAGGCGGGAGGGGGCAATAAAAAAGCTGCTTTCCCTGCAACTTCTAACTACATTATAGCGGGGACACCCCCCCCCCAACCTCCCCCCTGAGCTTACCAAGTAAGGAGGGGCCGTCTCACGACATCCGATGCTAATAAGCCAACCCTCGGCCCCAGCTGGATCCCTTCAATATGTCCACATCCCTCAACAATGTAACATTTCACTTCACCCTCCCAGTGCTTTCACAACGATCCACAATCACCGCCTGGCCTTCCTCTCACTTCCTCCAGCTCCATGTCTTTCATTAGTGAACCCACCCACCCACCGCACAGTAGGTGGCAGTACTTCCGGGCGTCTGTAGGCAGCAGATTAGGTCTCTTCGCTGTGGTAACGTGGCAGTAAAGACACCCACTCACATCTGTAAGTACCCGTGGTGCCCACCCCAGTGCCTTCATAGGTGGCAGTAGAACCCTCTCCCCAAACCAGGCAGTGAGTGTAGTGACGCTTTCCGGCACCCATGACCGGGGGCGGCAGCAGCAGCGCCCCATCCCCATGGCTGTAGGTACCAATGGACTCCCCCCTCTTACACCACCACCTCTACCCTGAGGACAGAAAGACCCCTCGCAACCAGCTCTACCCTGAAAACAGCAATAGACACCCACTACCCTGGAGACCGCAATAGACACCCCTTACCATCATCACTACCAGCTCTACCCTGGAGACAGCCACTACCCTGGAGACAGCAATAGACACCCCTTACCATCATCACTACCACCACTGCCCTGAAGACAGCCATAGACACCCCTAGCACCACTATTACCCTGGAGACAGCTATAGACACCCCCTACCACCACCACCACTACCCTGGAGACAGCAATAGACATCCACTACCCTGGAGACAGCTATAGACACCCCTTACCACCAGCACTACCCTGGAGACAGCAATAGACACCCCTTACCATCATCACTACCACCACTGCCCTGAAGACAGCCATAGACACCCCTAGCACCACTATTACCCTGGAGACAGCTATAGACACCCCCTACCACCACCACCACTACCCTGGAGACAGCAATAGACATCCACTACCCTGGAGACAGCTATAGACACCCCTTACCACCAGCACTACCCTGGAGACAGCAATAGACACCCCTTACCATCATCACTACCCTGGAGACAGCAAGACACCCACTACCCTGGAGACAGCAAGACACCCACTACCCTGGAGACAGCAATAGACACCCCTTACCTTACCTCCTTCTTCTTCCCGGCAGGAGCGCGGGGTGGCCTCCCGTCCGCTTCCTGGTTTCTCCTCACTCCAGCAGCCAATCACCGCGCAGGTCACCCGGCGAGCCTCCCGCAGCCTGAACCAATGGCAGCGCGGCTCCCGGGTGACGTCAGCGGTGGTTCCCTCGGCTTCTCCACGGCCCCGGGCAAGCATAAGACAGATAGAGCCGTCGACCAGGAGCCAGCCCGCCCGCACTCAGCCGGTTGTCTGAGGCGGCGGCGGCTCCTCTCCGCTGGGCTCTTCTGGGTGACGGTGGCAGGGCTCTCTCCTCGGGAGAGCCTCGCCGGAGGACGGTTCCTTCTTCTTCCCGGCAGGAGCGCGGGTGGGCTCCCGTCCGCTTCCTGGTTTCTCCTCACTCCAGCAGCCAATCACCGCGCAGGTCACCCGGCGAGCCTCCCGCAGCCTGAACCAATGGCAGCGCGGCTCCCGGGTGACGTCAGCGGTGGTTCCCTCGGCTTCTCCACGGCCCCGGGGCTGCGGCGGTGATTTTCACGGCCAAAACGGCTGTGCACAAAAAGCGCTCAGGGGGAAGCACAGCGCTTCGGACTGACTGCGGGAGGGGGCGGGAAAGGGGGAGGAGAGACGCAGAAGACGGCCGGAGCAGGAAGGTGAAAGCAGAACGTCGCGTGACGTCGCCAAAAAGGGGAGGGAACGGAAAAAACGTAACTCCGCCCTGGGAAAAAATCTCGGGAACGCCCCCGAATCTGGTCCGGCCTTGACGGACAGATCTCTGTTCCAATGGCTAGCCTCCATTTATGGAGCTAGCCAATGGGACTGGGGGGCGTATTCCATTCTCCTTACTGGAAATCAAGAGATTTCTCTGGAGGCGGAGCTAAGAGCTCCGCCCTCCAGCGAAACCTAAAAAGGGCAGCCCTGCCCAGAGGAGACAGGGGTAGTTTACGCCAACGGGCCACATCCAGTCGCAGTCTAAGAAGCGGGGGGAGGAGGTTACGTTCGAACCGGAGTGAGGAGTCCAGCGTAATAAAGATCCCCAAATACTTGAAGCCAGATTGGACAACCTGGACAGGAAACCTGTCCGGTAATGGGGGTAAAACACCCGAGAGAACATACACACAGGACTTAGCCCAATTAATAACCAGACCCGAGTTAGCACCAAACGAAGTAAGAACGTCAAATAAGACATTTAAAGATTTACACGGGGAAGTAAGATACAGAAGAATGTCATCCGCGTAAAGCGAGACGCGGTCTTCAAAATCCGGTGACCAACGGATCCCTTTGAGTGAAGGTTCCCATCGAAGCCACGCAGCCAACGGTTCCAGAGCAAGCGCGAAAAGCAACGGAGACAAGGGGCACCCCTGACGGGTCCCCCTACCAAGACAGAAGGGGACAGAAACCCGACCGTTCACCACTACCTGTGCCAAGGGTTCGGCGTATAACAACTTCACCCAACCAATAAACTCAGGTCCAAAACCAAATTTCTCAAGAGCTGCCCAAAGATAGGGCCACTCTACCGTGTCAAAGGCCATCGAGGCGTCAAGCGAAGCCAAAATGGCCGGCTCCGTCAGAAGCCCCGCCCTCGCAACAGCTCCGTGGAGACGACGTAGGTTAAGAGCCGTGTTGCGATGCGGGATAAATCCGGATTGATCCGGATGAACCAAGCCACTAATGACCGTCAAGAGGCGGGTAGCCAGGAGCTTAGCCAGGACTTTGGGTTCAACATTCAACAGGGAAATGGGCCTGTAAGACGAACAAAGGTCCCGAGGTTTACCTTCTTTGGGAATAACAACTATCGTAGCCAGACGCTGATCATATGGGAGAATACCCCGTTCGCGGGATTCCAAAAACATGGTACGAAGATAGGGCGCCACCCTGTCAGGACTTAGCTTGTACAATTCAATTGGCAATCCATTCGGGCCCAAAGCTTTGCCCAACCGGAGTGAGCGAATGGCCGTCGCTATCTCGTCCGTAGTAAAAGGGAACTCCAAAGAGACTCGGTCTAAATCGGAAACACTGGGCAGAGCTATATCACGCAACAAAAGGCGAGAGTCATCAACATCCCGTTCAGACACAGGGGTATAAACCACACGAAAATAATCCGCAAAACATTCAACTATTCCAACCGGGTCTGTCACTCTCACACCGTTCGAAATCTGAATCACAGGCACCACACGATTCGCCCTCTCCTTCTTATCCAACCATGCCAATAATTTACCCGCTTTGTCCCCCACATCATACAAACGACACTGTTGCTCCTGAAACATCAGTTTAGCCGCATCTGTGACCAAAGACTTATAAGCAAATTGTTTCAGACCCAGGGCGTGGAGTTTATCAGATGTAACATCCGATTCTAGGTCAGCCTCTATCTCAGCAATCTCCCTCTCAAGGTCCACCACCTCCCGATTCCTCGCCTTTTTGGATTCAGTAATAAGGGAAAGGGCCTGCCCACGAATCACCGTCTTAAAGGCCTCCCACAGGGATACCGCAGAGGAGACGGAACCCTCGTTGTCTAAAAAATAATTATCCAAGGACTTAATCAAGAGATTGCGGGTCTCGGGGGAGGTGAGGTACCATGGGTTGATAGGAGCCACCCGGCCCGCCGCCTCCACCCCCACCTCAAAACAAAGCCAGAGCGGAGAATGATCAGAGATGCCCCGGGGGAGGTGTCTAATCTCACGAACCGCCGGCGACTGCGCCGCAGGCATCAGGAAATAATCCAGTCTAGACAGACTCCCATGGGCCCCAGAGTGGAAAGTGTATTGAAGCTGAGTAGGATGCATAAGCCTCCAGCAATCCACCAAGCCGAACGTATCCAGAAACCCACCCAGCCACTGTTGGGCCAAAGGGGTGTCCCTAGGGGGGTGACGATCATGTAGACCGGAGAACACAGAATTAAAGTCACCCGCTATGAAGAGAGTACTATCAGGGAGGTTCAACAACACACGGCCCAAATCGGAAAAGGTAGAGGTCTGTAGACCGGGGGGCACATAAACGGCAAACAAGGAAAGGGTCCGACCCTCATAGCGACCCACGAGGACGGCATAACGCCCCCGATCATCAAGGATCACATCATCAATAGCTAGGGGGAGGGAAGCCCGAACAAGGATACCCACCCCCCTGGAACCCGTGGTAAACCCCGAATGTGCGGCGAGGCGATAGCCCCACCTATTCATTGCACGACATGTATTGCCCACTAAATGAGTCTCCTGTAGAAAAACAATATCTGGAGACAAACGTCGTAGACATCGCAACACCACACCCCGCTTAATACGATCCCCCAGACCATTAACATTCCACGAAATAAACCTCTACCCGCTACCCCCATCCCACACAGCAACGCCGCAACCCCCCTCCAATGAGCATGACATCAAAAACATCATTAGCAAGATAGAATCGCCTTGAGGACACAACACATAAACATCAAACTTCCCATCCACCCACCCCCCAACAATAAAGGAAACACCCCCCACCCTGCACCCCTGCAAGAAGCTAAAAAGCCACCCCAACATGCAGTGTGCCTGTCACCCAAGAACCCCCATTCTACAAAAAGACCCCGGAGGAGGAAAGGCTCTGGCCCACCCGCCACCCCAACAAGATAAATAACAAGGAAAACACACAGATAGTAGAGGCACTTAGGCATAGAATCCCAGAAGAAGTTACTTTACACGAGGACCCGGGCATAGACAAATAGTTCAGCTCTCTACACCACCCTCAGCACCACCCGGGTGGGCGGCGGACTCAGCCGCAGGAGGTCGGTCCGGCAGAGAGTCCAGCCAGTCATTCACAGAGTCAGGCCGATCAAAGAAAAAGGTTCGGTCATTGTACTCAACTCGCAGCCTGGTCGGAAAAAGCATAGCGTAGCGCAATCCCATGTCCCGGAGTCGCTTCTTGACTCCACGGAAGCCCATACGCTGTTTCTGCACCTGTTGAGAAAAGTCCGGATAAAAGTTCACCGTGGCGTTCTCAAAGGCCACCGGGCCCTTCACACGTGATGCCTGCAGGATAGCGTCCCGATCCCTATAGTGGAAGAGTTTCGCAACAATAGGCCTCGGCGGGGCGCCTGGCTTACCCTGGCCTCCCGGAACACGATGGGCACGCTCCACTGCGAAGAATTTACTCAGCCCAGACGGAGAAAGGTAGTTCTGGATCAGGTCCTCGACCAGGAGATCAACAGAGTGCGGTTCTGGATTCTCCGGAACGCCAACCACACGCACATTACAGCGACGTGCCCTGTTCTCAAAGTCCTCCAAGCGCCGGGTCATGAAATCGTTCACCCTACGGAGGTTGCCAATCTCCGTCTGTATCTCCGAGACGTCTGCCGTGAGGCTGGATGATTTGAGATCCAATGACTTCACCTTCTCATTGGTTTTAGATAGGTCGGCCCGAATCAAGTTCACATCAATGGCCACTGTGTCGATTTTGTGGGCCAAAGCTTCATATTGTTGGCCTATCGTTTCCTTCATGCCAGAAATGGCGCCCATGATGTCCTGCAAGGACGGTTCCGTTGATGCGTCCACAATGTGGTCAACCGCACTTGGGCCAGGCAGGGCGGCTCCGGGGGACCCCTTCGCATGGGTGTAGCGGTCCATGACGTTAGACTGGACCGGGCCCCCACGCAGGGGCGTCTTGGTCTTTCGTGTCTCTCGGTCCCCTCTGCCCGCCATGTCGGAAACCACGTCACCAGGAGACTCACTCGACCCGATGGAAATGGCCACAGGAAAGCAGGTCGTCGGGACCAAAAGGCAGCTGCAAGGGTACCACTAGGAGAGGACCAGCCTGAAAGGAGAATAAGCCAGCCAAAGGCCCGACAGCCGTCTAGTGCGCCGGACCCAGCCCAGGCCAGACTCCCCTGCCAGATGTCTCAGTCTGAGGCAGAATCGAAACCGAAACTTAAGAGGGGGACCCACAAGTCCAATCCCCCTGCCGCTGTTGTTCAACTCCGAGACGGCCAGAGAGCCTCACCCAGTCCCGGGCGCACTGCAAGGGCGGACCCCGAAAGTTCAAATCGCCGTATCTTCGGCGCCCCGGGTCCAAATCAAATTCCAAAAATCCCGGGAAGATCAGCCCAGCGTCCTCTACATAGATCCTCGTGAAGAATCAGGATATGTTCAGGATATCATGCCGGGAGTGGCGGGGGTCCGGAGAGCGCTGTGCTCACGCGGCCATCACGGATGCCCGCCAAGCTCCTCCCCCTATCATTTATTTTTATTTTCAAGAGATGCATAAATCCAAACCTTGACGTCATATATCTCACAAGTCAGGAGGGGCCGATTAGTGGTCAACATGGGCAACATTGAATGCTATTTCGCACCGTTCAATGATTCTGTTCCTGCCTGGATGACTTGTGCACCTTTTCATAGAAGCCATTTTTAAAGCAGAAGGACTCTGATTTACCTAGTTCTGCTTATAGGCCCCTACATGACCCTCCTCTACTCGGCTAATAAGGTTCCACATCATGGAAGCAATGGCCAATTTCTTTGCTGTTGATTTTTTTTAACTCAAATTCTGTTTATTGTATATCAAAATAGTAAAACATACACATTGCGGTGTCGGTATTGATGCATAGGAACAATAGTCAGCTTTATCAGGTTGACAATGTAACACAGGACATAGCTGCGCGTGTGATGTAACAATAAGGAGGCAATATCAGATACATGTGAGATACATTGGGTGGCAAGGGAGCAGCATCAGATACATGCAAAATACATTGCCTGGCAATACCTCTTGTCTTAAGACACTAATAATGACAATTCATACGTAAATCTAGACAACCATAACAAACATGATAAATTCAGGTCGGATTCCGCCACAGAGAGGGCGAGAGGAGGGGTGGTGATGTTGCATGCTGTTGATTTTTAAGCTCCTCAGTTCGGCATTCCCTCAATACTATCCTGATCTTTTTACAATGCGGTATCACAATTTGCCAATTATAGCGGTGTTGTAATTGGTAGGCATTCCTTGCCTTGCATTCCATGTAATGGCTTCCAGTGCCAACCTGAGACCTTCTGGTCCTAGTCATGAATTCCTTTCATCCATATTAATATATGGATTAAATCGCTGCCACACGAACAGATTACCTTAGCACCTTCTATGGGCTAGTACCTTAACCCCTTGAATGCTCATGACGAGTGCTCGTCATGAGGCACGGTGCTCGTGTGCTCATGACGAGCTGAGCTCGTCATGAGCCGTGGAACACTCACACGCGATGATAATTCCCCTGCTGTGCTGAACGTTTCACAAAAACGGGTGTGGGCGTGACGAGCTCAGCTCGTCATGAGCACACAAGCACTGTGCCTCATGACGAGCTGAGCTCATCATGAGCATGGGGGCGCTGTGCGCGCCTCCCCTCCCCCCAGCACAGTGGGGGAATCAGCCCCGCATGCAAGGGGTTAAATCAGCTCTGCGTACTCATTACCTTGTCGAATTTGAAATTAACCATCTACTGTGCTCACCCAATTGTTTTTGGTCCTGACGATGATTCGTTCAGTTGTGGCTGCCACCGAGTAGCACGGGTTGGGCGGGGGAGAGAAAGAAAAATAAATAAATAAATGACTTACCTTGCTGCTGGGCCTCCGCCTCACATCGTCCTAGTCTGTTCCAACTTGAAGCAGAAAGCACACCCAGGCTCCCCTAAGCCAATCACAACGCTGCAATGTGATTCGTCCGAGTACAGTGGTTTGGTGCTCAGACAGGCAGTGGGAGCCTGTGCATGTTCCTCACCAGGCTGTGTTTTAACAGCACGGTGGGGAACATGCAAAGTGTGCATGGCTGTTTGGCCGGCCCAAGACAGCCAGCCATACTGCCATGCACACTTAAGTGCCCACCACTCCTCCCCTTGCAGGCTGTGACACAGCCAAGCCGTGCCCCGCCCTGTAAACCTGTCTGACAATTGAAAAATAAAATGATAATAACATAGTGGTATTATTCTTCTATTTTTCCTTTTTCAAAATGCAGTGAGGCGGCACTTCTCTGCCTTAGCGGAGGAGCTGCCACTGGTTCCTTCTACTGGCATAGGGTTGAAAAATCATTGACTTTCCTACTGCAGTAAAGAAAGACACCCTCTGACTTTTTTTGTAGAGCAACATTTCTACGACTTTAATTTTCTATGAATGTTCAACATACTGAATTGTGCATAGTCTACCGCTGTTGTTTCTTATTCAGTTGTGCGATTACCTTTGCGGCCGACTTTTATCACTAGTTCAATGTCTCCACTTACTCACTGAGCACTTAATTCATTTAGTGCCTCATTTACAAGGCCCTACCGCCACTTTTGCGCCTCCGGAGCGCCACTTTTTTTATGCTCTGGTGGCGCAATGTGCCTCAGCATATTTAGAAGGCAACACAAAGCCACTTTACGTGACTTTTCATGGCCTTGTAAATATGTACCCCTTCCCATGGATGTTGCTGTGGGTGTTCCCATGCAACACCAATGGAATCTGAGGGCCCTCATTTTCGAGGTTTTGGGGCTGGGCGGCTCCACAAGGAATCTTGCTGCGCTGTCCTGCGTCAAAAGAAAAGAGCAGGAGTGCGCCGTATCTATGAGGTACGGGTGCAGTCCTGTCCTTTTCCCCTGTGCTGGCGCACAATGGCCTGCCATGCGCCAATGCAGGCACCCTTGCGCCATGGTGCAAGGGTATCTGTGTTGCAGGGGTAATTATTTTTGTGCAGGAAGGGGCAAATTTCTCCTCATTGCGCCTGTTCTGCGTGAAAGGGGCACACATTTACAAGGTCATGAAAAGCCATGCAAAGTGGCTTTGTGTGGTCTTGTGAATATGCTGCGGCACATTGAGCCAATGGAGTGTCAAAAAAGTGATGCTTCGGCGGCTCAAAAGTGAAGCTAGGGGTCTCATAAATGAGGCCCTGAATCATTCCCAGGTTTACGAGGAATTGTAAACCTGGGACTGCATCAGATTCTCACGCAATCCCAGGGGTGGCTGGAGGCCACAATGAGGAGAAATATCCTTATTTCTCCTTGTTTCTTCCTTTTTCTATGTGTGCTGCATTCTACAGCACACATAGAAGGAGAAAATTGCTTTCATTGATTGATTTTATGCAGAAAGGTGTCCATTGCTCCACAGAATCAATCATTCCCTCAATGCAGGTACCCTTGTAACATTGCACAATGTTGCTGGCGTTGGCACTAGGCTGCTTCGTTAGCACCGGCGCAGGAGTCAGTACAGGAATGCACCGTATTCTTGTAAATACAGCGCATTCCTGCACTTTTAGAATGCCGCAGCGCGGCATTGCAAAATTGCTTGCGGCACCACGCTGCGCCCTTCTATTGTAAAAGAGGCCCTTGGTCTGTACAACTATTCAACCATTCAATATAATACCAAACATAAACTAGATTCCGTATAATATATGGTCATGTTGTTTTCTTGCATGTAATGATTATGCTTTCTACATTTATTGTCCTTCAGATGTATTTGACAGATCAATCTATCAATCAGGGTTGGTGAAGCACAGCTACTCACCCATGAGAGTCTCAAGGCATTAGGAGGAGGGGAGTCAAGGCTCTATTGAGTGCTGGAGTCCTTCGAAGAGCCCGGTCTTGAGGTCCTTCTTGAACTGGAGCAGCGTAGGGGCTTGCCGGAGGTGGAGGTCGTTCCAGCCTTGGTTGCGAGGAAGGAGAAGGAATTTTCTCCTGTTCTGGTCATGTAGATGTGTGGGATGGTGACTACAGAGAGGTCAGCTGATCGGAGGTGTCTCTTGGGTGCATGGAAGGAGAGGCGCTTGTTTGGAAATACAGAACCGATGTTGTGGTGGGCCTTGTATGTGTGAGTGAGGAGCTTGAAGGTTATTACTCTTTCGATGGGGAGCCAGTGGAGGTCGCTAAGGTTTGCGTGATGTGGTTGTGAAGGGGACATCAAGGATCAGTCTGGCTGCAGCATTCTGGACGGTTTGGAGTTTGCGAAGTTATATCTTGTTGATTCTGGCATAGAGGGTGTTGACATAAACCAGTCTGCAACTGATGAGGGTGTGCGGGACAGTTTTTCTGGATTCTGATGGGATCCCATCAGAACGTTTTTCAGAGTATGCGGAGGATGTTGAAGCAGGCCGAGGACACGGAGTTGGTCTGGTGGTTCATTGTGAGTGATGAGTCAAGAATGATGCCATGGTTTTGTGCGTGGTCGGAGTGGGGTTTTCTGAGGGTACGGGTCCACCAGGTGTCGTCCCACATGGTGGGGGTGGATTACAGGAAGAGGACTTCTGTTTTCTCTGAGTTGAGTTTCAGGCAGCTGTTCTTCATCCAGATGGCAATGGTTTTCATCCCTTCTTGGAAGTTGTACCTGGTGATGTTAGGTTCTTTGGTGAGGGAGAGGATGAGCTGGGTGTCATTGGCGTAGGAGACGATGTTGAGCCCATGGTTTTTGACGATGGTTGCGAGGGAGGCCATGTAGATGTTGAAGAGGGTCGAGCTGAGGGAGGATCCCTGGGACACTCCACATCTAGTCTCCATAGGTTCCAAGAGGTAGGGCTCAGTCCGATTCTCTGGGTTCTACTTGTGAGAAATGTGCATATCCAGTCAAGGGCCTTTACGTAGATGCTGGCGACGTGGATTCTGGTGGTTACTGTGCGGTGGGAGATGGTGTTGAAGGCAGCTGAGAGGTCCAGGAGGATGAGGGCTGCTGTTTGACTCTGGTCGAGGAGGGAGTGGATGTGGTCGGTGGCGGCGAGTAGGGCGGTCTCAGTGCTGTGGTTGCTGCAGAATCCAGTTTGGGAGATGTCCAGGACGTTGTAGGCTTTGGTGAAGTTTGCTAGCTGTGTGTTGACGGCCTTTTTGATGACCATGGCTGCGAATGGAAGCAGGGAGATGGGCCTTGAATTCTTGAGGTCCTTCGGGTCTGCAGATTGTTTCATCGGGAGGGGTTTGACTTCGGCGTGTTTCCAGTGGCGGCCGGCATGGTTCGCGAGTGGGGACACAGGTGTGGGCACACACGGGAGCTTGCAAAGAGAAGTGGGGGGAAATGGTGCGCAGTGTTAAAAAAAATTATTAAATAAACACTTACCTTGCCTCTGCTCTTGCTGTCCTCTTCAGACCGAGGCACATGAAGCACAGCCAGGCCCCCCTGACCATCGCAATGCAGTATTGTGATTTGTTTTGATCGTCCTGGTTCAATGCTCAACCAGGAAATGGGGGCCTAGGCTTGTTCTCCACACAGGCTGTAATGCAGTCTGCATGGAGAACGGGGAAAGTGTACATGATTGGTTTAGGTGGCCCGAGAGGGCAGACCAAACAGTCACTGTGCACTTAGGAGTGGGCAAACCACTCCTTTTGTGGGGTGGGCATGGGTCTGAGGGTGCTCCAGAGTTAATGCTCTTCATGGTCTTTAAGGTGTCTTCTGTCGTGAGCGGGGTCCAAGTGAGCTTCCTGAAGAAGCCACAAAAATGATCAATCGATTGGCCACAGCCAGTGATTCTTGTTCTCTTCCCATAAGCATTAGCTACTCCCCACCCTCCCCAGTGTTGTATCCTGCTGGACACAGTCTAGTGTTTTACCAGCCTCTCCCACAAGGGCTGGACTATACACCCACCCTACACCCATCTAACTCAGGAGTCACCGGTCAGGTGACCGTGCCCATAATAGAGCCCAGGTGCACGTGCTTATGGCCAGTTCTACACTATGTCACCATGTGTCCATGTCATACTTAGAAATGCCTGAGGGCCGATGGGCCTGAACACAACATCCAGGTACAGTCATACAGCTAGACATATATTAGCATAATATCAAAAAACCCACCTCGATTAAAAGAATTTATAATTGTTCACCTGGAATTTTTACAGGGATGACTAAAGTCGGTAATTTCAGTTAGAATGAACTTTTAAGTTGCAAGAAAATTCACATTCAAAATCTTCAGGAAATTCAGTTCTGTAAATTAGTTTTTCTGCAAAGGCTTCATCTTTCTGCTCCTGGGCCCCTAAGGTGTGACGCAGACGTACCTTTGTCGGGCCTCAAATTCTTTGCGATGTCAACGGGCGTCCATCTGTTGAGGGTGTTGGGCCACATGAAAACCACCAACAGATTGCAATAATCTACCGTGAACAACCCTTGTTTCGGGGTAATTAATTTCCGAAAAGCTCTTGAAGTTTTGCCCTTATTTTTACAGCTCGTGCAATTGTCAGGGGAGTGTTAACACGTTTACACCGGGCCTGGTGGCTCCCACAGAGCCGGCAGAGAGCAGTTAGTACATAAAACTCTCACAGGACTGATAAGTAACCGCGTTTCACAAATAACCCAAACCCAGCACATCTGCTTCCGGTGCAAACCGTTTCTGTGGAGTGATTCCATAAATCTAAAAGACACTTTAAACTGAAAGGCTGTATCAAACTAGAAGGAATTTACTGGATTGAGGACTGAGGCAGCAGGGTTACAGAGCATAAATCAAGACAATGACAATGTTTTATGTTAAAACTTATGTTATGACATACCATTTTTATATGTTGCTTAAACTGTAGGTACATTTGTAGCCAAGTCAAGTCAAAAGATCTTTATTCGGAATTAGAAAACATCCATAAAAGTACAAACAAAAAAAAAAAAAACATATCAAAAACATTCAATTCAATAATTACAATTGGAGAATAATACAAGAAAGAACGAGCACAATCGAATCAAAATCTATTACAATAATTTCACAACTATACCAAATTTGTCCTTCCCCAATAATAGAATTAAAAAATTGTTAAGAGAAGAAAATGTTAAAAAACACAATTTTAAAACCTTTGTTTAAAAAAGACAGACATCACATTATTATGATATTATCTAATTACACATAAATACTAAAGATAAAAATGGTAAGTTTTTAAAAAAATTCTTTATCATAAAAGTGCAGAATAGAAAGTGCAGTGTGCTATGGTTAAACATCAATATTAAGGGTGGCTCTCGATCTAACAGCAGCTTTGAGAAAACAGCTCATCCTAAAGATAACTTCGTCTGATCCCAATACCTGGAAGGACCGGAGTGCCAATTTAAAATTAATCAGTTCATTTTTCTTGCAATAGGGCATTAGATAATGTACAGTAAATTTTTTATAAAAACCACAGAAGAACAGGAAATGCATGAGACTTTGCTTCATGTAAGGGTTACAGGGGCAATTTAAAGTTTCAAGATGTTTATTGTATCCCAGAGGGAAGTTCAGTAAATTAACTATACTCCCCTCTCGGAAACGAAACAATAAACCCCTTACCCATCTACCAAGATGCAAACGCAAATATCTGTACGGTAGGCCAGGTTTTTTGATGTGTGGTTCAGAATAGGCCATATATTTTACAACCGTGCATTTGATCTGATTCTTTCTGTCCCGCTCTCCACTATATAAATCATACAATGCCCTTAGGATAATGGTCTTATGGGAGCGATTTATTAGGTGTGGTGATGTGAACAAGGAAGCCAAACCCACGCTTGCGAGGCACTCTTTTACTGATTTCAGCCATGGAATATGGTGTCCCCTATCGCATTTTAGACAATCCAAAATAATGTCACGGGTCAGTGTAGCAGCCGCATTGTTCCATAACTTTATCCAGAACAATGCTGGTCTTGATCTCACAAAATCCTCTATGTAGGAAATATTTAATTCATTATGACATACATAGGTTGGAGAACAGATGACCCCCCCCAATACCTTACGACAGAATCTATTTTCTTCTGTTTGAATGGAGGAGCACTTAGTGTAACCCCAAACCTCAGCGCCGTAAGTGCCGGTTGGCATGCATTGGGTTTGGTATATCTTCACCAGGGGAGTTATCACATCAGCTTGGGTGGGCTGCCTCAAAGAGGTTACACAATTGATAGCCTTGCCCAGCTTATTCCTGGCATAAGAAACATGGGCATGCCACGTACCACTATTTGAAAATAAGAGCCCTAAATAGGGAAAAGTGTTGGTACTTTTTAAAACATTTGACCCTGAAATAATCTGGGGAATTTTGTGACTTTTTGGCCCACAGCTCATAATCAGTGATTTTTTAAAATTGGTTGTTAAGCCTAAATCGGCCATAAAAAGGACAAACCCTGAAATTAAAATACGCAGTGCCTTCGGAGTACGGCCCATCAGGACCGCATCATCTGCGTAAAGAAGGGTGGGTATAGGTGCTCCGTTAATGTAGGGCACATCACTAGTTAGGGTGCTCAAAGTGCCGCTTAGTTTATTAATATACAAAATAAAAAGGAGAGGGGCCAGCACACACCCTTGTCTCACCCCCCTACCAATGTTAATATCATTGGAAACTTCACCCATTTGATTCACACGTACACAAGCTTTAAGATCACGGTGTAAAAAAGCTAAAAAATGTACCAGATGGTCATCCAAACCATATTCGAGAAGGGTAGACCAAAGCCGGGAGCGATTAACAAAATCAAAAGCCGAGCTCAAATCCATAAAACCAAAATATAAAGGGGATTTCTTTGCAATGTTATATTTTCCCATGATCAAATTCAGATTCAAGCATTGTTCCACCGTTCCGACACTACTGCGGAACCCAAACTGGCTAGGGTGTAGGATGTTGTTCTCATCTGTCCATGTTCTTAACCTTTTAAATAAGATCCGTCCCAAAACTTTTAAGGTGTTATCTATTAAAGAAATTGGGCGATAACACCCAGGATCCAGCCTATCGCCCTTTTTAAAAATGGGAACAATAATGCTACGTGACCATGTTTCCGGAATCTCTCCTTCAGTTAAATTATTGAAAACATTGCATAGCAAAGGAGCCCAAAACTCTGGTTCACATTTTAATTGGTCTATGGAGAGCCCATCAGATCCGGGTGCTTTGTTCCCGGCGCTTTCTAAAATTGCATCAAAAACCTCAAGCGTGGAAATAGACATTGGGTGTGGAGGGGGTAGCAACAAAGGAGTATTATCTGGTGTTGCGTAAATTTTACCAAAATGCGCAACCCAGATCGGACCGGTGATGTTACAGTTAATTTCCGTCAAATTTGAGCCGATAGATCTTATTTCCTTTACCTCCTTCCAAAACCCAGTGGTGTCTTTTAGGTCAGCAGAACGTGCCAGGGAATCCCAGTGGGTTTTCAATAAATCGTTTGATCTTGTACGTAAAGCAAGCTTATACTCTGCTCTAAGCAGCCTTACCCGCAGTGTGTCCCTTGGTTCAGCTTTTAGGGCAGCTCTAAGCATCCTATTCGCTTTTGAGCATGGGGCATCGAACCACCTAGGCCTTTCCTCAGCCTTACTAGAGGCTGGTCTAGAAATTTCACCTTTAATTACGTTGCAGAGTTCAGAAAATGCTTTAACCACATTTATCCCTTGATCCTCTGTGGTGAGACAATCTTTAATCAAAGATGGATATTTCTTACATACTTCAGCCAGGATTCCCTTATTGTCTGCACCCTTCCAGATTACCCTCAACTTGTCTGTCGAGACTTCCAGACCCCTTGCGCCTATTTCGCGTTTTGGACACTTACCCTTCGGTATTGATAAATGGATGGCAATTGGGTAATGATCGCTGTAAATTTCACACACTACTTCTGCCCTTATTAATGCCTTTGCAATGGCATGAGAAACAAAAACATAATCAATCGTTGTGCCACCCCCGTGACCAATAAAGGTGGGGAATGGGGACGCATGGTTTTCCATACCTGCATACTCCATGCAATTAACAAGTTCATTAGAAGAGAGAAAATCTAACAGTTCTATACCTCTTTTACATGGGGGGTTTCTTGAATGTACATGTGCGTTAAAATCTCCCCCTAAGCATATGCCATCAAATTTTCCATACACCTGTCCATCCATGATTACATTAATAAAATCAAACAAGGAGATAAAATTAGGATTGGGTTGGGACAAAAAATCGTTGTTATAGAAATTGATTAAACACAGTTTTATCCTCTGGGTATACGAAAGTGCCATGAAACTAGGACAATTTGTTTGTAATTCGTCAATTTTCCCTTCAGCAGTAATTTTTATCCAAATGGACAGTCCACCACTTGGGCGACCAACCAGAGGGGCCAAAGCAGTCCTATTATGGCAACTATACCCCTCAAACAATAAGTCCTCAACACACCAAGTTTCTTGGAACATCATTATGTCATAACAATTGACGCAATCCCTCCATGAAGGAATTCCCATTTTGGACTTCAAACCCGCAATATTCCAACTAAGAATTGTTAGATTATTATTTTTGTTATTCCTCAAACATGCACCCTGGTTGGTGCTAGGGGCGGTTTTAGGTATAACAACGCTTTGTTGAACGCTTAGTAAACTAGATGGAGAAATCTCCAATGTTAGCAGGGTCGCCTCTAGGGGTGATTCCTCTGACTGTGCTGCCTCAGAGCACACAAGAAGTGGTTTAGTGATTTCAATGGGCAGTCAGTCCAAAGAGTCCAGATCCTGGAATATTCCAAACCTATTCTGTAAAGGAAAAACTGGTGGCGGTTGCATCAACTTGTTGGGAGGACGGTAGAAATATTTTAAGGGAAGTGGGGTCACCACAGTAGACGGGCCATAGCGACCAGGATTAATGTTCAGCAGATATTTCGCTGTACCCGGATTTCTAAAATTAATTACAATGCAGTCCCCATTGATGTTTTTGTAAAGGGGACCGACCCAGGTTACTCGCCTTGTAGTTATGATTTCTTTTGCAATATCATAACCCACCCCCTTATGCTTTGTTAGCCAGTCTATACACTTATTGTGAAGTTGAACCCATGATTCTCCTTGACCTTCCTTAAGTGGTGGGATTCCAGCCAGAACTAGAACATAGGGACAAGCCTCAGGTGGAAGATGTAGGGCCGGGCCTTGATGTTTGATAGGCCTATTGTCCTCATGCATATTCTTTTTGTCGTGCTGGCTGTAATTGACAGGACCCTTCTGGCCTAAGGTGGTCTGCTTCGCTGCATTACTCTTTCGAATAGAATTAGTTGATGGTCCGCTTGCATCGTTAGCGGGAACAGAGGATTTAGTCGAAGCAACATATCCATGTCCATGTGTAGGGTTACATGGGGGTAAGGGGGTGTTGGTTTGACAAGCAGACGAGTTGCTGCCTGTTGTGCCCTTATTTTTAGATGCCTTTGGTGTATCAGACTGTGTTGGATTAATTACAGCTTGTTGTTCCACTGTCCTTGTATTGCCATGGTCACCTGTAATAAGGACATGGGTAGTAGTTTCAAGGTCTTTTAGCAATCGTTCTACTCTCATTTTGTCCAAGTTTGCTATACCTTTTCTCTTAGCATCCTCGTTTTTAATTATATTCTCCAATTTATCAAGTCTTTTAAAAATATTATTAAATTGTTTGATCATCTGACCTTCCAAATTTTTAAAAATTGTATCGACAACAGTCTCAATAAGGTTCCCCTCTGACTTGGAATAATGACTGGATTTGTCAGTTCCGTAGAGGGGCTCAGTCTGGGTGGAGATAGATATATTATTTGACACCTCATTATTTATGACGACCATATCACCCAGATGCGGTTGATCCTGTATGGGTACTATATGCTGGACCAACTTTTGTCTCTTCCCCTTGTTCCACATACTTTGTGGGGTAGGTTGGTTAACAGTCCTTAGTGGCTGCTTCCGTTTGTTGTAGGTTATTTTTGCAGGGCCCCTCTTTCTCTTGGCTGCAACTTTATCAGTTACCTTATTTCCGGCCTCTTTCGGTGTTTTTACTGAGGCATGACCAGGGGTCACTTCTGGTGCTATATATGTTACAGTGTCATCATCGTCTAGGACAATTGGTACTTCTGTATCGGGATGTGAGGATTTTACAACAATTATTTCAGGAGTTATATGGGTATTGCCATTGCCATTGAGACTGGCAGTGGCATGTAATAAATTAATACTCGTCGGACCCATTGAAAATCTCCTTTCAGTCTCAACTATCTCGTTAAACGCAGTATCTATTAATGTCTCAAACGATGTTAGCAGTATTACAGGGGACTCTGCGTCCTGAATCAGGATATCAACATTTTCACTTGTGGCGGTGCAATCAGCCATTATGGACAGCTTATTAGGTGACTAACCTTATTGAGAATGTTGGTGGGGTGGCCCGCCCGACCACTGTTGACCTCTGAGGGCCTCAGAGGGCCCGCCCTTTGCCCGGGCTTAGCCCCGGGCGTCCCGCGACGCGGGGGTTGCTGCGCTTTATGCTCCCCGTTGGCGCTCTCTGTGCGCAAGCCGCGTCGCTCTGACGCGCCGCCGCGAGGCCTGCCGGGATTTGTGGTCTCCCGGAGCGGCGGCGCGGAGTCCGGTACCTCTGGACTCTTGGCGGTGGCGGCGGTGTCTCCTGCGGCTCTCAATCACCCCCAATGTGACTCTCGGCGGTGGCGGCAAGGGTGAGTAGGTTTCCCCCGCTCTGCCGGGGTTGCTGCGCTTTATGCTCCCCGTTGGCGCTCTCTGTGCGCAAGCCGCGTCGCTCTGACGCGCCGCCGCGAGGCCTGCCGGGATTTGTGGTCTCCCGGAGCGGCGGCGCGGAGTCCGGTACCTCTGGACTCTTGGCGGTGGCGGCGGTGTCTCCTGCGGCTCTCAATCACCCCCAATGTGACTCTCGGCGGTGGCGGCAAGGGTGAGTAGGTTTCCCCCGCTCTGCCGGGGTTGCTGCGCTTTATGCTCCCCGTTGGCGCTCTCTGTGCGCAAGCCGCGTCGCTCTGACGCGCCGCCGCGAGGCCTGCCGGGATTTGTGGTCTCCCGGAGCGGCGGCGCGGAGTCCGGTACCTCTGGACTCTTGGCGGTGGCGGCGGTGTCTCCTGCGGCTCTCAATCACCCCCAATGTGACTCTCGGCGGTGGCGGCAAGGGTGAGTAGGTTTCCCCCGCTCTGCCGGGGTTGCTGCGCTTTATGCTCCCCGTTGGCGCTCTCTGTGCGCAAGCCGCGTCGCTCTGACGCGCCGCCGCGAGGCCTGCCGGGATTTGTGGTCTCCCGGAGCGGCGGCGCGGAGTCCGGTACCTCTGGACTCTTGGCGGTGGCGGCGGTGTCTCCTGCGGCTCTCAATCACCCCCAATGTGACTCTCGGCGGTGGCGGCAAGGGTGAGTAGGTTTCCCCCGCTCTGCCGGGGTTGCTGCGCTTTATGCTCCCCGTTGGCGCTCTCTGTGCGCAAGCCGCGTCGCTCTGACGCGCCGCCGCGAGGCCTGCCGGGATTTGTGGTCTCCCGGAGCGGCGGAGCGGAGTCCGGTACCTCTGGACTCTTGGCGGTGGCGGCGGTGTCTCCTGCGGCTCTCAATCACCCCCAATGTGACTCTCGGCGGTGGCGGCAAGGGTGAGTAGGTTTCCCCATTTGTAGCAGAAAGATCTATCCTTGATAATAGCAATTTTAATGTCGGTGTTAATGTATTTTTATTGTGGTTGAAATTGTGAAGTGTGATGTGCTTATAGTATTAACATGTAGGAGAATCAATATCATGTTGTCAGTTTTAATTTTTTTGCTATATTTGGTGTAAGCTGTATTTTTTTGTATGTTAGTAATTTGGTTTAACAGTCTATGGTCTAAATAAACTTTGATTTTCTAGAAAAAAACTAAAGCTAATGTTATTGTTAATTGGCATTTTTATAGCATGCTGTCTGTCATTAGTATGGAAAAGCGCATACTGTAGGAAGCGCGCCATTAGGACACAGAGCCCTGGGGTCCTGGCCATGACCCCGGGTTTCCAGGCCGCTGGATTGGCCTTGGCAAACGGCAGGAACTACTTCCGGGGGAGCGACATGTTGTCACTTACTGTCAGTGCCGGTGCTGGGGGGGAGGGGATGGTGGAGCCCTATTTAGGGCACCTGGCCCAGGTCCTTGTCCTCTTTCTCATCAGCGCCGGCCCCGTATGCAGTGGATCTCCCGGTAAGGTAGCCACATAGATTGCCTTACATTGTTAAGGGGAGTCCTCCTGCATACTCCCTAGGCCAGCACTGAGGGGGGAGAGATGGTAAGCTCACCCAAGAGAGAATGGGTACACTGGCTGGGAGCAAGGGCGCTAGGTTACAAGCTAGGGCATGGAGCTGCGACCCCTGGTTATACCCTACGAGCCCCCATGGGCAGCCTGGTGGTGGAGGGATGGGTCCCTAGGGTTGTGGACAAGAACCAGATGGCAGGGGTTCACCTCTCACGGATGCAGGTGGGATGCACCTGCATGGTTCTCAGGTGGGGAGGCGCGAGCCAGAAGGCCCCTTAATGCTGGAGCAATAGATAGCATCTTTTGTATATAAATTAAGTTCTGCCATTTCTGCAGATGGATTATGATGCTATGATGAACGTAAATGTAAATACTAATTTGGTGATGCAATTAGTTATGTCTATTTCATATCGAATTGTTGAATTTGAATCATATTAGTTATTGAATTGTCATATTTATTTGTGATGGTTTATAATAAACATGGCCGCTTTTACCCACAGTGCTTGTTTTTCAAGTAATTGATTTGTGGGTGTAGATGGGGGCAGGCGGGGAACAATTTGGGGGGTCCGGGTCCTATGGTTTCAGAGTGCTTTTCAAAAGCTTTGCTCTCATGGATAACTACTGCTTGCTATAGCTTCTGAGAACAATGCTCTGAGTCTTCCCTGTGTCTTTCACGGATTTCCTTTCGCAAATTCCTTAGAGCACCCCTGCTGTGCCAATGTTGCGGTTTCCTATCCTCCTTTAGAGCTGGGGGATGCTCCAGGTTTCCACCATCGAAGAATCACCTGGCTCCACCATCCTAACTCTCTGACCTAGAAGCCTGTGCCCCATAGTCATATTGCATTGATTGGTTGTTTTTCATTACCATAAATATTGGGCTAAAGAACTCCCTAGGGCACGATGAAATGAAATGTTTGTGTGGGAACTCAGGGAGATCAGGGTATTAAGGGCTACGGTGTGAGGGAAATCCAGCCTAAGAGCAGGTGCTTCAGGAGGGCCAGCATATATGTTTAGGCGCCTTGTAGAACCCTATTGGATGACTGCTGCTTACCGGGAGCTTTGCAAACCCTAATTGATCATTACTGGAGATTTCCCAAATGAAAGGGAATAAGTGGGGCGTAGCGTTTTGACAGGTACAAATGGATACTTTCTATGCTACACCACGAGCACAAAGTCAGTAGCTAGCAGACCACCTACTCCCTTCGCTGCAGTGCTGCCTGCCCATCCTACTGCAAAGGCTATAAACGACTATTTTAGGTGAGAAATTACCTGAAGCATTTTACCTTTGCGAAATTGAGAATAGGACCAACTAAAATGGGAGCTGGTGAATCTAATGCCGCCAACCTTCTGCATCAGTGGACTCTCGCCCATTTTCAGAACACGCAGTATGGCCAAAGGACTTTCAAGTACTTAAAAAATTAGGATAAGTGCACCGAAAAAGACAGGAAAAAGCGCTTTCCAGAAGAAGGCATCTTTGACATATTACTAATAAAGAATCATACATACAGATCAAAAAATAAAGGCAGGCGGGGCGTGGCCAACCAGGCAGCGAAATGGCCGCTCTGTGAGCGCGCTCCGCCGGCTACAACAATAAATCCTTACAAGATCCTGTTCCAGAACCCATTAGTGCTGCAATAACTTAGCGCAGAGGCAGAAGACGTCAGCCGCTACCTCCGACCTGACTTTGGGGGCTGAGAATGGCCGCGGGACACAGGTGACACCTCCCTTGCCTTTGGCGCTCCACCCTTCGTCCGCGACCCAGCTGGAGAGGAGCTGCCGCCGGGCGGCACTGTGAAATTGAGGTTGGGGATTGGTGGGCCGTCCGGAGCCTGGCGAGACGGCTGCGAGACCCGCGGAAGGTTAGTGCCTGCACCGGACCCCTCTACTGGCGAGTCGCAATTGAAATCGACCTGACTGTGAGTCTGGGAAATCGGCCCCGCGCTGTTCTGTGGGCTGCTGCAGAGCCAGGGGGAGCCCTTGGGGACGGCCCGGTAATGTAACCGCCATCTTGAGGGAAACCTATCGGTGCATTCGGAGGGGCGGCAGATACTAAAGAAAATTCTTGCACTCGAGGGTCCACAGCGCTCCAATCTACCCGACACTGGGAAGGGCCCCACAATCGAAGCCGCCTGACCTTACCTGACGGGTGTCCTGCTGCACTTGGCACCTGCTATAACCACGTGGGCCCCGTTCCCTGCTAAGAGGCGAGCTCCCTGAGACTGCTAGCTGCACTGCTCTCTTTCCAACATGGAGAGGCTCTACTGAAAAGACGTGTATTTCTGACGTGTGGAGGGGCCCCCAAGCTGCCGCACCTTAGACTGCATAGAATCCAAACCTGTCCCCATGCTGTGCGTTTAGCACCACTTCTACAGCTGCGACCTACCTGCTCATGGAGGGGCCTTGATCGAAGTCGTCATCTGCACTTTTATTTTTCGAACTCTGCTGCAGCTAGGATCTAACAATATTGGCCGGCTCCATATCTCTGTGGCCGAGAGGGCTCCCTGACACTGCGGATCGGCAGGTGGGATACCGGGCGGATGAGACCTTTTCCTGAAACTGAGGTTCACCAGTAGGAAAATTAACTTTTGGATTGCCGCCATTTTGTGACCCTGCAACGCCTGGCTGGGTCCACGCTATGAGACTCGTCTCCCATACCTGCCTGGGCTGCGCAGCGGACGCTTGTACATGGTCTAGAGATACCACCGGAGCTGGGTGCACACGGATCCCGAAGGGACCTAACGCCTGCTGTTACCCTGTTCTTCGCTGTGTGAACCACAGACAGACCCGCTCAACGGTCCAGCTCCTACCGCGCTGCTCCCTTCTTTGCAAGATGGGGAAGGCTGACGCAAGACAACCCAAGATCACATTCGAGCAAAAACGCCTGGACAAAACGAATTCAGCGGACCAGACTGCGGGCGCATCGATGGCACAGGGGGCAGGTGCGGATGTGGATTTCGGGGCTCTGATGATGGAGGTCCGAGAGAGCCTCAAGAGTATTGACACTAAACTAGATGCAATGTCCACACAATTAGAATCAGTTAAAACCAAGGTGGATGCCCACGAAACACGGCTAGACTGCTTGGAAAATAGGCAAACCGAGTGCAGCGAATTTCAGCAACACACGAAGCAACACATCACCAACATAGAAAAAGAATTGGAATCCCTGCGAGCCAAGACAGATGATTTGGAGGCACGCTCCAGAAGGTCGAACATCTGCATCACTGGAATTCCGGAATCGGACAACACCGGAAAGATGGAAGTGTTCGTGGCGAATCTTCTCCATGAGCTCTTCGACCCGCACCTATCTCCAGTGTTCACGGTCGAACGAGCGCATAGATCGCTTGGGAAGGTACCAGCTCCGGGCACACCGCCTCGACCCATTCTTGCTAAACTGATTAATTTCCAGGACAGAGACCTCATACTACGCCTCGCTAGGGAGAAGGGTAAGATTACACATAAAGGTAATAACATTTCCTTCTACCCTGACTTTACCCCCCTGGTCCAAGCAGCGCGAAAAGAATTCCTGCCAGCCAAGAAAATCCTTTTGCAAGCTAACATCAAATACGCACTTTTGTATCCAGCTAAGCTAAGGGTCATCCATGAACACACCCCGCATTTCTTTACGGACGCAAAATCAGCACTGAAATTTGCGAAACATATTAGTGGCCCCGAGGCGAGGCGTAAGTCACCGAGACTAGAAACTGACTCTGATCGTCTTAGTGATAATGACTAAAGCACTAATATAGATACACTATTGTGCTTTCCATTTTAACACTACAGTAATGTTTGTCTGCTCTAGGTCACATTCTTCACCCTATTGCGCTACTTGCTTGGCCTAGATGAGATGATCATAATGCAATTTACTGCCCTGTCACACTGTAGTTACTGCTGGGTCACCAGATTTGTCATTGTTCCGCTGTATAGACTGGTTGTGACCCTGTTACCTGACAGCAACTGGGGGCATGGAAATGTATACTTGAATGTAGCCACCCTGTGTAAACAGGGATGTAAGCCTGGAGCACCACGCCTCACGGGGTGTCTCCCTTTGTTCGAGTGTCTGGTTTGTGACACGAAATGGGTATGGATAGTGGGGCTTTGTCACGACCTGATTGGGGGGTTGGTGAGGGAGGAGGGAGGAGGGGGGAGTTCAATTGTTTGCTGAATGTTCAAAGTTTTTGTTTTAGGGGATGCACTCTGATTGCTGAAACATGTATAGTATATTTGCACTCAAGATGGGCCAAGGGGCTTGATGTCAAATGGGCGAATACCGGACTGTTAATTCGTGTTCTACATGTAGGGCATTATGGGAGATGTTAAGCTGTGGACCTGGAACATCAGGGGTCTGGGGAATTATAAAAAGGCGAGGTTGATGCACGGCATACTGGCAAGACATAAGGTTGACATATGTTTTTTGCAGGAGACTCACGTAAATTCTGCCCCGTCGTCCAGGTTGAAGCACTCAAGATGGGCACAGGGGTATTCTGCGATCTATTCGAACTATGCTAGAGGTGTAGCGATACTCATACGTAGAGGCCTAGACTGGCAGGAACATGATGTTTTACTTGATGGAGAGGGCAGGTATGTTGTTGTACATGGTTCTCTACACGGCAGACCATTAATACTTGCCGCACTTTATGGCCCAAATATAGACGACCCAGAGTTTTTTAGAAATGTCTGGGCCAAGATAGAGATGTTAGATTGCTCACATGTAGTCTTGGGCGGAGATTTTAATGTTCCACTGAATGATGAATTAGACCGAAGGGGAGTGGGTAGACCTACACACACTGGAGCTCGGCAGGCTATTCTTGATGTGATGACGGAAGGGACATTAACTGATGTATGGAGGGCTAGACATCCAGTTGATACTGTAGGTACATGCATTACCAGCCACCATGCCGCCTGGTCCAGACTGGACTACTGGCTGGTGTCACAAGTCGTGGCAACGTGGACGATGGACACATCCATACAGGCTAGATCCCTCTCTGACCATGCCCCCTGCCAACTAGAGTTAAAGATACCTGGGGTCCCTAAAAGAGCGTTTACTTGGTGACTGCCCCCCCATGCCCTAACTGATACAGTTTTCACGGAGGAAATCCGAGCGGATATTGTACATTATTTTGCAGAAAATGAGGGATCGACTTCCACAGTGGCTACGGTGTGGGACGCTTTCAAGGCGGTGATCCGCGGACAATGCATCGCTAGACAAGCTGGGGTGTTGCGCTCTATCCGCACCTCGCTGACCACACTAGAATCAGAGCTGCGTGACCTAGACCTGGCGTTCTGCCGGGATCCGTCCCCGGAAGCGGCGGGCCAAATGAAAGCAAAATTGCTTGCATTTGATGAGGAGGCTCAACGTGAGACTGCCTTCCTGGGTAAGCATGCTGAGGCCCGAAGATACGGGGAGGGGGACAGGCCGAGTAGGACGCTTGCGAGAGTGATCGCTCCCCGCACTCAACCCAACTACATACACTCCATTCGAAATAGCGCAGGAACCATGATTGTGGGGCAGGAGGAAGTGCTGGCAGCCTTTGCTGAATTCTACGAGTCTCTGTACACCTCCAGGCAGCCCACGGTTCCTGAATCTCTGGAAAATCTTTTAGACTCCATCGCCCTCGTCTGGTTCAATGACCACCACCGCCAGTACATGGACGTCCCCATCACTGTTCGGGATATAGCCCAGGTGATACAAAGCATGCCTGCGAGCAAGGCCCCAGGCCCAGATGGCTTGACCACGGCCTTCTATAAGGCATACTCCGAGGAATTGGCGCCCAAACTGCATGCAGTCTTTGTTGAAGCCCTAGAGCTGGGCACACTACCCGAGTCAATGCGAGAAGCACTAATTATAGCGCTGCCCAAACCAGATAAAGACCACCTGCTCCTAGATTCTTACCGTCCTCTTTCCCTAATCAATGTAGATGCGAAAATATATGCCAAAATCATTGCGGACAGGCTACAACCTCTACTACCGATGGTGGCACTCCCTGATCAATCTGGCTTTATACCGGGTAGAGCTACGTCACTTAACCTAAGGACAATTTTCTCTGTTCTTCACTATTTACATCCCTCTACGCAGGCTGCGGTCGCGTTCTTAGATGCTACTAAAGCATTTGATTCCCTAGAATGGCCATTCCTATTTCGAATCCTTGGACGAATGGGATTTAGTCCCCTCTTCATAAATTTAATTAAAGTGCTGTACGTCGCGCCCACAGCTAGAGTACACATTAATGGACTTGTATCGGAGTCATTTGCAATATCCCGCGGAACCAGACAGGGCTGTCCCCTATCCCCGCTATTATTTGCGATCGTGCTGGAGCCCCTTGCCGCTAGGATTCGTCAACACCACACAGCAAGAGGGATAGGATTCTGCTCCAGGAGTCTGCTTATATCTCTATACGCAGACGATGTCACGCTGTATGTTCTCAATCCCTCGGAGAACTTAAACCCCCTTCTGAGGGAATTCGTCAGATTTGAAGGTTTGGCTGGGATATCCATAAACTGGTCAAAGTCTGTGGTTTTCCCTCTCACAGATACTACGCGGGAAACGCCCTCTGACTACCCGCTACGCTGGGAGCTCGAGGCTGTGAAATACCTTGGGGTTTGGATAAGCCGAGATTTGCAGGAACTGTGGTCCCTTAATTTTGGAAGAGCGGTGGACTGGCTGGAAGGCAAGGTGGCGATATGGAACAAACTGCCCTTATCGCTGGTCGCAAGGATAGCACTGGCGAAGATGGTGGTCCTTCCCAAGTTCCTTTACTTATTTGTAAATCTTCCCATACCGCTGACGGCACATTTCCATGCGAGAGTGCGCTCGCTGCTTCTAACCCTTGTATGGGCTGGTGGCCAGGCGAGGACATCTTGGGCACTACTTACACTCCCGCTGCGACAAGGTGGGCTGGGGGCTCCTGACATGAAACTATACTCACTGTGTGCACAGGCACAGTTTTTGCACTTCTGGGCGTTCCCCACCCCTTACCAGCCGCATGTTGCTGTGGAGATGGCTGCAGTGGCCCCTTCCCCCCTAAGTGTGGCGCTATATGGCGCGGTATCTCGCCCCTCGAAGGACGTGGACACAGTTGAATTACTTCGCTGGACATGGCGCGAATTGCGAAACAGAGCTAAACTGTCATTGCTATATGCGCCGGCGATTCCACTCCGTGGCAACCCTATGTTACCTTGCTTACGTGAGAGTGGTGGCGCAATTAAGATTAAAGGCCAGTCGCTGCACACGTTTGCGGATCTGTACCCTAAAGGCATCTTCCGCGACCTAGACACATGCGAGGGGGAGCACCGGGAGTCATTTTCTGACTTGCTCTTATACCACTCGTTGAAGGCGTCCTGCAAAGGGCTGTGGCCCAAGTTCCCCGAAGAACCGCCACAACTTGTGGCCCTTCAGAATCTGCTTTCTACACCCTCACCCAGAAAACTTGTGTCCCGACTGTACAACTGTATGCAGGACCAATCACCCATTGTAGTGCCTTCTTCACAGCAGGCTTGGACTGCGGACCTGGAGGAGCCACTTACGGAAGAACAGTGGGAATTCTGTTGTGGTCAACTTACGATGTTATCGCCCAATTACAGGCTGCGATTAATACATTTCAAGTTTTTGCACAGATATTACCGCACGCCAATATCGCTACACCGCATGGGTATTAGAGAAGGCTCTGACTGTTGGAAATGCGGCTGCGTAGATGCCTCCTTTATACATGTTGCATGGAGTTGCCCAAAACTGGAGCAATACTGGCTAGACATATTTGCTGCTATTAACCAGATACTTCATAGATCTGACTCACCGACTCCACTCTTGGGGCTACTGGGCTGGGTTCATGAAACATTACCCGCGCATAGAAAACTGCATGCGATACTGCTTCTTTATGCTAAGCGACAGGTGGCGGTGAATTGGGGTAGGCGGGCAACTCCTACATTTGCTGCATGGATTCGAGATGTGACATACGGAAACACACAACTTGAGAGATACTGGGAATTGATGCCCTCCGCTTCCAGACCTAGAGACATATGGGAGCCCTTCGCACAGTGGACGCGAGAGCGTGCATCCTCTCCAGCCTCTGCGCGGTCGCCCACTGGAGCGATATCCGACGATATGGGGTGACCTTGCTTTCCCTACAGCTACACTCCCCTGAGGGAACGCGCCCTGGTGGGTGGCTGCGATTTCTGTGGGTGCACTTAGTGTGATTGGAACCTGCGTGCCCGAGGTATGTTTGGCACCTCATAAGCAACGTGTCTTCCCCCCTTCCCCCCCCTCCCCTCTGCGAATGGCCACCTCCTCTCCCCCCCTGCGCTTCCATGGTCCCCTTTACAGTTCGGTCTACTGATTATGCCGGGATGTTCCCTACATGTTGTCCCGCCCACAGTCATTAATAATTTCGTGCACCTGGCCTGATGCCCGTTTAGTGAATTTATCCTATGCAACAGAGTTTAGTTTGACCAATGGTTCTTTTTTTGGTCTGTTGGGGTGGGTGGGAGAGGGGGGAGGTAAGGAGACTTAGGTAGATAGACGTTCATTGTATCGAAACATGCTGCTTTCTGATCTTTGGACAATCCTATACTTGCACATAAGCTGTATTCATTTTTATTGCCGGCGGCCTGTTGCATGCCTATCTACCGAACATTGTAATCATCTCTGATTTTAGCTGCGACATATGCCAACTGTCGAGGATTCTGGGTTGTAGCTGCTGTCTACCCAATGCCTGCTGTGAACTGAATGTTTATCCTTAACACTCATTGCTTGTCAGATAGCGGCCTGCCTCAGGGTTGTCGGCAAGACGCTGTGTAACTGTGATTTGGTCTCAATAAAAAAACGTTAAAAAAATAAAAATACAAAAAAAATAAAGGCAGGCTTTCCTAAATTGGTCCAAGGACACTTTAAAACTCCAGTAAGAGTCTCAAGTCAGGGATCTGAAAGAATCTCAAGAAACGTTGAGGTAACAAATTAGTCACATAAAGGATACAAGTAGCGCCTATTTCCCAACTGCAACACCACCCCCTTACCTCTTCATTTAGGTAAAAAATCAAATCAAGGAAAGCAGAGCGGAGGAAGTCGTAGATACTTTAACATTCCTCAGCCTGGTAAATGGAGCTGGTACACTAGGTTGTCCTCTGGCCGTTGCACAATGGGAGGTGCAGCGGAAGGTGTTGGGTAGGCAAATGAAGTACAGACAGGCATAGCATGGATAGGCTGCACACAAGCGGGGACAGAGAGCAACAATGCAGGAAGCTCAAGAACAAGACAGGAGGCCAACACAATGATATCCAACGTACATGCACAGAGCTGAGAGATGCCTCATCTGAGAATTACTCAAAGGAATTTCTGGCACACCGCAAACATAAGAGCCAGTAGCCTAGAATGTAGGCATGTATCGAGTGAAAATGTTAGAGGCTCTTCCACAGATTCCATTATACTGTTGAGTACGGTAGATGGGGAAAGGTTGCCATTAATGTACCTTAGTCACCATCTAACATCCTCAACATTACTAAACAGTTCTCTCAGATTTAAGAGAATATTAGACATTTGGGGAGGAACTACACATTTCTTTTTGACTGCTATAATCCCAATTGGGCTAACCTTATCCAATTGTTGCAATTTATTGTGAGATGTTGGCCTGGCATATGATGTCCAATATTCTAGTTGGCACCCTGCACTAGTCCAAACGACCCGTATTGATGGTAGGTTTAGACAACCTTTATAGAAAGCTATCCTAGCGGTAGCTGTGGAGGGCAGCTTTCAGGCTAAGTCTTGAAGGAATGTAAAGCAGCTTGTTTTATCAGTCTATAATCTCTTGAATAATCAAATGAAAGTACACCACACCAGGTATATATATAAAATATATGTATTTATTCTAAACACAACCCCTCTAGTCTCTTTATGAGGCTAGAGGCAAAAGTACAATACAAGAACTTAATTAGCACCCAGTAAATTAGCACAGTATACATTTTACCCTAGGGGCCTCACAAACCATATACTAAGAAAGTGGTATACGTACCGCTCTCAACACAGAGACCAGGCCTAGAGCCTGTAGAACCACTGGGACAACCAGGAACCACCCAAGGTAGGGAAGCAGGAGACCCGCGGGGGACGCATGCAGTGTCTAAACACAGCCGCAAATCACCATTGACTTCTATGGAGAAAGTTTAAGTTACAGCTTTTTTTGTGTTCAAATCTTTTTTATTTTTTATTAAGGAATGACAATACAGTAAGAAAAAAAGTACAAAATGACAGTCACGGGTCAGCATAGTTAACAACTAACCTGGGTGACCAGCATGGTGCTAACGAAGCAAACAGGTATAAATCGAATTGTCCGTAAAGAAGGCAGTGCGGATGATGCAAAGTCAACAACTGATAAAAGTGAAATGATGAGCACAAAATGAGGAGACATTAAAAAGAAAAGAGAAAAGCAGGGGAGGGAGAGGGGAAGAAAAGAAAAAGAAAAAGAAAAAAACCAAAGTAGACAGTAGAAGCTAGCACATAATCATATGAGGCAAACTGACAGTGATACTGGCATAAAGTAGAGGTGTCTACTTGTACAATACTGCTAGCACAAAAGCAGGGTATGCAGCGTAAGACTTTATTCAGGACCTATGGCGGATCAAAGCCAAATTCAAGTGGATCTAGTGAGTTCCAGAGTTTATTATGCGACTTGCTCCACGGGGAAGAGTGAAGTGTAGTATTGTCTGCCCCTCTTAAAGAGGCCAACCACTTGTGGTATATAAATAAATAATACCGGATCTAGGTTTGTCTGGACATAGCAATAACAGATAGCTCAATAAATAAGAGTCAAGATTCGAGGTAGTAGGAGTTTGCAGGTTTAATACAGCATAAAGGACAGGAACAGGACAACCTGCACGGACAAGATCTGGGATGAGCGCGCTCCAGGATAGGACAGGAAGGATAACTTTAATAACAAATGCATAACATATATATACTAAAACAGTTACATTACAGTGAATTACAGTAGGCGGAGCAGTGGGTGTGGTCAATAGCAGTCGCGAAAGATAAGGCATAAAAGTAGGCGTAACAGGGCGTATACATAGACATGTGATGTAAACGTAACAGTATATGTCATAAATGGGGCGGAAACATGGAGGGGGCTACCTAAGGAGCCGGGACCTCTAACCTAATGGTGCGCGCAAACTGACAATGACGTGTTACTAGGAGAAGCTGGGGGCTATGAACTCTGTGCTAGGAGCAGAGACTGAAGTCTGGAGAGTCAGGGCGACATGTGCCTAAACAATATCTAGTATCTGATGTTTAGAGAACATGTTGATAGAATCCAAAAGTTATCGGGGTAAAGGCTAATAGACTCTAAGACTGGTGCATGCATTATTCTACATGTAGTGCGTGATGAAGAATATTAAATGACCATTAAATGCAGTATTTCTCTTACATGGAGACGTAAAGGCTAGACAATGACGGAAACTATTGATGCGATTCAGTAGCTTAGGAATGCAGAGAAGGAGGGCTGGACTGATAACTAGAATCATAACATACTCTTGGCAGACTCAGAGGCAGAGCCAGGCTGAGCCGGGCACTGTGAGGCAGGAAGTAAGTGAAGGGTCGAGGATACAGGTGGGGGCTGTATCGCTCCTCAGCGAGGACTCAGAAGACAGGAGCTGAATCTGGTGTCCGGGCCCTTTTGAGGCCTAGAAACGGGGACTTTACAATGAAATAACGTGCACACTGAGAAACGTGGCAACGCAACTTTACATAGGCCTAATACTCGTAGCTTTCACGAGAACTGGAAACTGGCATACTAGAGATGGACACAACTGTAATTGCGTCTTTAATCAAACATGGGGGATACATATGCATATTTAATCATGCACACATAACATAAGATGGAGGACACGTAGGGACACAGAACATGGCAAAATTTACTTTTCCACATTCCCTCCTTGTCACTACGTTTCCATCAGGAAACATCAATATTCATGATACCATCTATCATTTCATACAGTATCATTTGCTCGTCTCGAATTTTCTTGGAACGGGATTTGGAACGGGACTTGGGACTAGGAATACAAGATGTAGCACAAATGCCGCAAATCGCAGGGCCACATTGTAAACAGAGGCAGCAACTGAATATGATCGCTACTGCAATACCTAGAAATGACAATACTTTCCATCCCCAGGCGGAAATTATATTCCAGAACCAACCGGACCATGTCCAGGTGCCTGGATCTTGGTGTAACATATGGGCAATATTATGGAGTCTGGTAATAGCTGAATAAACAGACGGTGCGTTATTAGGAATGAAAATGCAGCAACTAGATCCGATGACTCTACAGGCCCCGCCCCTATCGGCCAGTATGACGTCAAGGACGAGACGATTCTGGAGCACGACAATTCTCATAAAGGATTGTTCTTCGGTTAAGTTACCTAGAGCAGAAGTAGTCTCAATCACTACTGCTTCAAGTGTTCTGGTTAATCTACGTATCAGTTTACTATTCACAACAGTACCTAAGTAGGGGAAGACACCTTTATTGATATCTATGTATTGCTCTAGAGCAGTTTCAGTATAATCGACAATCGGGAGATTTCTCTTGTGTCTAGTATGTACTAGATGGGAATTCCTATGATAGTCCGGTGGGGCTAGGAAAACTGGTGGCAGTAGGAAGGCAATGTAACAGGTTCCCTCCCAGTCGAGGGGCAGACGAACATATGCGGTTTGACCACAAACAAAATAAGAATGACGTGAAGCTTTGAAAATAGATTTCCTACTGTCACTATACTTGACAATAGTAGTACAATCACTATGGCCTACATGTACGGAACCATTATTTCGGACACATAATTCACCTTTGACTGGTAATACTGACATAGCAGGTAAGTCTGGAGTAGAATCAGACTGAACATTCAGGACCATAAAATTCGAAGAATAATTACCTAGATTATAAACTTCATTTTCTAGATCTAACCCTGTTCTGTGGGGAAGACCTTGCTTGTCTGGGAAACATGTACTGTTAAGTAAAGACATATCTGTTGAGGATGACGTTAACGTGGACCATGCTCCACACGAACCATTATGTGAAAATGGATAAGGAAAGAGTGGCAGAACTCCCTTCGGTGTCTGGAAAGGGGGGAGTCGACCACACACCCAACAATTAGTGGCATTGCTGGTCTGGTGTGAATAATGTAACATGCGGACAAAATAATTATTACGCATAGCAAGACGATAAGAAAGTTCATGAGGAGGCAGATCACTAAACGTGTGCTCTACTGTAACATTAGCAGACTTATTTACATGAGAAACTGAAAAACACAAATAAAATGCATAACTGGTGCAGGAAATCATAATGCTAAAATATAGCAGAAAACATAAAATAATAGTGCAACTTCTAGAGTTCTCACTAACTCTCTCTCTGTGGGGGTCTATTATATACATGTCAGAAACCGGTCTAACCGTTTCACCTAGGGGAGGACTTAGACAATCAAACTGGCTGACTTATTTTACTAGACCTTAGTTTAAGCTTATACACCTGCTGCGGAGTTTTCTCTAACAGGGAAGGGTTCGTAGCAATGTCTTTTGCGGGACAGTCCTTAAGAATAGTACTTTGGCAATTTTTAGAATCCTCGGAAATGTTCTTTGAAACAGGTTTCAGTCCAAAAAATCTTTTCACATGTGACAAATGGACCCAGCCCTTCCTGCCTTCCAACTTGACGGCAGTACGGGTGGCCAGGAGGACCAGTCGGGGTTCCTTCCAGCGAGGCTCCAGCGGACTTGAACGATCAAAGTTCCTGACAAGAACCATGGATCCGGGAACGATTTCATGCGGTGCCACCTCGGTATTGTCTGGAAATGCGGCAGCAACCTGTGAACGACAAGAGTTGAGGGCAGACATCAAGGAAGCTAGGTAATCTGTCAGCATATTACTTGAAACATCGGTAATACTTCGAGGTCTAGGTGTACCCCACATGTTAGGGGGGCGGCCGAATACGACCTCGTACGGGGACAGACCTGATCTGGAATGTGCGACCATGCGCATATAAAACAAAGCAACTGGCAGAGCTACTAGCCAGTCTACACCTTTCTCTTTACATACTTTTGCAATTCGAATTTTCAGGGTCTGATTATGTCTCTCTACGAGACCGGCTGCTTCAGGATGGCGTACACAATGGAACTTCCACTGGTACCCTAACAACAGGGAAATATGTTTCATAAGCTCGGATGAGAATGGCTGGCCGTTGTCTGAATACACGACTCTAGGGAGTCCGTAGCGGGGGAAAAATTCACGAACCAACTGCTTGGCAGTGGTCGCGGCTGTGTAATCTGGGACTGGATATGCTTCTGTCCACCTGGACAAAGCGCATACAACTACAAGGACATACTTGAAACCTCGACATCGCTCCATCTGAATATAATCCATCTGGAGGACTTCAAAAGGGTGGTCAGGAGGCTGGAATCCACCTTGTTCCACCGGGACACTTTTACCTGGGTTAAACTGGCAACATATCATACAGGTACGGACTTTCTGCTTGGCTGCAGCTCGTAAATGCTTGTTGAACCAAATGGTCTGGATACTATCTAACATAGCTTTTTCTCCTAAATGTGCTGGACTATGTGCGGTATTGATAATGACTTGAACCATAGAGTCGGGGAGAAACCATGTGGCTTTTCCCTTCGTTACCCATCCCTGATCTGTCTGGACCCCTCCTTGTTCGGACCATTTCTTGATTTCCTCGGGAGTAGCATGTAACTGGATATCTATGACATCTTGAGTAGGGTCCTTAACTGTCATACAGGTAGTTGGATCTGGAGTGTGTGTCGGTGTCTTATTAACTGGAATGTCTGGTGTCTGAGCTGTAAGCTTGGCTGTGCGATCAGCTAGATCATTACCTTGGGAAATAATGTCAGTAACTTTCGTATGTGCTTTGCATTTCATAATAGCAATAGATGTCGGTAAATGTATGGCATCTAACAGAGCTTGAATAAGGAGACCATGCTGAATCTTGGTTCCATGAGAAGTCATGAAACCTCTCTCCTGCCAGAGCACTCCAAAGTCGTGTACGACTCCAAATGCGTAACGTGAATCTGTGTAAACATTAACTTTCAGGTTTTTAGCGTGTATGCAGGCTTGAGTCAGAGCAACTAGCTCTGCTGCTTGAGCAGACAGGGCGTCAATACGGTGTGTTTCTATAACTTCAGTGTCAGTAGTCACTGCATACGCGGCTACTAGTTCTCCTGTACTTGTTCTCATACATGAACCATCCACATAAAGTGTCAGGTCGGGATCTGGTAATGGAATGTCTGTCAGATCTTGTCTTGGCTTTGTCATAATGTCAACTACTTCCACACAGTCGTGTGTGGCAGAATTTGAATTAACTGACGGTAACAGTGTAGCAGGATTTAAAACGTTGCAGCGTCTGATTTCTATGTGTGGCTGGAACAGTGTCAATTCATAACCTGTTAAACGTGCAATTGTCAAGTGCTGAGTCTGTGTTCGGTTTAAAAGAACTTCCACGGAGTGTGGAACTTGTACTGTCAAGGAATGCCCTAACACTATGGAATCACTTTGTCTGATAGCTAGTGCTGTGGCTGCAACTGACTTGAGGCACGCAGGCAGCGCCTGGGCTACAGGATCTAATGTGCTCGAAAAATAAGCACAGGGCTTGTATTGTCCTGCTTGATCTTGTGTAAGAACAGATAATGCTGTACCTTCACGTTCAGTGACGAAAAGTGTAAAAGGCTTACTGTAGTTCGGTGTAGCTAGAACTGGAGCTTGGCCTAGAGCTTTCTTTAACTCATTGAAACTAAGTGTATGTTCAGATGTCCAAGGGAGGACAGTCGATACGGCTGCCTCCTGTGTCGTTAACTGTATCAGTGGCTTGGCTAGAAATGCATACTGAGAAATCCATTGTCTGCAATAAGAAGTAAGGCCGATAAAAGCACGTACCTCCTTCTGGGTCTTGGGCTGTGGAAGACTCGCTATTAACTGGATACGGTCAGGTGTCAACTGCCTACCCCTCTTGGACAGTAAGTGGCCTAAGTAGATCACTTGCTGGACACAGAATTGAAGCTTAGAAGGGGACACCTTGTGCCCCATCTCGGCAAGGAAATACAAGACTGTAAGGGATGCTCGCTCGCAAGCATGTTCAGAACGGGCTGTGATCAGTAGATCATCGACATACTGGAGCAGGGCAGTGTCAGTTGGCATGTGAATATTGTCTAGTTGTCTCTTAAGTGCTTGACTGTAAATATTTGGACTTTCTGTGAAACCTTGAGGAGCTCGTGTGAACATATAGCTCCTTCCATTTAAACAAAATCCGAAAAGAAACTGGCTGTCTGGATGAATGGGGACACTGAAAAACGCGTTCTTGAGGTCTATGACTGAAAAAAATGTGGCTTCAGAATCAATGGCTGTCAATAGGGAAGAGATATCTGGGACAACTGGGTACTGGGGAATAATACATTTGTTGAGTTCCCGAAGGTCAATCACTAATCGATATACTGGGGGTGCATTTGGATCAGTACGTTTCATGACTGGAATGATCGGAGAATTACATACATTGGAGTCAGTTTCTACAACTACTCCTTGAGCGATGAGCTCGTCAATAATTTTGGATAAGGCTGCTACAGCCTCAGGTGGCAATCTGTACTGTCTGATTCGTGGTAACACTACACCTGGCTTGAGAGTCACACGATGGGGTGTGATTTGCATGAAGCCAACATCAGTTGGACCTTGTGCCCATAGATGCTGTGGAACATTAGACAATCTCGGATCAAAATCTCGTAATACATAGTGACCCTTGAAGTCACGTAAGAACAATCGTATTCCCTCGGGGGAGCAGCAAATAACTGCACCTAACTCTTTCAGTGTTTTAATGCCTAATAAATTTTCTGGGCATGACTTCGTAAGTAACAGATCAGTAGTACGGGACAATGGACCTACTTCTAGAGTAACTGGCTGAGATATCTCGTTTACAATAGGCTTTCCTGAAAATCCAAGGGAAACATTTCTAGAGCCTGAGAGCGGAGCCCCTGGAACTTCGGCGTGACTGATGGTCGTCCTACTTGCCCCTGTATCAATCAAAAACTTTCTGTCTTTCCCTAATACTTGACTATGAACATAGGGACCTTCTTGATCTACAGGTATCTCGATGAGAGGCAAGCCTACCTCCCTCTCTAGGCTGTTTCATGAGTACGGCTGATACTCTGGATACTCGGACTGTGCATACTGGTACATCTGCTGTGTAACATGCTGTGTTGCAGCAATAGGCTGCGGTGCTGGAACTGTCTGTTGTGCATTCTGTGGCTGAGAAGTCTGTGAAACTTGTTCTTGTCTAGGCGGACGTGGTCTTTCTTTAGTCTTACCGGTAGCTATATTATGTTTCAGAACTGCACACTCGTTTATATAATGACCTGGCTGTTTACAATAATTGCAGGTCCCTTTAACAGGAACTGCAGGATGACTGGCTTGATTCATACCCCTCTTCTGACTGTCTTGAGGAACAGATTGTGCAACTAGTACTTTCATTTTCGTGTCTTTCATGCGTTTCCTTTCATGATCTTGCTCTTCTCTGATTCTATTCTGGTGGTATTGAAGCATCTGTAACATCTGGGACGGGGTATTAGCTTGCCAGGTACTTTCGACTTTCAAAACTCTGTTCTTAACTTGTGGACTTGAATTCTCGACTAATTTAGTGACAAAAAGATGAGGGTAGGACTCGCTACTTGTCTTGAGGCCACTGTTGATACTAAAGCATTTCTCGAATCTAGAATAAAAATCACTAGTGTCTTCATCTTGTTTCTGTTTACAGGCTGAGATTGCATCCCAGTCTTCCTTTTTAGTGGCTAATAATCTTGGCAAAACTTGTAATAACAATTCTGGTAATTCTTTACATTTCTCTCCTAGACCGGTACCTGGTACTCGTATCTTATCTTCAGCTTCGAGAACTGCCCAATCGATCTTTTTCTCTCCCACCTCCCATTCTTTTTCCTTGAGTTTTTCGTATACCCCTGCGGGCAACAGGACTTTTAACATTTTAATAATATCTGGATACGTGTATTCTCCCATACGGAGCATGTCTTTTAATTCTCGGTGGAACCCTGCTGGATCTTTGTCATGACAGGGAATTAATTTCTTCATCTCTAAGAGTTCCATCTTTGTAATCGGAGTGTAAACAAACACTCGTTGCATTTCACCATCTGTTGTCCTAACTGGGTGTACTTCTCGTAATGGGTTCTGTCTATCTATGTAAAAGGGTTTACTTTCTGGGGGTGAGACATGAACAAAATGCGGGTTCAAAAACGTTCTATATTTGTGGCGCTGTTCTAGAATGACACTAATTAAATCGGTACCTAGACCTTTCCACCTATACTGGAGTAACTCGTTCAGGACATCGTGTAACGGACCTGGATCAGAATGTTGACCCTCATACAGAGTAATGAGGTGTTGGATCATATACATACCCACCAGTCGTTGCTCGGCTGGGGGCAGTTTCAGGAACATTTGTGCCACTATTTTGTCTGGAAAAGTGGTAGAATCAGTAATCCATCGGACTGCTGATCGGGCTAGTTCTTGTTCATGCATAGTACTTAACTCACTGTAACCGATTCGTGATTTCAGAATGTGATCGGTAGCTTGAAATACTTGTTCTAGAGAACCTTGTTCTGGTGCTGGATGATGTAAAACTGACTTGTGTTCTAGGCGCAAATGGCGATCTGGAAATCTAGATTTTCCTACATACGCTATTCTAGCGAGATTCTCGTCCTCTACCTCTTCAGTAGAGTCATTTTCTTTCTCGCTTACTTGTGCTGCTTTACGTTGTTCGTGTAACTTTAGTATTTCCTTACGAATTTTCTTGTACATACTCTCTATACTACTGATAGTCTTGTGCTTACCCTCGGCTATATTATCACTCCACCTTGTCAGGATTCTCATTTCGGCCGGATCTTTAGTCGGGGAATCTTGTTCTCTTATTAAACAATTAATCAGAAACTTTAATAACATGAGCTGGATCTCAGCTTTCCTTTGAGACATGGCTTCGCCAATACTTTCTGGATCATCCCCTGTACGGATGAAACGATATATTCTGTCTAGATCTCCTTTCATATCCGGTAGGGTGTCCAAATACCCGGTCACCCGTCTTACACGGATGGAATATATTACTGTACTATCATCACCTGCAACTGGATCATAGCGGCATTCAGTGAGAGCTCGTCGGATATCTGCAACGGACTTATATTTGGGCGTACGCTGTAACGCACATTCATGTAACTCGGCCAACGTTCTACGTTGGTGTGGTGGCGGGGTACCAGGAGGACCTCCTCCTGCGGCCCCTAAACTGGAATCATCGACTGATACTCTTCGTGCTGGCAGAGTGGGAAATTGTAATGTTGGCTGGACCGGGGGTACCGTAGCAGGTACTCCGGTGACTGGAGGAGCAGGATTTACATTATTTACAGGAGCTGGCGGAACAGGATTTGCATATTCCGGGACTGTGTCGTCCAAATAGGACGAGATGAAAATATCAGCTGCGGTCGGTTTGTGACGTAGCTTAGTCGGAACTAATGGTGGCGGAAAATTACTGGATGCCTCCGGGGTCGCTTTTGGCAAGCCCTCGGCAAGAAGAGGATACATACCCTTAATAAGGGCATTCCTCTGTCTGTCTGACTGTTCGGTTTTGACTCGTTCACCTATCTCGATTAATTCCTTTTCTTGGGCTCGTTCCAAAGATTCTCTACTTAGTTCTGACTTTCTGATTTCTTTTTCGGTTCTCTTATGAGATTCTTTGCGCCATAACTCGATGGCATCTTTCTGTGACTGTCTGGCTTTCCTTTTCCATAATGCTTCTTCTACTCGCATGATGCACTCGGCATCCCATGTACCTGATACGGGCCATCTATACTTTTCCTCTAACTGTTTGGTATACTCTACCCATAAATCTAGATATAATATGGCACTTATGCCATGCTTCTGATACATAAAATGACCTGGACTGTCCCTAGGCGGGACAGGAACTGCTGCTTCTAGTAGACCTTTTCTAGTTTTTAGCTGGCGTAGTTTAGAAAATAAGGGCATGACTGAACTGTAATCTAGACACAATACAATACACAATGAACACGATAATTACTCCACATTCATACCACGACATTACAATACATGAAAAACATTTAAAATAACAGTTCGAACAGAATACTACCTGGAATACTGAAAACAGAATACATGAATCTTCTCGAGAACAGAACTGACTAGAACAGAAACTAGATGCACTGCTAAAACAGTACGAAACTTTACCGGTCTCATAAAGAGACACGTCAGGACCCGTATCCACCGAAGTGGACACTTCGTTGTGGGTCTGTGTACCACCAACCCACGGACCAGAGTCAATTAGATTGACCCTGTCTAGATACTACCCCAGCAACGGTACTCACCGGGCAGCAAGAACGGAAGGCCTCGGACTGGACTGGACTGCTTCGACGCCGGACGGACGAACTTCGGACTTCTGTTACGGGTGGGCCTCCGGATACCTCGGACCTTGGACTCTCGGCTTGGGCTCTGGTCGGGACTCGCCGCGTTCCTCCACCGCCTCGTCTGGATGCTGGACCGCCACCTCCGTCTCCTCCGTGGGCCTGAGGGATACTTGAAGCAGAAATATCTGCACGTGCACGGTATGGTTCCGTCACGGCTGCAGAGGGTCAGGGGGCCGGCGTGGCTTCACCGGCGCGTGGGGAAAGGGCAAGTCCCTGTTCGGGCGCCATTATGTGGTATATAAATAAATAATACCGGATCTAGGTTTGTCTGGACATAGCAATAACAGATAGCTCAATAAATAAGAGTCAAGATTCGAGGTAGTAGGAGTTTGCAGGTTTAATACAGCATAAAGGACAGGAACAGGACAACCTGCACGGACAAGATCTGGGATGAGCGCGCTCCAGGATAGGACAGGAAGGATAACTTTAATAACAAATGCATAACATATATATACTAAAACAGTTACATTACAGTGAATTACAGTAGGCGGAGCAGTGGGTGTGGTCAATAGCAGTCGCGAAAGATAAGGCATAAAAGTAGGCGTAACAGGGCGTATACATAGACATGTGATGTAAACGTAACAGTATATGTCATAAATGGGGCGGAAACATGGAGGGGGCTACCTAAGGAGCCGGGACCTCTAACCTAATGGTGCGCGCAAACTGACAATGACGTGTTACTAGGAGAAGCTGGGGGCTATGAACTCTGTGCTAGGAGCAGAGACTGAAGTCTGGAGAGTCAGGGCGACATGTGCCTAAACAATATCTAGTATCTGATGTTTAGAGAACATGTTGATAGAATCCAAAAGTTATCGGGGTAAAGGCTAATAGACTCTAAGACTGGTGCATGCATTATTCTACATGTAGTGCGTGATGAAGAATATTAAATGACCATTAAATGCAGTATTTCTCTTACATGGAGACGTAAAGGCTAGACAATGACGGAAACTATTGATGCGATTCAGTAGCTTAGGAATGCAGAGAAGGAGGGCTGGACTGATAACTAGAATCATAACATACTCTTGGCAGACTCAGAGGCAGAGCCAGGCTGAGCCGGGCACTGTGAGGCAGGAAGTAAGTGAAGGGTCGAGGATACAGGTGGGGGCTGTATCGCTCCTCAGCGAGGACTCAGAAGACAGGAGCTGAATCTGGTGTCCGGGCCCTTTTGAGGCCTAGAAACGGGGACTTTACAATGAAATAACGTGCACACTGAGAAACGTGGCAACGCAACTTTACATAGGCCTAATACTCGTAGCTTTCACGAGAACTGGAAACTGGCATACTAGAGATGGACACAACTGTAATTGCGTCTTTAATCAAACATGGGGGATACATATGCATATTTAATCATGCACACATAACATAAGATGGAGGACACGTAGGGACACAGAACATGGCAAAATTTACTTTTCCACACACTCCTGCCAAATTCTAAATGACACTTCAGAAGCGCTCTTCCATTTTCTTAAAACAACCTTGCACGCAAGTGTAAGCAGAAGATCCATCAGGTGTCTGTCATTATCATTTATCAACTTCGCGTCCACGGCCCCCAACATAACATAGGCGAATTCCCTGACAGGGCGATAGTGGAAAGTTCTTTGAAGAAAGTTATAAATCTTGTCCCAAAAGGTTTGGAGCAGCGGGTAATAAAAGAGCATGTGTGCTAAGTCGCCCACCTGAGACCTACAGTTCCAACATAAGGAACTATCAAGGAGCTGAAGTGAGAAGAGTTTTTCTGACGTCCAATACGTCCTATTGATTAACATTAGTTTTGTTTCGAATCGGAGAAATGTTATTAGAAAAAGGGGTCAAGTGTATCTTTTCCAAGTTAAAAGTCATATTGGTGGAGTTACACTCTTTTTCCCAAAGAAGTTCGCATTTCCTGTGCGCTTTTTGGGGGTTAGGGAAAGGAGTTTGTAGATCCTGGATACCATGTTTCCCAGTGACATAAGCTGAGACAGCTTGCCGCATAGTGTGGGGTCGTGCGGGAGTATAGCTCTTACAGTTATTAATGATTTGAGTCGTAAGAACCTGTAGAAGTCAATAGGTTGAAGGTCAGCTTGGGATTGTAAGGTGGCGAAGGGAAGAGGCGAGGTATCCATGTAGAGATCTCTTGTTAAGTTTACACCATTCTTAGACCAATGTTCCCAATAGAGGTGTTTACCTTCCACTTTTATGCACGGGTTAAACCATAGCGAGGTAAGATTGGATCGGCTGATTTTGTTTTTGACCTTATAATGTCTTTCTAGCCTTAACAGGGCCCTTTTAGTGTTTAATAGGATGTATCTGGAGTGGGGATAGACATTGGTAGTTGTTGTCATGATTGCGGCTAATGGCAAGTTGTTTATGATCGCCTTCTCAATGTGAACCCACACAGGTGTGTAGTCAGATTGAGGTTGGAACCAGTTTGCACCCTGTTTGCATTAGTATGCCGTTTGGTAGCATCTAAAATTTGGTAATCCCATACCACCTTTATCTTTCGGGAGTTGGAGTTTCTGCAAGGAAATCCTAGGCTTCTTGCCCTGCCACAAAAAAGTGTCAAAGAGTTTGTATGTCTTTTTTAGAAAGTCATCCGAAAGTAGCATGGGTAGCATACTAATGAGGTAATTGATAAGCGGCGTAACCATCATCTTCAGAGTTTCTGCCCACCCCCACCACGAGAGAAATTTCGGTGTCCAACCATCCAGAAGGGATGCTATCTTCTTATAGAGGGCATGCTCATTAATGTTTAGAGTGCTAATGAGATCTCTTTCAAATTCCAGGCCAAGGTATCTTCTTATAGAGGGCATGCTCATTAATGTTTAGGGTGCTAATGAGATCTCTTTCAAATTCCAGGCCAAGGTATTTTAAGTTACAGTTTTAACGTTTAAGGACACTTAGGAGTGGACTACAGTAAAACCCTTTCAGTACTGGACACTTCGAGAGTCAAGACCCATGGAAGCACCGAAGTACTTGTGTTACCTCACCCAGGGAAGCTGGGTGCATAGGTGTCTTTTCGTGTCGGGTTTCGTCGTCGATTCCAATGGAGAGCTGCAAAGAAGTGCTGCAAGCGTCCAGGGGAAGAGTGTTTGGATGGATCCAAGGGTGGATTGGAGATCTGAAGAACCTGAAAGCAGAGGGGATAGAGTCTGGGTCACTAGCCAGTGACCAGGAAGGCAACAGTAAGATGCCAGCCCATGCCGGGTGCTTTCAAGTGAAGGAGGTGAAGCTTGACTCTTCAGCCACGAGGTCAAGGAGGCGTTGACGGCAACCAGGAGCTGGATTCGAGCTGTCCCATGTCGGATGTAGAGTGCTGCAGCATTGGTATCCGGATTGGACCCAACACGCCTTGGCAACAGCAACCCATGCAAGATGACAAGATTGGCTTCGGTGCAGACCAGCAAGGTCTGAGGGACTCACCCTTTGGAGGGTAGTCAGGGCACATCTGGAGCAACCGGAAAAGTCCTAGAAACACAGTAGATTCCTTCATAGGGATCGCGAAGGCGCCTTGAGTGGAAATTCTGAAAAGTGAACCCAAGGAACACTCATGGAGTGTAGTCCCACAATCTTCAAGGCAAAAGGTTCTCAGGGCTTGGACTACAAGTAGCCCAATGCACAACTTCGGGAATGCTCGGGAAGTTGATGCACTAGCAAATGTGCAGGATGTCCAGGAGTTCCAGTACCATGTCTCTCGTGATAGCTGCAAGTCTCAGCTTTGCTGGGGACTTGTGTTAGCCTCGGAGATGTCTGGAAGTCCATGTTCTGTGTTGCAGATTCTTCAGGATCCGCCTGGAGCCTTGAAAATGCAGACCGGCAAGATGCTTCTTTGGTGCCTGTTTGAACAGGGGAGTCACTCCTTGACCCCAAGGGAGATTTCTTCCGTCTTCCAGTCGATATGGAATGTCGAAGATCCAAGACTTATGTATCAGAGTTTTGTCCTGGGTAATCTAAAGTCTCAGTGACTGGGTTCCTATACTTATACCAAGTTTAGGGGTTGGACTAACTCTAGGGTCCCACCTATGGGAGGACCTGTGGAGGGGGTGGTTACACCTCTTCCCCTTTGTCCAGTTTTGCACCAGAGCTGAGGCTGAGTGCCCCAGCAACCGGTTTGAACTGGGAAATGCATGGGACACCTTGTGTGCCCCAGGCAGTGTCTGAAAAGCATTCACTGAATGCAACACACCCTGCCCCAATACACTAAAACCTGTCTGGGGATGTACTGGCACCTCCCTGGACAGGAAACCTATTGTCCAGGCCTCCCCTGCTGGAGTTTCGTCCAGCAGCAGGAGGTCAGACTCGTGTCTGTGGCAGCAGCATCCATTTTGTGATGCTGAGGCTCTTTTAAACATTTACCGGGTAAGTATGTGTTTATATGTCTTCTCCCTCTAGAAGGGTGGAATTCTACCCCCGCCGCCAGAATTGGCGGGCAGGGGGATGGGGGGGGGGGGGGGATTCCAAAGCATTTGACACCAAACACGACATGTTTTGATAAAGCCATTCCAAAGTTAGCATTAACCGCGAGGATTATAATTCCCTTAAGAATATATGGTATGGCTTTATCATAGAACAGCTATAAGGAAGAGATTCTGAAAGCTACAGAGGGGCTCAGCTCATGCTAGGGCACCCTCTCACACAAAACCAAACACTCTGCCTTCAGGATTGTCAAGGCCTGCCATAGGAGTGACTTATAGGTTAATATGTGTCTATATATATAGGTACACTATATCTAAGTAAGGGGTGCTTACACCACCTTACCCAGGCTGTAAGTGCAGACCTGTGGTGCCAATTTTGAAGGCTTCCCAGGGGTGGCATAATACATGCTTCAGCCCCTGGTAGGCCTCTGGGGTACCTATTCCCTTGGTAACTAAGGTACCATATACTAGGGACTCACAAGGGTAAGCCAGTATCCAATATGGTGTGTGCCTAATGTACATGCAATCAATTTAGAGAGAGAACAGCTAGGCTGGGGTCCTGATTAGTAGGGCCACAGCCAGACTAAAGTCGATAAACCAGTGAAACACAGCAAAAAGTGGGGGTAACCATAGGAAGCAGATCCACATTAAACTCACCTTGACCAGTTGAGTCTTTATGTTCTAAGTGGAAATATCTGGAGAGTCCATCTGCATTGGCATGGTTCCTCCCAGGTCTATGTTCCACTGTATAGACCATCCCCTGTAGAGAAATGGACCACCTGAGCAGTTTGGGATTTTCACCCTTCATCTGTTTTAGCCATTAAAGGGGCTTATGGTCTGTCTGAACTGTAAAGTGAGTGCCAAACAAGTATGGCCCCAGCTTCTTCAGAGCCCAAACCACAGCAAAGGTATCCCTCTCAATAGCTGACCAACATTTCTCTCTAGGGGTTAGCCTTCTGCTAATAAAAGCTACTGGCTGGTCCTGAACTTCATCATTCAATTGTGACAGCACAGCCCCTACCGCCAACTCAGATGCAGCTGTTTGGACAATGAATTCTTTGGAGTAGTTAGGACTTTGCAGAATTGGTGCAGTGCACATGGCCTGCTTCAGGTCATCAAATGCCTTTTCACAGCTGACTGTCCACGGAACTTTCTTAGGCATTCTTTTAGAAGTTAAGTCATTCAGGGGTGTCACTATGGAACCATACCCCTTGACAAATTTCCTGTAGTACCCAGTCAGGCCCAAGAAAGCTCTGACGTGTGTCTGGATGGTGGGAGCAATCCAGTCCTTTATGGTCTGGATCTTGCTCTCCAATGGTTGAACCTGACCTCCACCTCCAAGGTGGCCCAGGTATACAACCTGACTCTGTCCTATCTGGCACTTGGTAGCCTTGATAGTTAGGCCTGCCTTTTGCAGGGCTTCCAAAACATTCTTCAGGTGGATCAGGTGATCTTCCCAAGTGGAGCTAAAGACAGCAATATCATCTAGATAAGCTGCACAGTAGTCATCCAGACCTGAGAGGACTTGGTTCACCAACCTTTGGAATGTGGCGGGTGCATTTTTCAGACCAAAGGGCATAACCACAAATTGATAATGTCCTCCTGGGGTTGAAAATGCTGTTTTGGCTTTTGCATCATCAGCTAGTCTGATCTGCCAGTAGCCAGCTGTCAAGTCAAATGTATTCAAAAACTTGGCAGATGCCAATCTGTCAATGAGCTCATCTGTCCTTGGTATTGGGTGGGCATCTGTCCTAGTGACAGCATTGAGGCCTCTGTAATCCACGCAAAACCTCATCTCTCTCTTACCATCTTGGGTGTGAGGTTTATGCACCAGGACTACTGGACTGGCCCAAGGGCTCTCTGAGGGCTTAATGACTCCCAACTCCAACATCTTTTGGACCTCTGTCCTGATACAGTCCCTGACATGATCAGGTGGATGTATGTTGATACCTCGCAGGCGATTACTTTTTATTTTTTTTATTTTTTTATTATTCATCATCAGAGAGTACAGTTCCACATAATTACAATCAATTATTTAATTCCAAATATATATTTCTTTTAGCAGATATGCATCATTATAAACGAGAGACAAAAAATAATTTCACAGGTCATATAAGTCTTTACACAAACAAACTAAAGTTCATGAAAACAAGAAGCAAAAAATAAAAGTTATTATAATGTTATAAACTAATATTGTAAAATAGATTACCCCTCTATTCTTGATTTCCAATGTTCTACCGGTGCCCAAATCCGTTTACCGAATTGCATCGCTTTACGACCTTTTTTTTCATACAATGATTTCTCCAATGTATACATTGATAGCATTCTCCTAAGCCATTGGTTACATGACGGGGGATTAGGATCCTTCTATAGGGTTGCTATACAAAGTCGGGATATGGCCATTGCAATATATATAAATTCTTGATGGGGGATATCCCGCCCATCTCTCCCTACACCCAAAATCATGATCTCGTTTGTTAAGCCAATTGATATCCTTAATTCATCCCTAAAAAATATTTCCATCGCCTTTTTGAAAGGATTTCATTTTGGACATGCCGAAAACATATGGATAGTATCAGCTTGTGTGCTTTGACATCTGGGACAAGATATTCCACTAATTCCCCCCCCATTGTGCTATTTTATGCGGCGTATAGTATAATTCATGGAAGGTTTTGTATCATTGTACTTGTAAGTTAGCAACTTTAACAATAGAGTTAGCAAACTGCAATGATTTTTCCCGTTTCCCACTAAGTTTAACTTCGTCCTCCATTTAGCGAAGATTTTGATCCTATCGTCTTCTTTGCATTCACTCAACACCCCGTATAATTGTGAGATTGAGCAACCCTTCTCATTTTGAATATATTCCATCAAATCCACCCTTTTAAAATTATCTCCCCTAGGCAGTTTCCTTTGTATTACTGATCTGATATGTAGGTATTTGAAAAAGTCTCTACGATCTAACTTAAATATTTGACAAGCCCTTTCAAATGAGATTATGCCCGTATCATCTATAATATCTCCTATAATACAGACCCCAGCACTATCCCATCTTTTCATAACTTGATCATGGAACACTTCAGGGAGTAGCTCATTTTTATATAAAGGTGTATAGAAACTCATCCGTCCCAGCTTGATTTTTTTCCGGACCATAGACCATACCGATTTGGCTGCTGCAAATACCTTAAACTTTGTTCTTTTGTAGTAGCTAAATTCTTTAAATGTAAGTAATCCTTTATTGGAATCTCTAACTAGTAAATCATATGTGTCTGGTATATCAAGTCCGCCCCGCCATCTATCGTTAGTGTTCCCCCCAAGTAGTCCTCTAAGATACTGTAAAGATGCTGCTAGATAATATTCTTTAAAATCTGGAGCTGCTAACCCTACCTTTTCCTTAGATAGAGCCATCCTTTTTATGGACCTCCGAGTTTTACCCTTTGCCCATATAAATCGATTACAGACCCTTTCAATATCCTTAAACCAGTTATTATGCAATATTAAAGGGATAGTTCGAAAAAAATATAACATTTTGGGAAGAAACATCATCTTAATTAAATTACAGCGTCCGATTATTTTAAGATGTAAATTTTCCAACCTATCTAGATCTTGTTTAGCCTTTCTGATTACCAGAGTGAGGTTTTCCTCCACTAGCTTAGACAGATTAGATGTTATAGTTATACCCAGGTAGACAGCCAAATCTATTACTCTAGCATCGTCTATTATAGCAAATTGGTTAATAACTATCTGTGTTTTTGACTGGTTCAGTTTGTACCCAGACCAAAACCCATATTTTTTTGCTTCTTTTTCTATTTCCACTAGCGCTGTTGCTGGCGTAGGTGACGTGATTGCTAGGTCATCTGCATAACCCAAAATTTTTGTCTCGTAGCCATTCAATACAATAGGACATATGAGCATATTTCTTTCTATGTGTCTTATGAAAGGATCAATGTAGCAGGCGAAGAGCAACGGTGAACAGGGACAGCCCTGTCTAGTTCCTCGCTTGATGTTAATATTTTCACTCTGTTCCCCCGCTACTCTTACTTTTATAACTGGGTTTTTATATAGCACTTTCAATCCCCCTATATACTTTTGCCCAATGTTGAGTTTATACATTGTTGTCCAAAGAAAACCCCACGAGACCCTATCGAAAGCTTTTTCTGCGTCTAATAATATTAAAGACATAGGGTCTCGTGAGGCTGTCGTTCCATCAAACAAGGTGATAACTCTTCTAATGTGATCGGCTGTCCCCCTGCCTGGGATAAACCCGTGTTGGCGGGGTGAGACCACCTTTCCAATTATCGAGCTCAATCTATTAGCTAATATTTTCGAATAGGCCTTTGTATCGCTATTCATCAGGCTAATTGGCCTATATGACCCGGGATCAGTGGAAATGTTATTCTTTTTTAAGAAAACAACCATTGTCGCTTCGCTCCAGGAATCGGGTGGTTCAGCTCCTTCCTGGATCGAAACCATGAGTGTAATGATACCCCCTTCTAGTATTGTAAAGAATTTCTTGTAAAATTCTAAGGGTATAAGGTCAGGTCCTGCAGCTTTCCCTGATGGTAATCCATTAAAAGCCAGTTGAATTTCTTCTCGAGTAAATTTTGTCTCCAGACTGATCCTATCTTCCTCCGTAACTTTATCTAGTGCAGCCTCTTCCAGATATATTTCTATTTCTCTCTTTCTTGGCTCCTCTCCCTCTTGATTATAGAGTTTCTTATAAAAGTTCTGAAAAACTGCACAGATTTCCTTTGGGTTTTTAACTACCACTCCTCCTTCTGTGATCATTTCCGTTATCTGTCCCTTGGTAACTGCCTGTCGAGTTCTTATGACCAACATGCGTCCAACTTGCTCATTATATTAATATTGCTCTTCTCTTCTTGCTAAATACTTCTCAGCTGTTCTTGAGCTCTATACCTCCCCTACTGCTGCTTTAGCAATGGCTAATTTTTGAGTCACCTCTGTCACATCCCCTTTCACTGCTATAGTCTTTATCAAATCTTCCTCCAAATCCACCACAACGTTAATCTTCTACTCTATTAATACTTTTTGCATTTTATTACGTCTGAGAGAGTAGCTTAAAGTTTCTCCTCTGATACCAGCCTTCATCGCGTCCCAAACCACTGAAGGTCGTGCCGTAACCCTGTTATGTCCCAAAAATTCTCTTAGCCAATTTTCCATAAGGGCAACATAATCAACATCATATAATAAAGCTCTCTCAAATGACCATGAAGTTAGATTTAGCATTGCATTTGCCAGAACAATCTCTAAAACTAAAGGGTTGTGGTCCGACATTAATCTCGGTAATTTTTTTATTGTAACAATCGGTAGCAGTGCAGGTGAAATCAAGAAGTAATCAAGCCTTGCTACTGTTTTGTGTGGAGCCGAGTAGTATGTACTACCTCCTCCTCCCACAATCTGCGCCCAGGTGTCAATTACGCCATTATCTCTCATAAGATTAACCAGTGCTCTATGACTTTTTTTTTCCCTCCCTTTAAACCTACCTACATCATTCTTCCATAGCCCTGCAAGACCATTTATATTTAAATCGCCACACACTATGATCGGAAGTGGCCAGCTAGGTAGCCGTGCATTTATTTGGCTGAAAGTGTCAGGATTATCCACCGTAGGTGCGTAAATTGAAGATAAAGTAAAATTCAAATGATGTATTTGTAATTCAGCTAAAACCCATCGGCCGTGTTTATCTACCTGATGTTTCTTCAGTTTAACACTATTTCCTCGAGCCAATATCGCTACTCCACATGTCCTTGTACCCTGGGTAGTGCATACCAAAACCAAATAACCCAATTGCTCTAGTAAATATTTCTACGAGAATTCAACATGCGTTTCCTGCAAGCAAATTAAGTCTGCTTGTAGTGTTTTAAAATATTCTTTCAGCTCTCTTCTTTTTCTCGCATCATTTAAACCACAGACATTAATTGTGACTATGCGCATGAAATTTTACGTTTATTAGCCATTTTTTCTCTAGTTCTTTTTTTATACTTGTTCCGTTTAATAAGCATTCTGCCTTTTTCCCTCAATATCTGTGATTCTCTCCCACCACCACTGTACAATAGTTTCTTCTTTTCCTGATGATGAATTTTTCCCCTTTTTTCCCCCCTGTAGCGAAGCATTCCCCATCCTCTCACCCTCCTCTCCCCCCACCACTTCTTGAGGCATCCTGGGACCTAGATCCCTAGGTGTGGGCGGCCGAGCGATCCGAACATCTCCACTCGCTCGATCGCCTGATTTATCAAGAAACTTTGAATATATAACATCTCAGATGGCTAGTTTTTCCCTTCCTGTTTTCTCAATTCAGAAAGTTCGTGCAGATACGCCTCCGCTTGGATCTCACTAACGAAGTTCCTTGAGGTTCCTTTATAAAATACTCTTAAACGTGCTGGATTTAGTAAATGAACAGTTGCTCCTATCTTTTCAAATGGGGCAAAGAGTTGCCGCAGCCTCCAGCGACGTTCAACCGTTGCGTGAGCAAAATCCGGGCGAACAAAGAACTTGTTCCCGTGATATTCTTTTTTGCTCATCGGTCGGGCCAGGTCATAAATTGCTTCTCTTAAGAGAAAATTTCCAAAACAGACCAACATAGCTCTTGGATATTGATTTTCTTTTGGAGATCGTTTGGGGAGTGTTAGAGGAAATCGATGAGCGAGTTGGACTTCACGTTCTAGTTCCCATGTTTGAAGTTCAGGCATGGAAGATTTTAAGAGGTTGATGATATATCCCTTCGGATCGCTTCCCTCTGCACCTTCTGCAATTCCCAAAAAGGGTAGGTTATTTCTCCTCCCCGGGTTCTCAAGATCCTCCACCTTTGACAGGCGATTGCAATGCATGCTTTTACCACGCGTGTAAAGCATCGCAACCACCGTTACATCGTAAATTTTAGCAACGCAGAAACAGTCAGAAACAGTCATTCCTATTGTCGAGTACATGACATCACAGACTGTAAAATCGCAAGTCAATACAACGCATAATGTCCGTCTAAAGCTTTTGTTTGTGCGTCCTACCACAGTTTCTTTTTTTATTTGTCAAAAGCCTGATCCAGCCTCTAACCACCGGCTCCCACTGCCCTCGCCCTTCCCACGACGCCACTTCTCCCGCTGCACTCAACGACTCAATCAAAAAGGTTGAAAGGCATTGCTTGTCAGACATTCACTCAGCATTTCATTTTTTCCAGATCAACAAAAAGACGGGAAAGGAAAAAAAGTTGCTACAAAGTTTAGCATCTCATGCCATGCCCTTTAATCTGTCATGGGTGCTTGACCTATAATGGCGGAACCAAACTTGTACAAGGGAACCCAGTCCAGCCGTGACGCGCACCAGGCCATGCTTCTTGTAGCGCCCAGAACAGTAGTGTTTCAGTCATCTTAATGCTGACCTGCCTATTCCACTGCTATTGCTGTATTGTAGCCGTCACATACGTTTCACCTCAATCGATTTCTGGAACAGGTGTTGTTTTTTTAGTACTTTGATGCAAATCCAGCTCTGCCAAAGGAGCCTTTTCCTAATCTCTCACGTGCACGGCTGTTCCATTCCTGGCACCCACACACACCTCTGTCACTGCATCCTAATCTTGATCAACTGTTGCATAATCCTTTTATAAATTTTCTAATTAAATCATGGCAAATAGTCTTCTAAACAAAACATTACAAATAATACTGTGTCTACCTTTAATCACATATCCTACTACAGAGAGAATACCAAAGAGCGCAAAATGAAAATCACTGTGCACAGACGAAGCTAGAAAACAAGACCTGGAAAAAGCAATAGTTCTGGCATTAACAGATTAACACAGCCATGCACAAACGTACACAGGCTATTTATTCTATGGTTCCTATGTCTTTCCTGTTTTTATTCCCCAAGCTAGCAGCGCCATTCAGCACTGCAAGCTTGTGAAATAAAACCACGAAATAGCATATTAAAGCTAGATTTATGGCATTCGGCGTGCACTCTGCAATGCTGAACCTCCTACAGATAAAGAAGCTAATATTTTGAAGGATACATTCCTAAGACTTCATTTCCAATCGCGTTTATGTGACATTCCTAAGACTTCATTTGGTGAACAGCCTCTGTTCAGGCCGTCACCATACGTCATATCCAATCACGTTGCTAGGGACACCGAAGAAATGCCGGGTTGAGATTCTGATGTAGCCAGAGATATCACCAAGCAAATCATGCCCTGTCCTGCACATGACCCGAGCTGACCCAGGCTTAACCTCCGCACAAAACTTTTCTCCGGGGCAAGGAAGAAATTGTGAACCTATGGATAAATATATTTTTTGTAACTTTTTATTATTTGAAACACAAAGAAACAAAACATCAAACAAGCAAGCAAGGCATTACAGTAATAATACAGCCATTAGGTCCGCGCTCAAGGAGGACGGGAGATACATGATAGCAGGAGAAAAGAGCCTTTGAATACAGATGAGGGGAGGGAGGCAGAGGCAGAATTGCATATGAACAGCACAATATACCACAGCTAGAAGGAATGTGGGTCAGGGCGACTGGGAAGGACTCGGAATAGCGGTGAGCGGGGGCGTACAAATATCTCCACGGTATGAGTTCCAAGGGTTGCAAATCTTCCCCCATTTTTTGGGCCTGCCTCTTGCGATATACACTGTTTTCTCTCGAAACATGCACCAGTCCAGACTCTCTTTCCAAGCAGTCACTGTAGGCGGCCTTGGGGATCCCCACAACTGAGCAATATCCCTCTTCGCAACCATATTGGCCAGAGTCACCCACCGAAGCTGCGACACGTCATAGTCATTCGGACCCCATACATTCAATAAACATTGTCGGGCTTCCGGCATCATCACAACACCCGTAACGTCATCCATAATCTCATGTATACGTTTCCAAAATCGCACCACCTCAGGGCATTCCCATATGATATGGAGATAGGTGCCAAGGAGACCACACCCACGCCGACACATGCCATCCGTGGAGAAGCCCATAAGAATCAGACGGGGACCAGTGACATAGATTCGGTGGAGGATCTTAAGTTGGACCAGACGGAGGCGGGCGGGAATCGCCACCTCCTTAGGAGAGGAGATCGCAGACTGCCAGTCCTCATCATCCAGTTCAATACCATCAGCAATCCAGGCCTCACGGAGGCGATCGAGCAGACTCGATCGGTCATTAATCATTTTCTTATAGAACAATGAGATAGTACTATCTGGCACATAACCGTCTAGTATACGATCTTCGAGGGGGGAGGAATCCGGGATATCACTACCCACTGGCAACACAGAGTTCAGAGCATGACGTACCTGGATATAACGAAATCTTTCCCTGTCACTCAGCTTATACTCTATTTGCAGATCCGAGAAGGCCTTAACCCCTCCTTTAACCCAGAGATCACGCACTTTACCAATACCGATCATATCCCACTTATCAAATCCCTTCATCCTCCATAGGCCACCCAGCTTCGCAGAGGCATAGAGCGGTGTCGCACCAGTTAATTTATCACTCCAGGCCATAGCCGCCGTCGCGCTATGCCATACCCGCACAGCTATAGCGGTAGGTCCCGTGAGTTGTGAACGGGAGGATCCCGAATAAAGTGCCCTGTAGTAATCACCACCCGGGAGCAGCCACTTATCCATTTCAAATGCCGGATTCAACGCCGGGCCATACATCCCGTGGTTGATGACAGCAAGGTGGGAAGCCCAATAATACCTGCGAATATCCGGGAGCGCTATACCGCCATCATATCAGGGGAGTGTCAATTTCGGAAGAGCTATGCGTGAACGTCCGTCCCATATTAGTTGCCTCTGCAACGATTCTACTTCCCGAAAATATTTCGACGGGATGACATCAAAACTATTCTGGAGGGCATATAGGAACCGCGGTAAGGACATCATCTTAAAAAGGGTCGCACGCCCTAGGGGAGACAAAGGTAATTTACGCCAACGCGCCACATCGGAGCGTAACCGTTGGAGTGGGGGGAGCAAATTACGTTCATAGCGAACCACCGGATCCATCGAGATAAACACACCCAAGTACTTAAAGCCAGACTGTGACAACTGGATGGGACAGCCCCGTGGCAAACGAGGAACATCACCCGCAAGTACATAAATGTAGGATTTCGACCAATTAATGACAAGGCCCGAGTTCTTCCCGAAGGAGTTAAGTACGTCAAACAATACGTTGAGCGATTTTTGGGGAGATGTAAGGTACAATAAAATATCATCCGCGTATAAGGAAATGCGATCCTCAAATTCCGGCGTCCAGCGTATACCCTTCATCGAAGGTTCCCACCGTAGCCAAGCGGAAAGAGGCTCCAACGCCAAAGCAAAGAGCAGCGGGGACAACGGACAACCCTGTCGCGTGCCCCTCCCAAGAGTAAAAGGCACGGAGACGCGGCCATTAACCACCACCTGGGCCAGTGGTGTTTCATACAGGAGTTTGACCCAACCAATAAAACCAGCGCCGAATCCAAACTTGGCGAGTACCGCCCAGAGATAAGACCACTCGATTGTATCAAAGGCCTTTGTGGCGTCCAAGGACGCCAAGATGGCCGGTTCACGCAGCGTCGGGGCCCTCGCGAGAACACCATGCAGACGTCGCAAATTTAATGCCGTGTTACGGTGCGGGATAAAACCCGATTGATCCGGATGAATCAGGTTGCTAACAACCGTAATCAGACGATTAGCAAGCAGTTTGGCGAGGATCTTGGGCTCCGCATTTAAGAGCGAAATGGGTCTATAAGACGAGCAGCGATCACGTGGTTTACCCTCCTTATGGATCACCACAATGGTCGCAAGACGCTGATCTCTAGGGAGGGAGCCACTATCTAGCGCAGCCAAAAACATATCACGGAGATAGGGAGCTAAAGTATCAGGGCGTAACTTATACAGTTCCACAGGAAGGCCATTGGGACCCAGAGCCTTGCCGCAACGAAGGGAGCGTAGCGCGAGAGCCACCTCATCCACCGAGGGCGTGGCATCCAAACGGTCACGATCCGATTCCGACAAACATGGAAGTGCTATATCACGAAGCAACAAGTGCGAATCCTCCTCGGGCCTGTCAGACACCGAGGTATAGACCTCTCAAAAATAATCAGCAACGCATTCAACAATTTCAACAGGATCAGTTACACTCACACCACCGCATGTCTCAATCACCGGAACCACTCGATTCGCTCTCTCCCTTCTGTCCAGCCAGGCAATCAATTTTCCTGCTTTATCCCCCACATCATAGAGCCGTCCCTGCTGTTCCCTACTCATCGTCTTTGCCGCATCAGTAACCAAAGTTTTATATTCTAATTGTTTAAGGCGGAGGACATGTAATTCTTCTCGAGACACCTCCTGCTCCAATGCAGTCTCCAGGTCTGTGATTTCAGTCTCGAGCTGAACAATTGCCTCATTCTTACATTTCTTGGCACACCCCACCAGAGACAATGCCTGCCCCCTGATCACAGACTTAAAAGCTTCCCATAACGAGACAGGCGAGGATACAGAACCAGCATTCTCAGTAAAATACCAGGGGTTAATCGGAGCCACCCTGCCTTCGGCCCCGATGCTAAGATTAAAATTAAACCAAATAGGGGAATGGTCCGTTATACCCCGGGCCAAGTGTCTAATCTCTCCAACTGAAGGGGACAGTGCCGCTGGTATCAGGATATAATCCAACCTTGAGAGACTACCATGAGCTCCCGAATGGAAAGTAAACTGTATTTGCTCTGGATGCATTAGTCTCCAACAGTCTACGAATCCCAATGTTTCCAGGAAGTCACCCAAGCAGGATTGCGCAGCAGGAAGATCTCGGGGGGGGATAGCGGTCCAGCCTGCCAGATATGACAGAGTTAAAATCACCACCCAGTATCAAAACACCCTCCGGGAGGCCCAGGACCATCCGCCCCAGGTCCATAAAAGTCGTGGATTGTAAGCCCGGGGGGACATAAACCGACACCAGCGAAACTGGTTTTCCCTCCCACCGCCCGACAAGTGCTACATATCGACCCCTGGCATCAAGGATCACATCATCAACCTCGAGGGGGAGGGAAACCCTGAGTAGAATACCCACTCCTCTAGAACTAGATGTGAATCCAGAATGGGCAGCAAGACGATAACCCCGTCTATTAAGAGCGTGACAAGTGTTTCCTACTAAATGTGTCTCTTGTAGCAGAACGACATCAGGCGAAAGGCGCCGCAACAGCTGCAGAACCACCCCTTTCTTTATGCGATCCCCCAATCCATTCACATTCCAGCATAATACCCTCAACCCTCTACCCCCCATCTAGATCCACAATGAACTCCCATCGCAAAATGAGCATCACACCAATGTCAAAAATAATGAAAGTACCTTGCCCTGAAAAAGAAAAAAACGAACAATCCCAGAACATATCCCTCCCTCCCCCCAAGGTTCCCAACACAACTCCCCCCACCCTGCACCCCTGCACCGACTCAAAAGCCACCCCAATTTGCAGTGTGCCTGTCGCCCTAACAATTACAAACAAAGAACTAATCTACACAAAGAAAACCCCAGAGGAGGAAAGGGTCCCGCCCTCCCCGCAACCTCCCAAGATACGAATGGAATGATCGAAAGAGTCAGTGAGCCTCAGCTGGTCACGTTGAGTATCGTTCCGGACACAGCCACCATAATCATTCTTGGTCCATCAGTCCCCCTTCAGCACCACCAGCACGTTCCTGGCCAGCACGGCGAGTCGGCAGAGTGTCCAACCAATCACTCGCTTCCTCATGCCTGACAAAGAAGAATGTTCGATTGTCATATTCAACACGGAGTCGGGCCGGGAATAACATAGCATATTTTAGTTCCATGTCTCTTAGGCGCCGTTTCACACATAGAAATCCCATACGTTGTTTCTGGACAGATTGAGAAAAGTCTGGATAAAAGTTCACAGCAGCGTTCTCGAACTGCGTAGGGCCGCTTGTCCTTGCCGCCTGCAAAATGGTGTCGCGATCTCTAAAGTTGAAGATCCGTGCAATGATCGGATGGGGGGGAAAACCGGGCTTCGCCTGTCCCCCTGGCACTCTGTGCGCACGTTCGATGGCAAAGAATTTGCTCAGGCCCTTGGGTGCAACATGATTAAGAATGAGGTCCTCCACTCGAAGATCAGTGGCGAGGGAACTAGAATCTTCCGGGACCCCAATAATACGCACGTTATAGCGCCGTGCACGGCCTTCAAAATCCTCCAAGCGACGAGCAAAAAAGTCATTAGCAGATCGAAGGTTGCGCACTTCTGTTTGCAAGTCGGACACATCCGTGGTAAGGCTGGATGTCTTCAGGTCCAATGACTTCACCTTTTCATTCATCTTGGCCAGGTCAGCTCGAATGAGGTTAACATCAATAGCCACCGTGTCCAACTTCAGAGCCAAGGCTTCATACTGTTGGCCAATAGAAGACTGAATACCAGCAATGGCGCCCATCACGTCCTGTAGTGTTAAGTCCGCCAACACAGTAGGATCGTCGACAGCCTCCTCCCGAGTCTTAGTTGCGCCACCAGGGGATCCTTTAGAGAGTGTATAGCGATCCATGACATTCGTCTGGGTTGAACCTCCGCGGAGAGTGGTGTTGACTTTCCGCTTCTCACCCTCAGGCTTGCCCGTCATGGCGAGTCGGGTGCCCCGGAGGGAGGCTTGGGATCTGGTCCAAATGGCTCCTTAAAATTCAAACACAAGAATACAGGAGGCAAAGTTGAGCCAACGGAGTCCACAGCCAAACAGTCGCCAGCTCGAAGCTCAATGAGCTGGCGTCGGAGCTCATCCGATCAGCAGACACACCTCAGATATGGGGCAACGCGCCGGAGAAACGAAACCAAAAGTGAAGTGAGGCTGTGATTTGATCCCCTCAAGCCGTTGTTGTTAAATTACGACCTGGGCACTGCTACAACTCAAGGTCCAGGATGTTCCATGGAGAAGGCTGCAAGTTTCAAGACGGCAAAACTCGGGGACCCTGCGTCCGATTCCGACCCAAAAACCTGCTAGTACATCAGCCCGGTTGTGTCTTCAATGATCTTCCATCAAATCAGAATATTGTCCAGGATATATGCGGGAGGCAGCGAGGGTCCTCGGGAGCCCTGTGCTCACGCGGCCATCTCGGATGCGCGCGAAGCTCCTCCTCTTCGAACCTATGGATATTGAAGACAATTTCTAAAGCGTGTATGTGCAGTACACTCGGATAGTATTTTAAACTATTTTACTCATTTAAGCTATTTTAAGCAGGCTGTGTTACACATTTAAGCTATTTTAAGCCGGCTGTGTCGTGGGTGGTTTTTATTAGCTGTATGCACATTTATGCGAAGCGTCAGTGTAAATAGCATCTTTCCAGGCTTAACGTCCGCACAAAAATTTTCTCCGGGGCAAGGAAGAAATTGTGAACCTATGGATATTGAAGACAATTTCTAAAGCGTGTATGTGCAGTACACTCGGATAGTATTTTAAACTATTTTACTCATTTAAGCTATTTTAAGCAGGCTGTGTTACACATTTAAGCTATTTTAAGCCGGCTGTGTCGTGGGTGGTTTTTATTAGCTTTATGCACATTTATGCGAAGCGTCAGTGTAAATAGCATCTTTCCTAAGGCATCAGATTGTAGTTTACTTAAAATCAATTGGGATCGGATCCAGAGAGTGCATTAACAAATAATCTTAACCTATAGGGATAGCTGTAAGAAGGTAATATTTTGAAGGATACATTAGTAAGATTTCATTTCCAATCGCGTTCATGTGACATTCCTCTGTTCATGACGTCATGAACAGCATCTGTTCATGACGTGAAATGCGTTGTCAAATGCTTTTTCAGTCAATTAATAAATGTTAACTGTTGAAATGCAATGTGATGCCCTAACTGTTGATGTGCGTTGTGGAAAACCGCGATGCGATGTGATGCGATGTAACAGCATGCGCGATGTAAAAGCATGCATTGTTAAGGTTGTTGCGATGTAAAATTTGCATTGTAATGCACCCGCGATGTTCTCTCATCGTTGTAATGGGTGTTTGCCGATCAGGTTGCCTGTAAACAGCCGTGGTGCGTCCATTGGGGCGTAGGGGCGTAGCCCCACAAGCCCCATGGACGCGCTGCTGCAATAAAATAAACTGGTGACTGTTGTTATAAAAGTTCGAGCGAGCGCCGCTGGGAATCCGGGAAGCACCCGAGTTATCCAGGAGTGGGGAGTGCAGGGGGGCTGGTCTGGACTGCTGCGCAGCTTAAGTGACAGTCCACGACCACGTGACGCACTCAGCCGCAGCAACAGACTCTGACAGCCAGCCAAGGTATCTAGCGCGCAAGTGATGCTTGGGGCAGAAACTAGCCCGCGCATGCGCATCAGTGTTCCCCATAGGGGGGTGCTTGTTTAAGCGGGCCGCAGCCCCCGGCTTTACAAAGGCGACACAGGGTGAGCATTCATGAGCCCCCTTAGCCAATCTTGGCGCTGCTTGCAGCGCCAGGATTGGCCGGTCACCGCAGGGCAATCCATATTGCATGCCGCGCGTGGGTGGTGCACACACACTGCATAATGGCCAATAACTGTGTGTGACTTCATGTAGTCATGCAGTGATTGGCCATTTTGCGGTGCGCGGCGCTGCTGACGTGCCGCTCTCTACCCGCCAGTCGCCACCAGTCGCCTGGAGACCATTGAGCCAGCCTGTGTGTGCCCTTTCTCGGACTCGAGGCTTACTGTTACTTTACTTGATCAGCAGGACCTGGACAGGTATATTTTCATTTCATTTACTAAAATTACTACTGCACTTAACATGAACGGAGAAAAAAGACGGTTTATATTGGAGTAAGACTGGTGTGCAATGAGGCATCTCTACTCGTACCCTCGGGGTTCCTGTAAGGCGGCAGCTTTTTTTGTTAACTGTCGCCTGGCAGAATTGCTCAGAGGAACAAAGTCTCACGTACTCCCGTTTTCTGCAGCTCTTGCCAGGCAGGTGCAGTGACTAGTGAGTGGGGCCATTGATTTCGCCCACTTCCGCCTTCGTCCTGCCTCGCCTCCTCCCGAGGCTCCAGTTCAACCACTGACATTAGGCCCTAAAATCATCCCAGAGCAGACTCCAGATCAGGTTGGCAGGTATAGGCGAGTAGCGCACGTCACCCTGAATGCGGATATATGGCACCACCTCCTTAGTCCTGCGGCACCGCATAAACACCATGCTAAAAGATGGGACCCATTCTCCACAGCCGCGTCTGAGAGGCTACTCCCAAACTCGGATTTATTAGTGCGTCCACCGTCAGCCGAGGACAGGTATCTCTCGAAAACGTTCGAGTCGACAATCACAGACATGTTTCACCCTTTACAGAGATCATTGCTCGAGTCTAGCCTTTGACGCATGGTCGCATGCTTTAAAAGTTTGGGCTTAAAAACGCGCACATTGTCCTATAAGTCCCTGGCACACTTAAGGAAACCCAACATAATTGCTAGGGCTGGTTTCCTTTCCCAGTCCGGCCCTGCTGCTAGGCATGGTGTGGTAGCTCACTGTCCTATGCAGACAACAAATTATCCGTTGAAATGGCCACACAATTCTCACAGACATGCAGTTTTACTGATAAACTGTATGCCACACAAATGATAATGAGTAGAAATAAAGTTTCAGAAAATATAATTTGCACTTCACGATGGAAGGTGTCTTGATTTGATTCTATTAAAATCTTTGTTCCAATCACACTTCGGAATTACAAAATGATGTGCTTCATTTGTGCTTTCCTAACAGCAGATATATTTTGCAATATTTGTATAGTCAATGTATTTGTAATTAAAGGTTGGTGCATCTCATTCCTGAACTTTCATGAACATGAATTCTTTTGTCTCACGCGAGATTGCACCCAAGGGTAAACATTAAAGGAAACACTAGACTGGTTTCATCTGATTTCTGGTTTTCACGTTCCTGACAATGTTGGGCCACATTACCCCGGCATGGATTTTAAGCTTTATTCTAATGTTTATTTAGGCAATAATGGTGATGTTACGAAACTGGTGCTCATGTAAAGCGCTCTGATGCCCGATGTCTCGGGTCTACTTCGCTATATAAAACAAAAAATAGAAACATCAGTTGTTGGCCTATATATGTAGGAGCGTTGGCAGTCTGCCAGACTAAGGGGCCCATTATGATGGAGGATTTTCTGCATCCTCCGGGCCGGTGGAAGCCACCGCCGGCCCGGCGGATGCGGAAAATCCTCTGCGGACCCACCAAAGACCCACCGCCACATTAGGATGGCTGGTGGGTCCTGGTTTAAGACCGCTGTTTTTCTGCCGCGGTTGGCTTACAACCGTGGCGGAAAAGGCCTAATATGGTGGCGGTGTTTCTCAGACACCGCCAGCCATATTAGGATGTCTGAATTTCAATGCCTTTACACGGCGGCATGTAGTATAGATAGGAATAGAGTGTAACATCTTCCTTCCTTTACAGCCTGCCTATTCTTCAAGAATTCACGAAGAGGTTCCCACGCTCAAGACCTGTTTTTCTCCCCCTGCCTTTCCTTGTTTTGTTTCCCTGTTTTCCCCTGGCGTGCCATTCGTTACTCTAGAGTCTGATAGAGTTGGAAGTCCGTAGGGGAAGACTGTGGACTTTTCTTCAAGTTCCTGACGCTCCTGCGGAACGAGCCTGGCAACCATTACACTGCTGTGCAACTTCTTCTACTCTTAGAGCTGAGATTTCCATGAAAGTCTTATAGTCTGAATTCAGCACCTGAGCATAATAGGACGGAATGTATAAAGCTCTGTGGTTATACTGAATAAGCAGCTACCTATGTGATGCCATCTATCAATGTAATAACTGCACTTTCACAATTGCTTTATTAACCTTCCTGCTTTCTCAAATTTGCTTGAAAATGCACGATTTTTCTTCTTTTTTTTCAAAATTTTCTTGGGGGGGTAACCCCCCAAACCCCCCTTTTGGGGTTCGAGCTTGCTCGCTGCGCAAGCTCGCTATGGTGCTGTATGCAAATCACTTTGCGCCCCACTACTTTTAAATCTCACCAACTGGCCCTGCCTGTAAATCTTACTTTTAACAGGCAGACTGTCCCCAGTGTCCGCTTCATGAGTGCACCAGGTAGTCTGACTTGGAGTCAGAGAAAACATATGTCTGTAGGACTGTAGAACTTGTCTGCAGTCCTGCTGCTGTTGGTCAGTGAGGCTGCCTGCCAAGGCTACACCATCAACTGAACCATCATCAGGGTTCTGAGAAAGCAGGTCTGGGAGAGGGTCACTCTCCTCCTCCTGTCCCTCTTCTGTAGCCATGAGCAAGCCCATGTCTGCCCTGTCAACATATAATTTCAATCTGTTGACTTGAAGGGGCTCCTGGGAGTTCCAAGATCAACCAAATAGGTTACCTCTCCCTTTTGCTCAACAATAGTGTGGGGTCCGGACCATTTGTCTTGGAGAGCTGCTTGGGCCACTGGCTCCAACACCCACACTTTCTGTCCTGACTGGTAAACAGTCAGCACAGCCTTTTGGTCATGCCAGGCCTTTTGCAATTCCTGACTAGCCTCAAGGTTTTTGGATGCCTTTTTCATGTACTCAGCCATCCTGGAGCGGAGACCAAGTACATAGTCCACAATGTCTTGTTTGGGAGGTTTGAGAGGTAATTCTCATCCCTCCTTCACCAGACAAAGGGGTCCCCTTACAGGATGCCCAAACAGAAGTTCAAAAGGGATGTAGCCAACCCCCTTCTGTGGGACCTCTCTGTAAGCAAACAAAAGGCAGGGCAGCAGGATGTCCCATCTTCGCATAAGCTTTTCAGGTAAACCTTTGATCATGCCCTTTAAGGTCTTGTTGAATCTCTCCACCAGACCATTGCACTGTGGACGATAGGGTGTGGTGAACTTGTAGTTCACGCCACACTCCTTCCACATAGAAGTCAGATATCCAGACATAAAGTTTGCACCTCTGTCTGAGACAACCTCCTTTGGAAAACCCACCCTTGAGAAAACTCCCAGGAGGGCTTTTGCCACAACAGGTGCTGTTGTGGTCCTTAGGGGAATAGCTTCTGGGTATCTGGTGGCATGATCCACTACCACCAGAATAAACCTGTGCCCAGAGGCTGTTTGGGGATCCATTGATCCAACAATGTCAATCCCTACTCTTTCAAAGGGTCCCCCCACCACAGATAGTGGTATTTGGGGGGCCTTTGTGGTGCCACCTGATTTGCCACTGGCTTGGCAGGTGGCACAGGAGCGACAAAACTCCTTGGTATCCTCTGACATATGAGGCCAGTGAAAGTGAGGGACAAGCCTGTCCCAAGTCTTGTTCTGGCCAAGATGTCCTGCAAGGGGAATATCTTGGGCTAGTGTGAGAAGGAAGCCCCTGAATGCCAAAGGTATGACCAACCTCCTGGAAGCACCAGGCTTGGGGTCTCTAGCCTCTGAATACAGAAGCCCATCATCCCAATAGACTGTGTGGGTATCACTAGCATTCCCAGCAGCCTCAGCAGCAGCTTGCTGTCTGAGGGGTTCAAGAGAAGGGCAGGATATATGTTGATACCACCCATACTTTTAGCACGCAGACCATTACCACGCAATTTTTACAACGCAGGACCCTTTACCACGAATACCTTTACAACGCAATACACTACAACGCAGGTACTATTACAACGCATACCATTACAACGTAAGTATAGGTAAGTATATAATATGTTAAAATAATGTAATTATTATTAATATTTTTTTTAATTAATAATTTATTATTTTAATATTAAATATTTTAATTAATTATATTAATTTTTATTTATTAATTTGTAAATATATATGTTAAAAATACCCCTGTACCCCAAAACCCAAACCCAACCCTGAAACCTAAAAATACCCCTGTACCCCAAAACCCAAACCCAACCCTGAAACCTAAAAATATCCCTGTACCCCAAAACCCAAACCCATCCCTGAAACCTAAAAATACCCCTGTACCCCAAAACCCAAACCCAACCCTGAAACCTAAAATTACCCCTGTACCCCAAAACCCAAACCCATCCCTGAAACCTAAAAATACCCCTGTACCCCAAAACCCAAACCCAACCCTGAAACCTAAAAATATCCCTGTACCCCAAAACCCAAACCCATCCCTGAAACCTAAAAATACCCCTGTACCCCAAACCCAAACCCAACCCTGAAACCTAAAAATACCCCTGTACCCCAAAACCCAAACCCATCCCTGAAACCTAAAAATACCCCTGTACCCCAAAACCCAAACCCAACCCAAACCCATCCCTGAAACCTAAAAATACCCCTGTACCCCAAAACCCAAACCCAACCCTGAAACCTAAAAATACCCCTGTACCCCAAAACCCACACCCATCCCTGAAACCTAAAAATACCCCTGTACCCCAAAACCCAAACCCAACCCTGAAACCTAAAAATACCCCTGTACCCCAAAACCCAAACCCATCCCTGAAACCTAAAAATACCCCTGTACCCCAAAACCCAAACCCAACCCTGAAACCTAAAAATACCCCTGTACCCCAAAACCCAAACCCATCCCTGAAACCTAAAAATACCCCTGTACCCCAAAACCCAAACCCAACTCTGAAACCTAAAAATACCCTTGTACCCCAAAACCCAAATCCATCCCTGAAACCTAAAAATACCCCTGTACCCCAAAACCCAAACCCAATACCCCTAATAAATGTTTTAAAAAAAAGATAAACTTACCTATACTTACGTTGTAACGGTATGCGTTGTAATAGTATCTGCGTTGTAGTGTAATGCGTTGTAAAGGTATTCGTGGTAAAGGGTCCTGCGTGGTAATAGTTTCGTTGTAAAAGTATTTCGTGCTAAAAGTTGCGTGGTAACAGTTACATACCGAAGGGCAGTCCAACAACTGCACCTGCCTCAGATCTGCCCTGGAGGGTCCCACTGTCCCAAGAAACTCAACCTGATCAGGCTCAAGCTCTTCTAGGACAGTTTCCTCCTGCGTCTCACAATCAGCTTCCTGAGAAGGCTGATCCTCTTGGTGAGGTAAGGGGGAAGGCACTGCCTTAACCCTACTGCTTCTCCTCTTGATAGGCAACTGGTCCATTATTTCAGGATCCAGGGCCTGTTCAGTGTTGCAATTTTTGACCTGTGACCTGGTCACAGCAAGGACATCTCTGCATGAGTCCTATACTCCACTTCAGACCAGACTGAAGATTCTAGGTCATTGCCAAGCAAACATTCTACAGGGAGGTCTGAACTAACAACAACTCTTTTGGTGACATTGCTTGCATTAGTCACTAGGTAATTGTCACCTAGTATTATTTGTCCAGGGTCCCCAAAGCTGGGTGTCACCATTGTGACACTAGCACATGTGTCCCTGTGGGACTGAACCACTTTGTTATTAATTAAAGGAGTCTGTCTGTACTTGCCCAAGTTACTGGGGCTCACAGTAGAGGACATAGCCATGTCCACATCACAGATAAGAACAGCTTGAGTTGGTATTCTGACTAGACCAGAATCCACCTCAGTTCCCAGGGTTAACCCTACTACACCCTTCTGTTCAGAACCACCACTATTAGCTGTACTAGGGGGGACAGTTGCCTTCGGGGCAATGGTGGCTGGAGCTGACTCCTTCTTGGTGCAATCACTTGTCCAGTGAGTATTTTCCTTACATACTTTGCACCATGGTTTCTTAGGACCTTCTTTCTTTTTTGCAGGTTGGTAACCCCCACCATTAGAAGCTTTTTGGGGACCTTGAGAAGACTTCCGGTCTTTTGCTTTCTCCCCACCCTTTTGGTCTTGCTTCTTCTGATCACCACCTTGGTTCTGTACCTTCTCCTTCACCCTGGTTCTGACCCATTTGTCTGCTTTCTTTCCCAATTCTTGGGGAGAGGTCAGATCAGAATCAACCAGGTGCTGATACAATAACTGGTTCTGACAGTTGTTAAGAATTTGTTCTCTCATAATCAAATTATACAATCCTGTATAGTCATTGACCTTACTGCTCAGTAACCAGCCTTTCGGAGCCTTAGTAGCACAATCTACAAAGTCAGTCCAGTCCTGAGTCTGTGTCTTTTGGGTGTCTCTGAACATCAACCTATACTGCTCAGTGGTTAAACCAAACCCAACTACTAGAGCACACTTCAGGACATAGTAGTTGTCAGCGTCCTGTTCATTAACTGTCAGGAGATTGTCTCTGCCTTTATCTGAAAAGGAGAGCCACAAGATTGCTGCCCACTGACTTTTGGGTACCTGCTGTACTTTGCAAGCCCTCTCCAAAGCAGTTATCCATTTGTGGATGTCATCCCCAACCTGATAGGGAGGGACAATCTTGTTCAGGTTTCTAAGGTCATGAGACCTTTCCCTATCTCTAGGAATTATGCTGCCACCAGTGGGCTCTAGCCCACACAATATTCTCTCTCTCTCAAGAGCCAGGGTCTCTTTTGCAAGGGCAACTTCTTGCCTCTTGATTCTAAGCTTGGATTCCCTCATGCTAGCCTTATGCTCTCTTCTCTGAGGGGAAGTAATTCTCCCTAGAGCTGAGGCATGGGCCCTACTGAGTCATCAGAGTAGTTGGACTCACTGGAGAGTGACCTTCCTCTTCTGTGCTCAGGGTTAGGCATACTTGGGGGTCTGGTTGGATTCTTCCTCCTCCAGTCCCAACTAGTCCTAGGTTAACCTGGTTCAGTTCCCTGACTTCTACCTGGTTAGCAACCACATCATCATTAGAATCCTCTGGGTTCTCACCAGTGGGATCTTCTGTTGAGGGCTGGCCCCCCTCTGTACTACCTGTTTGATCTGGGTTGGATGCCTTTTCTACATCATACTCCACTAAAATATCTACCAGGTGGTTAAAGGTTGGACTCTGTCCTTGTCTCAGATGTCTGGCTGTACACAGGCTTCTCAATTCATGAAAAGTGAGTGTGTCATATTTAGAAGGTGCCCTGGGAGGGTCAGCTTCTGGCAGAGGCCCACTAAGCCCTGTATCCAAGGACATTTTCTAGTGAGGTGTGGTGTGTGCACCTACCTACACTAAATGTTTTCCTACTAGAACCTCTCTAGGAGTTGTAGTCAGGGTGTGCTAGGCCCTTACCACCTACAACTGCTAAGTTCAGTAGAATTTATGTATTATAAGAACTTGATTTATATGTACCTACAGGTACCTTAATGTGATCTTTCAAATGATATCTAAAGATTATATAGTAAAACAACAGCATGCTCTTATCACATCCGCTGCACACCAATGTGAGAACTTAGCCTGGCATATGATGTCCACTATTCTAGTGGGCACCTTGCACCAGTCTAATCGACCCTTATTGATGATGGTTGTAAAGTCAACCTTATAGACAAGCTATCCTAGTAGTAGCAGCATGAACCAGCAGTCATAGGCTAAGACTTCAGAGAGCATGTGAAGCAAGCTGTTTTACCTATTATAATCCCTTGAATACCAAATGAAAGGACACCACACAAGGTATATACCAAGTATATATGTATTTGTTTCTAACACAACCCCTCTGCACTCTTTATGAGGTCAGAGGTCAAAGTACATCATAAGTTACTCAATTAGCATATGATAAGTTGCACATATACGGTTATGCCCTAGGGGCCTCAAAAACCATATACTAATAAAGTGGTATAAGAACCACGTGAGAGTTAGACAGCAGGCCTAGGCCCTGTAGAATCGCTGGGACTACACTAAACACCCAAAGGTTAGGAAGTAGGAGGCCCACGGGAGACGCGTGCAGTGTCTAAACACAGTCGCGAGTTACCATTGACTTATAATGGGAAACAAAGAAGTTAGAAAGTTACTGTTTAAGGGCACTTCCGGATGGACTAGGATAGAACCCTTTTAAACTAGGACACTTCGAGAGTCAAGACCCATGGGAGCACCAGAGTACTCGTGTTACCTCACCCAGGGAAGCCGGGTGCACAGGTGTCTTTTCGTGTCGGGTTTCGTCGTCGTTTTCTATGGAGATCTGCAAAGAAGTGCTGCAGGCGACCAGAGGAAAAGTGTCCGGGTAGATCCAAGGGTGGATCGGCGATGTGAAGAACCTGAAAGCAGAGGGGACACAAGCCAGTGACCAGGAAGGAACCAGGAAGGAACCAGGCGATGTCACATGCTTGAAGGTGAAGAAGGTGAGTTAGTCACTTCAGCTACGAGGTCCAGGAGGCATCGATGATGACCAGGTGCTGGATTCGAGCTGTCCAACAAAGGATCTAGTTGACTGCGGTGTCGGTATCCAGATTGGACCCAACAAGCCTTGGCAAACACAACCCATGCAGGATGTCGTGATTGGCTTTGTTGCAGACCAGCAAGGTCTGTGGCGCTTCTCCTTTGAAGGGAAGCTGGAGCAAGCCTGGAGCAATCAGGAAAACAGTTTAGTTTAAAAGAAAAGTCTTCGGGGGGCTCACTGGCCAATGGGCTAGCAACTGGGAAGACACATCAAGCTGAAATGCAAGAGCAGGCCCAACCCGGCACTCGTGGAGTGTGGAGGGCTGAGCTTCGGTGCAAATGGAGCTCGGGTCTGGGGCTTCTCGTACCCCAATGCACAACTGCGAGTATACCTTGGCAGTTGAGCAGTTAGCAAAATGCAGGATGTCCAGGGTGTCCGGTCCCACATCTCTCGTGTCTGCCACGGGTCTCAGCTTTGCTGTGGATGTGGGTCGGAGTTAGAGAAGTCTGAGAGTCCAGTTCTTGTGTCACTGAGTCTTCGGGTTCAGGCGGAAGCATCGACAAAGCAGACCGGCAAGTTTGCACAGGGTGGTCACTCCTTGACCACAAAGGACATGTCTTCCATCTTCTAGGCAGAATAGAATGTCGAAGGTCCAAGAGTTCGGTATAAACATTTCTTTCCAGGATGAAAGTCCTGGGAACACAGCTCCTATACTTATACTAAGCTAAGGGGCTGGATTACCTGCCTAGGTCCCTCCTATGGGTGGACCTGGGAAGGGGGTGGTTATACCCCTTTCCCTTTAACCAGTTTCGTGCCAGAGCTGAGGCGGGAGTGCCCCAGCAACTGGTGTGAACCGGGCTATGCATGAAGCACCTTGTGTGCCCCAGGCAGTGTCTCAAAAAGCATCTGCTGATGCAACCCTCCCTGTCCCAATGCACATCTGCCTGTCTGGGGAGGTGCTGGCACCTCCCTGGACAGGAAACCTATTGTCCAGGCCTCCCCTGCCGGAGTTTCGTCCAGCAGCAGGAGGCCAGACTTGTGTCTGTGGCAGCAGCATCCATTTTGTGATGCTGGGGCTCTGTTTAACTTTAACCCGGTAATGCAGTAACATACATGTCTTTTACCTCTAGAAGGGTGGAATGCTAGCCCTGCCGCCAGAATTGGCGGGGGTGGGATTATTCCAAAGTGTTTGACACCTTACACAACATGTTTTGATAAAGCCAAACCAAAGTTAGCATTAACCGCGAGGATTATAATGCACTTAAGAGTATATGGTATGTCTATATCATAGAACAGCTGGAACAGCTATAAGGAGATGGTTCCGAAAGCTGCAGAGAGGTGCAGCTCATGCTAGGGCACCCTCTCACATAAAACCAAGCACTCTGCCTCCAGGATTGTCGGGGCCTACCATAGGAGTGACTTATAGTTGCATATGTGTCTATATATAAGGTGGATATAGGTATATTATATCTAAGTAAGGGGTGATTACACCACCTTACCCAAGCTGAGTGATCAGCCTGTGGTGTCAGTTGGGAGGGCCAGCCAGGGGTGGCATAATACATGCTGCAGCCCCTGGTAGGCCTTGGATGCACCTATGTCCTGGGTACCTATGGTACACTATACAGGGGCTCACAAAGGTGACCCAATACCCAATCTGGTATGTACCTAAAGTACATGGTATCAATTTAGAGAGAGAACAGCTGGGCTGTGGGTCTGATTAGCAGGCCCACAGCCACACTAAAGTAAAAAAAACAGAAAATCACAGAAAAAAGTGGGGGTGACCATAGGAAGCAGACCCTACTCTCCTACATAATCCCTTGTATTTTATAGTCACACAAACTCTTCAGTTCAGAGGAGACGTTAAGTTTGTGGAGAGCTTAAATGCTGCTTGAACAGTGGCTTTGAGATTTTGACGGCTATGCTGCACGAATTATGCAAAATAACTCATATGAACTACAATTTCCAAGATGCTATGGGACTCTCTTGAGACTTGTGGCAGCCATCTTGATCCTTTGGGTATATTTCCCCCTGTTGTATGGAGTTCCTTGCTAGGCAGTTGATCTTCATGTTGTTGAAGTCACAACCATTAGCGCCAGGAGTTGGTCTCTTTGTGTCTTCACGTTAGAGTGACTCAGGATCTTGTACAGAGAGAAGCATATCATATAACACTGTAGATGTGAACTTTATACTACAATTCTCCGGTTTTGTGGTATGAACTCTATACTGGTCTCATCAGATTTTTTTTATTTCAAACTTTACGCTGGAGCCATCTTGTCGAATTCTATAAACTCATTACTGCAGCCATTTTAGGCCAACAATCTTATTGTATAGACTTTGTTACTTCACTTGAATTATATGTGGCTGAAAGGTATGGTGGAGACGTGATTGCATTTGATGAGGAGTAAATCGTGTAATACTGAATGTATATGTATTATGTTACAGATAATGGCCTATATGAATTTAGGATTATTAATATCACAGATTTACCTTTCAATCTGCCGAAGGTAGTTATAGGGACTAGAACAGATTGTAGCCTAGGTTATTCTATGTAGTGTTTCGAAAGATTATACTTTCCTTTCAGATCTACGCAATCATAGCGTTGTCAGAAACCTCAGAGAGTGTGCAATGTAGAGCTTATTACAAGTTATATCATATGTAGGGCTCCGAGTTTTCCGTTTTTGCTGACTTTTACAGCTAAATATATAGAGAAAACTATTTATTGTCCTGTCTGCATTTATTTTTAAATACAGAAAATATAGAAAACAAGCCTTCTTTGGTTGAATTTTTCTACTGCCAATTAAGAAGGTGTACAGATTGAGAGGTAGGAGATATGCAAAAAGACAATACATTTCCTAATTAAGCTAAATTTAGTGCAGGTATTCATTTATTTATGCTATTCTACAACGTAAGTGTTTTCAGATAACGCTATTTCACAGTATACTGCTGAAACCTATTGGACATTCAAGTGCGGGTATACATTTATAAATCAAATAAATGTGGAAGAATGCCCATTGCAGCTTCATTTATAGAGAAAACATAAAATAAAATGGATAAATACAGAAAAAAAGAACAGAAAATAAATATGGATAAATACAGACGGAAATGTCGAAAAAAGAAATACCATAAAACCGGGAGCCTTAAACATTTGGCAAAGTCGATTCAGTGAATTGTAATCTTGCTAAACTATGATGCAAAAGAGTACTAGATATCCACACCTCTACAGCTCATTTTGAAAACAACAGGAAGATCAGGCGAGTTGAAGGTATCCGATGTCTCTGTTTTTTAGGTCGAGGACCGTCGCACTGCGTAGCAGTGGGTGGACCCGAGATTTAATGTTTCTTAGAGGGAGCTTGGAACCCGCCCCTCTTCTCCATTGGCTGTCTTCCTAAACGGAGGCCAGCCATTGGAGGAGAGGGGTGTCACTCCCTTTAAGCCCCGTCTTTTTTGGATTCGGGGGCGTGTTTTTTAGGTTCTTTCTATCTGTGACGTCATCCGTCACTCACCCAAAAACACGCCCCCGAATCGGAACATTTTTGAGCTTTGCGGCAGCCATTTTGTTGGCAGGAACAGCCCCGCTGACACTCCAGGTAAATCACTTGTCCCTTCCTCCTACCACGGGTCTTCCCTCTTTCTTTTAACCTATCCCACATTTCTCCTTTCTCTTCTGCACCATTTCCATTACCATGACCACTTACCCCTCCGCTCACTCTCGTCTTTGTTTCCCGCCCTCACCACAGGACCCTCACCACGGACGGTGAACTCCTCTCCGCCAAACACAAGGTGAATTATTTAATGAGGAGCCCAGCGCCCCGCGCCGCCGCCTGATGCAGCAGCGCGAGGCAGAGGAGGCTCGCGCTCGCCCCCGCTCGCGCTCGCCTCTCGCGCTGCACAAGAGACATGCTTCTCATTCCAGCAGCTTGGAGGGAACGGGAGCAGAGCCACGGAGCAGGCATCAGCGCTTCGTTGCATCTAATTGGACTGCCAGTCCGCATCACTGTAGGAGAAGCAGGGGAGATATTAAAAGATGATGAGGCGCTGCCTCCAGATATTGCTTTCATTTGTCCAGCTCTCCATAATAAGGCAAGAGCTGAAACGAAGAGTCAATCATCCGGGGTTCAAGGGCAGAGTTTCCACTTAGACGCTTTCCCGCCCTTTTATACCAAGAATGTATTTTCGTCCAAGGCCGACTTTTGGAAATGGGTGAGCTGGGACCAGGGTGCCCAGATTTAGAGGGGGTGCACGTTTGGCTGACCTTCTAAGCTGCCTTGAATGATCCCTTCATTCCGGGACGCTGGTTCAGTTCATTACCTCTCGGATGTCTATACAATCGTATTTTCTTTACTTCCCTTAGCCTCCCTTCAAGTGATGAGACAATGGCAAATGTGTGTTCGCAGGCCGCTCTCTGCTCGGAGATATTCAGCGGCATTTGTGCCTTTCAGCCACTCCTAGATTTCAGCCAAAAGCGCTCTGCATGTTGGGACATGTAGTTCCACACGTGTAATGCAAATAGTGGCGCTACCATCCCCAGAATGCTGTTGCCTGCCTAAGAGTGAATTGGTGATTCCCTTGTGGGTAGAAGCACAAGGGTAGAAGCATTTTTTTAGAATTCAAATCTCTTTGAACAGCACAGGGCGCCGTGCACCAGGTTGTCTATAATTGGGCACACAGAGTTTGTTTCTCCCTTGCTTCGTTCCTACGGTAAAGCGCTCTGATACCTGCGGGTCTAGCCAGTGCTATACAAGGGTGAATGCCAATGTCGAGGAGCCCCGTTGCTGTGCTTGCTCCCCTTCCCCCCGGCTGTGCTTGCTCCCCTGCCCCCTGGCTGTGCTTGCTCCTCTGCTCCCTGGCTGTGCTTGCTTCCCTGCCCCCTGGCTGTGCTTGCTTCCCTGCCCCCTGGCTGTGCTTGCTTCCCTGCACCCTGGCTGTGCTTGCTTCCCTGCACCCTGGCTGTGCTTGCTTCCCTGCACCCTGGCTGTGCTTGCTCCCCTGCCCCCTGGCTGTGCTTGCTCCCCTGCCCCCTGGCTGTGCTTGCTCCCCTGCCCCCTGGATGTGCTTGCTCTCCTGACCCCTCGCTGTGCTTGCTTCCCTGCCCCCTCGCTGTGCTTGCTCTCCTGTGTGTGTGTGTGTGGCCCTGGGTGTGTGTGTGGCTCTGGGTGTGTGTGTGGCTCTGGGTGTGTGTGTGGCTCTGGGTGTGTGTTTGGCTCTTGGTGTGTGTGTGGGGCTCTGTGTGTGTAGGGGGGGCTCTTTGTGTGTGTGTGTGTCTCTGTGTGTGTGTGTGGCTCTGCGTGTGTGTGTGGCTCTGTGTGCGTGGCTCTGTATGTGTGTGTGGGTGGCTTTGTGTGTGTGGCTCTGTGTGGGTGTAAATGCAATAGGTAATGCATTTGCGAGCGATAAAGCTATTGGCATTGTAAATGACAATGCCATTTATTTAACGATTAAGCTATTGGCAATGTAAATGACAATGCCATTTATTTATGATTAAAAAAAATGTCATGAGCAATGCCAATAGCTCTACCTCTAATAATGCCGAGACCATTGCATTGTAAATGCTTGTTTCTCTCTCTTGCCCCATTTCCTTGATCTGCTGCATACTGACATACTAATCCTTTTCATGGTTACTAGTAGGTCCAGGGAAGTGTGGATATGTGCTTTGCTCCTGTTGTTCCTAATTACCAGCTAAGTGCACACATGTTAGAATCTCTGCGGGGCACAGTCTTTGCAACTTAACTGTGGGCCAGTGCAAGCAACTAATGTATTTTCCTTTTTGTTCTTAAGATGAGTTTCTGAGAACTGCTGTTTCCACTGGAGTATTGTTCACCTAGAGTAGTGTGATTGATCAAACTGGGATTTACTACATCTGTGACAACAGAACCTGCATTTGGAATGGTTACCTGACATCTATTGTGCATGTACATGTATTTATATAGCGCAAATCACCGACACGGTATCTAAGCGCTTGCTTAGGGAACCCGTCCTGGTATTCCCCTGTGAGATACCCCGGCAGGGTATCCACAAGGTGAAAGCCAGGCATCCCGCCGCGAGGGGCCGAGGTGGAGATTAGGCAAGCTATTGCCCAGAGTCGCAGAGTGTGACCCCGTGAGTCGAGTAGGCACCGGAGCGAGAATTATCGAGTCCGTGGAATTTTAGAGCCCGAGACCCGCCGAGGCGGGGAATCGAACCCTGGTCCACGGCTGATCTCAGCTTCCGGGTCTGCCGCCTCTAACCACTGAGCCACACTTCTCCACATCATCCTGGAGACCAATGTATTGTAAAGTTAGAACCCTATGTACTTCTGGGTTGATAGGTGGCTCACTAAGGTAATTTTATTATGGTCTCTCACGTGACTTTCCTGTGCTCTCAAACCATAGTAGAGATATTTTAAATCCCTTTTTGGGAACCGACAATATTTTCTGGAGTCTTCCAACGGTTCCCATCCTGATTATCAAGTCCCTTTAAGATATCTCTAATATGTGCTATCCAAGGGATTTTAAGTGCCTAACTGGTTACACAGTACCTGTCATTAGACCTTCAATTATTCCTCTTTCTACTTTGCAATTGAAAAAGAAAAGAGAAATTTCATAGACCGCAAGCTTCTTTGCATAATATATTTCTAAACTATGGAACAGGTCCCTCGGTGAATGACCTAGTAGAGTAGCAAGTGTGCTGGCGGAAGTAGTCAATTTTATTGTTAATGAGTCTGCAGAATAGAATGTCTCTTGATTTTACACCAGCTGCACATGTAGTGTCTGTTCTATTGTAGGGGTTGAGTGAATAATCGATATTGCAGACAACTCCTTGGAGATACAGAAGAAAATTACTAACATTCAACATCGTTTTACATACTGTCTTATAAAGTTACATACTGTTGATGACGAATTTAGATGGTGGGGCCTATGGTCCGGGTTACAAAGTGTATTTAGAGATTGCGGTATAAAGATATTAAAAGTGATCCTTATCATTATTTTTTTCCTTTTATTTGCATGCGTCCATGAGCTTGGATTGTTTCAAAAAAGAATTGTAGCAGAGGCAAGGGATTTCATCTTGCAGAGATTTCTCGCTGACATATCTTGATGACTTTAATTAAACATGTGATGTAATAGTGTTTTTAAAACTACTGAAACCGGTTAACTGGAAGCTCCCACCTGGGAGCTGAGATGATGGGAGCGCATTTGGCATCCAAGCTGTGATTTTTCAAAAACGGTTGTATCGCTCTGATGAACTCATCTGAGCACCTGCTTTTTACAATATTGAAACTCTCAGACATTTGAGTGATTCTATAAACTTCTGTACTAGGGTATAAATGTGATACTTTTAGGGGGGTGGGAGCGCACGTTGGGGCGTGTCTGGTGCGCTCCCACCCCCCTAAAATTATCAAATTCTTGTGAGCTGACGAGCTCGGGAGCCTGCGCCTTCATGCTGTGAGTGGAACTGGTCCTGAGAGATGAGGCAGCATGCCCTGCTACCTATGAACTTTGCTTTTTTCCCCTACTGACGATTGAGGAATCATGAAACACGTGTCTAGGGATACGAATTGAAACTAATAATACAGCACTGGCTATGAACACTTTGAAATGAATTGAGCGAGAAATAATGAACTACATGAACCATCATGCAAGAGGTAATTAAGTTGGGGCGTGTCTGGTGCGCTCCCACCCCCTTAAAAGTATCAAAAACTAGGGTATAAATGTGTCTTGTGCCTAACCCCAGAGAGCTGATGCTAGTAGACACTCCACTATGTTTGTCTGTGATTTGCAGCTTTTAATATGTACATTTTCAGACTCAACCGAAACCTGTAGCAGAAATGTTCTTTTACACTTAATAAATATACGCTCAAATGCATACAGCATATTTGTGTTGGTGCAAGGATTTTAGATTCCCTAGGCGGAGTGGCACTTTGACACTTCATCCGCTGGCAATGGGCCATATTTGACTCTTTTGTGATCAATCTGGTACTGTCAGAAAGCACTACTCTTCTACTCTTGATCTAATGGAGGCGTTGCACTCTTCTGACTCTGCCACTGACCACATACAATAGAACTATGAGAGACAATAGAAGAAACAGGCAAGGAGGAATGAGATGAGAGAGAAAACAGACATACTAGATACCAACACCCTGACCTGTCACTCTTCTAGTCTCTGACATTGCCAAGTCAATGTTGGTTTTTAAAGACAATAGGACATTTCTTAGTCACCTGCGAGAAAGTTCCACATCTATCCTTGCTGTGGTAAAGACATGCCTGAAATGTATCCCTATGTAACTAACTATCTATGTTCTGGTTTAAAGCTAATTTTCTTGAAACCGAAGCATACCAAGTGATGTATATGTTCCCTAATCCTTCTCCATTTGAAAGGAAATGACCTCAAGCGTCTTAACTATGCACTCTCACATAAAGGTAAGCCTAGTTTCTATTTGACTCTTGTGCAACTGCAAACTAATTAACAGGCCTTAATATGCTGTGGTTCCTATCATGAGCAATCAATATATCACTTACTCAGGACTTCTTGTACTTTATGCATATTTACATGTACATACCATTTGTAGCCGTATCATGATGTGAGAATTCTTCCTGTCCCTTCACTAGATCAAACCCCAAGTTCAAATTCAAACAATTCCTAAGGTCTATAACAATGCTTAAACTCAATTATTCTAAATAATTCAAGGGTTGTTTCTTAACAAGACTTGGTTTTCAAAACATTTCTACGTACCCACAAAAAACTGTTTTCTGTGAAGCAAATATTCTTCGCAAGATGAAATCCGTAATCCAAGTGGCAAGGTGACAGAAACAGTGTAGCACGACTGCCTAAAAAGGGCACCATGAAATAAATGTCAAGTTATGATTGATGATCCAAGATGGCCACCAGGGTCTCCAAACAATGTGAGAGTTCAAGGACTACTGGGAAATGTGTGTCTTTTGGGAAATGTGATTCGCCATTGGTGCGCTGTCGCGTAGTGTGTTCTCCACATACACAAAGCCTCTTACTTGGCAGCGCTGACAGTCGCTGAACACCACCAGCCTTTCCTTCTCTACAATGTACTTGGTGCAGCTTAGAATTTTGCACCATGTGCCTCCCTAGCCAGAAAACTTAAGACAGGCTTCCCTATTTAGCTTCTGACAGGTGGTCTCTGGCTGTGCCCCCTACTCTACTGGTCCCCTGGACTGCTGTAGGCTCTTCCCAAATGCCCGAGCCAGAGCTGCTGATCTTGAAGCTGGAGAATCTGGTCTGAGTCTCTGCATTAGTTAAACATCCTGTGATTCTGGGCAAATCACTTAGGGGCAGATTTACGTTTCCTGGCGCATCCCTGCAAATCAGTAGGGATGCGCCAGGAAACTTGCGACACATATCTCAATCCTTGCGCCACCACGGATGCGCCGCATTGTAAATGCGGCGCATCTTGGCGCAAGGAAATGCAGATGCGTGTCGCATCTGATGCCGTAACGTTGGCGCAGTGCTGGAGTTGTGTCCCAGGCGCAACGCAACTCCAGCACTGTGCCAACCCTGCCTATGCCTAACATGGTGCGTCAAGCCTTACACCTGCTTTAAGCAGGCGCAAGGTTTTCACGCATCGAGGTCGGAAAAGTGACTGAGTGAAATCTTGTAGGTTTCACTCAGCCACTTTTCCGAAGCGTTCCTGCGCCGGAACGCCCACCCCAGCACCAGAACGCCCACATGAAACCTGACGGAGGTTTCATGTGGTGCAGAGCTTTACAACGTGATGCATCTCCCTGGATGCGTCATGTTGTAAATACCCCGCAGCATGGCGCTGGCTTTACGCCGCCGCTGCGTCACAGAAGTGACGCAGCGGCAGTGCAAAAGTGGCGTGCAGGTTTGTAAATCTGCCCCTAAATCTTCCTGTGCCTACCATAAATAAATATGTCCTTATGTAATGCAACTGGTGCTCATGCAAAGCGCTGCAATACCTTCGGGTCCAGTTCGCGCTATATAAATCTGCGAAAAAAAATGTCGCTTCCAATTTTTCCAGCACCATTACATCCTGTAAAGAGGTGATATGTAAGTAATGGTTTGCAACCACAACTGGTGTCGTATAACATTGATACATGTAACACGTAATTGCAGACACCCTTGCACATCTCTTCTATCTTCTAAACCTCAAGAAGTCACAAAGGGCACACTGCGAGTCAGAAAAACATTTATGGCTTGTGGTTTTGCTTTCGCAAAGTTTCTGATTCTGTAAATTAAAATCTTTTGGACAAAAAAAACACAATTTAATTCATCAAGCCCTTATTCTTTCTTTGGTTTCTGCATTAAATTAACATTTTTACAATTTAAAGACGTGACAGCAGGCTTTCGCCAGTGTTTAGCTGTGTGCGTAGCTTTACAGGTACAAGGGACCTCCGTGAAAGGGCTGCCTCACGGTCACCACACCCAGCTTTGGTAAACATACAAAGCTCAGCCCTGTCAGACTTCCCTGCTCGGCGGATGACGGTTTATTACTTATGAACTTGGATTGTCTTCAAAAGCCGTTTCCCAGGCAGGTGAAGCGTTACACTTAAAAGAAGCCAGCGGGCAATGTTTTTCTTGACCTTTCTGAAGAAGAGTCGCGTCCCTCATGTGTTACCGGCTGGCGATTCTAGTCAGCCGAAAGGAGGGATGTCAGCTTTCTCTCTCCCCCGCCCTCACTCCCCGCTTTCTTTCTCTCTCATGCTCTCTCTCTCCCTCTCTTTCTCTGGCACTCTCTCTCTCTCTCTCTCTCTCTCTCTCTCTCTCTCTCTTTATCTCTCTCTCTCTTCTTTCACACTTCCTTTCCCCTAGCCACAGTCAGGCACCAGATAAACAAGGATGTCTGGGCACTTTTCCAGCCTGCTGAGTTCCAGTGTCTGCCTCTTCAGTGGCACGCATCCATGCATTTATTTCATACACGTTCAGTTTCTAAGTTAATTTAGCTTGTTGTTGCTCTAGCTTGTTGTTGCTCAGAGTATATTTCATTAAAGTGCATATTGCAGACGAAGACGAAAATGTATCTGGTTTTTAACCTAAAAGGTGTTACTATATCGGTATGTTATTGGTAAGAATCAATTACTATATTAAAGTTTTGTTTAAAAATCTTACATTATTTTGTTCTTGTTAACCATTACACAAAAGAAGTAAAACACATACTGGCAACCAGTGTTGGATTGGGATTAAAAATCGGCCCAGGCACGCTAAAAAACACAATGGCCCACATTTGCATATTGTCTTTCTGCAAAACACTGCTTTTGGCGAAATTTTATTTGAAAAAAGGGGGGGTAAAGAAAAATGCACGGTTTAGTTCACACTGGTGAAGCACACCTGAAAACAAGCGAGGCTCCTTCTGCTCCAGCCCCCGCTCAATATGCATACATTAATGGGCCAGCCCAGTAAGAGAAAGGGAGTGACACCTCTGTCCGTTGATAAAAGGGAGGTAATGGACGCCCACCTGCCTCCAGAAAGGCCACTCAGGGCCCAACTAGGTATTCGAACAATGCAGAAAGCACTCAAATCGGCCCCCGAGACTGCTCAAAAAAGCAGCCCACAGCTGAAACTGGACACCGGCCCCTCGGGCATTGCCCGAGTGCCCGCATTACCAATCCGACCCTGCTGGCAACATCCTCAGGTTAGCCTATTTACCCCTAGCCCATCCAATTTCCCATGGAATTGAACTCAGCAGCTCTGAAACTCACCTGCGTATAAAAAACACTCCTCCTGGCGCATAATGTACTTCATTTTCATTCTTAATTTTTGAAATTAGGAACTGAGCTAAAAAAACACTAAACCCTTAATTCCTCACAGAATCTCCAGGGATCCCACTACCTTCCCAACTAGAGCCATCTTTATGCCAGTTCAGTTCTGACTTCGAATATTGTGTGCAGTACCCAAAAAACTCCACTAAACATGGGTGGCACTACAACATAAGTTCCCAAGCTGATGAGACTTTGTTCTCAGCCATCTTTCTTAGCTTATCAGGGGTGTAATTTGCTTCTAAAGAGTGCTTATGCACGTTAAAGAGTGCACAGAGCCATTCCTCCTCAGTAATCATGATTCCAGCCGCTGTTCCTACTTACCTACTATTGCCATACAATCAATCGTCACATTAAAATATGAGTTTGGCACTTATAATTCTCAGAGATATTGCCTTTCCTAAATTACCGTTTAAAAACCAGTTTAAAAACTTACCATGCTCCACTATCTTATTTTTGTAGCCCAAATAATGTCTTAGTTACAAAAACTGAAAAAAAACAACCTCATGCCCAGATCCCATTACCCTTGTAAATAGTAAAGAAACCTCCAACTTTTCTGCATTTGGCCATGTTCCAGAACTCGACACATCACAGATCTCAGAGACAGAATCAGTTACCTTAGGTGGTAGATTTAATTTGTTTCACCATTGTGGCTAGGCCATCCCTTTTATTTTCAACTAAGCTTTCTGCCTAATGGGTACAAGTCTGGCGCTCGAAGTATGATCTTTTTGAAAACCTTGGGGTTCTAGTACAAAACAAAAAACTTTGTCATCTGTTTTATCACACAAATTAACAGCCCCTGTGCCGTAAAACAAAATAATCTTTCAAATACTGTATAGTTAAAGCCAAGAAATAGTCCTCCATTTCCAGGAGAACCCGATCCCTTTATCCAAAGCTCCAGTAAACTCTATGTTTTCCAGCCTAGATTAAAGCCCCTATTAACTTGATCTAATTTAGAAAACAAAAGGGAACTAAGGTATGCAACGGGTGATTGAAAATGAAAGATACTGAAGTAGTCTAACCATTTTTATTAGACTTTTCCAACCCACCGGAGACAGAAGGAGCGAATGGCAAGCTGTTCATTTTTTTTCTTTTTTCCACACAAGGGTGTTAGGGTTGTATTTACACAGGTCCTGCAACCAATTATTGGCCACCCCTAGATTGCTGACTGGTTTAGAGCATTATCACCTTTAAAGATATTCATTTAGAATATATTCACTGGAGTTCAGAAGTACTACTTCTGTTTTTGATGTTTTGTTCATATAGCTGGATACCTTTGCTGAAGCTTGATAGTTGTTTTCATTTATGATTATGTGTATTTGTTTTTCAGACAGGTTCCTGAACAATAAGCAAGCACTGGCAAAGTCATTCGATCTGACTTTAATGTACCATTGTGTGTAAATGTTGTTTATATGTGTTACGTGCACAAATGGTGTTTATTACTACATTATTAGATCAATGATGGGGGACAAGTTGCAAAAAGGACATTTTCCTGTCCTGAGATGAAGACCTGAATGACTGATGAGTGTACTGTTCAATTGTAATATAGTCTCATGTATGTTCCATTGGAAGCACTTCTTGGGAGTCCTAATCAAACTTCAAACAGACAACAGCACAATGTAAGAGAGTAATACTCTGTATATTTGAAAAAAGTGGTAAGAATGTGTCTTGCATACAGCTATGCTGTCGAGCTAGACTGAATAACCCTGTGTACAAAACATAGAAAATTAGTAGAATAATTGCATATGTTTCTCTTTCATTCAACCATTATCAGAAGTAACTTGAATTATCAATAGAAATGCAGGCAGCTGTCAGTTTAAACCAGCAAGTGGTGACGAAAATGGCTGTTGTACAACCATTGAGCCAGTAAGAAGAACTATGGTGTTAGCACAATAAATGTTTGGAGCAAAATCCAGCAATATCTCTTCCTGTTACCACCGTACATTAGTTGTCACAACACTGTTCATTAAGACACGTGACCCACATTACGAGCAACACTTAATAAAGGTTTTTGCCCACATTTATATAACAAGACCTGCAGTAATATCGAAAGCATGGGGATTCCGGTGATAAATCAAATCATGTGGTCAAACATGGTGCAATTTGTCCCCGCAAAAAGCCTGGATATTTAGAAATATGTGAAAAATTGCGGTGGTAACTCCAATGTAAGCATGTTCTTCACCTTTCCATAGGGAGTTTACAGAGGATCACTAATACTCCCAATGTATTGCTATACCTCTGAATTACAGATGTGGTAGCCTTCATTCTGGGTTAATATTTTTTTTAAATAAAAAACAATGATGAACAATGATTTTTATGTTGGATCCGATATGCAAATGCTGAACTAATATGATTAGAGTTGAAACACGTTTAATATGATATATAGAAGTGTGTTTATTCATTTTTTTCTTTTTTTAACAACACATTTTATTTGGGTATTTTGCAATATGTAGGGGCAATGACCCCACAAAGACATTGTAGTGTAGTTCCTATATTCCCAATAGGCTCTGCGCATTGGAATAATATAAACAGCAGTGTAGACGTAGGACTGAGGTCGACTAGGTCTCTACTGACTATATTAGACTTAATTAGTTTTGCCAGCTAGCTCAGAGGTCACTAGAAAATTTCTCGAATAAACAAGGAAGAGTGTATCTCTATAGTCGTGTGAAAACAATAGACAGCTATTTTACTCAGTCAATCGTGCATACTTAGTTTCACCAGAGTGCAGAGAAATAGGGAGACGGGCGTTTTCAATAAAAGGTGTTTTATTTATTGAGCAGTCTTCTTTCTCATGCAAGGGAAATGAATTGCCACAATTGCAATACTTAACATAAAGTAAAGTGCGTACAGTAAAAAGAGTATTATGAAATATTACTGTAAAAGCATTGATATGGTTTCTTAGCCATATGATACTTTAAAATGGATAAAATATATACATACATAAATACATTGACTAACGTACTCAACTGGTGCTTCTAATCTACGCCTACCCCGGTGTACCTGACCTAAGCCTAATACATGGGAAGGAGTAAGTAAGTAGCAGTTTAAGTTAAGTTGGTTTTTGCCAAGGATCTGAATCAAGAATTCTCTCAAGGGTTTAGTCAGCTCCGTACCTGCGTAATAGAAAGCAGGAGGTCTTGTATCTCTCTCTCAGGACTCGATATCCCAGAACCCGCAAGGGCGGCTGGAAACACCTGAGCTGGATTTTCTCGGCTGGAGAAAAAGACAGCGGCTTTCTCAGTGCGTCAAAAGGGAGGGGCGGCGTCCGTGGGCTCTCGCATCAGCTGGGCTCTCGGGCAAGTAGATAGCCGCTCTGCTCCAAACCACCGTGTGTTTGCTTAAGGCAACTGTTGGTATATTTATACCTGAAAGGTGCCGGGTTTGACGTAAGGTTGGACATAAGACGTCAATAAAAGATGTCACTAAGAACTGGCCGTTCTTTCAGTGCTCGCAGGAGTTCTAGGACAAATCAAAACAAAAGCATGGGGAATTCCCAGGTTGCTGGAGGTTTGGTTTGTTTAAAGAACGCGTTGTACTTTCTAGGAGTCTAGGGGAGTAGTCTTGCGGTATTTGGACTGCATGGGCTATTACTAAATATGGATATGATTCTTATGCCTTTATAAGGATATTATTTATTATAGCCATATAAGGGCATAAATCGGGAATATCGAATTAGGGTCCTAGATAGAAACACAACACCCACTCCACGAATTGATGTCCATCATTACTAAAAACTAAGCAATATTAAACATATCGATGCATGGGTGTTTCCCAACCCACCCCAAAATACATAAATCGTATTTGAAATGGTATATGGTAAATACACGAAAAATGAGTATTGGTACTGTACGCTTTTCAAGCAGTTGTTATCATTCAGTTAAATGCATATATATATCAGCTGAATGAATTGCGAAAATTACACATGAAAAGGCTCTGAATGCAGAAAAGAAGGTCGAGACCACTTCATCACATAATATTACAAATGCTGTACATGTGCTAGAGGCTGAGGTAAAATATTGTCTCTAGTTATCCTAAAATAGAAGCTCTGTTCTCTAAGAATAGTTCTACTTAAAGCAGAGTACTTTGTGCCAGAAAAAGGGTAAATATTTTGGAAGTGAAAAAAAAGAATTTCGCTTTCAAGGGGAAAAATAGTTCCAATTGTTTTCAGTAGCTTTTGTTTTTCAAAGCTGAAGGCCAAATTTCAGAGTTCAGGGAACGCTGTGTGCTAGTTGCTTTAAAAAAGTTTTCTTTCTGTTCAGGGGAGAACATCATATCAGACAGACTTGCAAAAAATTGGTCTATGACATCAGGTGAAAGTTCGACCAAGTTTGAAAATGCTGTAACAGTGCATGTGTGAGAATGATTGCTATCATCGATGTCAGGATCAGCAATGCTCACAGAAGGTTGTACCTGTGTGGTGCTGCTTTCATCTCGTACCCCACCGCCACATACTCGTAGTGGTGAAGTCTCAATGAATGCCGTCATCAGAATAGGTAGCCGCTGGGGACCACACGATGCATGAGTCGTTACCGGACCTAGCAAGGTATCTGTATCCATTGGTACTGCTGATGGTAGTGTAAGACAGACGTCCAACACGCTTTCTTCTCCGCATAGCATACATCGAAGCACAGGTAAGATGCAATCTTGCCAGATTGGTCTGAATGAAAGAAACCAAGTTGTACTTAGATCTCTTAGCACTTTAGTGATGCGGTTCCGGTAGCGTATAGCTAGGATCGTTTCTGGATTTTTGTCTGTGGCTTGGCTTGGCTTGCCATATCGGAGCAGAAGAATTAAAAATAAAATTCCTGCTAAGAGTCCCAAAAGAAGAGGCAGACCGCCAAAAATGGAATGCACAAAATTCGGGATAAAGCCCAGAACTGTTTCAAAAGGTGCTAACAGTCCCGAAAAAATTGTCTTAAATACATGTGCGATGCCACTGGTATCTGACATGTTTAAGATTTGGCTTAACATTTCTACGAAATGCACGGGGCAATTTGTTGATAATAGGGAATGTATCTCTGATGTTGTCCTTGCGACTTGCAGATCATACGTTTCTTTGGACGAGGTCAAAGGCACAGTTTTTTGTAAAAGAATGGATTTCATTCTGCTTAAAGTATCAATTCGAATAGAAGAGATATTCAAATAAGGCCATATTGCCGCCTCCATGTCTGGATTGCTGTTTGGATACAATACTTGCATACAGCAAGTGACCATGGAACTAACGCTCACGAGATAGGCTTTTCCTGGCACCATGCCACAACAGCTGTGGTCCCTTCTTAGAACATAACTGCCGTTGGAAAGTTGTCTAAATAATGGCTCTATCTGAGTCGTAGGAGTGCCGTGCAGGTGACATGAAAGGTTATTCGAAGACCCTTCGCAGGCTCCATGTAAGTTAATACCTTGACACAGAAGTGTACCACGTAGTAATTTTTTACAATTATTCCCACTAAGAAATACCTCCTTTTTCTTTTCACTATAACATTTGTGTGTATAAGGTAATTTCCATGTTGACTTGATGTATCCTTTACCCAACCTTTCATACTGGCCCGCTGGTATATACTCTTGGCAATATCTAAACTGGAAAGTTGTTATCGGAATTGTGATTATTCCATGTATTTTCCATTCAATGACAGGTCTTTCTGACATTGTCAATGGTAATCTCTCAAGTTTTTCAATGCTCAGAATCGTATAGTCTGCTCCTTTTTGTGCCAAACTGATTTGTTTATCAGTAAGGTTAAAGATTGAGAATAATGACGTTACGTTGATTAAACGCCATGGCATGTAGCCTGAACGCAGATTTTGCAACGTCCAGCCAAGCTGTACAATAGAATGTAATTAGGACTGACCATGTTGTAACATTAGTAAGTCCTGCTCTATTATATCAATAGCAGATGATACGATACTGTCCAGTGAATATATTCTGGAGGACAGAGTCGTTAACCCATTGTCCACAACAGAAAGTGATTTTTCCAAATTAATACGATCAATTTCTCATATTTTTTCTGCTGTTTCAATTTGTGTTTCTTTCCAAGCCTCGTTGTATGCAGCGTATATACCGGCCGCTATGAAACGTTTTTGACGCTGTTTGCGTGGTCCCAGTATGAAATCACGCAAGTCAGCACCGTCTTTAAGTAAAGTCAAGTGTTGCTTAATTTCAGCCAGTGTGGATTTCTGTAGACATTCGAGGCATAGTTTCCCTACACTGTATGTTGTAACTATCCCTGGATGTTGTCTCTGGGAGTATCTTGGGTCTGGCCTGTTCAGTTTTAACTCCTGTATTTTGTTCAGGAATCTATCTTAACAGTTATTTGTGTCTGTGGGCCAGATCAACCATTTTTTCCAATCAGGATGTGTTCTGTTTTGGTGTAAAATATGGGATACGTCTATCTCCACATCTGTAGTGCTATTACTATCAGGCATGGGCTTCGGAATAGACGATTTATTTAAGTCTTTTATCTTGGTTAGACCAAGACAGGTTGTTTGCTGAATGGTGTCATTCAAGAATATTATTTGTTCTGGGATCATGCAGGCTCTAATTAATGCTTCTAAACCTTGGACCTGCCAGTCTTTTGTACGGTTCTCCTTTTTACCAGCAAGGGGCGGTAGTACAACTGATCTTGTTCCGCTGACAGCTAAGACAGGTACTGCTTTTCTGTAAGATGGCCCAAATTCCTTCTTCACCGCGATCTTCTCTCTGACCAGATCCCCAATCTTTGGAATCCAGACAGGTCTTGCTGTGACAGGTGGTTTTTCTTCAGTGGCTGTTGGCTGTTGTTTTAACTTTATGTTACTCAGGTTTCTTCTTGTTTCATTTAAATCCTGTAAAAAAGCCAAACGGTCTTTGATGTCAAAGCATTTTTGTTCTACCACTGAAGTGTGACTATCAAGATCCTGAATATACATTCTAGTACCGAACAATAGTTCGTACGGAGTGAGACCTTTTAGAGAATTTCTTGGCAGATTATTAAGACTACGTTGGACACTTGTTAAATGTTTGACCCACCCATCACCCGAACCTAATACCCTCGCCGTTATAGATTGCTTTATGTCCCGTTTTTTTTCTTTCCACTACCGCATTTCCCTCAGGATGGAATGGAGAAGAGTACCGCAATGCAATGCCCATGCTGTTCATGGCCTCTTTGTAAGCTCGAGAGCTAAACGCAGGACCCTGGTCAGAATGTAGCATGCCATTTGCGTATATGCCGATAAAGACTCGCAAATCTTTGTATAACAGTTCTGGCGTCAGCCGAGTGCTGGTGTCTGCATTTTAAGTGAATCTAGTCTTAATGTTTATGGGATCGCGTATAGATAGCCTTATGCTTTCTAACAAAGGGGTCCTGGCAATACTCAGGTCGGTTCACGACTGCGATCTCTGTTGCAGTTTGGACAATCGTTTGCAAATTTGTAATGTTGCAAGTTCATCCAGTTCACCAGTATTCTGATTGTAACTCTTGTAGAGATTCCTTGATCTCTCGATGCCCTAGACCCTCTCCCATGTGTGCGTCTGCTATTAATAAGACTCTCCTGTTCGTGTTTGGAATTACTCTATCCCCCACTCCAGGGTTTTGAGCAAAAGGAACGGAGTTTGCATCAATTATGTATGTATTACTGAGTGGATAGTTCAGAGGTAATGCTGCATAGTCTCCTTTTAAAGACGCTTTTACCGCCAGCATGGTTTCTCCGTCTATGTATTTTTTAGAACGCTTTTTTGGGGCTACGGAAGCCGGTAAAACCGCTTCCGCTGTGGCTCTGAGAGCCAATGAATTCCCTGCAACGTGAACGCCATCACGTTGATGACTCAGTGTATGTATCACGTGAGTCTTTCGTAGTTCTTTCTGCAAAAGAACTACTTGTTCCCAAAGCTTTTTATGCTTTATTGTGGCACCCGTGTCATCTTTGTAATCGTTTTGAACCCAGTTCTGCAAGTCATTGTTGTAAGACTTGGCGCAGTAATGCGAATCGCACACTATTAGTGTGGGGAATTCGCGATCGGCATTTTCAAGCACCATCTTTAAAGATCTTATTTCAGCTCGCTGAGTTGAGCAGTTTTTGAGTGATTCAGTTTTGGTAATTAATGGTCTGAATTTACCAAAGCGACAGTGACCTTTAACAATCGCGCACGCTGCGTTGTAGGATTTTTTCTCTACATCGTAGTGTTGTGCAAATCTGTCCATGTAGATTACACATGTGTATTGTTCGAGAGGTAGAATTTCGATTGGCAGAGGATATTCTCCTTCATATTCTAGATTTTCTAGTTTTTTCATTTTCGGGTCAAAATAGTATTTCACGTCTTCTGCAGCAAGAGAATTTTCCCATTGTATCCATTTTGGATCTAATGCCACAGCAGTCAAATTGCGTGGACTTGTTAATGCCTCAAGGGATGATTCTGCTGTTAAAACAGTTATTCTTCTGCCTTGGGCTTGAGCTCTTTCTTTTGCTACAGCAGTTTGAACCGCAGTTAGAATTTTTTCAGTAGAACTGAATTTCATTTCAGCTTGTGTGTACAAATGTGATTTGTAAGCTATTGGTACCGTTTCTCCCTCATTAGAGGTTAGGTACGTGAATCTGCATCTTCCTGGGATGACTCGGATTACAAGGTTGCGTACGTTTTCGCGAGTTTGTAATTTTGTTTTAGCTAACATGTCTGTTTGCAATGATCTTAAAATTTCTGTGTGTTTCTGAGTCCAATTTATTGGTTTGAAATCAGGTTTTATTAATTCATAGAGAGATTTAACCCTCTCTGCATAATTTAGAATGTATGTTCTTCCGAAATTCAGGAAACCTAGTATTGATTGTAAGTTCTTCAGCGTTTTAGGTGCTTGGAGTATAGCACACTTCTCTAAGAAGTTATCTGCTACGCATTTGCCTTCACTTGATAATTCATATCCTAAAAACAGGACAGTTAGATGGGCAATTATTGACTTTTTAAAGTTGAATTTGTAACCCTCAGCTGCGAAACCAAGTATTATGGTGTTCACTCTTTTCAAGTGTGTCTCCAGGTCATCATCTGTTAGATAGATGTCATCGACATAAGATAATGCTTCATCATCATATATTTGTAGTGACTCTTTTACTCTTGCTGAGAATAATCCTGGGCTATTCTTGAATCCCTGTGGGAGTCGACAGAAGTGTTTGTGCGACCCCATTATTGAGAAAGCGGTCAAATACCTACTTTCAGGTGCAATGTTTTGACAAAAGAATCCATTAGAGATGTCTAATGTCGTTTTATATTTTTTGCGCACAATGTTATTCATTAGTGCTGCACTGTGTGAGTTTTGTACTGCAAAAGTTTTGCAGCAGGAGTTTAGGTGTCTGTAGTCCAAAACTAGACGATAAGAATCGTCTGGCTTGGAGGCAGGAAACAAAGGATTGTTCATTTGTGAGGTGCATGTTTCAATCACCCCCTGATATTCAAGTTGATCTAAGATCTCCCTGACTTGCTTTGTAGCTTCTTGTTTAACTGGGTACTGCCTTTGTGCAGTAGGTTGACTTTTTAACTGGATTTTGTGAGGAGGAGAGTCCTCATCCCATCCTACATGATTTTTGTATAATGCAGGAGCTTGTGCCACTGCCCATTTTCTTGCATATATGGATTTTTTATGAGTTGAAATATGATTTGAGAAGGCAGGCATAATCATTTCTTCGCCATGAGGGCACTCCCTGACAAACTCTGGTGGCCAGTCTTTCTCAGCTAACAGGATGTCATAGCCTTTCGAAAGGTTATCCCAAAAGAGACCCTTTACTTTCCTAGTCTCGTCCCCCTCTATACGCAGTGTTATTTCATATATTTTATGAGGTTTGCTAACTCTGGTATCTGCAGTTTCCACCTGAATGTATTCATTCGTGTCCACTGTCTCCAGAAGATTCATCAAGATCTTGCGAGCTATTGTCACTTCTGCTGCGCTGTCTAGCATTGTCTGAGCCCACTCTCTGTTTTTTAGTTGTGTCCTCAGTATCCTCGGCATGTTTAATTATTTTAATACTGGCTACCTTCTTTCTTGGAAATTGTAATTTTTTACTTTGATGAGCAAGTTCTTTGTCTTTGGACTTGACGTGCTCTTCCTTGTGTTCTGACCGTCCTCTTCTTTCCGATTTCTGTGAGGAAGTCTGAAAAGATCGAGAGGGACGTGTATCAATATCTTGATATCTATCAGGTTTTCTCAATTTATCCCTATCTCTAAGGTTGTATCTTTTCTCAGAGGGCTCCCTCTGGTGAGACTTGTTTCCTTGGTCCGGAGATCTTTCTCTCCGTTGAGGAGACCTTCCTTTGGACTGGAATCATTTTTCTCTGGGAGTGGATTGTTTATTACCATCCCAACTCTTTTTTGGAGTGTTTAGATTATTTTTAAGAAAGGTTTTTTCATGATTTTCAGTTAGTTGGGTTTTTACTGATTTCCCACCCAAACTATCTCTACCTAGTTCTTCATAGGATTTTTCTTTGATTCTGGCAAGTTCAAATGGTTGTTCTGCTATATCTGTTTCTTTCAATTTCTGGTGGATCGCCACAGATGCTGCTTCTCCTTTTATGTTGGCTAATAATATAGCCGAGACCTGCTTGAAGTCTTTTAGTAATTTCATACCCAGAGTTAAAGCAGGTTCTGGACCGTATTCATTTTGAATCTGTCTTAGCACATATGGTATAACCGCCATGGACGGAACACCATGTGTTTTTGTGTAAATAGAAGCAAAGACTGTGCCCCAAGTGTCACAGTCCTCCACATGTGGTGCGATCCCCATTGGAAGACAGATAGTCAGAATTCTGTGTTTCTCAGTAGGTGTAGTATCAGGAAATACTGCCTCTATTTGAGTGATTTTTTGTGCTAACCAGAATGGAATTTGTTCCCGTTTTGCGGGTGTTTTACCAAGACATGATTGTATGTTCTGTGGTGTTATTTTGTTTGTGTTCCCCTGATGAGGGGTCAGCTGTGGAATGTTAATTGCTGGTTGGACTGTTGAAGTCCGCATTACATATTGGACCAATTGTCTATGTATTTTAATTAATAGTTTTAGCTGAGCTAAAAGTTCCCGGTCTGACATTTTATCAATGTCTGGATGTGGTGTGTAGCTGGCTAGAACCGGCCACGTGGCTCCTGGTCTACCTAATGGACCGAGCCTAGTGATGTGATTTTGATGTTTTAGGGCGCCTTTAAACCAGAGCAGGTGCTCTTGGTAATTTAGTGGGATTTCAGCCTCCTCGAAAGGAGTGTATTCATCCGGAGGTTCCTCTATTTTGTAATAGTGGAATTCTTTTGTTACAGCGTTTGCTGCTGGAAAGTGTATCCATGAATAGAATAACTCTGTCTGCCGATATTCATGGGCCTCTACCACGAATATGACTGTACCACCTCGTGATGATAGTCCATTTTCTGTAAGTTTAATAGTTATAGTTCTTCTTATATTTGCCGGGATGATAATTGCATCCGGGTCATTCTGTTGGAGAGTTGTGTCATTTACCAACAGTTGAGACGCTGTAGCATCTCTTTCTTCGTCACCATCCGGCATTTTACTGACAGAAACAAAGATTAGGTGCACAATATTTTGGAACACTGTATCCTTTCACGTTGACTAAACCAAAAACTATACATAGGAATCTCTTCCTACTAAGTTCCGGTGGATTTTAACCTTTTACCCACTCCAGACGTCTTTTGGAGTTTTTACGGGAAAAGGGTTCTGTGTGAAAAAGCACGACTGAGTTACTCTAGTGTCTTGCGTTAGATTATCGCCTTACCAAACGTTGGGCGCCATGTACTGTAGTTCCTATATTCCCAATAGGCTTTGCACATTGGAATAATATAAACAGCAGTGTAGACGTAGGACTGAGGTCGACTAGGTCTCTACTGACTATATTAGACTTAATTAGTTTTGCCAGCTAGCTCAGAGGTCACTAGAAACTTTCTCGAATAAACAAGGAGGAGTTTAACTTCCCTGGATAGACAATAAGGGATTAGCTTCTGACAACCATAAACATGACAACTTTGCTCCCTCAGAATAAGAGTGTATCTCTAGATTCGTGTGAAAACAATAGACAGCTATTTTACTTAGTCAATCGTGCATACTTAGTTTCACCAGAGTGCAGAGAAATAGAGAGACGGGCGTTTTCAATAAAAGGTGTTATTTATTGAGCAGTCTTCTTTCTCATGCAAGAGAAATGAATTGCCACAATTGCAATACTTAACATAAAGTAAAGTGCGTACAGTAAAAGGAGTATTATGAAATAATACTGTAAAAGCATTGATATGGTTTCTTAGCCATATGATACTTTAAAATGGATAAAATATATACATACATAAATACATTGACTAACGTACTCAACTGGTGCTTCTAATCTACGCCTACCCCGGTGTACCTGACCTTAGCCTAATACGTGGGAAGGAGTAAGTAAGTAGCAGTTTAAGTTAAGTTGTTTTTTGCCAAGGATCTGAATCAATAATTCTCTCAAGGGTTTAGTCAGCTCTGTACCTTGGTAATACAAAGCAGGAGGTCTTGTATCTCTCTCTCAGGACTCGATATCCCAGCAACCCGCAAGGGCGGCTGGAAACACCGGAGCTGGATTTTCTCGGCTAGAGAAAAAGACAGCGGCTTTCTCAGTGCGTCAAAAGGGAGGGGCGTCGTCCGTGGGCTCTCGCATCAGCTGGGCTCTCGGGCAAGTAGATAGCCGCTCTGCTCCAAACCACTGTGTGTTTGCTTAAGGCAACTGTTGGTATATTTATACCTGAAAGGTGCCGGGTTTGACGTAAGGTTGGACATAAGACGTCAATAAAAGATGTCACTAAGAACTGGCCGTTCTTTCAGTGCTCGCAGGAGTTCTAGGACAAATCAAAACAAAAGCATGGGGAATTCCCAGGTTGCTGGAGGTTTGGTTTGTTTAAAGAAAGCGTTGTACTTTCTAGGAGTCTAGGGGAGTAGTCTTGCCGTATTTGGACTGAATGGGCTATTACTAAATATGGATATGATTCTTATGCCTTTATAAGGATATTATTTATTATAGTGAGAAACAAAAAGGGTATGTGGAGGGTCAAGGGGAATGTTTAATGACCTGTCTGCTCACTCCCCTACAACGAGTTACAGAACACACAAGAGAGCAGACCAGGTCCAGGGGATGTGTACTAGCAGCGGTGACCGTGTGGCACCGTGGTGGATGCGTGAGAACATGATGTTGAAGACAAAGAGCTGTTGCAATTGAAGGCTAAGACAATTCCCATCAGACCACCCATGTGGTGGAGTTTACATCATGTGGGACTTGCTAGTCTTACCTTCCCCAGTCCGACCATGTAGTGCCGGTGTGGGAATGAATATCAAAAGTATAATCATGATGTGCATCCTAAAGTGATGTAAAAAATGTGCAGTGCCCAAATAATAAACAGATGAATAAAATGAACTACCCTGAACTCAGAAGACGTTTCATAAAGAGGTCGGGTGTCCAGATTAAAAACACGCCTAGTAGCAGGACTACCTTATGGCGCTGTGCAGTATGGTCTGTAATGTGGTCGACATGTTTCAGCCGTTAGGGTAACTAACCCGGCTTTCTTCAGGACCTATTGTTAAAGATTAGCTACTGCAACTGTCTACTAAATATTTGTGTGAAGAGAATGACAATCACAAGAATGTACTAGAAAAGTTACACTTATATCAGGAACTTGTATACTTAAGTGTCCACAGATGGGAAAGAGGTATATCTTCTTCCTATCAAAACATAAGAAGCAAAAAGACACTGTGTCAAAAAACAAACAAGTTACACATATCCACACTAACGTACACACATAGAGACCGTGCTGTGACACCTGCAAAAATAGATTCTTATTTTGCATAATAACAAACATATTAGCTTGATCACAACGAGGCATTTCCTCACAGTGATACTCACCCAGCTTTGTGTGGGTGATGACCTCACCTCACCCGGCAACCGCTCGGGAGTATGAGTATGGGTGGTGCCTGGAACAAGTCAAAAGGTATATATACCATCATCGGTCACTGTATAGTAATAAAGTGACCAGACCCCATGTAGAATAATACCACAATGATGAAGGTGGTTTTTTCATCCTAGGGTGTCAGTGGAGGTCGACAGAAGGGCACCAAACACACTTGAGTTGGGTGAGCTAAGAAGTGCAAACTGAACTGTGTTTGCATCTGAAATATATAGACCCGCAACCATCAGGTTGCACTAAATACTGAGAAACAAAAAGGGTATGTGGAGGGTCAAGGGGTCTGGCTTCAGTGATTCCCTCCTAGTTATCAATACATATGAGCATGAGCGGCCCAGGGAGCTACTCAAGGGTGTATTTTGTATATCCTCTACTAGTTCTAAAGTGCTGTGGCCTTTAACAGGTCTCCAGCCCACCCCCATGTGTTCGCATACTTTATCCATATACAGTGAGGACAGTTGTCTTTAATTGTCTTGCACAACATGCACCCGGAGACATATAGTAGTGGTATTATAGTGCCCTGAGATATGAGCTTTATCGATGGATGTCTATATCCCTATGTGTCACCAGGGATTCCTTGTGGTTGTCAGTGGTAGGAATGACAGTTTGACCACCATCATACGTTTGTTGGGTTTAAGTGTAGAGCTATTGGCTTGGGCGCAGTAAAGCAGTGCGCTTACTGTACCTTTTTTCTACACTGCAGAGCGGGGCCTCATACTCCCGAGCGGTTGCCGGGTGAGGTGAGGTCATCACCCACACAAAGCTGGGTGAGTATCACTGTGAGGAAATGCCTCGTTGTGATCAAGCTAATATGTTTGTTATTATGCAAAATAAGAATCTATTTTTGCAGGTGTCACAGCACGGTCTCTATGTGTGTACGTTAGTGTGGATATGTGTAACTTGTTTGTTTTTTGACACAGTGTCTTTTTGCTTCTTATGTTTTGATAGGAAGAAGATATACCTCTTTCCCATCTGTGGACACTTAAGTATACAAGTTCCTGATATAAGTGTAACTTTTCTAGTACATTCTTGTGATTGTCATTCTCTTCACACAAATATTTAGTAGACAGTTGCAGTAGCTAATCTTTAACAATAGGTCCTGAAGAAAGCCGGGTTAGTTACCCTAACGGCTGAAACATGTCGACCACATTACAGACCATACTGCACAGCGCCATAAGGTAGTCCTGCTACTAGGCGTGTTTTTAATCTGGACACCCGACCTCTTTATGAAACGTCTTCTGAGTTCAGGGTAGTTCATTTTATTCATCTGTTTATTATTTGGGCACTGCACATTTTTTACATCACTTTAGGATGCACATCATGATTATACTTTTGATATTCATTCCCACACCGGCACTACATGGTCGGACTGGGGAAGGTAAGACTAGCAAGTCCCACATGATGTAAACTCCACCACATGGGTGGTCTGATGGGAATTGTCTTAGCCTTCAATTGCAACAGCTCTTTGTCTTCAACATCATGTTCTCACGCATCCACCACGGTGCCACACGGTCACCGCTGCTAGTACACATCCCCTGGACCTGGTCTGCTCTCTTGTGTGTTCTATTATTTATTATAGCCATATAAGGGCATAAATCGGGAATATCGAATTAGGGTCCTAGATAGAAACACAACAACATTGAAAGCAAGAGGATATTTTGCCCTAACAACCACATTTCTGACATATAACAACACCCGCCAAACATGCAGGTGTAATAAACAAACAACATACATTGTTAATGTATTTTATTTATACCACATTTATGTGAATACTTCATCTTGGATACCATGGATGCTGTTCTGATGTTGTTTTGGCATCCACTTCTGCTCTTCCTCCTCCCACCTCGTCCCACTGCACATCCTCTCTCTCTGCAGGCTCTACAGAAGTGCAAAGACAAATTGATGTAATTGATTTTTACTGTATGCGTGGTTTTGAATGAACTTCCTAGTATTAATAACTGTAAGACTTTTCTAGGTCCGCAAGTTCAGCTGTTGTTCTTAGTCCTATACATTTGTGTGAAGCATCATTGTTGTAATGTGTCATATTATTCTAGATATTTCCTGACGGCAACAACATGGAAAATGCTGGGTGCTTTCTTTAAATGGGATGGTGCATATGAACATAGATAGTGACGTAGAAAATTGTGATTTGCCAAGAGAATTGTTACCTGTGACCATGTTGTGATGATTCTCTAATTTCTCTAATTTGTTATGCAAGCATTGTGTATAAGAACCCCTTGATTTTGGGGGCGAGTCAGATTTTATGAGAATTCCCTCCTGTTAGGGATGCTGTTGAAGGTTTTCCCATTCTATTCGAGATACTGTTAGATCTATTTAAGATTTTGCTGCTCATTTGGAACTTAGAATGATATCTGATTATTACTACACTGTGTAATTCTGCATTTGAGCCTGCATGCCATTTCTTCTGTACTGCATGATTTGTAAGATTTTTGTAGTAAAACCCTTTACTTTAACTTTGATCTAGAACTCAATTATTGAGTGGTCCCAACTATTATGATTATTAGTCTGCTAAAACTGATGTTGGGGAGGGTGTCTTTTATCGCAAGACCAATGAATGGGAGAACTGTCTGAGATCAATTTTGGCTAACTCCAATTTTTGAGATGTCCTGAATATTAGGTAATGGTTCTGCTTCCACATAGATGCCAATGTAATCGGCAAAACCCAGGCTAGCATTTTTAGGTCTCGCCTATTATATCCCGCAAGGATAAATAGACGAGATTATAGTAAGCCGAAAAGAAACTCTACCTAGCCTGCGGATCGCGTACAGTTCATGTGAATTATGCGCGTGCACGCCATCGCCAGCCACATCACACCACCATTTGTCTGTGCCTCGGCATCAGACTTCCAAGGCTGCCGCTCCCCCGCCCACCCCCCCGCGTGCACCTCGGACACCACCATTTGTCTGAGCCTTGGCATCAGACTTCAAAGGAATGCGCTCCTGCCCCGCCCCCGCCACAGCAATGCCGAGAGCTTGTTACCTATTCCACCCACACAACGCTGCAGTCAGCTTCTACATTTTTGTTACGTCTTTGTTTAAAACTTGCCGCTCGCTCCACTTTGGCGGCCGAGTTATTTAATTGGCAGCACCGCAGCCCGTTTTTACATTGTTGTTATGTCATTTTTTGTAATTTGCAGTGCGGTCTGCTTTCACTTTAGCGGTTGCACTGCTTTATTTATTTAACATACCCGCGGTCCACTTTCATTTAGGCAACTGTGCCTCTTTATTTCATTCATTTGTACTGCGGTAACAGCCTGCTGTCGATCGCTGTAGGCCTCACACCACCTTGCATTATGCCCATTTTTCAAATTTAGCTTTAAACACATGACATTCTTAAAGTGAAAGAGCGCCAGAACAACTAGAGTGCAAAACAATGGTACACAGACTTCGGCACTGGTGGTCGCTTGTTAGTATTTGGACTGTGCCATATGCCGTGCCACTTTAAAAAATAGCTGCCGTCCTTCACATCACTTGCGTCATATGTAGAATGCCCATCTGAATGGTCTCTTATGATGCTCTTTACGGAGCCCATGCCACTATAAACAAAGCCCTTATGTTGACACAAAGTTGCTGACCCCTTTGTCGTCTCCTTTGAGTGAGGTCACATGGTTAAGTGCACTTACAATCTGTCCAGTTGGCGATCATCCCCGGGCGTTGAGGTTTCTGCAGCACCACTCAGGGGCACCACCACATCACTCAGGGGCACCACCACATCACTCAGGGACACCACCACATCACTCAGGGACACCACCACACCACTCAGGAACACCACCACATCACTCAGGAACACGACCACATCACTCAGGGACACCACCACATTACTCAGGGACACCACCACATCACTCAGGGACACCACCACATCACTCGGAAACACCACCACATCACTCAGGGGCACCACTCAGGGGCACCACTCAGGGGCACCACCACATCACTCAGGGGCACCACCACATCACTTAGGGGCATCACCACATCACTCAGGGGCATCACTACATCACTCGGGGACACCACCACATCACTCGGGGACACCACCACATCACCCCGGGACACCACCACATCACTCAGGAACACCACCACATCACTCAGAGACACCACCAGATCACTCAGGGACACCACCACATCACTCAGGAACACCACCACATCACTCAGGGACACCACCACATCACTCAGGGACACCACCACATCACTCAGGGACACCACCACATCACTCTGGGACACCACCACATCACTCGGGGACACCACTCAGAGGCACCACCACATCACTCAGGGACACCACCACATCACTCAGGGACACCACCACATCACTCTGGGACACCACCACATCACTCGGGGACACCACCACATCACTCGGGGGCACCACCACATCACTCAGGGGCACCACCACATCACTCAGGGACACCGCCACATCACTCAGGGGCACCGCCACATCACTCAGGGGCACCACCACATCACTCAGGAACACCACCACATCACTCAGGGATACCACCACATCACTCAGGGACACCACCACACTACTCAGGAACACCACCACATCACTCAGGAACACCACCACATCACTCAGGGATACCACCACATCACTCAGGGACACAACCACATCACTCAGGGGCACCACTCAGGGGCACCACCACATCACTCAGGGACACCACCACATCACTTAGGGGCATCACCACATCACTCAGGGGCATCACTACATCACTCGGGGACACCACCACATCACTCGGGGACACCACCACATCACTCGGGGACACCACCACATCACCCGGGGACACCACCCCATCACTCAGGAACACCACCACATCACTCAGAGACACCACCACATCACTCAGGGACACCACCACATCATTTAGGGACACCACCACATCACTTAGGGGCATCACCACATCACTCAGGGGCATCACTACATCACTCGGGGATACCACCACATCACTCGGGGACACCACCACATCACTCGGGGACACCACCACATCACCCGGGGACACCACCCCATCACTCAGGAACACCACCACATCACTCAGAGACACCACCACATCACTCAGGGACACCACCACATCACTCAGGAACACCACCACATCACTCAGGGACACCACCACATCACTCAGGGGCACCACCACATCACTCGGGAACACCACCACATCACTCGGGGACACCACCACATCACTCAGGGGCACCACTCAGAGGCACCACCACATCACTCAGGGACACCACCACATCACTCAGGGACACCACCACATTACTCTGGGACACCACCACATCACTCGGGGACACCACCACATCACTCGGGGACACCACCACATCACTCGGGGGCACCACCACATCACTCGGGGGCACCACCACATCACTCAGGGACACCGCCACATCACTCAGGGGCACCACCACATCACTTAGGGGCACCACCAAATCACTCAGGAACACCACCACATCACTCGGGAACACCACCACGTCACTCGGGGGCACCACTCAGAGGCACCACCATATCACTCAGGGACACCACCACATCACTCAAGGACACCACCACATTACTCTGGGACACCACCACATCACTCGGGGACACCACCACATCACTCGGGGACACCACCACATCACTCGGGGGCACCACCACATCACTCGGGGGCACCACCACATCACTCAGGGACACCGCCACATCACTCAGGGGCACCGCCACATCACTCAGGGGCACCACCACATCACTTAGGGGCACCACCACAACACTCAGGAACACCACCACATCACTCGGGAACACCACCATGTCACTCGGGGACACCACCACCTCATTCAGGGGCACCACCATATCACTCAGGGACACCGCCACATCACTCAGGGGCACCACCACATCACTCGGGGGCACCACCACATCACTCAGGGACACCACCACATCACTAATACACCACCATATCACTCTAATACACCACCACATCACTCAGGGACACCAGTGGAGAAGCGTGGCTCAATGGTTAGAGCGGCAGATGCAGAGGTCTGGCCCGGGACCAGGGTTCAATTCCCGCCTCGGCGGCTCTTGGACACAATCTCCCTGGACTTGATAATTCTTGCCTCGGTGCCTAGTCTAATCATGGTTCCCACTCTGTGACTCTGGGCAATAGCTTGCTTAATCTCCACAACGGCCCCAGCAGCGCTTGGATGCCCGGCCTCACCTTGGGGGTGCCCAGGAGTGGACATTTCACAGGAAAGCCAGGAAGGGTTCCACAGCGTTATGAATACAGCGCTACGAGACCTCAGGGTAGAAGGCGCTATATAAATACAAACACATTTACATTCACATCATCACTCCGCACCACAACAGCACTGTCCTTGCTTGCTACCAATAAGCATTGCCATAGCCAATAGGACTTGCATTAGGAAAATGTAAGCTATTGGCTTTGTGAATAACAATGCTATTAATTTACATATTTTCAAAGCCAACACATATTTTAAAAAATTGTCATTTACAATACCAAGAGCTCCCACTTTCCTAATGCGAGACCTATTGCAGTGCAAATGCTTGTTGCACTTATAGAACACCAGCAGTTGTAATGTGGGTGACTAGTTTGGTCAGTAGAAGGAGGTTTGTGATGGAGACGTTGTTGTAGTAATGAAAACGTGAATCCGTTTTACGGGTAACTTAAAATGGTATTTATTATGATAGATGGTTCCAAGTTACATATTTGGTCGACTGGATGGAGAAAAGATTAATGTTTGCTAACTGTAGGTATACGCATGGTTGGTAGGGAAGAAGACGTTGAAGATTACCATGCAGGACCATACATTGATTTGTGAACCCTGCAGATGGCCCAGAAGGGAGATACTTTTTTTAATAGTGTAAGGTCTTTGACGTTGAGGTCATGTAATAATATCATCACAAGCTGAAGAGTCGGGCTGCTGGATTTTGGACCCTTCTTTTTAAAGTGTCTCTTCAGGAATCCTGCACATCTCTTGATTACATGAAGAAGTCTGGTCGTTGAGTCAATTTAATAACAATGTGTCATGTTAACTGTGTTTTTTCAGTCTTCCTACAGACAGCTCAGTTGCAGAAAGCATTGTATACAATTCTCGACAGAGCCAACTCTCGGCTCATGATTAGATGGATTTCTTGTCAATCTCAGTTTCCTGTTTTTCATTGGTGGCTATTCTGAGTTGTCTCTCCCTGGAAACAAAGCTCTTTTGCATTTACTTTTGATTAGCTACAGTTTAGACTTCCACTGCTGACATTGAACTACTTGTTGTGGTTTGCTTACATTATTATTTGTTTAGCAATCCATGGGAGTGCATACTCGCTCTTTTTACTAGCCCTTTTTACTTTCATCCCCGGCTCCCTCCATCCCTCCCCTCCCATCTCGCCTCTTCCCCCCCCCCACCACCCACTCACACAGCCATTATCAGCTTCTGCCCTACCCTATATTTCTACACCCCCTCAATGTGTGCAGCTCTTCACTGCAGGTAGAGGCCAGTATTGGCAGGGCATTCATCCCCACTCCCTTAGGTATCAGTCGTGGCCTATCACCCCCCCCCCCCCCCCAATCCCCACTCCCTGATCACCTTCTGCTGCTCTTCACTGCCAGTAGAAGACAGTGACAGTGAGGCATTCACCCCCAGCTCCATCATGTCACAGCCATTCTCAGCTCTAAGCCTGCCCACTTTTCTTCCGCCACTGCCCAACCTGCTGTTTTATGTTTTTCATGGCAGTTTATCCCCTCCAGTTTCTACCCCTCTGGTGTGCGTAGAGTGTATCACAAGCTTCCTTCTGACTTTAGTGTTCCACTCATGCAAAGTGCATGTGTTTATATTTGCTACCTAAGAAAATAAGGGTGCTATTTGAAAGGACTAAGGCATGCAGATACAATGTTCAGAGGTGTTTCACACATTCACCCTTACTTTCTTCATTAGTACATACACACATCTGCACTATGTATAGACATCGAAATAAGTCGTTGATGAAGCACCCTCTATTCTAGGCAAAAAGTTGACCCTTCATCTATCAGTTGCACACCTGCCAACTTACAAATTAATGTCACAGTGTAAGGAGGGAGCAGGGTCTCATGTCGAGACTGACCTAAGATGCACTCTGCCCCTCACCAAGCACGCCCCAAACCCCTCCCCAAAAAATAAAAACAAAGGATCATTGAGGCTTTTTCCGATGCCCTGGAGTGTTTTCACACCTCTTAATGGACATCGGCTGGTTACTGCCCACGAAAATGAGCTGAAAATTGCTCGTTTTCCCTGCCACCCTGTGATTTTGACTCCACGCCGGGTGACTGTGTGAAGGGAGATGAAATCGTGTGACACACGGTGGCACGGTATGAGTTGGCAGGTCTGAAGATCTGAATTCCTTGAGTAGTTAGCCGATGCACGACTCGCTTATTGACATGCACGTGCTGCGTATACTAGCATGTCTTTTCAGACTCAGTCCTGATAGGTTCATGGAGTATAGATGCCAGAGGAGAGACAGTTTTTTTTAAATTTAGCATACCTCTTGTGTAACCAATGCTTAATTTTAGCAGATGGTTGAAGATGAGGCACAGCAGCACTCATTTTTGAGAACCACGACATATTTTACGTTCATCAGACTTTGACACAGAACAACAGAAATAACGGCAGAAAAGAGAAAAAAAGAAGGAATAAGCGAAAGACAGGAAAAAGCCAGAGAGGGAGAAAGCAGGGATGAAAAAGAGCCTGCAGGAGTGAGATAAAAGGATAGCGAAAATGGTAGTAGATTGATGAAGCATGAGATGGAATAAAGATTAGACAATCTTGGTGTATGTCAATTCTTACATTCACCTGCACCAGCTGCAGCTTCTGAGAGAAACTTTGGGCCTGGCGCTTACTAATTTAAAGATTAAGCGCTGTACGTCTTTTGCCGCTATAGCTGTTACTAAGCAAGTTGCAGTCATAAAAGACTCAATGAGGGGCCTCTGTGCCCATCAATTCAAATGTGATTGATAGAGGATGCTTGTTTACACACTCGAGAAGGGCTTTAAATGGTTTGAAAATAAGTGGATGGTCTTTAAAAGGAGCGTGGCCTACGAAGTGTATTTATGAATCCATTCCAGGAGGTGTGGCCCATGTATTTAATGGTGTGGCCTTAAATCTTGTAAACTAAAATCCTGTGCTTCCACTATTGCCATCTGGCCAATATTTTGGTGACCCTCCATTAGCTTTCTGTTATTACATCTAGCCATATAACACAGTAACAGACATACGCCTAAAATAAGACTCCCAAAAGGTGATGGGAAGAATGCTTGCCTAAACTCTTGTCTAACCTCTGGCAATCGCCCGGTGTAGCCTCCTGACCCATCATTCTTTTGCTCACCATGCCACCTTAGGTTGGACCCAGCCTTATTCAAATCAGTCTGACCGTGCTCCAATAGGAACAGTCCAACCCGAACTGCCCGGCCAGTTCCTCCATGTATAAGACCACATGCGAACTAGGAACGTTTTTGCTCTAGTTATGGACTCATCAACCAGGTACAGGTTGGTTCCAGTGACACAGTGAGCATGGGACCCACGTCTGGGCATACCCAAGCCACGTCGGGCGGTACATGAAACACACAAAAGGCAATGGGAGGAATGCTTGCAATTTGTCCAACCACTGGCGATTGCTCAGTGTAGCTTCCCAACCCATGGTTCTTTTGCTCACCATGCCACCTCACTTTGGACACAAGCAATATGCAAACCCGTGTTGACCCTGCTCTTCATGTGCGCAGTCCAGCCTGAACTGCCAGACCAGGTCCTCTCTGAACCAGAACACAAGCAACCCAAGGCCAGTTTTCCCCTAGTTATGGGCTCATCAGCTGGGTACAGCTTGGTTCCAGTGACATAGTGAGCACGGGACCATTTCTGGGCACACCTATGCCACGTAGGGTGGTACATGAAACACACAAAGGTGTTGGGAGGAATGCTTGCAATTTATCTAACGACTGGCAATCATTCAGGGTAGCACCCCTACCCATCGTTCTTTTGGTCACCGTGCACCTAAGTTTGAACCCAGCCATATGCAAATCAACCTTGATCCTTATTTGCATATAGATGGGTTTAATCTGAGAACGCATGGTGGGCAAAAGAATGATGAGTTGAAATACTACCCTCAGTGATTGCCAGTGGTTAGACTTATTGCAAGCATTCTCCCATCACCTTTTGTGTGTTTGATACACCTAAAATAAGCCAGACCTATTGGTTTTGCCAATGCTTGTTAGAAGTATCAGCCAAATGAGTAACAACAATGAAATTGTTGTGAATAATTCGAATTGAAAATGTTTCAATTCTAAAAATAGTTACCTGCAAATTAAAAGTTACTGAGATCTGTGGAAGGGGCAGTGGCCTCAGTCTGTCTAATCACTCATATTCTCCCACTCGCACCTCTTTCCTCTGTAGCGTCTCTGAGACTCCCTCTTTCCTCCACACATCTTTCTGAAATCCTGCATCTGCATTTTACACACTTTATCTTTTTCCTCTCCAGGACCCACTTTGCACTCTCTCCTTCATGCATTTCCTGCATCTCCTTTAGTTTACAATCCCTCTACATACTGCTCACCCACTCACCTGTAAGCACTGCCTTTTCATTTACTTTCACACTGCTAATAATTTGATTGCTGTGTACCTCCTTCACACAGTTTTGCCTATGGTCTTAATTACAATTGGTATTTATGAGCATTGCTCTGTGCGCTCTGCAGGGAGGCCAAGAATTGAATGAGCATGTATTCTGAACATTGACAGGCACTGTGAGAAACACACACTGCCTTCAGCCTCAACTCTAGAGTTCTCAAATGTGACCAACAACTTTTCTGGTGACACATTAGCTGAGCATGCAGTTATGGCAGACAAATATCCCATAGGTGTTTGTGAAATTCATGTCAATTCTGTAACCATTCAAAGAAAACTATAACTGTTTGTAGAAAAATGAACAGACGGGGTGATGAAGTACAATCTGGATGGATGATTGACAGGACTTCAATGCACTATATTATCAATAAATAAAAGGTACGAATAAATGATAGTGTTATAAACACCCACCATAAACCTGAATCACACAGACACCTGCAGGCAACCCAGTTCACAGTATGCGCTCTCAAAGAGTAGTATGTTGCGTGAAAGGAAAACTACAGAGAAATAACATCCTGGAAAAAGCAAATACTCTTGGTAAAGTACATTAAGTTAAGCATGTGAAATGTAAACAGGAGCTACCTGGCTGAGATCGGCTGTCTTAGCTGTTTGTACAACCAATTGTTCAGAAATGGATCACTATTTTTCGCTTTTAAGGACAGAACATAGTGCCCAGAGGGATATGTTTCAACATCAGCATCTACCGGGTCATGGACATGGAGAGACCTACTTCACTGAAATCTCTGCTCTGGACTGCTTCCTTATGACATTTTTTTCTTATTTAAAGCACAGGACCAATGCTGGGACCTTTTGTTTCTCTCATGTATGTTAGTACAGTATATTGAGGGTCTCCAGCTGCAGGAATCCATCTGGAACTTGCAGGTGACAGGTTCAATTCTGGGCGTGGCAGATTTAGCCAGCCATTCATCTTTCTTGTAATTGATAAAACGAGTAACCTAAAAAATAATAATATTGCCTGTTAATTAAACTCATGGTTACAGTTGGGGAAACAGCCTTTTTTATGAGATTTTTACCATGTTGTGGCTTTACCTTGCATTTTTACAACACATTTTTTTACCACGTACATGCAGTTACAACACATGCCTTTACCACGCATTTAAGGTAAGTTGGGGGGGGGGGGGCTCACCCCACAAATACATTGTTTATATTCAACCTTCAGTTTCTGTTGAGGACTATCCACTAGTAAGTTCCCTCAGCAGGTTGGGTCTTTGTTTCTGAGATGTCTGCACAACCTTCATGTGTAATCCTTCGGAAAGGATAAATAAGAGCTTCTGAAATAGATCATCGTAATTAAAACCTCCTGTTCACTGCCATGCAAAACTGTGGGTGAAGGTATCTTATATATGACAATTTATCATTATTTCATGCACTTGGCCATCATTATTATGGCTGCCATTTGAGTGCGAATATAGGATAGGATTAACGCAACCAATATTTTCTCCCATCTGGGTGTCTTGCTTGATAATACAGGGACAAGGATCCCGGTGATTAAGAATAGAACTCTTCTTTTTAAAAGGTCAATTGGGGCACTGATTAACTTTTCTAATAAATTGGGTAAAAGACCCCCGGGATACTACTTAAAATTTACCAAACAAAATGCATGAGTATAGCTATGTATGGGGCGGGAGTGTGGGGATACCGGGATGTAGCAATATTACAAAGAGAGGAACATTTGTTTTTAAGGTTTTTACTAGCAGTACCACAGAGGTCTTCTGTGTAATAATTGTCACAATGAATTGGGGATTCCCTATATCACTGACCTGATTAAGATAAAGCCACTGCTACTATGGCACAGAGTCGGGACGGCCAACAACACTGAGCTAAACAGACATAATTGGCCATGTTATGAGTTTAACCCATGCAAATAGGATTCCATGGTTAAATTATATTAGAAGATCTTTAATAGACATGGGTAAACCTGGCTTTTATAATAACTCCGAAACTCTGAGTACAATTTCCAGGAAGGATTTTAAAACTACCTGTCAGGCTCACTTAGAGGCTTTAAGAGCTGCCATAGAGATGAAGAAAAGTACTGTCATCCCACATCAGCTAACTCTCGTATCCTACAATATTCAATCATATTTGGAGTGGTGTATTGGAGGATATGACAGGTATGTCCTTACAAGACTCAGATTTGACAGTTTCCATCGATTAGTCAGCTTCCCAAAATCTAATGATTGGACCAGTGACCTTTGCAGGTGCCCCCGTGATAAAAGCTCTCCTCAGACGACAATAAACGTGATTTTATTTTGTAAGTTTTATAGCGCGGAAAGAACGAGGTGGATTTTGCCATTGCTGAAGAGAGGGGGCTGGAGGCAATGTCGCCCTGCCTTCCTATATTTACAAAAATTGGACAATGTATACTGTGTGGGCGTTATGTCTGGACTTTTGAAATCCATAATGAAAAAAAGGAAGAGTCTAATGTGGGAGACCCAATCTGAGGAGGACCAATGTATAGAATGACTGGTTAAATAATTATGAATTAACTGAAGAAGGGATATTAAGATACAAGTGGTAGTTTCAATCTTTATTATGTTTTGGAACTCCTTAGAGGTCCACATAAGAACAAAAACACAGATACAAAACACCATTCATAATGAAAAAAGACAAATTATAACAATTACTGCAACACAGAGTAGCTCATTAGTACACACGCCATTCTTCAGTAAATATCTAAAAAACATTTAAAAAAATTAAAAATGTTGAAACAAAATCTCTCATTAGGGGGGTTATATAAGGCGAACATAAAAGAATTAACATTTACAATACCCATTTGCAAACATATTTGCCTTAACCATTTGCAACGATAAGGGCGCAGCGCTGGGCATATAAAGAGTACATGCGCTCGGTCTTGAGTAGACAGTTGACAAAAATTGCGAATTGCAGGAACTCCGTACCATTTAAACAAAAGATTATTTAGAGGTAACAAGTCCTGCCTCAAAAGAAACCAGAATCTCCGGACACCATGGGGCAAATTCCAAGTAACGTAAGGTTGCACAAATTTTCTTGCGAATGAGTCAGTGAGGGGATTAACACCCTTCTTAGCAAGGATTGAGGCACTGTCTAGTCTATAGCTAAGGTCCCAAGTAGCCTCTTTCAAGACAGACTTTAACTGGGGAGCGGATAGGGAAAAGAGAGTGCTCTCTTCCAACTGCAGGAGCGATACAGCCTTTCTAAAGTTATTAACGATCAAGAAATGTTCTCTTAAACTTCCCAATAGTTCCGCCTTTAAGAGGAATCTCATAGTCCCCTCTTCTCCTCTGGCTATGCTTGCGACCCAACGTACTACAACTGCCAGGCCCTGCACCCAACTGCTGCGCAAACCAAACTCAAGTCTGCAAGCAGCCACTGAACAGGCGGAACTAATGGAGGTTACGCTTCTTAACAGTTTTCCCTCCACCATATTTAAGAAATCCCAATGCTTAATATCGATTAATTCTAATCCATACAAAAGGGTGGAGGGAACTTTTGCCCTAAAGACCTCCAATAAATATGAAAAATGGCTTCTTCCCATTGCCGAATACAATGCACTTAAGCTTCTCCCTTGGGATAGAGCCTTCTGGGCATTGTTATCGGTATGGGGTTTAGCACTTAAATTGTCAGAGATTAATTTTCCTAGGAAAACATAACTCTTTACCACCTCAAGTTTGTCATCTCCCACAGACCAGGTAAAGTTCGCAAACTTATGTTTTTTCCGGCCTGAGATGCACATAATTTTACTCTTAGATGCATTAATTTTTAGATAGTGAGTTTCTGCATACTGATGTAGAGCCTGGAGGCGTTTAGCGAGACCTTTAGGCATAAGATCCATTATTATGATATCATCCGCATATAACATACATGAGATGTGCTTTCCACCCAAAATTGGAGCTATACCATCACAGGAAGAAAGTGAGGCGGGTAAATCTGCAATATATAATGAAAAAAGTAGTGGGGCAAGGAGACAGCCTTGCTTAAGGCCATTACATGAAGGGATAATCTTAGAAAGGCCCCTATCTCCTCCTTGCAGGACCTGACACCAAGTGTCTGTATGTAGCGCCTGGATCATATCTAACAATTGAGGCGGCATTCCCAAGGCGGAAAGCTTTCTCCACAGCAACGGGCGGTCAACCTTATCGAATGCTGTGGAGAAGTCTATAAAGGCCACGTACACTCTTCCGCCACGTACCCTTATGTATTTATCTGTAATAGTCTGAAGAGCGGAGAGATTATCCAGGGTTCCATGCCCTTTACGAAAACCAACTTGTTCTAGTGGTAAAATTTGTTTTAGAGCCACCCAATCGTTAATTAGGGATAATAGGCATTTAGAAAAAACCTTCCCGATTGCGTCTAAGAGGGCTATTTGACGATAGTTAATAGGTAAGTTTCTATCGCCCTTTTTAAACATAGGGACCAGAATGCTCCCCTTCCAAGACGATGGAATAGATTTTTTAATGTAGTAAATCCTGAAAAGAGGAAATAAGATTTTACTCCAGGATACTGGATCTTGTTTCAGGACTGATATCGGGAGTTCGTCAGGGCCCATAGCACCTGATGGGCGCATATCCCTAATAGCCAATTCTATGGATAATTCTGAGGGGCATTCAATTGTGGAATTGCTATCTTCCCCAATTCTCCTTAGTTCCACTTGCAGGTCATTCTTAGCATACAGACTTAGGATATGGTTGACCCAGGTTTGTTCTGGGATAGGAATTGGGAGGGGACGCACTCTTGAGCCGCAACCCTCCCCAATGAGAGTCCAAAATTGTCTAGAGTTCCCATGAGCAGCGGCTTCCCGCAAACCAATCCATAACAAGTCCTCTTTTTCTTTTTTCATTTTTTTCTTTATCCTACTTCTCCTTCTTTTAAGGAGAGATATTTTCTGAGATCTTTCTACTGCTCCACATATATATTGTTCCCTCACCAATTTGTTGATTTCCTTATTAAGGGAAACAACTGCTTTAGGGAGGGTATTTTTTCCTAATTAAATTGGATTTTTTTACAGCAGAAGCAATCTCCTGCATAAAAACCTCAAAAGAGGACTGTTCACACCCCCGCCAATTATTTAGGTTGGATAGAGTTTTTTCAAGGATAGGTTCCAAACCCTTCATAGCTTTGAAATCCCAGAAACATCTTCCTGTTTTTTTAAAAGTGACCACGTCCCTGTCAAGCACCCAGGTGTCAGAGTTAGGGGGATCTACTAGAAGAGTTAGCATAATAACATTATGGTCACTGAGGGTTGTTTCTACAGCAACCAAGTCCCTTAAAAGAGAAAAAATACAGTGGTCAACAATTATATAGTCCAAAATTGATTTACTGTTGGGGGAACTATGTGTATAGTTTGCGGGAACATCGGATGGAAGCCTACCATTGGCTATGAGCCCCTCCGTACTGTACAATTCCTCCAGCAGCAATTTACCCCGTTTATTTGTTTTTATATTATCTGGAAAAAGGGCTTGGGGAATCAACATAGCCTCCTCTTTTGCTTTATTCCTAAAAAGCTCCAAACTATAATTGGAAACTTTGCAATTTAAATCGCCAACTAACAGGAAATTAGAGGAAGGAACTGTCTCCTTAATTTGTCTAATAAAAATAAAAACTTGTTTCAGCAGAGTATTAAAAAGATCACCTGGCGGTATATAGGCATTTATTATCACAAAAGGGTGTCTCTCTCCCGTTTTATCTAAATTGGAGAGAGTTACTGCCTGGAAGAGCTTGCTTGAGTCTACGTAGTGGGAAAAACTCCACTTTATTCTATTGGACAATAGGCAAGCAATTCCCCCTTTTGCATGACCCCTATTAGAGGGGGTTGCTGCCACCTCCAACACAAAGTAGTCTCTCCCTACATTCAGTTTGTCAATACACCATGTTTCCTGGATGCAAATTACGCTGGCATTCAAGGAAAAAAGATACAGTAATTTTTCAGGATTGTTGTTAATGCCAGCGGCATTCCAGGAAATAACAGAAAAGAAGCTGCTAAAGGTGAGAAAACAGTCTTGGGTTGTCTGTCACCTTGGACGACAAGGCACCAGGTAACCAGTTCCATTGCTGTTCAATCTCGGTTATACCCCTGTTTATTGTTATTGGAGGGGGGATAACATGTGTAACTAGCCTTTTCGTTTTTGAGACACGAATCTTTAAGTCTTCAAAAGGCTGAGAAGAACCGGTTTGACCCGGGCCCCTATAATAGCCGTTCTCATTGTGATTATCAGCACATATGGCTGTAAAGGGCACCACGTCAATCCCCTGGCTCTGGAAAATTTCTGCTTTATTTAATATAAGATTCGCTATCAGGTTTGAATAGAACCTTACCCTGATAAATGACATAGACCCTGTTCCTAATATTGTTACTAGATCAATATCACTTGATTTGATTAGTTTTAGGCCCTCAATGTCCTTACAACATTTCAGCAAAAAAGATCTATTCAATACCAAATCAAGGTCAAATAGTGGGATAAAATCCAAGATCAATGAATCAGTACAGGTTTCCATCATCTTATAAACAGAATTTTGACCAGAGACTACCCTTTCTGCCAGTGTATGGAAAGAAGGGGCAGTAGGGTTAAGAGAGGTTGATACCACAGGAACAGAATTTCTTACTTCCACTGCTGGAAAGTGGACCATGGGCCTTTCTTTTTCTGCGCCCAGTTCTCTCAAAATTGGGTTAGCACAACTAGTAATAATTTCATCAGTATTAGCAAAAGGCACCAAAGATTCAGATGACAACATAATTGGGTCATGCCTCAAAGTTCCATTATCGATCTCAACCCTAACGGGGGAGGAATTATGACAAACTTGGTAATCCTCAAAGAATATTTGTCTCTGCCTCCTCTTTTTAAATCTACGAAGAGGCTTCCTCTTTTTTTTTCCTTTATACTTTCTTTGTTTTCCCACTTTTTCCTCTAACTCCAACCCCTTAAAATCTGGATCAAAAATGGGATATAATACCTTTTCGGGATTGGCATCTGGCAATATAACATTATTTTCCTCTAAAACAATACCTAGATCCAAATCGCTTATACAATTATAAGCAGACGTTTTGAGAGCAGGGCATAATTCCTTCATCACAGGAGCAACTAGTATATTCTCAGTTGATAAACAAGGTGCATTAGCTGGTATTGTTTCAGGAAGTGTTGTAGTGGAAGGATCTAAACCGCAGCTCTTTTCTGAGGTTTTTGATAATAAAGCCTTTAAAATTTGAGTAACAGATTCCAATACACAATCTGAACTACCCACAAATTTACTCAATAACGTTAGAATTGAAGATAACAAGTGTTCCAAGGAAATCAGGAGTTCTGATATGGGTTTCTCTGATGATTTTAAACTAGGCTCATTAATAACCTCAATCCCCGTTATATTGAGCATTGGACTTTTTGACATATTAGTCTGAAAGGAAAGATCTTGGGAATTGGGGGAGGGGGTACTACTATAGAGATGAAGACCAGAAGGGGTAGCGCCAATTGGGGTCTTTACAACATCTAGTAGTTTCCTAGGTTCATCTACCAGATAACGTTCACATAACTCTGGGTCAATGTCCAGGGGCTGTAAGTCCTCGTTAGTAACCTCCCTCAACTTAGAGAGGTATAATGTGCCATTGAGCGAGACATTTACAGATGTTAAAGGAGCCTTGGTTTTTTGGGAATTATCTAGATTAGAGGCTAAACAATTGTCATTCTCAGAGAATATAGAAGGAGAAGATAAGGCACCCAAATTAGAGTATGAACTTAAATTTAATTTTCCCGATTCCGCCTCCTTCAGTAATTGATTGAGCGATGGGTTATGCGGTGGTAATGAGGTGGCGTCCTTATTAGAATCAGTCTTTTCCGGGGGCACCTTATCCACCGATTTCTCCCAAAGCTGAAATATCTGATTTTGACCCTTCAATTGGATAGTTGAGACATTCTTGTTTCGAAGGGGGTTGGATCTGGTCTTAGCCGTCGACCTTCCCCCCAACAGTCTCCCAGATCTAAGCTTTTTTGCGGTCATATTACAGGCTATATCAAGTAATGAGGGGTAAAATTATAAACAATGCCAGTGATCAAGTTAAAATATGCTCGATAATTAATATCAAATATAAAGCGACGCAAAGCCGATGGCGCGCGTCTATTGAGCACAAAAGATGCAGCAGATGCCAAAGTCTATACAAAATGAATGGATAGTAGGCTAAAATAAAATCTAATGAAGAAATATTAATAAGTGGGCCCAGCCCAGCCTACTTCGGCCACTGAGGGCCACAGAGGGTCCGGTCTTTGTCCGGTCTTCGTCCGCGCTTCTGTCCGCGCGCGTCCCGCGTTCGCGTCAGATGGCGGTAGGAGGAGGAGGGGGCGGGAAGAGGCACCAGGTGCGCGCGATGACCAAGCGCTAGCACCTCTGGGCCTCGCAGTCCCGCTCCCGCTGATAGATTTGAGCGCCTCTCTCCCACAGCAGTCACCCAAGATCAGAAGTGGAGCACACGGGCTTCCAAGTCCACACAAAGCGCCTCACAGCAAAGCAGTCCTCGCCGTCGATGTGGTGAGCACAATTCCTCAGTGTAAATCAATGAGAGAAGGCAAGCACTGCGAGCGGCACCCCTACAAGTGGTATATAAAGATGTAATTTTTGTATGTAATATTTTTATTCTTTTTAAAACAGTATTTTGTAAATTTTACTATGTGACTTTTATGATTTTTAAATGAAAAAAATTGAATAAAGTTTATTTGATTTGATTTGATTTGAGTGTGATCATTTGCATTTGCACACTGTGCAGAGTTAATAGTCTAGAAACAAATTAAGTCTTGTTCTACGTTGGGCAGGAATTATTCTGAGTGCCTTGTTCTCAGCTTTCCAAATGCTCTATAAGAGAAAGTACTAAATAGCACTGAATACTATTTCGTTACAAGATGTCTAAATTGTGAGCACAAGTAATTCTGATCATGGCTGTGAAATGCCCAAGAAGAACTAAGGATGTTTACTGTCTGAACCAACCCAAACAATTGGTCACTTGGTGATCTGTTATTTGCTTATTTGGGCATTAAGCATTCTTGCACTTTTGGTACTGGAAGATTATTTCAGTTTACTCACCCACTGAAATTTCTTCGCACTTTTGACTTCTGCACACACCCTACAATGCTTTCAGGAGAAGTGCTCCAGTGCCAAGCCAAAGTCAATTGAATTGAATCAGAGGGCTTTACTTTGGATTTGAAGGACCAACGCGTGATGGATATTCTGTCCGTCTCCCTACAAGTACCAAATGCTATAACGCACTTGTAGCATGACGGATCCACCACCTTTGAGATGGAGTATCCCGTCTGCCTAACTCTAAATAAGACTTTAAATATATTTAAGTGTACTTATGTATACTTGAAAACACCAGGAGCTGACACTAGGATTGCAGTAAGCTATAAAGTTTACTACATAGTGAGACAGTGACTTAAGTGACTTAAGTGGAAGTGAGCATACTGAATGTGTAAATCAGCTGACGGAAGGAAGCATGCTTTCTACCTGCCCATCAATAACTAAAGAATGCTTTATACCTGAAAACTAGCTAAGCATAATTACTAGTTGAAGCTCCTCCCATTTACTCGGGGGCTACCCGTAACATATACTCTATTCAAATCTTTCAGGCCCACGCATGTATCTTGGGAGACAGGGATGTACTGACTTTAACTAAGACGGTTGGAGGGGAGCATGACCTCAAAAGATGACCATTGGGATGTAGATCTTCAGGCTCCCGGCCCGACCGCCGAATCCTGCTTAATCCTGCTGCCTGGAGTTGGGGTTCATGGGCTGGACTCTTGCTAACCATGATCTGAGCCCCCACTACCCCCGCCTGAGCACTGATGGATTGTGTGGGGGAGCCTGTGACCGCTGTGACAATGAGCGCTCCTGAGCGGCCACTAGGCTGAGGGCTGTCATGGCCTGGATCAGTCACAGAGCTCAGGTGGGAAACTGTGGGGATGCCGAACATGGGCAGCCCTGAACTGTTGCTACCTGCTTGGGGGCCCTGCCCACCCCCTGAGTGCTCTTCTGTGGCAGAGCCGACTGACTGGCGCCTCAAGACTTCCTGGGAGGGCGGGACTCTTAGCGGAGAGTGCCAGGAGCTGCACATGGCTTGGGCCATGCATATGCTGATTTCACTCTGCGGCCCGGCCTGGATGGGCTGAAGTGAGGAGAAGAGGAGCTGGGGGTCCCCCTTCCGCGGAGTGCAGAGGTGTCAGCCTGAGGGATGTTTCCCTTCATAGAGGCAACTAGAACGCTGATTCCTATATTGGAGTGAGTATCACAGGAAACTGTTTTTCATTTTATTTAAACGGGTATCCAGTTTAATAGAGAACCTATTAAAGGAGTAAATACAGCTTTATTTCCAAGGAGGAAAAATATAAATAACATTTTATTAAAAGGAGGAATTTCAAAGTTCTGAAAACATCAAACTAAGCATTTAAAAAAAAATAAAGAGGAATCACTCTAAAGTAAAATTACATATTTCCTTTTGCACATCCGTGATGTGCACACGCAGGCCAAAGTAACGGTCCACCAAAGAAGATTGCCCATCCGTGATGTGCACACGCAGTTCAAATTAATTCACAAGGAAAATTACATATCTTCTTTGCACACCTGTGATGTGCTCACCCAAAGTAAGTTGATTCTTTCTTCTTTGCACATCCGTGATGTGCACACGCAGTCTAAGTTGATTCTGAAGCTATTTACTCAGTTTTTTCTGCACATCCATGATGTGCATATGCAGTTCAAGGTAACAGTCCACCGAAGAAGATTTAACTACACGCAGTCCGTGGTAAACTCATTAGTGAACAACATGCACATCCGTGATGTGCACACATGAACAGAAGTAACAAGTCTATAGCATATATATATATATATATCCCTTCTTCGCCGGGAGCCGGAAGTGGTGGGAATTATTTGGTGCATATATATAGGTATATATATATATATATATATATATATATATATATATATATATATATATATATATATATATATATATATATATAGGCTGGTGGGAAGAAATGGTTGTCAGGAAGGTGTACAATAAGGAGTGGTCTGGGAACATCATAAAATGGATACGTTTCATAGACGATTTGTTTATTGTTTGAAATGGGGATAAGGAGAGTGCTGAGTTATTTATAAGAAAGTTTAATGTGAATGATTTAAACCTGCAATTTACTTATGAAATTAGTGATAACAACATATGTTTTTTTAGATGCGGAGACATACATCGAAGAGAATGCCATACATACACGTCTCCACCGAAAACCCACAGCAGGCAATACTATATTGCACTCTAGTAGTTTTCATCCAAAACACACTATAGGCAGTATCCCCTACGGGGAATTTCTGAGAATACGCAGGATCTGCTGTAAGGATAGCGATTTACACAGAGCACAACAAAGTTGTAAACAGAAATTTTTAGCTGGAGGCTATTCTGAGTGAAGTTTAAATCAAGCAATTGAAAGTACTCAATCCAAATTACATAAGGACCTTCTTTTTAGACCATCAAAGAACAAGATGAAACAAACAGGCACGTCTGAAAATACCATCAGTTGCCGCAGACTCATTACAACATACAGCAAACAAAAGGAAAGAATTAGACAGATCGTCAAGAAAAACTGGCACATGATCCAAAGCGATCTCATAATCGGGAACAAAATGCCAGTATTTCCTATAATCACTTTCCGTAGATCTTGCAGTACAAGTGATTATTTAGCAAACAGCAGTCCAGAACTTTCAAAGAACACAAATTGGCTTAGTAAACGGAAGGGATTTGCCCAATGTACAAGTTGTAAAGCCTGTAAACATGCTGAGAACCGCACAATGTATAATACAGGTTTTAAAGACAATCCCACAATCATCAATAAACATTTAAATTGTAAGTCTGAGTACGCAGAATATGTACTGAAATGTACTTGTGGATTGAAATATGTGGGGAGTACCCGTCTACCAGTACATAAAAGGATCCTTCAGCACTTAAGTGCCATCACAAATAATGATAGTGCATATCCGGTGGCCCGACATTTTAATGAGATCCACAACAGAAAAACAACAGATTTAAAATATTATGTAATTGACAATGTTCCCCCTTTGCGGAGAGGCGGAAACAGAGATGCAGTACTCAGAAGATTAGAAACTAAGCTAATTTTAGAAATAAACAGTAAAAATCCACATGGCCTTAATACATCGAAGACCTTTACACATGGTTATAAGTCTGTGATCACTAAACTCTGTATCCGATGATGTGAAATGAGGTATGTCTTTTTTAGGTCAATATGTAGTTATTGTTTTAATAGATATATATTTATACTGATTTTGAGTATTTTTATATATTTATTGACTATGTATTCCTCTTCCCTTCCTCATGGTTTATCTGAAATTTATATTCATGGGCTCATGACATAATAATACAGATTTTTAATGCACAAACATATGATTTCTCAATATGTTGGCTAACGTAATGAGTATCATGTTTGCACTTTGAACTTAAGAAATATTACACTAGTATTTTGCACAAAGCACTTTTTTGCACAACATATATTACTATATTTATTAAAATGTATTAGCTACTATTTTTTTTTGTGACAGGACAGTATGGCTACTATGGGCAACACCACAAATATACAATTAACTGCTTTACCCATTGATATGTACCCATAGGAAAACCGGATTTTTTAAATAATTTAAGATGGAAAAAGATTTATCTTTTGTAAATTATTTATATTTATTGTTATGCTTTTATTATGTATTTATACAGTTATTTATGAAGCATATACACCTGTTACTCGGATTTGGATTTACTGTTAAAGTATGATGACAGTAATCAGGACAGTACAACATATTGTCTAAATCAGGATTTCATGAAATAGGGTAAATTACACAAAAAACATGAATGAAATCTGGCTTGACATTTGTATAAGTAGCAAATACTTTTGAAATGTTCAATGTGTCGGATGTGTTAACATATTGTATTTTACAGAAATGTTTAATCATAAATGCCTATATCTTAAATGTCACAATATGGAAAAAAGCTTAACAGATTTAAATATGCAATGTAATGAAATTGTGATTTAATACTGACAGCAATTCTACTCTGCAAGTAAGGGCATGCATGAGGAAGAAAATGTAGTAAAACAAAAACAGAAGTATTTTGTTTATGTTGTTTGGCAATGGTAGCACTCTGGCACTTTAAATAACAAGAGAAACTCACTGGCAGGTCATGTGATCAAGGGCTCTGTGAAGCCCGAAACGCGTCATGGCGGCCGAGAAAATGCACAAAATAAAATAATGCTGCACAAAGACAAGAGGAGTCCGTTCCGTCATTTCTTCAAAAATTGATGAGGAATAGAGGTATCATATTTATGAGGACGATTCACAACCTGGCCCCACAGTAAGTCAAATCTTTACTGTCAACTCACCAGCCCCTAGTCCTTTTAAACCTAAATCGAATTTTCTCCCCCTCATGCCTAGGGATGCATTGGACGTATTCAGTGACAGGGTGATTACCGAACTTAAGATCTTAAATCAAAACGTTCTGAGTAAAACTAGACAAACGAACTATATCAACAGCCAATACCATCAATTGGTAAGAAAATTACAAAATAATCGTGAAGTTATAGTTAAAAACTCAGACAAAGGAGGTAATACGGTACTCTGGGCACGGTCTGATTATCTAATTGAGGCTAACCGACATCTTTCTGATTTGTCATGTTATGTATTGTCTACTCAAAATGAAATGTTTAACAGTGATGTTACTACTCGAAAAAATTACTCAATTGGCATAAGTCAGGTTTACTTTCAAAAGACGAGTTCAAATTTCTAAACGTTGTACATCCCATTGTCCCTTTTTTGTATTTTCTTCCTAAAATACATAAATTTATATCCCCTGTGCCTGGGCGCCCGATTATCTCTGCCATAGGTAGTATCAATGAAAAGATTTCTAAATATGTTGATTATTTTCTCCAACCCCATATGATTACTTTACCATCGTATCTTAAAGATACTACTGACTTTCTGAATAAGGTGAAAAATGTGTGTTGGCATTCTGATTACCTATTTTTGATAATGGACATTGAGTCATTATACACTTCTATCAATCACTCACATGGGTTGCATGCCGCAGAGTACTATTTGAATAAGCGTGACATTGTGTTCCGAGGGCACAATATTATGTTGTTGGAAATTATCCAAATTTGTCTGACTTCGAATTACTTCAAATTTCAGGGCAACATTTATCAACAACTGCGCGGTGTGGCAATGGGTTTGTGCTTCTCCCCCAGCTATTCATGTTTACATGTTGGTTGGTGGGAGGAGCGCGTTCTTAGAGTCACACATGCCAGATGGTTGCCACACATTTCCCACTACTGGCGCTACATTGATGATGTGTGTATTATTTGGAATGGGACTGCAGCGGAGGCTATGTCATTTGTTAATGAAATCAATACTAATGATTTAAACTTAAAATTCACAGCATCCATTAATAACGAGATAGCTGAATTTTTGGATGTTCAATTGTATGTGGATAATGCAAACTTAAAAACCAAACTTTTCCGCAAATCCACCGCAGGTAATTCCATATTACATGCTCAAAGTGCTCATCCCATCCACACTATCAATAGCATCCCCTACGGCGAATTTATTCAAATTTGTCGAATTCGTAGTGATGAGATAGTTGCTAACATTTGTTTAGATACCTCTGTACAGAGATTCCTTAATAGGGGATATTCCAGAAAAACATTGGAACAGGCCCTAGTCAAAGTTAAATCACTTGACAGAAACATTTTGTTAGCACCTAAACTTAAAAATCCAGAACATCAGTCTGATTGCTCTGTTAGACTAATTACGCCCTTCAGTTCACAAGAAAGAACAATCCGACGTATCATCTGTTCTGAATGGCCAATTGTCCCTACAGATAACATTCTGGGTCCAATCCTTCCTAGTCTGCCATCAATGCCGAAAGTTCTACCAAAAAAATCATGGCTCCATAAAACTGTTTTTTTCAAATGCACTTCGTGTCGCGCTTGTACTTTTGCTCGAAATTCCACACATAATACACCAGTTTTTGCGACACTAAAATTCCAATCAAAGAACATTTGACTTGCAGGTCAGAATTTGCGGTTTACAAACTTAAATGTACCTGCAATTTGGAATATATTGGGAGCACTAAACTCCCCATGCATAAACGTATCCTACAGCATATACGTGCCATTGTGAACAGCAATAGTGACTATCCTGTCGCTAGACATTTTAAAGCTGTTCACAAAAATCAGTTAAAAGATCTAGAATACACTGTCTTATGCTCGGTACCAGTCCCTGGCCGGGGAGGTGATCGTGAGTGTTTATTAAGACAAAAAGAATCCCATTTTATTCTATTGCTTGATACTAGAGCCCCAACGGTCTAAATCTTACAGAAGATTTACATGTTTTTCTATAAATCATCCAATACTCTAATCTGTTCTATAAGCAGTCCCATGGTGTTTGTGTAAAGTCGCACTTTGAAAGTCACAATAAGTCACTTTTTATGAAATTAGAACTGATGCTATATATCTGTGACTTATTTTTTGCGGTCTTTCACTGGGATTTTAATCCATTCCTATTTGAAATCTGAGATGTTTGCTGCATTTTATCTTATCTCCAAACTATGTTGGGCATTTCTAAATTTATTATTAATTTGTAAATGAAAACCATTTTTTTGGTTATCTCTGATAGTCTCTGTTGTTGTTTTGGTATTGTTTTTAATGCACGTTTTTGTATGATTCAGCACATCAAATCATGTTCTTTATACACATTATTTTTTTGTTTTAATTTTAGGCCATATTTTCACATCATGTTTCTTCTCTGCCAATCAACAAAATATATTCTGAATGGAATTTTTTGAGGACCATATCAAATTTGGATCTCATTGAAATTTATAAATGAAGAACGTTTCCAATTATGGATAAGATTTAGACACTTGTCATTTTTTGTCCTTCATCTTTCATAATGTATTGACTAAGACACTTGTCGATTACTGTCTACATTTATTTATGTTCTCATGAATTATCGTATATATTGTATATATTTATCCAAACATCTTTGTTGCAACGTTTTTGACATTGAGCAAATCGTTACAAAGTAAGGTCTAGTCCAATAATGTAAATCAGTTTAAGCATTGTATTATTGTGACTCATGCAATATGGCGTTCACTTTAGTCTGTTTTTTATTTTTACTTTTTTGACATGTCTCTAATCAAATCACCTGTGTACGATCTATAAATTGTGGTTGAACTTCGGGTTCGGGGCGCGTTATGTGAACAAGCTCCTTTCAGGAGTGAAACGCGTCATGGACGACACCATGTCTCTTAATTTCATTTGTGTGGAATAAATATCCTGCTGTCACTGGAGAGAGTTTTGCTGCCTTCTCTTGTTTATTTCTTCTGACGAAGTCACGTTTAAGAGGTCCTTACCTGGTTTTCCTCACCGTGGAGTGGTGAGCAGAAACATTGTTGCATATATATATATATATATATATATATATATATATATATATATATATATATATATATATATATATATATATATATATATGGATCAACAAAATGCCCTGTAGCATTCTGAGAGCACACAACAGCATTCCGCTCTCCAGCTTACATTTCAATCTTGCTTTCATGCTCTGCATTTATTTCGTTTTGCCGACGCGTTTCAGGGCTACCATGCCCCTTCTTCATGGGCTGCACAAACTTCACTGGATGCACGCACTAATTGGCATATCCGGTTTATTTTATACAAACCCCTCAGTGGGTGTTTCCCTATTTACAAGCCCCCTGATGCTTTGTGGGATTTGAAGCCCTTAGTGCGCTAAAAGATATTAACTTTAAGTAAGTTCCAGTGTCCGTTTGTAAATCATGCTGTCAATTAGTACCTATAGTAGGCTGCTTCACAGTCTAGCAAGATGTTTAAAATAGAAACACTGTGCCACAGAGCCCTGCAAAGTTGAAGACTCGAGCCTCTGCCTGAAGGAAGTTGCATTCTGCTTCCCGAAGGTGGTGGTGCCTCTCAGCACGGCCGGGCCGCCGAGTGGAAAATCTGGATCAACAAAATGCCCTGTAGCATTCTGAGAGCACACAACAGCATTCCGCTCTCCAGCTTACATTTCCATCTTGCTTTCATGCTCCGCATTTATTTCGTTTTGCCGACGCGTTTCAGGGATACCATGCCCCTTCTTCATGGGCTGCACAAACTTCACTGGATGCACGCACTAATTGGCATATCCAGTTTATTTTATACAAACCCCTCAGTGGGCGTTTCCCTATTTACAAGCCCCCTGATGCTTTGTGGGATTTGAAGTCCTTAGTGCGCTAAAACATATTAACTTTAAGTAAGTTCCAGTGTCCGTTTGTAAATCATGCTGTCAATTAGTACCTATAGTAGGCTGCTTCACAGTCTAGCAAGATGTTTAAAATAGAAACGCTGTGCCACAGAGTCCTGCAAAGTTGAAGACTCGAGCCTCTGCCTGCAGGAAGTTGCATTCTGCTTCCTGAAGGTGGTGGTGCCTCCGTGTGGAAAATCTGGATCAACAAAATGCCCTGTAGCATTCTGAGAGCACACAACAGCATTCCGCTCTCCAGCTTAAATTTCCATCTTGCTTTCATGCTCTGCATTTATTTTGTTTTGCCGACGCGTTTCAGGGCTACCACGTCCCTTCTTCATGGGCTGCACAAACTTCACTGGATGCACGCACTAGATACTGTGTGTACCTCGGAGTAAGAAGTATTAGCAGATGTCTCTAGTGTGTATGTACTCCACTTCCGTAGGTAAGCGTGTGTGAAAGTGCATTCAGTTGTACATTTTGTGTCCCCGCAGGCACGCTGAATCGCGTCATCCCCCGCGTATGGCCTGTACACAGGATGGGGAAAAGGAGAACTGAAGTTACCTGTGCCTCAGAATTAAAGGAGTAACAAGTCGCTTTGTGTGTGGTATCTTCTTAAAGGGAACTTTATTTGGCGTTGTTTAGCGGCTGTCCTAGTTACGAAGATGCCCTGCTGCCAGTGCGGACCTGTGGTGCTTTGGATCTCTGAGGCGCTAGGGACAGCGACTCCGCTTCTGAGTGCTTGTTTATGTAGGTAATTTCGGCATCTTCCACCGGCATCCACCCACAAGGGAAAGACTGTTGACAGATAAATGACGACACCCACTGAGGATATATTTTCGTTTGTGTGAACTGCAAAAAACAGAATGCCTAGAGGTTGTTACCCAGTGATCGCTCATCAGGGCGGGGTTATAAAATCAAAAGCAGGTGTTCCACAAACGATTGCCGTCTCAGTTATTGCCAGTGAACAAGGACTGTTTTGAAGTCTGAAAAGCGTATGGCCTGCACACAGGATGGGGAAAAAGAGAACTGAAGTTACCTGTGCCTCAGAATTAAAGGAGTAAGAAGTCGCTTTGTGTGTGGTATCTTCTTAAAGGGAACTTTATTTGACGTTGTTTAGCGGCTGTCCTAGTCGCGAAGATGCCCTGCTGCCAGTGCGGACCTGTGGCGCTTTGGATCTCTGAGGCGCTAGGGACAGCGACTCCGCTTCTGAGTGCTTGTTTATGTGGGTAATTTTGGCATCTTCCACCGGCATCCACCCACAAGGGAAAGACTGTTGACAGATAAATGACGACACCCACTGAGGATATATTTTCGTTTGTGTGAACTGCAAAAACCAGAATGCCTAGAGGCTGTTACCCAGTGATCGCTCATCAGGGCGGGGTTATAAAATCAAAAGCAAGTGTTCCACAAACAATTGCCGTCTCTGTTATTGCCAGTGAACAAGGACTGTTTTGAAGTCTGAAACGCGCATGGCCTGTACACAGGATGGGGAAAAGGAGAACTAAAGTTACCTGTGCCTCAGAATTAAAGGAGTAAGAAGTCGCTTTGTGTATGGTATCTTCTTAAAGGGATATATATATATATATATATATATATATATATATATATATATATATATATATATATATATATATATATATATATATATATATATATTACCTACTGGCGGTCGCCAGTAGGTATATATAGTTAGGATTTTTTCTCTATGGGATTTTTGAAAATTCTATGTCTAATAACTTTGGCGTTTGTGGACGGAATTGGCTGAAATTTTCAGGAAAATGGCACATTTTGTTTCTGAGCAGCCCTTGAAAATTTGGGGGGGTTTCGTCAAGGGGGGGCCGAGAAAAAAGGGGGGTCCCAAAACGTGTTTTTAACATTGAGTTTTCCATAGGGCGGTTGGCCTCACTTTTAGCCCGAACGGCTGAATGGATTTGCACGAAACTTGGCAAAATTGTAGGGACTGGTAGCCCGATGTGCCTTTTGTAGGTCTCAATATATGTGCTACAGTGGATTTTGAGAAATTAACGTTCAAAAAAAGATATATATCTAGAGCCGCGCCTGGAGCGCTCCAGGCGCGCCACGCGACTTGCGCACGGCAAGCTGATTGGTTCTCGGGTGTCTGTAAACATTCGAAACAGTCCGCAGCGGCCGCCATCTTGTGTCTCGGTAGGATTGAGACACAAGAGGTGGCAAAAATCAAAGGGGGAAATGAGCAAGAGGGGGCAAGGTACACACCCCCTGACCCCCTAGGTTTCATGTGGGGGCCATAAAAGGCTCCCGCGGGTGAAAAAAAAAATTTAAAAAAATTCGATTTTCGCGGGGGTGAGCGCCCGGTACGCGCACCGGGGAGCGTACGGGGGAGCGTACCATGGAGATTAAAAATGACAGACTTTTAAAAAAAGAAAGCTTCTTTTTAAAAATTGGAGGTAGTTCTGAAAAGAACTTTTTTTTTGATTTTGTTGTTTTATATATATTTTTTTGTTTTTGTTGTTTTATATTTTTTTAGACTTTTTAAAAAATTTTATATTTTTTTTGGATTTTTTTCAAGGGAAAAACAAAAACAAGGATTCCAAAACTGCTCAACAGGAGCAAAAAAATTTGAAAATTTAGGGACTGGAAGAGCAGCGGTGTTGCTGTTTCTTTAGGGCAATCAGTTCAACACTCTGCTCCCCATAGCAGAGCAGTTCGTCACACTCTGTGCACAAAAATTTGATGCCCGCAAACACCGGCTGAATGTTAGGGACCATTCTTCCACGGGGTGGTCCCGAAGGTGTTGCTCCACCAGTGGAGGTGCTGCCGCCATCTGTGGGTACATTCCGTGCCAGCTCTCTGACACTCTCCCTGGCAAAGTTGTTAGGGTGTCTTCTTTTCACATGCCGGATCAAATTAGCATTCCCAAAACTATATTTTTTCAGAGGATTGCCTCTGGATAAACTACTCCCACATATTTTGCATGTTACTTTGGGAGCGTTGACTTTTTTCTGTCCTTCTGGGATTTCGTAAAATTTCCAGATGAAATGGGTTTTTTTCTTTTGCTGAGGAGGGTCCTCATCTAAAAATCCCTCTGAATCACTGCTGGATGACTCTCTTGCAGCCATTGCTGGAGATCAGAAAAGTAGGAGATAGAGTAGACACAACAGCTCTTGCTCTCTCCAAGTACAAAGCAATAGTGAGAGAAATGGGTGGGTTTCACACAATTTGGAAAAAAAAAAGTTCTGAACCAATGAAAAGTGTTATTTTAAAAGTCACATGGTTTGATGCGCTTACGCTACGCGCCCCGGGGCGCGTCCCGGGCGTGTATCGTAAGCGCATCGGGGCGCTTACGTTGCGCGATCGTATGCGCTTCCGGGTGCGCTTACGCGGTGCGTCATAAGATGCATCTCGCGGCTACGCGATACGTGTCTTATGACGCAAGGCGTGGCGGCTACGCGATACGTCACGATGTTGTTTTCGTTCTCGGCAATAGCGCTTCCGGGACGCGCATTAGTACGCGCCGGGGCGCGCCGCAAGATTGCGCTTACCCGTACGTTCACCTGTCCGCGCCCCGGGAGCGCACTAAAAATAATATTAAAAAAAAATAAAAAAATTATAAAATATAAAATTAGATTTAAAATGTATTATTTTTATAAAGATTTGCTATTAAAAAACCTATGAAATTCACTGAAAAAACCATAGGTTATAGACCATATATAGTTAGGAATTAGCATTTACAAAACCTTGAAAATTCACTGAAAAAACCATAGGTTATAGACCATATATAGTTAGGAATTAGCATTTAAAAAACCTTATTTTACTCACACAAAACCATTGAAATTCCATATATAGTTAGTTGTACTAACTATATATCGCGCACCCGCAATCCACTGCTGATGATGTCACATATTACATCATTCATGACATGGTCAGTGACATCACTGATGACATCACTGATGACATCTCAAATGACATCACTGATGACATCACTGATGACATCTCATTTGACATTACTCATGACATCATTCATGTGATGATACGATGAACCTCTTCAGACTCTAATATAACCGTAGATACACTCAGTGTAAACAGACACTCACAGACTGTCACTCATCCATGGAGTTACTCACACACCTAATCAGTCTTGCAAAGAATCAATCACACCTCCATTTGCTCAACTATATCGTTAAACACACCTTACTTATTGAAACATATAATAACACATATTTACTCTGTTATACAATCCCTGATACAAGTTCACAATAATCCATACAGCCACTCACACATTCACTGGCTCTTATGCACAGTTATTTATATATGTCAACTACCACATGTACTGTGTTTTACATATGTACTTACTTTGACATGTAGCACTGAGATATCCATTCACTCACCAATACACTCATGCACACAGTAAACCGCCCATACAGCTGTTTCCACATGCACTTTTGAACCCATACATCTAGTGAATCAACTGCTCACACATCTATGCACAGAGTCATACACCTCCCAGCCACCCACACACACACTCAGTCTCCCATACAAATACTTGGCCAACTAATCAATAACCCATATAGTTAGTCATATAGCTAATGATCAACACATGCATCAGATTACAAAACAACAGACACAATGGTGCACAATTTAAAACAGTTTAGTCACTAACCCATGCACTCAGTGAGACACATTTAATCACTCACTTATACAGTCAGTCATGCACCTACTAAATACATCATCCAGACACTTATACATCCACTCATTCTTCAATATATAAGACATATTTTAACTTTACAGAAACATACAGTCACTGGATGTTGTCATCAGTGATGTCATCAGTGATGTCATTTGAGATGTCATCAGTGATGTCATCAGTGATGTCACTGACCATGTCATGAATGATGTAATATGTGACATCATCAGCAGTGGATTGCGGGTGCGCGATATATAGTTAGTACAACTAACTATATATGGAATTTCAATGGTTTTGTGTGAGTAAAATAAGGTTTTTTAAATGCTAATTCCTAACTATATATGGTCTATAACCTATGGTTTTTTCAGTGAATATATATATATATATATATATATATATCTCCAAACACACAGCTCGAATCCCCGAGCTATTCCCCAAGTAAGGACACTCCAGCCAATTATCTTTGTCTCTGCGTTCGATTTATTTTAACGCACACATGCAGTCAACAAACGCGTTTCGGCGTTGCCGCCTTCGTCAGTGTTGGCTGACAGAGACATTTTTCTCAATTAAATAAAGTTTTCAAAAAAGAAATTGTATCACATGTTAAAAAGGTAAACATAAAAAGAGGCACACAAATTCATTTTCTTTTTTGGCAGCCATCTTGTAACGTCTCACATTAGTATTATCACTAACCAATCTAAATGTTAAATCACATTTTTCATTAGATACATTGCATTTGTTTCAGTGAAATCATCATAATGAAACGTGGAGTCAGCGATTCATTTATGTAAACTCAACATTGAATTACATAACCCTGAATGGGCTTGTTTTACCTCGCCTCTTTTTATGTTTACCTTTTTAACATGTGATACAATTTCTTTTTTGAAAACTTTATTTAATTGAGAAAAATGTCTCTGTCAGCCAACACTGACGAAGGGGGCAACGCCGAAACGCGTTTGTTGACTGCATGTGTGCGTTAAAATAAATCGAACGCAGAGACAAAGAGAATTGGCTGGAGTGTCCTTACTTGGGGAATAGCTCGGGGATTCGAGCTGTGTGTTTGGAGACATATTACGCACTCCACCGTGCGTTAAGGAGGCACCCGGGTGTAAGAGGAGCGGCAGATGGTGGACGCGAGTTGTGGATATATATATATATATATATATATATATATATATATATATATATATATATAATCTTATTCAATTAAAAAAAAATGTACTCGTCCATACGCATCATCTGGTATTTTTGTTTAACTCATTTCTATTTCTATGATACATTGAAACTGTTGTTGACTTCATCTAATATTGGTAGATTTTTTTTAAATCTGTTAATATATAAAGTGTCATGGCCACTATGCAAAATGTTAATGCTCCCCCTCCATTTCTTCAAACTCCTGGAGATCCTCCTGTACCTTGGAGAAATTGGTACAGAGCCATTACAAAGTATTTAAGAGCCATCGGTGGGAATAGGTATCCAGCAGAACGTAAAAGGTTCTTGTTAGAACACAATTATGCTTCGAAGGTCAATCCATTTATGAAAACCTTCCACTGTATCCCATTCCCCATGATCAAGAACATTTAGATGAATATGAATTGGCTGTAAAAAAATAGAAAAGCAGTTTGATGTATAACCAAGTTTGATTGTTAACAGACATAAGTTTTTTACTAGAGAACAGCTGCAGGATGAGTCTACAGATACTTATGTTGCATTTTTACGTATGTTAGCTCCAGAATGTGAATTTGTAAACTTCACAGATCAACTTATATGTGATCAGATAGTTGTATTTTGCTGGGATAAGAAAGTACAAGAAAAACTTCTCAAGAAACCCAAATCTTTTACAAACAATTGATATAGTTAAAGGTATTGAGGTTTCACGTAAAGCGTTAAATAACTCACTCGTAAAGACACTAGTGCTGTGTCTGTTGTTAATGTAAACACGGGTTCTAAACAAAACAATAGTGTTAAAAAATATCCCAAAAAGAAAGAGTTTAAAGGTGGGTTTTTCTCACAGAAAAACATTTGTTTTAGATGTAGGTATTCCAATCATGGGCCAAATGGTCGGCCTTGCCCTGCGAAAAATGTAAAATGTACGTTATGTTGCAAAATTGGGCATTTTGCAAAAGTTTGTCAGTCACCTAAAGACAAAATCAATTGTGTTCCAGATGGAGAACTGTGTGATAGTTCAGAAGAAGAACAAAGTTGTGTGAAAAGAATGTGAGATATGATTGTTGTTGTACAAGACGATGAATCTGACTGTGTAGATCCTTATGAAGACATTGAAGTAGATGGGAAAAATTTAAGACTCCTTATTGATTCTGGGGCCAGAATGACAATGGTGACCGATTAATTGTTTGCTGAGATCTGGGGTAAACTAAAGTTGTTTCCTCCAGACAGGAACCCTGTAATGTATGATGGTAGGAAAATTGAATTGTCTGAGTTTTTTGAGTACCAACTCAAGTTTAGAGATCGTACCATTTTTGGAAAAGTATACGTTGCTAAGAAAGAACTAAATATACTTGGATGGTGTCACCAAGGTCTTTTGGAATGACTCTCAGACCTGAGAGAGACATTCAAATTTCTTTAGTAACTGATGGTGAAGAAAACAAAGGGTCATTTGAAATGGAAGAGAACAGTACCAAGTGGATTGAGAAATTTCCTGCTGTATTTAATGACAAGTTGGGTAAAATCAGAGGCTTCAAGCATAAGATTAAAGTACGAGATGATGTCACATCTGTGAAACACAAGTTGAGGAATGTGCGTTTCAGTGTGTGTGAAGACTTGGCAAAGATTCTTAAAAAAGTGTGTGATGAAGGGGTGATAGAACCCATTGAGTCATCTTTATGGTTAGGTCCATTAGTTATCGCCAGGAAGAAGAACGGACAATTGAGAGTGTGTGTGGACTTAAGAAGCCTTAACAATGGATGGACTCGCACCCCCTACCTAGGATAGATGACATCATAAGTACATTCTCGGGTTCTACGTTTTTTTCTAATATTGACTTAGCATCTGCTTATCATCAGATTCCACTTGAGGAGTCGTCACGTCACCTAACAGCTTTTGTTTCACCAATTGGTACCTATCAAGTCAAAAGGATGCCTTTCGGCCTTGAGTCTGCGGCAGCTGTTTTTCAACGTGTGGTAGAGAATGTTTTAGAAGGAATTAAAGGTGTAGTTATGTTCCAAGAGGATATTTTGATAGCAGGAGAAAATCTTCCCATTCATGATAAATGCATGTATGCAGTCTTGGAGAGGTTACAGAAGTTTGGTGTTGTAGCAAATCGTGGGAAGTGTGAATTTGCAAAAAATACAATTGAGTATCTGGGTCATGTAATTTCTGAGAAGGGAGTTAAACCTAGACCTGGATTAGTTGATGCTATAGCCAAAGCCCCGATCCCTAAGAGTAAGGAGAATGTGGCTTCATTTTTAGGGGTTTGTGAATTTTACTCTAAAGTCATTCAACATTTTTCTGCAATAACTGTTAGGTTAAGAGAATTGTTGAAGAAAAATAAAATAAAAATTATGGGAAATAAACTGTCAACAAGAATTCAAGAATCTAAAATATTAAATTATCTCAGCAGGTGTCCTTGCACCTTTTGATCCCACACAGCAATGTATTATTACAGTAGATGCTAGTAATGACGGGTTGGGTGCTACAATTGCACAGATGAAGGGTCAAATTGAAGTGACCATTGGTTTTGCATCTAGGTCTTTGAGGTCTAAAGAAAACGTTTTTTCTTTCATTGAAAAAGAACTTTTGGGCTGTTGTTGGGCAGTCGAATGATTTAAATGTTTCATTTGGGGAAGGAGATTCGTCCTCAAGACTGACCACAAACCGTTAGTCAGTATTTTGAGTGGTTCTACCATTAAAGATCACACACCAAGAATAGCAAGGTTAAGTTCTAAACTTTTACAATATAATTTCATTGTTGAATACATCCCAGTTGGTAAGAACGTACGAGCGGATTACTTATCTTGTTCACCTTTAAGTTTTACTGAGTATCCAGAAAATACTGATGAAAATGATAAAGAGTACTTAATTGTTTGTGTTGATGTTTGCCATGACACTACCTTTACAGAACAAGAGTGGATTTCGGAATATTTAAAGGATGTTGAGTTGGAAAAGTGTTAGAAAGTATGTAATGAATGGTTGGCCTAAAGAAAAGGTTTTACCCTAAGATTTACAACCTCATTTTAAAGTATCTGATGAACTGTTAATTGAAGATAATGGGATGTTGGTACGGGGAGACACATTTATCCCACCTGTTTCTTTGAGAGATAGGATCATTATGTATGGTCATGAGGGACACTTAGGTCAGACCATAACCAAAAGAAAAATCAGAGACAGTTATTGGTGGCCTGGGATGGATTCTGCTATTGCTGCTAGTGTTCGGGCATGTGTTATGTGCGCCACTAGTGATAAAAGACTCAAAACTGAAGCGGTCCACCTTCAACCTGTCAAATTACCTGAATTTGTGTGGTCCAAACTTGCTATAGATTTTATTTGACCATTTGGTGTTCTTCCACGAAAGTTCAAATTCGCTATTGTGGTTGTTGACTACTATAGCAAATGGTGGGAAGTAAAACTTGTTGAAGAGGCAAACACCGCTAGTGTTAGAAAAGTTTTGAAAAATGTGTTTTTGAGAGAAGGCTTTCCCAAAGAAATCGTCTCAGACAATGGTGTCCAATTTTTTCAAAGGAAATGAAAAGTTTTCTTGACACCAATGCCATTAAACACAAATGTGTTGCTTTATATCATCCTCAAGCAAACGGTCTAGTAGAAAAAATTAACCACACACTGGCAGAGTGTATACAGTGGGCAATTCAAAACAAGGTAGATGTGTCCAAAGCTGTTGAAGAAATGCTTTGGTCACATAGATCATGTCCCAATGCTGTTTCTAGTCTCTCGCCATTTGAAATTCTACGGCATGGGTACTCACAAACTTTCTCTCAGGGGCCAAATTAACAGTGTGGTTTGTGTCCGAGGGCTGCACCGGTGGGGGCGGGGTCAGTGGGGGAGGGGGCAGGGCTAGAGCAACAAAAAAAAACTGTGACCATGAGGTTGAACACAGGTCCCTGCAGCGGATGCCTTCGTCCACTGAGCTACCAGACCCGGCATATATATATATATATATCTGCCTCCCTCCCTCCATCCCTCTATCTCCCTCTCTCCCTCCTTGTCTCCCTCTGTCTCACTCACTCTGACTGTCTCACTCCCTCTCCCTCTCTCCTTCCCTCTCCCTCCCTCTCCTTCCTTCTCCCTCCCTCTCCCTCCCTCTCCTTCCCTCTCCTTTCCTCTCCTTTCCTCTCGTTCCCTCCCTCACCCTCACCCTCCTTCCCTCACCCTCACTCCCCTTCCCCCTCTTCCCCCTCTTCCTCCCTCACTCCCCTTCCCTCACTCCCCTTGCCTCACTCCCCATCCCTCCCTCACTCCCCTTCCCTCACTCCCCTTCCCTCACTTCCTCCCTCACTCCCCTTCCCTCACTCCCTCCCTCCCTCACTCCCCTTTCCTCACTTCCCTTCCCTCACTCCCTCCCTCCATTCCCTCACTCCCTTCCCCCTCTTCCACCTCTCCCTCCCTCACTCCCCTTCCCTCACTCTCACTCCCCTTCACTCTCTCCCTCCATCACTCCCCTTCCCTCACTCCCCTTCCCTCCCTCCCTCCCTCACTTTCCTTCCCTCACTCCCCTTCCCTCACTCCCCTTCCCTCACTCCCCCCTCACCCCCTCCCTCACTCCCCTTCCCACTCCCCTTCCCTCCCTCACTCCCCTTCCCTTCCCTCCCTCACTTCCCTTCCCTCCCTCACTCCCTCAATACCCTTCCCTCACTCCCTCACTCCCCTTCCCTCACTCCCTCACTCCGCTTCCCTCACTCCCTCCCTCACTCCCCTTCCCTCACTCCGCTTCCCTCACTCCCTCCCTCACTCCCCTTCCCTCACCCCGCTTCCCTCACTCCCTCCCTCACTCCCCTTCCCTCACTCCGCTTCCCTCACTCCGCTTCCCTCACTCCCCTTCCCTCACTCCCCTTCCCTCACTCCGCTTCCCTCACTCCCTCCCTCACTCCCCTTCCCTCAATCCGCTTCCCTCACTCTGTCCCTCACTCCCCTTCCCTCACTCCGCTTCCCTCACTCCCTCCCTCACGCCCCTTTCCTCACTTCCTTCCCTCACTCCCTCCCTCCCCTCCCTCACTCCCTTCCCCCTCTCCCCCTCTCCCTCCCTCACTCCCCTTCCCTCACCCTCACTCCCCTTCACTCACCCCCTCCCTCACTCCCCTTCCCTCACTCCGCTTCCCTCATTCCCTCCCTCACTCCCCTTTCCTCACTTCCCTCACTCCCTCCCTCCCATCGCTCACTTCCCTCACTCCCTTCCCCCTCTTCCCCCTCTCCCTCCCTCACTCCCCTTCCCTCACCCTCACTCCCCTTCTCTCACTCCCCTTCCCTCACTCCCTCCCTCACTCCCCTTCCCTCACTCCCTCCCTCACTCCCCTTCCCTCATTCCCTCTTCTTTCCCCACTCCCTTCCCTCACTCCCTTTTCCTCACTCCCCTTCCCTCACTCCCCTTCCCCCATTCCCTCCCTCACCCCCCTTTCCTCACACCCCTTCCTCACTCTCTCCCTCACTCCCCTTACCTCACTCCCCTCCCTCACGCCCTCCCTCACTCCTCTTCCCTCCCTCATTCCTCACTCCCCTTCCCTCCCCCACCCCCCTTCCCTCCCTCACTCCCTCACTCCCCTTCCCTCCCTCACTCCCCTTCCCTCACTCCCTTCCCTCCCTCCCCTTCTCTCACTCCCTCCCTCCCCTCACTCCCTTCTCTTCCCTCACTCCCTACCCTCACTCCCTCCCCCACTCCCCTTCCCTCACTCCCTTCCCTCACTCCCTTCCCTCACACCCTCCCTCACTCCCTTCCCTCACTTCGTCTTCCTCCCTCTGTCCCCCTCTGTCGCCCTCCTCCCTCTGTCTGTCTCCCTTTCTCTATCTCCATGTCTTGGTCTCCCTTTCCCTCCCTCTCCCTCTGTCTCTGTCCCTCTACCTCCTTCTGTCATCTCACCCTGGCTGTGTGTCACCGGGCTCCCCTTCCCTCACTCCGCTTCCCTCACTCCCTCCCTCACTCCCCTTCCCTCACTCCCGTTCCCTCACTCCGCTTCCCTCACTCTGCTTCCCTCACTCCCCTTCCCTCACTCTGCTTCCCTCACTCCGCTTCCCTCACTCCCTCCCTCACTCCCCTTCCCTCACTCCGCTTCCCTCACTCTCTCCCTCACTCCCCTTCCCTCACTCTGCTTCCCTCACTCCCTCCCTCACTCCCCTTTCCTCACTTCCCTTCCCTCACTCCCTCCCTCCCCCCCTCACTCCCTTCCCCCTCCTTCCCATCTCCCTCCCTCGCTCCCCTTCCCTCACCCTCACTCCCCTTCACTCACCCCCTCCCTCACTCCCCTTCCCTCACTCCGCTTCCCTCATTCCCTCCCTCACTCCCCTTCACTCACCCCCTCCCTCACTCCCCTTCCCTCACTCTGCTTCCCTCATTCCCTCCCTCACTCCCCTTTCCTCACTTCCCTTCCCTCACTCCCTCCCTCCCCTCACTCACTTCCCTCACTCCGTTCCCCCTCTTCCCCCTCACCCTCCCTCACTCCGCTTCCCTCACCCTCACTCCCCTTCCCTCACTCCCCTTCCCTCACTCCCTCCCTCACTCCCCTTCCCTCACTCCCTCCTTCACTCCCCTTCCCTCATTCCCTCTCCTTTCCTCACTCCCTTCCCTCGCTCCCTTTTCCTCACTCCCCTTCCCTCACTCCCCTTCCCTCATTCCCTCCCTCACCCACCTTTCCTCACACCCCTTCCTCACTCTCTCCCTCACTCCCCTTCCCTCACTCCCCTCCCTCGTGCCCTCCCTCACTCCCCTTCCCTCCCTCACTCCTCTTCCCTCCCTCATTCCCTCACTCCCCTTCCCCTCCCCCACTCCCCTTCCCTCCCTCACTCCCTCACTCCCCTTCCCTCCCTCACTCCCCTTCCCTCCCTCCCCTTCCCTCTCCCCCTTTCCTCACTCCCTCTATCACTCCCTCTCCTCCCCTTCCCTCACTCCCTTCCCTCACTCCCCTTCTCTCACTCCCTCCCTCCCCTCACTCCCTTCCCTTCCCTTCCCTCACTCCCCACCCTCACTCCCCCCACTCCCCTTCCCTCACTCCCTCCCTCACTCCCTTCCCTCACTCCCTCACTCCCTTCCCTCACTCCCTCCCTCACTCCCTTCCCTCACTCCGTCTCCCTCCCTCTGTCCCCCTCTATCGCCCTCCTCCCTCTGTCTGTCTCCCTTTCTCTGTCTCCATGTCTCGGTCTCCCTTTCCCTCCCTCTCCCTCTGTCTCTGTCCCTCTACCTCCTTCTGTCATCTCACCCTGCCTGCGTGTCACCGGGCTGAGACAGCTTCCCCAGCTAGCTTCCCTAGCGCGCACCGACACACAGCCCCACCCGAGCACTTCACAGGTCTTTCAAAAGACCATTTGCATGTGAATGGGGCTTTGTTCACCTCTTAGCACCCCTTCTGCCCCACTCTGGCCTCCTGGAATGAATCGCCCGGCCGCACAGAGCATCAGTCTCTCTCAGAGTGTCTCTGCAACCGGCAGTGTTTGCAGACACTCTTGGATTTTTTTTAACACGGGTACGATGTCTCATGGTCCGCGGGCCGCCACGGAAGGCTTGCCGGGCCGCTGCCGGCCCGCGGGCCGTACTATGAGTACCCCTGTTCTACTGGGACATCCTCCTGCTTCCAGGTAGTGTCCGGCATGTTTACGAGAGTGTCAGAACAAGAATGAACATATGTTGAATGTGGACAAAGTTGTGAGACCTAATGTGTTAAAAATAAATAATAACTATGACATGTTGCATAGAATAAAATCTATAGAAAGAGACTTGTATGTGGGAGATTGGGGTTGTATCAAAGATCCCAATCATGTCCTTAAAGGGATGTCAAAATTTAAACCTCCTGTCAGAATTGAAGTTGTGACCAAGAATGCAGTGAGAACCAGCAGGAATGAATGGTGGAATAAAGGAAGAGTTGTGAAGGTACATTCTCATGATGCTCCTCCTCGTGATCTTTCTGTTCCATCTAATACGTCTTTGCATCCTCGCATTATTACGCTAAAAGTTTCAGTCTTGGGTCCAGTTGCTGTTCACTGGCCCCAGTGCAAGGGTCAGGGTGGGGAGTTTGTGGTCAGACAGTTCGGAATTTGGTAGAGGAACACGAAAGTGGTGCCTGCTGTCTCCTTTATTATTTGCATTAGCGATTTGCTGGCCCACCTGGAATTGAATGACTGGTGCATAGAGCTGGGGGCCACATGGCATATATTTTCGCTGTGTGCGGATGATGCTTTGTTTTATCTCAGGGCCCCAGGAAATCCCTTTGAATTCTGCTGTGGATCCTGGATAAGTTTGATGATGTTTACGCCCTGCATATTAACTGAAGAAAGTCATTGCTGTTCCCTTTGGCAGCGTTGGTGAGGATCCATGCAGACCGCCTACCTGACATTAGGCTGAGATAGGAACTCGCCCACTGGCACACATCCAGGGGCAGCTGTGGCTTAATATGGGGAAGTTACTGGACTTACTACGTTCATTGGTGTCCTTTTGGAACACGCTGCCATTGTCGCTCATGGGCAGGATAGCCATCTCCAAGATGGTGCTACTTCCACATTGTCTATGCACCATTCAGAACTCCCTGTGCTCTTTGCCCTCCAGAGTGTTTAGACAGCTAGACTCCTTACTTACCACCCTTCTCTGGGGAGTTAGGGGCAACACAGTAGGGTGGCTAGGGTTAATTTAGCGAGTTATGAGGAGGATGACTTGGAGGTGCCGCAGTTGGAGTTTTATTATTTTGCTGCCATTATGCAGAATACTGCTAGATGGCTGACCGATGGTGGCAACTGGGAGAAATAACTATTGTCTGGAATGGTTGATGAGGCCAAGCTTCCAGCCTTGCCGATGGAGGGGGCTGGAGTATCAGATGACTTACTGTATAGACAGACCACTCGTGTGTGGCAAAGGCTAGTGGCTGTGGTGCTTAAAAGGGTGCCCTATCTTCATGGGCTTTAGGTGTGAATCCGTGTACCGGTCTGGTGAATAGAGGCAGGAATGTCCTTTCAGGCGTGAGCTGGGGTTGTGAACTGTTGGAGGACCTGTGCCCTAGTGGCATTTTATTTATTTTGAGGATGCACAGGTGGCATTTGTGATAAGGCCGGGACATTTCCTCCACTCTGCTGGCTTAGCTGACATTGCCAGGCAGACCTGGACTATGTTCCCTGTGGTGCTGGCTGCATCTGGCACACTGAGGACTATGTTGACCTGTGGGTTGGGACGGCATTTGGTGTCTGAACTGTACAAAGCCATGGCTGCTGATGCTACTGGTCAGTCTGTGTGTGCCCGTCAGGCATGTGAGTTGAATTTGGGTGATCATCTGTCAGACATTGACTGGACCCGTGTTTGTGCAGACTTTTTCTTGTAACGCTCTCTTTAAATTGGTTCATTTTAATTTCCTTCACCACATCTATGTGATGCATTTAGCTTCGCTTGCACCATACGTCCTAGACTCGCTCATCGGCGTGCCCCTGCTGTAGTTCCTTGGGGGCAGATTTCCTACATATGGCCTGGAGCTGCCCACTTGTGCAGGCCTTCTGAGTCAATGTAATCAATAAGCTCACACGTGCCACAAAAATATAGGGCACTCTCACCCCACAGTTTTATTTACTGGGGAACATTTGCAGGTCCAAGGGATGCAAGATGGTGTTTAAGTATTTGCAGTTGACCCTGTTGTTGGCTAGGAGGCAGGTGGCTATTACATGGATGGGGCAGAGAATGCCATTGGTGGAGCACTGGAATAGAGAAGAAGCGGAATGGTCTTTAGCGGAAGAACCACGCATAAATTACTGGAGGGGGTGCGAAGCTGGAGGAGATTTGAATGCCTGGGTGGCCATAGGGTATTGATTTGAAACCCACAAGAATACATCTTTTAGAGGGGATAGCAATGACTCGGACTGTTAGAGGTCCATTGACTTGGTGTACCAGGGTGTGAATCTTGCACCGGCGCTTTCGAATAAGCTGCCTCCTCACCTTCTCTCTATTAATGAGCATCAGAAACTTCGTAAAGCCTTGAAAACATGGCTTTTTCCTTAGCAGGGTTCCCCTGTCCTTTGCTTCGATGCTCACTCTGTTTTTGTCTTTTCTTAGTCGGTTCTTATGCTGCAAGCGCCTTGAGACCTTGCGGTGACAAGCTGCGCTCTATAAAACCTATGACATTGAATGGTTGTGCGCCTCAAAAGTTTCACCACTTGGAAATATCTGAGGCACACAACCATTCATTCATTGATGGTTGATTGCCCCATGAAAATGTGAACTGCAAAAGAGAAGTAAACTCATGTTATACTCCTTCAATGCTCAATGTGTACTGTGATGATTGTTATAGGAGCTTTACTGTTTGTTGTCATTGATATTGAGAAACTACATAAATAAAGTTGTTTTTTTAAACTGAGGAGGTTGGAGTATGAGTAAGGCAAATTACTGATATGTAATTGAGAACACTGTAAGCTGTTCCCAGAACTTAGATTTGATGTTTGTTTTTTATTATTGATATGTTCAATTTTTAAGGGTTTCTATTTTGTACATTAAAATAATGATTAATATGTCTTTTAACACATTGCACAGAGCCCTTGATGGACTTGGCGTGGCAGTTCGGGCTGGACTGTTCCCATGGGGCACAGGGTCAAGACTGATTTGCATATGGCTGGGTTCAAACTGGAATGGCATGGTGAGCAAAAAAACTATGGATTTAGGTCCAGATCTCTGTACTGGGGTGAAAGTATGACATTGTTCTGCATTCTGTCCATCAATTGCTCTTTTTACTCCTGTTGCCCTTGAAGAAATCTTAACTCCTTCTCAGGGGTCTCACTGATGCTTAGTCCATTCAAACCAATAATAAAGAATTTGGGCATGAAGCTGAAATATAAAAGAACATTTTTATTAACCTTAAATGAGGTGAGACTACGTCACACAGAAGCCTTAGCAACTGAATGAGGCAGTCTGCTAGAATGGTCTTACTTCACGTCTTATATACTCTTTATCCTGCCCCAGGCATGTAAGGGAGTTGTACCAATTACATTCCTAAACAAATGGAAAATCTGGAGGGTCAGCAGGTGAGTAGCCTTTGGGGTTTTAGCAGGATATGGGCAAAACATTATAATTACATAGTTCACAAACGTTAATCTGTTTTAGATGGCACTGCAGGGCATGGCATGATTACATGTACAGTATCCCAACCCAAAAGTTAATCATTAGGAATGTCCCAAATTCAATCTCCAAAAGCCGGACAAACCTATAATTGAAAGCATAACCCATGTAATGAAGAAACATAAAAAAGAAACAGTAACAGATGATGAACAAGATAAGGCATATGCAAGGAAACTAAAAGTTAACAATGTCCTGAACATTGATTGGCAATCTCAGACAAAGATCGATCAGGGAAATTGGCTTTGCGAGGTCAGTTTCAGGTGAAGAGGTCAGTTTATTACAGTTCATTCCAGAGTCAGAAAGAAACCTAGTTAATGTATACATGGACTAAGAAGGCCAGGCCACTTTGTTCACCAGGCTACCTTCACAGGCCTACATGAGGCAATACAAAATGGTGGCACAATATAAAATGGAGTCAGTCTCGAGACTTACAGAACCTCAGACCCTCCTTTTGCCATTACTTAGGCAATAACCTAAGACTCATGTTAATCTGAATCTAGGTCTATATCGATATTTATTAGGTCGTCAAGGTGTTGCTGTAACATCATCTTATTATTCTCTACTTCTCTCGGGACAGGTCTCCGAACACACATAGTAGCACAAAGACTCACTTCTGGTGGACCATTTTTGGATGCTAGAGGCGGAGCCACTTCCTCTTCCATGGCAATTCAGTCAAATGAGAACTTAATTAACATTTACTTTATACAATTGCACTGGAACCGCTTGTGCAAATGTGCCCAAAGTCCGTTCAAAGCCTCTCTGGCAGGCTTCTATCGTCCATCAAATCTGCTTCCATTGTCTTCTTCCGCATTGGGCCTCTCGATTCAGGCCTCTTCATGAAAATAGTACTGCTTAGTTGGAGTGCCCTCCTGGCAAACACCCACAGCCCACTCAAAAGTCTCAATGTCTCAAGGCAGTGCACCAATATCTTTCCTCTGCGGCAGGCACTACAGATACCATGCTCTTCGGTGGTCATGGGTGCAGATCACATCGTGCAGACTCAAGTACTATTAATCGAGAAAGAGCAACAGACTTTCACGCTCAGCAACACTTTCAGGCTCCAACACTCACTATTCAGTGTCAGAGGACGCTCGGGCCGCTGTTTCATGGGTACCACAAATGTAGTGCCTTTTGCCAACCGTAGATCCTCCGGTGCACTGCCATTCCGTTGGAGCAAAGGAAAAGGGGGGTGGCCAAAACTCAGGCCAAGGGGCTCAAGGGACTGCACACTGTCAGAGGTTACCAGCACATGACAGGTAGAAAACTGAAGCCTCAAAACAACAGGGATCCTTCTCTTTCGCTCTTTTGCACTGAAACTCATGTTCTGCGTTGAACAGGCCTCCTTCTTCTCTGGAGTCCACCGCCGTCTAATGAAGCAAGCACGATGCTCTGGAGATGCAGTTGATGAAGCACCGGCAATCGCTGTCCAGCTTTGTTACTATCTGAGTACTGAGACTGTAGGGCCAAGACGTCCGCCTCTCATCTGTAGCTATCATTGATGTGAGTTAGGATTCGTCTTGATCACCGTTCTGCAGGGTATCATTCTTCCTTTGACTCTGGAAGATCCCTCAGAACCTAGTGATGTAGGAAATGTGACACAGTTGTTAGTTTTCTTCCAAGTAAAGAAAAACAATTCCTAGTATTTAACAAGGTGACTGCAAGCATGTGGCCTGCAATCTTTGAGAGAGTGGCCATACGCCATGGGATTACTCTAGAATGCACTGTTACTCTCATAAGATACAACGGCCAAGACAGTGCTTCTGGCTTTTTCAATTGGGTACTTTCTATTATCTTCTGTCATTTGAGGGTAGATAGCTACAGGGGAATTCTATCTGCATGTATGTCTTCACACACAGTAGCATTGTATAATGGGGTAAACATTTCTTGAAATACTACATCTATGTGCTCCTACAATTCTTATCTAGAACATATCAAAAAGGGAAACGTATGAAACAACTTATCAGAGGCATACAGATACCTCCCTTTAACAATGGTGTATTAGGTGCATGATGCAATACAGGCTAATGATCAAAATGTGGGAACAAAAGTCAAGAACTAGAGAGTCCTAGTATTTCCATGATTAGAACACATCTGATCCCACCAAAAATTAAAGCAGCAGGAACAAAAGGGAACTGAAAACCAAATTAAAATAGGCATTGAATTTATCATGTTCAAAAAATAAACGTAAGGTATCTCCTATTGGGGTGGAAAACTTGTCTTACTATAGTGTCAAGTCAGTTAACCAGTCCATCACTACCCTGACAGTCAGACTGGAAAACATCAAAGTAGGCCTGAAGAAAATTCTTGAAAACCAGTCTGGTCATACAAAAGGGAATTATACATAATATGGGCGTCCCTGGTACATTACTGCAGTCTGGAAGTGTGAACCTGAACAATACACCAATAATAATAAATGGGCTGACTGGTGAAAGGAATACGGAAAAGGGAAATGGGACTAGGACACAGCTAAAATCCCCAATAACTAGGCACAATGCGACATCGATCAAGGGGAGAAGCGGCAAAAGAAAAGTCTATAGGAAGAACAAGAAATTACTCAGGTGATAGTCAAGTTTGTGACACAACACCAAGAGAATGGGTGATACATAAAAGTCAAAATAGTACACAAATTTTAACTCTACCGCTGGCCGCTACACCATATATGGTAATCTCAGCTAATGTTCCAGTTCCTTCTTTAGGGAAAAATGAAACCTGGTTTCCTTTGAGGAACAAAGCCATACACTACTTAGGACGCAGACTAATGCAATATAGAAATTAGGTCACCTTGTACAAGAGTCACAGATCTATAATTTCATCCTTAGGTCCAATCAAGGAAACATAAATCTAGGGCTGCCTGTTCCTTGAGGGAAGGGGCAGTAACGTGACTAACTGCAGGTGACACACTTTGATCCTGTATATCTCTTTTATTTTTCTTCAATACTATTATAGACAAATTGACATACACTGGTGAAGTGTTGTCTGTCTTGTTCACAGCATGAAAATATCACATCTGCGAAATTTAGTATCAGAGCAAATCCACCCAACTGTTGTGCGGCGATACGCATCGTCATGCAAATCCCTTCACAACACAGGGGAACTTGTAATAGTATAAAAAGCAGCAACATAAAACAAAAACATACATAAAATAAAAAAACACATATGTCAAGCCATCAGATATACGTGCTGTATACCAAGCACAAAAAGCATAGACAAATTACAATAGCACATGTAAATGAGAGGTGATGCATGCACTTCATGCAGCCCAAAACCCAATATTCGGGCCTGCTTAATTTGTCAGGCTTAAAATTAAAATTACACTTTGTTTTACTTTACACACCCTCCTTTTGACAGCAAATCACCAGTTGGTGGAGATCGGCTGTCAAATACGACTTACTGTGTCGCTTCTGACACACAGGACCAACAGGAACAATTCATAGAAGGACAAAATGCAAAAACGTGAAAAACACACGAACATTTCTTTTCAAAGAAGGAGTCATACAAAAACCACATCTTGCTTCAACATACTGCTGACATCATGACAGACCTGCAATATGGTTTCCAGGAGGGTTTGGGCACGGTGGAGCAGGCTTTGAATCTCTCCCTTCTGATTGAAAAATATGTCCAGGCGAAGAAAGGCAATCTTCACTTGGTATATGTGGATTTGACCGCAGCCTTTGATTGTGTATCACACACTAGGCTGTGGTCATTCCTGGCAGAAATTGGAGTGGACTCTTGTATAATATCTTTTTTACGTGAGCTGTATTCAGGCGCCTCGGCAAGAGTGAGATTTGGGCTAAATGGGGAGCTCACACATCCGTTTGGAGCAACTAAGGGAGTCAGACAAGGGTGTGTCCAGGGTCCTTTTCTATTTAATTTATACACTAATGGCCTTGAGAAGGCCATGTTGGAAGGGAGTCAGGACCTTCCAACAATCGCCCACCGTCCGATTCCTGCGTTACTCTACGCGGATGACGCAGTAGTCATGGCTCGAACCCCAGTCCAACTCCAGATCCAATTAAATTCATATTGCAAACTTATGGCCTCATTGGACTTAAAGGTCAATATAAAGAAAAATTTGTTATGCACCTCGGAAAAAAGAGATCCAAGCACAAATCGATTTTTATCGATAACGTAAAACTGGACTGTACCACGACCTACCCCTATTTAGGTATACTTTTTGATAATACCTTCTCCTGGAAACCGGCCATTGAAAGCAGATACCTCCTATTTTTAAGAGCCTCCTCCGCACTGATCGCCTTCTCCCGTAAAATAGGTAAACCACCTCCTAAAGAGCTTCTGCAAATATATTACGCCAAATGCCACAGCACAGCCATATATGGCTCTGGGGTATGGGGTTATGTACCAGTGGCCAATTTACAAAGGGTAGAGAGCATCTTCATCCGATATCTTTTGGCCGTTCACCAGTCCTCCCCAACCTATGCCTGCCACACTGAATTAGGCATGGACTACATTTCTGACCACATAAAAATCCAGCCAATACTACTGTGGCACCGCATTTGGACGACGGAGCAGTGCCACCTAACCCGAGCATTAATTGAAGCCTGTCTGGTTTTGGATAATTGGTTGAACGTTCCATGGCTGCTATATGTACACAACTTCTTAAACGATTTGGACCTTTCTAAATATTTTAAAGACCCGGCAGTTTTAAATACTATCACTAGAAAGGCCTTACGATTGTTGTGCTTATCACATCTGGGGGAAATTCGACTGGCTCAAGAATCTCATAAAGTCACAAATAGCCATATTTTAACAGTCCAGTGCTCTTTGGGTATTCAGCCATATCTTACTTTCTGTTTGACTACTTATGAGAAGTACCTGTTGACTCGGTTTAGACTCAATTTGTTTTTCCGTTTGGTCATATTTCCAGGGAGACAGGATTGGTCAATTCCCATTATCCAGTGTGCCTGTGACGGCACCTCTGTACAGTCAAATATACATGTATTATTGTTTTGCAAATATTACGATGTACCACGTAAACAATGGATTATTCCCATCCTATTGTCCCTTGGCTTGAGAAGATGCCGTCCTGCCTTTATGGCATTACAATTATTAGACACAGCATCAAATGCTAAATGTATAGCCATGTATTTAAAAAGCTGTCTGAAAATCCGAGTTACCTTGGAGGCAAATGGTAATTTTATAGATTAATTAGATCACCATTGATCGATAAGTTTGACTTTGTAGTTTTTAGCTGTATGAACTATAGTATGGATGTAAGGCTTTATTATATGTGTGTTCACTCACTTTGTTTAATACTATTTTTATTGTATATATGAAACTGTTTATATTGATTGCTGCTTTTATGATTTTATATTGTTCTAAAATCGAATAAAGCTTTCTACTACTACTACTGCTGACACTTCACATAACACACAAAATATCAACTGTAACCAACCATCTTCTAAAACTAATGCAACATTTCTTGTTCTGTTAAATGAAAGCAACTTACATGGACATAATTTTTCAAAAACAGAAATACAAATGTATCACCCCCTTTTAGGCCCTCCTTTGAGTGAGGCCGCTCAGGAATGCACTTCTCGGAGACAAGGCCCTGATTTAATAGGCTGCAGATGTCGACATACATGAAAGCACAGTCCTCCAAGAGCTAAGAATAACACCTCAGCAGAACATCTGTTTTCACTTACTCCTAACCCCCACCTGACAGACCTTGAGGTCAAAATCTGCCTCGCGCACTCTGCGGCTCCTCACTTTGAAGCTGTCAAAGAAAAAAAAAACCTTCCCAACTCTTTCTAACCTGCAATAACCAACCCTATCTAAAACCACATACCATATATATTACTCTCTTTAGATGCCACAATCCACTCCTATTCCCAGACTCAAAAACATCTACTATGAATAATTCGCAGAACACAACAACACAACAGACCAGCTTTAGAACAAATGCTTGTTACCACCTTATGCAATGGTACTCATTTCATCAACCTTAAATGGATGAATGTCTCAGTAGGTCCAGCTAGAGTTAAAACCTTCAACCCTGATATTAAACTCAAACCTCTGCACCGGGCACATTGGCTCACTGAGCCATTAAGAGAAACCCCAAATGAGAACAACCTGCAAATTTGTATCATACCTAAATGTATGCATTTACTGAAGCCTAAGGCACTTTAAAAGCTACTCTAAATGAAAAAAATACTGTTTAAATAGTCTATTTACCCAAATTCGACTTTGATATTTGTGGCACTTAAAAATAAATATCCTATAATTGTGCTACATATTAATCATCCTCGGAATGTTCTTTACACATTGCAGAGATTGGACATTAGACATATCTCATGTAAATCCTTAGAAAAATTAGTTTTTTACGCCTGCGCCAAGTGAAATTCCATATGCAAAGGTTCTCATTTTTGCGGTTCAACACAACTTAAATTAAATTTTAATGCTAGGAGGTCATAGTATGAGTATTAAGCTTTATAAATATTAAAAAAACGATTTTAAAAGCACTTATTTTGAAAAAAAATAATTTTCCATAATTAGTCATTTTTCTTTTAATAAAACCATTTTTAATAATTCCACATATAATAGCAAGCTGCATCCCTTGCCTATCATATTTAGACGCATTCATTCACAAGCCTAAGCACATAAGCCTAACTTGAAACATGACACATTTTTGCGCCACTTTTATTTAAACGGACAGTTATTTTAATATTAGAACCAAAAATGTGCTTACAAAAAAAGCTTAAAGACAGGAAACCCTTAATTGAAATGTTTTCCTGTAATACAAAATAATGAACCTTATTTTTGTAACCTTTTTAAAACACTATTCTGAAATGCAAAGGTTCACCTGTGTTTAACTGGGAAAGTCCTGACTGAGTAAACATTCCTGTCTATTCATGATTGCTTCATGTTGCTTGTTTAGCGGCAGCAACAGCTGCTTCTTAGTGTTGAAAACGTGGGCACGGTGGCTGTCTATTTAAAACTAAAACTAAGACATTTCAAGTTTCAAAATGCGTGTGCAATACAGCAAAATCCAATGTATTTAGATGATGTGTTTGCCTGTTAATATCTAATACAATGTATCTAAGGAAAATGCTGTAAGTTTATTTTTTGCAAAACACACAATTTCGTTTTTGAGGGCTTTTTTATTCCTAGTGAATGTGAATTTTAATTTTATCTTTAAAGCATTGTACATGTGCATAATTGCTTACTCTATAAATTAAATAGCAACATATAGCTATTTTAGCATATCACATGGTTCATTTCCGGATTTTTATTTAATTTCTGATTAATATTAATTAACTAACATTTTGCATAACAGACTGAAAACATCAAGAAAAAACCACAAACACACATTGAGCTCATTTCAGACATAAACAGAAAGGGGTAAAACACTCAGGACACACAATACAGCGCGCTTTTAGTCATTTATTTCATAAATAGCGCCATCGCTATTTACTTACAGAAGTTGCACTAATGGGAAAACCACATAGACATTTAAACACACATTTAACCCACAGATCAATACTCAAGACAGAAACAAAGGACAGCCCACAGACTGTACTTAAACCAAAACCATTTGTAAATACTAGTTGTAAGTCATATTTACAAGAAGCGCTTCTCAATAGTGTTCCAAAAAACTGCAAAAAGCAGCCCCACAGACCTTTATTTCCAGGAAGCCAAGATACCCTCAATTCACTAGCTTTTGCTGGCAGAACACCAAAAATCACTCTGCATATCTCCATTCATAAAATTGCACAGAACAGAGGATCCTTGTATGTATTTTGTCCATATTTTAATTCCCTGGGGATACAGAACCACCAAGGAAGAAATATGTTTTTATACCTAAACCTATTTAGGTTTCCCCTCTAGGGGAGCCGGCTAATTGACTTCACATCACACTATGGTACCTTCCAAAAAGCAACACATTCTCTGATGTGAGCTTGAAAACAGGTATGCCAAAAATACTGCAGAATATGCAAATATTATAATCAAAATAGTGCTTAAGGCACTCTCCGTACGTTGCACCATTCAAATCTTATAAAAAGTAGAGAAAAGTCTCCTCATTACCTGCCTACATGAATTGCAATTCGCATATACAAACCTATACAAATCCAAAGTTGGCCAACACAAATTCCAAAATTCCAAAGCTATACCAAATAAATAGTTGTCCAAATTCTAACTGCCAAGTTCTAAATGACCTAACGGTCTTTTTTTTAAAAAAAACTACTCACGCCAAAAAGGTTCTCAGTCAGGAGTGACATCATGTGGAGGATCAAAATCAGGAAGATCAGAAATATACTGGGCTGCAGAGACAAAGAATCCCCAGAACCTCCGTGCACAGAGTACCTCCTTAGTAGAGTCCTGTCCTGTCCTCCTCAGTAGATTTCTGTCTTCTGACAAGATCACTCCCTCAGATAGCCACTTCTCTGATGAGGCCCGCGTTGGCCGCGCCATTTGAAGAAATCTGAACTTCTTCTCAGGGGTCTCACCGATGCTTAGTCCATTCAAACCAATAATAAAGAATTTGGGCATGAAGCTGAAATATAAAAGAACATTTTTATTAACCTTAAATGAGGTGAGACTACGTCACACAGAAGCCTTAGCAACTGAATGAGGCAGTCTGCTAGAATGGTCTTACTTCACGTCTTATATACTCTTTATCCTGCCCCAGGCATGTAAGGGAGTTGTACCAATTACATTCCTAAACAAATGGAAAATCTGGAGGGTCAGCAGGTGAGTAGCCTTTGGGGTTTTAGCAGGATATGGGCAAAACATTATAATTACATAGTTCACAAAGGTTAATCAAGGAAACTAAAAGTTAACAATGTCCTGAACATTGATTGGCAATCTCAGACAAAGATCGATCAGGGAAATTGGCTTTGCGAGGTCAGTTTCAGGTGAATAGGTCAGTTTCTTACAGTTCATTCCAGAGTCAGAAAGAAACCTAGTTAATGTATACATGGACTAAGAAGGCCAGGCCACTTTGTTCACCAGGCTACCTTCACAGGCCTACGTGAGGGCAACACAAAATGGTGGCACAATATAAAATGGAGTCAGTCTCGAGAATTACAGAACCTCACCCTTCGCAGCCCTACTCTCGGCGTTTGCCCTGCAATCAATCTCATGATATCCTTTCTGGAGTTTTTGGGTCACAAATCTACCATAATGTCATTTTCATGCTATTTTGTGCTGGGGTCCAAGCCCTGCACACTGCCCTACACTCAAAGCCACACCATTCTGTGCTGAATGTTTTTTAGCCGGTCAAACACAGCAGAGATGATCCCAGGACACTGACACATTAAAAGAAAGGTAAACCTGGAGGCTACAACCTACTTTGACTTTGCGTTTAAAGGAAATTAGATTGCCTTATTCTGCTCATAATAAGTCTCTAAAGTCAGCACAGAGCTATGGCAGGCCTATTCTCCCATTCACTCCCCAAAACACCTTCTACTCGCACTAGGGTGATTTCTACTACAACACAAATGATAGAAACCTTACATTACTGGCTTTTGATGAGCCCCAGAGTGTACTGAAGCCAGGTAGGCACAGATGTTTGTGGTTACTTCTGTGGTCAGCAGGTAGAGTACATTCACCAAAGTGTTGGTGAATGTGCGTGAGTATGTTAAGAAAGGAGGAGAAGAGATGAGTCAGAAGAGTGTCCAAGGACAGAGTACTCCAGAGAAGTAGGATGGGTTCAAGGTACTTTTCGAGGCAGTTTCAAACTCCACAATTACTCATAAATGTACTCCTCAAAAGGTTGGTCTAAGTTCGTCAATATCAGAAAAATTACAGTTTCACCCCCAAATTTCATGAGACTGTGGCAAAAGGCGTTTCACTAAAAAAAACACTGTTTTTCAAAATACAGGGAAACAAATCAATTGCAAATCACATAATTGCATTAACAATAATCCTGGCGGATTGTCCACCCATGGATAATCTACGACGTGACCGGTAGGGAACAGACAAACACCAGGGAAACAGCCAACATCGCATTTTTTAGGTGTAACACAGATATCAAAAGTATTGTTAAAAAGTTCTAGAGGATTTTCTGTGCACGTGTCATTTAGTACAAAAACACATTCTGAAAAGTAAATTAACGCCCACGGTTACTTGATTGTTCAATTTGTCAAAGTTAAACTATGGGCCCCATAGTTTTACACTATTGTAAACAGATGTTTGAAAATGCTGTTATTCACTGCAATGACATCACAGCAGTGAGAAACCAAACTTGTATTCCAGTGCTGTGACATAACCATGCTCAGTCCTGGAGCTGGGCCTATCTTCTTCAGTCCATGTTTATTTATTTGATTAAAGTGACACGTTTCAAAAAGTCTGTTCACAATAGTTGATGGCTTTAGAACCCTCATACAACATACAGTTTTGGATGGATAGCTGCGAACAAGGGGAATGTTTTGCTCGTTGGGTTTCTGAGTGAGAGCTCAACAATTCCAGCTACACTGTTCTTGTCTATTTAATGTCACTCAACACCACCTGGCGAAAAACATTGCCCATTATTACCTGTTACCCATCTATAGTTCTAATATAATCAATGCACAAGTACTGATCTTAAGGGGGGTGGGGGGTGGGTAGAAGTATACAAAAGGTAACCTCCTTTAAAATTGACTCTAAAATGTATACTCTGAGTTGAAGCCTAGTTAAAACTGCACTAAAATGCAGTGTTTTGCTCTTTTGTTTAATTGCTTTGAGGGTAAAACAAAAACTCCACGTAAACAAGTGCTTCCTCTGAAAGATGCTGGCTTTGCTCAACTTACTGTCAATTAGAACTATTTTTGCATCATTTAGGTTCATTTTGTCACATAAGCCTGTAGCGATTTAGAGGATTTATTTATCCGATGTTATTATGAACGGCTGGTCACCAAACTGGCATAAGCACGCTTTACAGAGAATCAAGCAGTTTACATGAGTTATGTAATATAGTGCCATAAGATTAATAAAGCGCAAAAAAAACCTATGCAGGTGTCCTAGTGCTAGCCTTGCCCTGAGTTTGTTGAGGAACACCAAGAAATAAGGGAATAAAAAGACTGGGGACCAGGGATGGTAGAATGTGACAAGATGAATTGTGTGAACTAGCCAGGCCTCGAGTCGCGAGTACACGCGGGTGGACGGCGTCCCCCCACTCTTTTCACAGGGTGGACGCCGCACCACCTGCCAAGAAGCTGGGCCCCACAGAAATAAGCTGAACGTCTCCCGGTGTAATTTTCAGACACCGGGACACGTTCAGCACGTGACGTCATGAGGTCATTTGCATATTGTCATTCCCCTCCACTTCTTTTTATAGGACTTGTGTCCTGGAACTAGCAGCACAAGAGAAACTCCAAGCTAAAAGGTGAAGCCCAAAATACCAGGGCTGGGCTCCCCATTCTGACACTCAGGCATTTCCCGATAGGCTGCAGGCTAAGGGGTAATTTCAGAGCAGGAGCAGCTGCCATGGTGCAACCATGATCCCATTTTTGTCACGGCTGCCTGTGTTGTCGGGCTGATATGCAAATGTTTTCCAAGGCTGATTTTGGTGTCCGGGTTTTAAATTACTAATTGGTCGCTTTAAGTCAACAGAAATTCGAGGATCTGTTTCAACCTACTGTTTCATAATCACAACGAAACAGTAGGAAGGAACGTTAAAGTACATCCAGTTGCATAATTTCAGGTGGTACCTTTTAGGAGATCAGACAGTGAGGTGTCACATGTTTAATCTCCATATACTACCTTCCTTATGCTTATATGTACCTTCCATGTACTTATGTATCTATAAATGTATTACTTTTCTTCTAATTTCAGCATATCCAATGCTCTACCCCAGTGGTTCCCAAACTTTTGACTCCTGAGGACCCCCACTGAATGACTACTGGAAGCCCGGGACTCACAAGCAATTTGTACAATTTAAATTTCTTTTGAAAACCGCCTTTTGAAGCAGAGGCAATTTCAAGAGAGAGACAGCCTGAATTGCGTCTATTGGCATGGACATGTATGCATACAGCAGTGTATTATTTAGTGTTACAAGTCTCCTGCTCTCAGCCATAGCAGCACCTCTACATTCTCATTCCAGAGCCTTGGAGTGGTGACCCTTCCTTACACAACAGGTTGGAATGATTGTGAAATATTAGCATTTTTACCTATTGACAGTTTAAGAAGGTCTAAAATATTATACAATTATGAAGCATTTTATAATAAAGACATGCCCCAAGGGGCAACGAATATTGTGAACATTCTAATAAGATAGTGCACAAAGCGATGAGTCCAGTGTACAGAGCAAATTCAAGGTCTATATTAGGAGTTCATCATGGAAGTGCAAGAGATGGCAGGAAGGTATCTGCACAGGAGGCATATTGTTTCAGCGAGATAATGGAACAATGCTATGCCAATTACCATAAACCCCTGTTAGACATAATCTTTAGTCACAGACAGCAGAACAACATTTTACCACCAACGGGGGAGCAGTGTAGTTAAGCCATATTTCAGAGAGGCCCTCGCGTGACACCTGACATGACCCTCTCCTGTTAGTATGCCCACTGCCCCGTCCCTTGCCAACACCAAACTGCAAAGGCTACACAGAATAAGAGCTTGATATGTCTGAATATGAAAGTTTGACAGCACACATAATTCACCCAAGGGCTTGTGGAAAGTGAGCAATCAGACAGCAGCACGAAAATCCTACTGCTGATCCTGGCTGCACATATTTTTTACCTGCCTGCCAAGTAATGGTAACCTATACATATATGCCTTTCAACGCTTTATTGCTTTTATTGTATTGCCTGTATTTTCATTGTTGTGTCTGTGACTGCTGTTGTCTGTCTTCCCCCACTGCCTGTACGTGGTCCGTGCCCCTTTTTCTTCCCTCTGTTCCCCTCGCTGCCCCGTGTCTCTGACCAGTTTTCCCTTCTGTTCCCCTTGCTGCCCCCGTGCCTCTCTGCCCATTCTGCCTTCTGTTCTTAGCTGCCCCTATATTTCTTTTTTTTTTTTAAGTTCAAAAAGATTTTATTTAGGCAGAGAAGTAGGCATAAAAAGAAATAAAAGGAGAGGAGAAGAGGGGGAAAAGGGTTGACAATAAGGGGAAAAAGTATTAGAAAAAAAAAAAGGGAATATAATTATATATATATATAATAATATAAATACATTTGCAAATACAGTAAATATAATGATACAAAATAGTCATGAATAAGAAGAAAGCGTAAGTAAATCTAGGCATAAAAGTGATTACTATATTTCTGTATTCTGTATTTTGCCTCTGTGCCACTCGTTTTTTGTGCCCGTCTGCCCTCTGTGCCACTCGTTTTTCCCTCGATTTGTGCCTCTTTTGCCTTCTGTTCCACTTGTTTTTTGTGCCCTTCTGCCTTCTGTTCCACTCATTTGTCCCTCGTTTTTCGTGCCTTTCTGCCCTCTGTTCCACTTGTTTTTTGTGCCTTTCTGCCCACTGTTCCACTCGCTTTTCCCTTTTTTTTGTGCCTTTCTGCCCTCTGTTCCACTCGTTTTTCCCTTGTTTTTTGTGCCTTTCTGCCCTCTGTGCCCTCGTTTGTTGTGCCTTTCTGCCCTCTGTTCCACTCGTTTTTCCCTTGTTTTTGTGCCCTTCTGCCCTCTGTTCCACTGGTTTTTTTGTGCCCTTCTGCCTTCTGTGCCTCTTTTTTTCCTTATTTTTGTGCCCCTTTTGCCTTCTGTTCCACTCGCTGCCCCGTGCCTCTCTGTCCGTTCTGCCTTCTTTTTTTAGCTGCCCCTATATTTCTGTATTGTGCCTCTGGGCCACTTGTTTTTGTGCCCTTCTGCCTGCTGTTCCACTCATTTTTCCCTCGTTTTTTGTGCCTTTCTGCCCTCTATTCCACTCGTTTTTTGTGCCTTTCTGCCCTCTGTTCCACTCGCTTCCCCCCGTTTTTGTGCCTTTCTGCCCTCTGTGCCACTCATTTGTCCCTCGTTTTTTGTGCCTTTCTGCCCTCTGTTCCACTCATTTTTCCCTCGTTTTTTGTGCCCTTCTGCCCTCTGTTCCACTCGTTTTTTGGGCCCTTCTGCCTTCTGTGCCACTCGTATTTTCCTTGTTTTTGTGTCCCTTTTGCCTTCTGTTCCACTCGTTTCCCCAGCCGCTGTGCCCCCTACGGCCTGCCCCCTGACTGCCCACTGCCCATTCGCTGCCCTGCCTCCCGATTGTATTGTTGTGGTCTCGCCGCCCCTGTGCCAACATTCACAGCTCTTGTGTGCTGTGAGGATGCATGGGCATTTCATTTTTCACTACGACGACAGGCACTCGAGTCCTGCAGACCCCCTGGAAATGTCTTACGGGCCCCTGGGGGTCCTCGAACAACAGTTTGGGAAACGCTGCTCTAACGTATTTCTCACCCTATACCTCTCTTAATATATCCTCTACCTCCACTCTCTCATTCATTCCAAACCGCATACCACTACTATGATCCCCAAAATAACCCTTTCTAGACTCTTCCCTTCTCGACCCCTCCTTGCATAATCTCATACCTCTTTTACTATTCAGATCTCCAAAACAAACCTTTTTAAACCCTTACCTCTGACTCTTTCCCCTCCACCTCCCTTTTACTCATCCCATATCGCCTTCTACTGTTATGAACTCAAAAAAAAGAAAAAAGATTGTATACCCTTCCCTCTTCTATTCCTCATTCCCTCTTCTATCCCTCCAATTTTCGCTTTTCAATCCAATAAACGAAATAACATGTCCACCACTCAAATTAATGTAATATTTTCCTATAGTAAATCCCCTCCCCCTTCCCTTTACCCACCCCAAACCCTCTCATATGGTTATAAACTAATTATAGACACTTCCCTCTTCCTTCTCAATCCAAATAACTGACTAACATATCCACCACTCAAACTACTTTCATATTTCACTATATTAATTCACCACTAAACTTTTAAGGGATCCGGAGTAGCGTGCTACTTGCCGACAAATTGCTTTGACGCTTCGTCAGGAGTAGTAAACGCTAAATAAATGCAATTACAATACAATACAATTTGCATATCCACAGACTACTAGATCACTTGCCTGTCTGGGCGGTGCTATTAGCCTATGGTGAAAGGAGACAGGGGCATATTACCAAGGGTAGCGATAGGCAATTATCGCCGGTTTAGCGGCCGTTTTCGGCCGCTAAGCAGCGATAATTCTATCGCTCTATTAGCAAGCTGTCGCTAACTGATGTTAGCGACAGCTTTTAGGCGATAGCGAGTGGTTTGGGGCCCGCTTTGCATGTCAGCGATATTTATCACTAATGACATGCAAAGTGGGCGTACCCAAACTGTTAGCGACTGAAAGCAGTCGCTAACGTCGCTATCGCCTATTAGCAAGGCAGGCGTAGCGATGGAAATATTCCCGCTATCGCCAAAAACTAACGCCTGCTCAGACCAGTTCTTAGCCATGTTATCCAATGGGAGGTGGATAACATGGCTAAGAGCATTTCATCGCTAATGCGTGAATATCGCTGTATTCTCAGCGATATTCACGCATTTTGCCGCTATCTCTGGATATTTTAGCACAATGGAGAAAGACGTTGCTAATAGCATGTTTTCTCCGCTAACATATCCAGCGATGGGCAGCGATAAAAAATCGTCGCTAAGCCTATTTAGCAATGATTATCGCTACTTGTTGGTAATATGCCTCACAGCGTCTTGCCAAGCATGATCGAAAGATTTCTTTAAACAGAAACCGAAGAAAGTGACTGAGAGACAAGTGTTTGTCTCAAAATTTTCAACGAGCTCCCAGAAGATTAAGAGTATCATCAACCATCGATGGGAATTGTTGCAAAATGAGACAGATTTTAAAGATATCTTTAAACATAGACCCCTGTTCGCATATACCCGATTGAGGAATTTAAAAGAGATACTGATAAGTCCCCCCAAAAACTTAAGTCAAGACTACAAGGGAATGAACAAGTGTTTAAATTGTGTACACTGCAACAACGTCATATGTGAATCCAAGTTACATCATCCCCAAACAGGAGAGACCATCAAATTGCTTCACAATTCAGACTGTAGTTCACTAAACTTAATTTATTGTATTAAATGCCCTTGCAGCAAGTCATACGTTGGCAAAACAGAATGGAAGATGAAAACACGTATATAAGAACACAAAAGTAAGATCAGGACTCAGAATAAAAACAGTTGTTTGGCAGTCCATTGGATAGAGGTTCGACACAGTATAGCCCAATTACAATTTCTAGTGATAGAAAGAGTAGCACAGATTCCAGGAAAAGATCTGACCAGATCCTTGCTGCAAAGGAAAATGTATTGGATTAGAAGGCTAGACACTCAAGATCCAAAAGGTATGAATGAAAACATTGATTACACCAGCTATTTATAAATTGTCAACCACTTTTTATATAAGCAAACTGTTGTACTGCATCTCAATGTTTGAATATGTAACCACCTTCTCTGATTCATTTGTCTTTTAAGCATGGTTTTGTTTTAATTTCGGTGCACACTAATTCTCTTCCCCTTCTGTAAATATTCACACTAACCATTGCATTGTAGTGATGCACATCTGTTTTTATTATTATGTAGTTAATAATAACATCCAGGCCACTGAGAGTTGAGTATGGTTATGTTTGACGAATAGGCTGTTTTGATGCACTATGCATGCATGCTTCATTATTAATGGGTTTGGTTTAGAACAGTTCAGTTTTGTTGCGTATAGCGTTGTCGACTTCTAAAGTTTGCACAAGATGGCGCCTGTTGAGGTTGATACATTGTAGTTTGTTGCTTGATCCATCTGCTAGAACCAATGTTTCAAAGGCTAATGGCTAACTATAAGTTCCTCCAAGATGGAGCCAGCTGAGTTTCGGCATGGTGTAGTCCGTCTTCTATTTCATCAGTCAGTAAGAGCTAAGGTGCACTTCCCGCTGTAGGTGGTTAAATGTGCTAATAAACCGAGGAGGATGGTATCGCATTGAAGTTAACAGCATCTGTCCCGGAGGATCTAAGATGTGATAGTGAGAGCACGCAACAGGTGAGACTGATTTGCGTGCTAGCTGATGTAGAGGTTTCGGGAAGATCACTGTTGTTCAGTCGTTGAGTTGTGTGTTTTTGATTAATGTTTTGCAGAACACTGACACGCAGTCCTCGACCACAGTGAGCAACATTTACAAGAGATTGAGCGAGGTGGGTATCATCACGAGCCTTTGGTGGCAGCTTACTAGGGGGAATAATGATGGTTGATTTTGGTGTCAGAGTGACGGATGTACGTCATTACGACGCACACTTTTACAACGCATTCCATTACAACGCGGTTGTAACAACGCAAGTCGTTACAACGACTTGCGTTGGGGGGGCGCAAATTAAACATTTTTAATTTACTATTCCAACACCAGTCCCCGTGGATAGTAGGGAAGGTGTTGGGATAGTAAATTAAATGATTTACTATCCTTGAGCGCCCCCCAGCGCAATTCGTTGTAACAACTTTCGTTGTTATGACCGCGTCGTAATGGAACGGCGTTGTAATGGTTGTGTCGTAAACGTCGCATACCCAGAGGGACACTTGTTTTTAGGTAACGCCTATTCTATCCCGTAGGGATTGAATAGGCGAGATTATAATAAGCAGTCCGAAAAGTCTACCTAGCTGCGGGTCGCATACAGTTCATGTGAGCCAGGCGCGTGCACAGTAATTCGCTCCCCCTACCCCTCCCACAAAGCAAGACAAGACAAGAACATCAAAGCGACCGCAGCCGCTCTGATGGACTTCAAAGGAATGCGCTCCCCCGCCCCCGCCACAGCAATGCCGAGAGCTTGTTGCTTTATTGCTCCCACTTGAGGCCTTGTTTTTTTCTGCATAATGTAAGTGCTACTTTGATCTAAATAATGGGCTAGGGCTTTTCGTCTGGCTGAATTCCACGTCTTATTCATGCTCACCAATCACTGCATTTAACAAATCTGCATCTAACACCTTTTATTTTATGAACGTTATTTTGATTTGCTTTTCATTTTATGCAATCCTGACACTTCTTCGTGAATTCCCCTTCTTTGTTCACTTTTGCCTCCTGTAACTTTTTCCTCCTGTAATATACCGTTTGCTACCTCCTGTATTTTGCTGACAATTGTCACTTCTGCCTCATGTAACTCAACGTTTTGCTTTTGTAATTTGTACACTTGTAATTTCTCCTCATGTATAATTTCTGTTCCTATTGCGAAGTGCTCCGACACCTTCGCGTAAAGTCCGCGCTACACAAACACGCATAAATAAATAAATAAACAAAATAAATCTTACCACTCACACACCCCGCCCCCGCCCGCACTCTGGCATATTGCAGCGCATCTAGTAGTGTACCGTGCAACACAGAAAAGGCAATCCCACGCAATGAAGCTGGGTGCCCATGGAATCCCCCAGCTGACCTTCTCATCGGCCATGCCTAATGGCCGTCCTAGAACTAGACATGCTGCGCAGCTGCCGCCCATCGCTTCCAGCCCTGGCCTGTCTCACACAAAGGAGGCTATCCACAAGCCTGCTGTGCAATTCCGAAGGGAAACAGCCACTACAATGCGGCCGTTTCCACGAATGCAGTAACCACACATGCTTTACAACGCATGCGTGGTTACCACTATAACCTTTACCATGCATTCCTTTACTACGAAATACGTAGTAAAGGAATGTGAGTTAAAGGTCCAATAAAAAAAGAGGGGGCTTAGGGGAGCTGGGGGGGCTTCCCCCCACCAAAAAAACAAAAAATCAAGCGGAATTAAAAAAAGAAGAAAACTTACATAAAAACGCTCTTCAGTGCCTCTGTCATCAATGAAAGAGCCTCCACAACGTCGTAGCGAAGCGTGTCCGTCATTATAGAAGTCCTTTTTTAATTTTCTTAGATGTGTTTTGACACTTGTTTCTGTGGTTGGTGGAAGTAAGGGCTGCTGATGAAAGGCGTGCAGGTGTCAGGTAAGAAAACAAATCTTTGTTCTTAAAAATTACCCTGACTTAAAAGTATGAAGTGTTTCTCTCCTTTCCTTCTGTAGACTGACCCCTCTCCATGCCTCATTTCCCTGGATATAGCCTACTAACGCTAATAATAATATACACATATTTTTTAGCCTATCACTATCATTATGTACAATGGAATGACATATGTGCCTAAGGGACGTAAGATGTTTCGTAGATGTTTTTTTCCGTAGAACAATACTGCGTTCATAAATGCTGCGTGCTAAAGCCACTTGCGAAGTAAAATTAGCTTGGTAATGCCATGCGTGGTACTGGTTAGCGTTGTATAATCATATAACCCAATTCGAATGGGTTTCCCAAGCGGCCTCTGTTGCCATACATGACAATCCCCACCCTCCACTCCAGGTCACCTGGCCACCCTCCCTCCGTGCCTCTCCCGAGGGCACTTCTCTGCGCGGCACCCCTGGACCCATCCCCGTATCCTCCACTGCAATCCCCTTTCCAAACAGTGCCCGACCCCCGCCATGTCTCCCCAGTGCCCGCAGAACTAAAACCCTCATCCCAATCGGCCCCAGCAGGATGAAAGGCCCCTGCATGATGCCCACCCAAATCCGGCACAGGTCCCCTCCTGCAGCCACTGCTCCTGTGCACTGCCGCCTCCCAACTGCGTCGGCAGCTACCTGCATCAGCCCTCCCCCCCACACCCCCCCACTGATCTGCCAGGTTCCCGAGCCCCCCCATCCACGCATCTGCAACCCTCAACTGGCCCACCAACAACTCGAAACCAGCCCCCCTTCCCCTCGTCCCAGCCTTCCCGTGTACCCACCCATCCAAAACTTCGCACCCGCCCTCCCTGTGATCGCCCTCATCCCCTCTGCTGCTATTTATGCTGCGCCAAGCACCCTGGCAGCCCTGCTCCATCACGCAAGACGCAGCCTGCACCAATCACTATTTTACGAAAACCTTTGTCACCATCCACTGCGATGCCCCCCCCCCGGTGGTATCCGGGGGGGAAGCCGGGGGCAGAGCACCATTGCGCCTTTCGCGATGCCCGACAGCTCTTAACTCCTGGGCCCCGGTCCTTGCCTGTGTGCGGCACGAGACACCCCCCCCCTCCCGCCTTCCTTCAATTTATTGAACCCAGCAATCCAGGACGCACTCCGTCTCACAGGCGACCCCCCGCAACCCTCCCTCTTTTACCACCCTGTGCTCCACCCACGCATCCGCAACCCTCCACGAGCCTCCAACTATTCGAAAGCCGCCCCCCTTTCACGAGCGCCCAAACCCAGTTACAGGACCCCCCTGTACCCATCTCCCTTGCGCCTACTCCCCTGCCATGCGACCCTCCCCCAACCTTCCAAATTTGCACCCCGACCCCCCACCTCCCCCGCTCGTGGCACCGCTAAACGGTCCGTCAAGTGGCACCCATACTCCCCGTGGGACCCCCCAATGCTGTGACCCGTGCCTTTATGCTCCCCCCCCCGGTGTGCTACCCCAGAATGAATTACACCACCCAGAATCACCGGCTGTTGTTGAGCCACGCCAAGATCTAACATTATTTGACCACTCCAATGTCGGCAGTTCTGAACACGGCCCCCCCCTCCCTGCATCCAACCCCCAAATTCAATACTACCAATCCGATGCTCCCACAGCAGCCCCCCCCCACCACTTCACCGCAACCCGCCGGCACCTACCCTCTGGAGCTAACCTCACCTGCCTAACCATGCTCCAAACCCGTTACAAGCACCACAACGCCCGTCATCCAACCGCAGGATGCGCCCCTCCCCGCACATCTCCTGCAATCCTGCCCCCACAACCAGATCAACCAACGGGACACGAATGAGCCACCCAAATTTCAAAATGCAACAGCTATTGGCACGCCAGGGCCCCGCTTTGCCGGGCCAAACCCATCCAAATCCCCACTGAGGAGGAGGGTGCGTCAAACCCCGCCTGCAAGCCCCCACCATCCCACGGCACACTCCCAAATCCACCAACCACTGGGCCCGCACCCCCCCATTACTTCTGACCCGCAGCAACCTTTATGAGCAATGCCAGTCCTCTATCCGTACCGCCCAAATCGCCATCTCCCCGCACTCGCTCTTTGCCATGCCCGACTCACACAGACCACCCCAACCACCCCAACAACCCCCTATTCTGTCCACCTCAAGCGGCCGCAAGCACCACGTCTGACCCCGCACTGCCCCAGGTCCCCCTGGCCTCAGTCGGACGAAAGGTCAAGAGCACGCAGACTAGGGTGACCAACAGGCATGGGTGCAAATTCAGGACGGGGAGTGTAAAAATTCAGGACAAATGGTCAAAATTCAGGACAAAAATTCAGGACAGAAGGTCAAAATTCAGGACAAAACTTCGGGACAAAAGGTACGTTTTACAGACACATCAGAGGAGGTTGCACAATAATATATAAGGAAATAGACAACCAACATAAGTACAAGTCAAAATATTTTTATATTAGGTTGAGACAATTGTGCACGTCACAGTTTTTCGTGCAGCTTTGAGCAACTGGGTAGGTGTTTTTGTGGTATTTCATATGATCATGATCTATTTATATGGTTACTGCGCTGGGTTGTCCAGTCTGATATTTTGTTTACAGTTCATGGTCCTGAGAAGGCATGTTTGGTGAGAGAACTGGTTGAATGGATGGACTTAATTACCAGCATCTCATATCTGAGCTCCATTGTGAGATGTAAAGTAGCACACATAGAATATAACTAATTGGGACCTGCAGTGCTGGACTAGAATGCAGTCCTCTGAGTGGCCAGCATTATGTGTCAGATGATGTCAGGTATTTCATTTCTGTTCAGCTGGTGATGATTGGTTATGAGGCTGGTACAGTACTGAGTGATGGATAAGACCTGGACCGCACAGGTCTTATGTGAGGGTAGGAGCATGAAGCAGGAAAACAGAGTTATTAACCACCCTGCATGAGCTATGTTTGGCTGCACACTGCTGAGTGGTATGGCATTATTGTGGGCCAGAACGATTAGATAGTAGTTGACATTACTATATAATGTCCTGATTAGCCATATATCAGCCCTCCTTATTTTACCTATATATGATTGGACTGTTTAATTTCTGTAATGTTTAAACTGCAGATTCTCACTAATCCACAGAAGTGTGCTATAGACTAGAAACTGTTGGGCATATTACCAAGGGCAAGTATCGCCGCTTTTTCGGCGAATTGTGCCGAGAAAGCGGCGATACTGCTAGAGCCCTATTAACAAGGGCATTTTAAAGCCTGGCGCAAGCCCACTTTGCATGTCGGCGATTAACATCGCTAATGACATGCAAAGTGGGCGTTCCCACGTCCAACCACATGTAAAATGTGGTTGGAGGTGGGAACACCCTATTACCGAGGCAGGCGTTGGGAGAGGGAGACCTGCGATAAACTCGTTTATCGCAGGTCTCCCAACTCCTTCTCTGACCAGGTGTTAGGGCATTGATAACATGGGGGAGTGGATCATAACGCTGAATCCACCCCCCCATATTATCAAGGCACACATTAGCGCATGAAAACGTTTGTTTTCATGCGCTAATGTGCCATATCGCCGACTATCGCCGGATTTTAATTCGCCTACGTGATGCGCATTGATAATTGCGCGCTAAAACGGCGATGAAATCCAGCGATAGCCGGCGATATGGGGATGTGCGTTGTGCGTTTACTAACGCACTTCTTGGTAATATGCCCCTGTATACATTGTTGTGGCATTATTGTAAGTCAGAAAGGGACACTGTTTTTTACATACAGAACATTTTCTTTTGAAATAGAAGAACAATGCCAACATGGAGTTTTACTGATAAAACCAAGTAGCGCACAACTAATAATGTTTGGAAATGTGGTTTCAGCAAATATGTATCATTTGAACATCAGCAAGTAAAGTGCCTTGATTGTTTTTATCCTATTAAAACTTTGTTTTGAGCACACTTCTGAATTACAAACACGTGGTCCATTTGTGGTTTCCTAACTGTTGACATGTTTTGAGACATTTGCACAGTTCATCGACTCCTCAGCCAACCACACAAAGGAACTCTTCAAAATAGTCAAAGAATTCTCCAAACCGACAGCCATGGAGCCCATCCACCCCTCTCAGACTACTTCCACAGCAAGACCACCATCTACAACAATTTAAACATCCAACCTACCACCCTCAACCCGACAACCTCAACCAACCAGCCAAACCATCACCACCTGGTCACCACTCACCACCCTGACCACCTCAGCCATCATGTCTTCCATCCACTCAGGGACGCCCACTGACTGCAGCCTCCACCACCTCTACAACCGCGCAACAAACCCAATCAACACGCAACTCGCCAGCATCCTTAACTCCTTCATCTTCCCAGACAGATGGAAACACAGAGACCTCAAACCCCTCCAAGAAAAACCCTCCGCTGACCCCAACAATCTAAAAAATTATCATCCAATCTTCCTGCTCCCTACCTGGCCACAGTTCTTGAGAAAGCCATCAACCAGCAGTTCACCAAACTCCTGGAACAAAACAATTTACTGGTCGCCTCTCAATCAGGATACCGTGTCAACCACAGCACTGAGACCTCAGTGATTGCCGCCACAGACAACGTCAGAGCACTCCTCAACCGTGGAGAAACCAGGGCACTGATCCTCCTTGACCTCTCCACAGCTTTCGACACAGTCTCCAGCAACACACACATCAACAGACTCTACAACACAGGCATACGCCAAGGCGCCCTCAGGTGGATCACCTCCTTCTTTACAGGACACAAACAGAGCATCCCATTGCCTCCCTTCACCTCCGCACCCAAAGACATCATATGCGGTGTGCCACAAGAATGCTCCCTCAGCCCCACCCTGTTTAACACCTACATGACCCCCATTACAGACATCCTCAGATCCCACGGACTCCGCATATTCTCCTACGCAGATGACACTCAACTGATCCTCTCGCTCACCGAGCACCCCTCCAATGCCATAACCAACTTCTGACTTTAATTATAGGAATTTAGTTCACCCCAAACATCCATTTTCTACCAACATATACTATACATACACTAATGAAAAACTGAGAAACAGCCATAACTTTCTAACCAATACAAAACAGCTCTTTGATGGCAGTTCATAGCTCACTGTGCTAGATTATTATTGCCATTCATGAACTACACAATAACTAAAGAATCTATGTAACAAAAGCAGTAACCCAGTGAGCTGCGTACATAAAATACTGTATTTTTATATGCACAGTACACATTTTTTTGCAGCAGGCATATTAACCCTCTGCACTACCTTATCAAAACTGCCACAGGACAAAACTCCCATCTCTCTCCAGCAGGTACATTAATTACCAGCGTTATTGTGACACTTTTATTGTTGCCTGAAAACTGCTGGATATACAAGGAACTTAGCAATGCTTTCAAAACTACTACACTGCTACAAAACAAGCCCCCAGTAACAAAACCAGCCTCCTACCCTTCCAGCCTCCTGTGAAAATCCCGATGCCTGGTACGGCCCATCCGCCAATGGTGCCCTTCACCTAGAACCTCTCTCATGGGTATTTCATTTCTTTTATTGTAGTGTATTGTATTTGCATTTTATAGCGCTTACTACCCCTGTCAAAGTGCTTTTTTGGCGAGTAACACACTACTCCGGAACCCATAAAGGATTAGTGGTGAACTAGTATAGTGTAAAATATTAAAGTAAATTGAGTGGTGGATATGTTGGTCAGTTATTTGGATTGAGAAGGATAGTGGAGGGATAGCGAAGGGAAAAAGGTTTGCTTTATATAGCGCTTGCTACCCCTAATGGGGTGTTAAAGAACTTTTTCGGTGAGTTGCACGATTCTTCGGAACCCATAAAGGGTTAGTGGTGAATTTGTATAGTGAAAATATGAAAGTAATTTGAGTGGTGGATATGTCAGCCAGATTATTTGAATTGAGAAGGATAGTGGAGGGATAGAGAAGGGAAAAAAGGTTTACATTTATATAGTGCTTTCTACCCTTGATGGGGGGTTGTAATGGTTTCTTTCGGCTAGTAGCATGCTAATCTGGACCCCATACATAGTGCTTGTCATGCCAAATATGTAGGGTAGGGTGTCAGAGTGCGTTATATCACACACAAATTATATTGAGACAATGACTCATATAAATGTGTAAGTCAAAGTATAGGAAATGTTACATAAGACAATGAGGGCTACAAGGTGTAAGAGTCGGATGTCATCTATATTGGTAGGTAATATATCTTAAGAGAGGGCGGCCTGGGTAACTATAGAAATTCAGGAGTTAAAACCTAACATGTTGGTTAGGATTGCTTTTACTAATAACTATTGTTTACATTGACCTATTTAGACTAACACAACAGATAGCAATGGTTTGCAAAGGAAAAGATCCGGAACAGAAAAATGGAGCCAGAAGGCAGGGCCGGCATTTCATAAAGCTAGGTAAGACAGGACCCTTTAAGAACTGCCACTGTGTTACACCAAAACCAATAAAGGTCTGAAAACAGCCTTATTTGTTCTGTAGAGGGAGCACACCAAAACAAACTCCTATTTTGCTTGGAACGCTAAAAATCCTTACACCGTACCATACTCTGGACTCGAATCAGCAACAAATGAGGGATAGATAGTGTAGTCCTACGGCAGTTTTTGTGCTTCCAGTCACCTCATCAAAGTATGAAAAGCAGCCAAAGGCAGCGCTGGAACCAGGCCCATAGTGCACAGAGTTTATGAGCAAGAATGGCCCTCCATGAAAGGTGGAACCCACAACACCAAGATATTTTTTTTAACGAGCCAACTTTTTATTCTGAAACAAAATGTTCTAAATATGTTCTTTGAAAATAGTTGCATTTTATAAAGGACATCAACCATACATCTAGCACAGTGCCCATGAGCAGTGTGAAATAACGTACCTACACTTTGCCTAAAGATGATAATCTAAATCACTTCATGGTGGTGAATAAACACAGCATGTAATCTGGAAACACCCTTGCAAATTAGACCAAACATAGGGGCCGATTAGGATGGCGGTTTTTCCGCATCCTCCGGGCCGGCGGAAGTGTCCGCCGGCCTGGAGGATGCGGAAAAACCGCGGCGGAGACTCCAAAGACCCACCGCCAAATTAGGATGGCTGGTGGGTCTGGAATTCCGTCCGCCGCTTTTCCGCCGCGGTCGGCTTCCGACCGCGGCGGAAAAGCTATAACATGGCAGGCGGTGTCTATGAGACACCGTCCGCCATATTATGATGTGTGTGTAAATATGCTTTTCCACGGCGGCATTGCCGCCATGGAAAAGCATACGGACCTTCACTTCGGGGGCCCGTTGCGGGCCCCCTGGGTGAAGGGGTGGTGGTGGGTGCACATGGGGGGTACCTATGGTACCCCCCTGCATTTGCGTGCACAATGCAGCAGGCACCGCGCGGTGCCTGCCGCTTGGTGCACGCAAATGCTGTGCATGCATTTTTTACATTGGGGCGGGTGCAGCTTGAAGCTGCACCCGCCGCAATGTTAGAGATAGAGGATGTGACCGCCACCCTGGCGGTCACATCCTAATCAGATCGGAGGGAACACCGCAGCCCATGCGGACGTTCCCTCCTCCTCAGGGGTCGCGGACGGACTCAAGTCCGTCCGCGATCCTAATCGACCCCATAGTCTTCAGCTTTATTCTTACTTAGATAAAGTGCACATGGGTCACCGCATGCCTTAACTGTCCAGACTTGCCCATTGTCATTCTGTATGCGACAATCAGCCGGCATACAGAATGACAATGGCCTCATCACAGTCTGTGAGAGGCTGGGGGGGCTGCTTTACAGCACCGAGAAGTGCGAGGGGCCTCCAGCAGGGAGCTCTCTCAGACCGAGGCGTCACAAAGGTGAGCAGTGCAGGCCGCCGTAAACCCCAAATTACGGACAAAGGGCGTCCGTAAGAGGGATCTTCACGGACAACGGACGTGAGGTCCAATTTACGGACTGTCCGTGAAATTTACGGACGGTTGGTCACCCTAACGGAGACAGAACCTGCACCCTGCACAATGATCGCCTCCTACATGTTGCACAAAGACAGCACAACCACATCCAGCACTTTTACACACAGGTGTCACACCTTGTACAAAGGTATCAGTCCACGCTTTTGTGCACATTCTTGCTTGTTAAGTCCGTGCCAAGGGCACGCTCATTACACCACGTGCCCACCCAGCACCCTGCACCAAGTTTGCGCCCATTGCGGTGCACAGAGGCCACAACCACACTTTGTAGTGAGGAGTCTGGCGCTTTCTCCCAGGGCGCCTCCGCCATCTCTGCTGCTGCGGTCTTGGGGCCTCATTTATGAGGCCTTGCGTGAGTTTTGCGCTTCCGATGCGTCACTTTTTGTGATGCATCGGCGGCGTAAAACATGCCTCCTGATGCGCACTATTTACAAAGTGACGCATCTAAGCAGATGCGTCACTTTGTAAACCCCCTGCGCTACATTATATCTGCGTCAGGTATAATGTATGCAGAGGGGGCGTTCACCCGCAAAAAGCCTCGTAATAGTGACGCAGTGAAATCTATGAGATTTCACTGCGTCACTTGTAGGAAGCTGTTGCGTCAAAATCTTGCGCCTGCCTTACAGCAGGCGTAAGGCTGACGCAAGCCCTTTCACATGGGGCTTTCCATATGTGAAAGGAAGCATTGCTGGAGTTGCGTCACTTTTGTGACACACTCCAGCAATGCGTCACTTTTGCGCCTACAGATACATCAGAAATACTGACGTATCTGTAACTCCTTGCGACATGATGCGTCATATTATAAATATGACGCATCAATCATGTCGCAGGGAGAGCGCAGTGAAAAGTGACGCATCGCTGTTTTCACGCAGCGATGCGTCACTTTTCATAAATGAGGCCCCCGGAGCGCTCCCACGCCTGAGTTTGTCTGCTGGAAGCTGTGCAGGGACGGGGGTCTCCTTAACGCTATTTGCCTTGGTATGCCATCCTGTGCTTGTGGCAAATGCCCCCCCCCACCCACTCTTTACCGTTGCTGTGCCCTTGACCCTGGCTTCTCCACTTTGCACGCATCCCATCCATCTACTTATTCCATGCAATGACTTCCTCAATCAAGACGACCCCCCCCCCCCCTTGAACCCCCTTTCGGAACAGTGATGAAGAGTGCATAACAGTCTCAATAAGTTTGGTTAAAGAGTTTTTGTAATTAATATCATGTGCGTGCTGTACATCATTTTTTTTTTTAATAGTTGTTGGCGTGCCTCGGTGTGAACACAACTTTACCAGCCTGCTGTGCTTGTTTTGCATCCCACATGTGCCTTCTACGAATAGATTTCAATCTGTCCTTCTCTGCTTGTTAGCGCTCCATTAGCCTGCCCTTGTTTCTTTTCTAAAGTGTCGATTTTCACTCCAAAACATCACACTATCACAGACTTTCGGTCTGCTTTTGGCCACCCAAAACCACAATTTAAAATGGAACACTTTAGCCTTTTGTACGGTTAGGAACTATTTAGTAGGTTAACTTGAGGGCCTCTACACATTGTTTGTGTTTCTTTTTAGGTCTCGCGACCTATGCGCGCATCGAGCGGAGCGAGAATTCAAGTAGCCAAAATCCTAGTGAACCCAAGGGCTTCTTGCGCTGCAGTTTTCTTTAAGTTCACGTGAATCACGTGACAGCAAGCTCCTTCGTGCACGAGCTTGCCTGAGCCTTCTGCCTATCAGCCTGCCAGTTCTCCTCCCCTAATTATTCACTTCACTTGTGACTCCCCACATCAAAGCCTCAGCCTCCCTCCCTTGCCATTTGCTTCCTAACCAGCCTGCCTCGCTTAATTGCATCAGACCCGACACTTCAAAGGAATGCGCCCCCCCCCCCCCCGAGAGCCACTTTCACGGCCGTGCATTTCTCTTCCTTCTTTACCTCGTGTGAGGAAACAGCGCCACTCGCTGGGCGGCATTGGAACATGTGCCTAGGCTGCAAAATAATGAGGTGGAAGATGTGCTTATAAGGTCCCACAAGCGAGACCTATTGGCAATGCCAATGCTTGTTTTGTTTTAGTGTTTTGCTTAGTGACACTTACAATATACACAAAGCACTGTAAAAAGGATTCAGCCCCCCCTCCCGCTTTCCACTCGCCCAAAAATTATTATCATTACACTTTACTGAACTTGTTTTAAGTGAGCCGGTTCCAAGCGGGGTCTAAGTTTGATGTTTATTATTGGTTTCGAACGGTTAGGTTGTCCCCGCATTTTGTAGCGTGAGTGTTTGACGCAGTAAAAATGTTTCCTGCTACAGACTTGTTCAGTTTTAATGCTTCATGTTGCTCCTAGCAGTGTTGCTCTGCACATGTATGATGAGTTCCTTGGTGATGTGTGTCTGTCGTCCCACTCCAGTAAACAGGCAATGCTTGACTTTATTTATTTAGCATGTGCTGTAGAGTACAAAGTACACCCACAGGTATATTTCCCCTGAAACAGCACTCTCTAAGAGAAGATCCACCCCCCAAATTTTTATATTCTTTTTTTTTTTTTTGCAGAGTTTTATATAGCGCGAACTAGACCCGAACCGAATCATGTATCAGAGCGCTTTACATAGCACCAGTTACGTTACATGAGAACACACTTTTTTTTTCATTTTAGGCACGGGGAGATTAAGTAATTTGCCCAGAATCACAGGAGGTTTTTGGCGTCGTTACCGAGGCTCGAACCTAGATCCCCAGGTCCGAGGTCGAGCGCCTTAGCCGTTAGGCCAACTCCTCTCCACTATTCTCCCGCTGGACAAAGTAACATTCGCTGTGGGCTTAAAAATATCAGCATTCGTTAATCACTCGTGCATGGCTTACTTTTTTTGTATCACTTGTTCACTCTCTCTCTCCCTTCACTCTCTTTCTCTCTCTCCCCCCTCTCTAATTCTATCTCTCCTTAATTCTGTCTCTCCTCTCGCTCTCCCCACTTCATTCTCTCTCTCTCTCTCTCTCTCACCCTTTCTCCTTTGCTTCCCTTCATTTACTCTATCTGCCCTTATTTCTCTCTCTTTCTTTCATTCACTCTCTCTCCCCTTTATTCCTTTTCCTCTTGCTCTCTCTTTTCTCTCGCTCATTCTCACACTTGACAGGACCAACAGTGGGCGCTTCTCACATACAGGTACAACAGAGGGCGCATCTCACAGAGACAGGGACAGAGGATGCTTCTCCCACATACAGGAACAGAGGATTCTTCTCACACAGACAGGAGCAACAGGGGGCGAAAGTCACAGACAGGAACAACAGAGGGCGCATCTCACACAGACAGGAACAGGGGGCGCATCTCACACAGACAGGAACAGAGGATGCTTCTCACACATACAGGAACAGAGGATTCTTCTCACACAGACAGGAGCAACAGGGGGCGCATGTCACAGACAGGAACAACAGAGGGCGCTTCTCACACAGACAGGAACAACAGACGGCGCATCTCACAAAGACAGGCAATAGGCGCATTGTTTTAGCTTTGCCCCCTCTATCAAAAGCCTGGGTTATCTGTTCGCGTCCTTTCGTTTAATTTCTCTCAGTGGCGCCCATTCACCCCCTCTGTGAGCTTTTCCAGGCGCGTGATCCGTCACTAGGCGCTGACATGCAGAGCTGCATTTTACATGGCAGTATTTAGAATATTTGGGGTTCCCAAAAGTGTGCGTTTGGGTTCTTTATTTGCTACATATGATGTCCCTGAAAAAAAATTTGGCATTGTTTTAACTTTGCCCCCTCTCTTTCTCTCTCTCTCCTCTCTAATTCTCTCTCTCCTTCATTCTCTCTCCTCTCTCTCTCTATCTTTTCCCCCCTATATGCTCTGTCCTCCCCCTTTCTCTCTTTCTATTTCTATCCCCTTCATTGACTCTCTCTCCCCTTTCATCTCTCTCCTCTCGCTCTCTCTTCTCTGTCACTCACTCTCCCACTTGAGCTCCATCTGCCATTCCTTCTTCCATTCTTTCTCTCTCGTTTTTGCTCCTCCACTTCCCTCATCTTTGGCCTGCAGGTTGTAAACATCTACACAGCAGACAAGAGACTCTCCAGCGGTCTTATTACAGTGCTGTGTATTTCTAACATATAACTTACAGTTTGTATCTTTTGTTCAAATCAATCATCTATTTATAAAAGTTTTTTATACCTATCTATTGTCACACATTCTTTGTTAGATGGATGATTTTTCAGACAGCAGCATTAATTATTACATCGATGCACTGCTGTATTCTGAAACAAGAAGGTGTGACGGGACACATTATGCGTAGTTTCATTTGCAACATGCACTGGCAAGCCATGGGCATGCTGCAGCTCCCGATTTATGTAACTGCTGCTTTCAAGCTTGTGAACAGAAGCTGCTTGGTTGCAAGTTAAATGATAATTCAACCTCACACACACACACAACCCCCCACACACAACCCCCCCACACACACAACCCCCCCACACACAACCCTCCCCCACACACACAACCCCCCACAAACACAACCCCCACACACACAACCTCACACACACAACCCCCCACACACAACCCACACACACACAACCCACACACACACAACACCCCCACACACACAACCCCTTACACACACAACCCCTGTTAGAAATGGGATCCCTGGCTGGCCAGGGCTTGCGCCAAAGTCAGTCAGAGACCACCACTCCTAAGTCAGGGCAAGGGAGTTACATGCCAAGATAACCACTGCTCACCCTCTAGGTAACGTGGCGCGAGCAGCAAGGCTAAACTTGGAGGCGATGTGAGTTAAGTATTTGCGCACGCACCCCAGCAACAACACCCAAGGCCCACCACAAAGGAAACTCCACACAAGGTTATATATAAAAATAGCCTTTGTATTATACCAAAACACATTAGATAAAAACAAACACTTTACAATGTGCCAACAGGCACGGGCAGAATTTACAGGGGATATGTACAAGACAGGGCCACCTGGACCACTGTCAGGAATCAGCACTTTTAGAACTTGAAATACTGTTAGAAATAGCACTTAGAACATAGAGTATAAATCACTGTAGCACAAAATAGAACATAAAGCACACAACCAGTAACCACTGGTAACCGGTAAGTACCACCTATGCAATCCTAACCACCATAGGAACTGGTCACGCAGGGAACCAGGACCTCACTAGCACCCCCTGTACTAGCAAGAACAACCACCTAAGTATCACAATACAAGTAGGGGTACAAGCATAGGAACATAACACATGATGCATAAACATACATTCAGCGGTGCAAGGAAGGAAAACACATGATGCATCAACAACACATTCAGAGGTGTAAGAACAAAAAGACACATTCAGAGGTGCAGCAAAAGAACAATTTCGCCAAACTTACATAAGTCACCACCTGTGACTGTCCATAGGCCAACTGGCCTCGCAAGGGCTGAAATGCCCTTAGTCCCAATGTCAGGCAGGCTGCGCAGGCAGCCAAGAACACAAGTCTAAACGTAGCAACTGCCCACGAAGTGCTGGGCAGTTGAAGTAACACTGGTGGGGACAACGTTGGAGCCTTCCAGGGCTCAAGAACAATGGGGCCAATGTGGGAGCCTCGCTGGGCTCTAAACAAATGACTGGCCTCTGGGAGCCTCGCTGGGCTCATCAAACAAAGAACTGGCCCTCGAGCCTCTCTGGGCTCAACACACAAGCATGCAGCCTCACTGGGCGGTGGGATCCCTCATGGGGGACCCAGGAACAACTGAAGAGCCTCTCGGGGCTCTAGAACAACTGTGGCCCAAAAGCCTCCCTGGGCTCGTGACTACGAGGAACTGCCCCTCGAGCCTCGACCGGCTCTTAAATTAATATGCCACTACGAGCCTCTCGGGGCTCAACAAACAACTGTGGCATTGTTGGAGTCCTTCTTGGACTCTTGGAACAGGGCTGTCCCGGAGCCTCGTGGCTCAGTCAAGAAATGCCCCTGAAGCCCTCGTGGCTTCACAAAGCAACGGACACGATCTCGTGCTGCTAGGGGGGGCGGACACTGACAATGTGTCCCGGCACCCCTCCCTTCTCCTCGGCTGCCCCACTCACCGGCTTCCTGAAGCGGGGGCTCCTCGGGGCAGCGCTGGAGCAGCGGGCGAGGCTCCCACTCTCCGGGGCCTCGCTGAAGACAGGCCAGCCGCTGCAGGCTCCTTCCTGCTCCACGGCTGCGGGGCGGGACTTCCGGGTCTCTCGAAGGCCGCTTCCGGATCATCGCAGGCAGCGCGGCGGCCCGGCGGCTCTTTGTGTCACCATGGGCTGCGGCGGTGAATTCAACACGGGGCAATGCCAGGTGGGCACCGGCTTCAAATAACAAAGTAAAACGGGGCAAATGAAGGCGGCAAATGAGCGGGGTGACACCCGCACCGCTCGATCACCACACGGGGCAAAAAGATGCCGGGTGGGCACCGGCCAAAGCACACCAAGCGCTCCCACGCGCTAGAAGTCAAATCAAGCGCCGTCCAGTGCTAAAAGGCAATCCACAGCGCTCCCAAGCACTCGGGGGAGAGAAAAAGCGCTTCCAGGCGCTCTCGGCAAGAATACAGTGCTCTTAAGCGCTGGAGCCCCAAAATGAAGCGCTCCCAAGCGCTAGGCAGGGAAAGGGAAGCGCTCCCAGGCGCCAGGGGCAAGGCAAAGCGCTCCCAAGCGCTGGGGGCAAGGACAAAGCTCCAGCCAGGTCTGGAGGCAGGTAGGGGGGCAAGGCTGGGCCCAGAGCCAGCTCACTGGGTCTCCAGGCAGGGAGACACTCCAAGTGGCGGTCCTCCTGGCCCCAGCAACAGCAGCAGCCCCCTCAGGCAGTTTGTGTGGGGACACAGCCCCATTTTTATACACCACATTCCTTTGTCTTTGTCACAGGGTGAGGGGAAGAACCAGTCGCAGCTGGTTGGTGAGCACCCTTGATGGGCTCAGCCCCTCACTCTATTCACTGGCAGGTCTAGGGTCATTAGACGCACCACAGGGGGCGGAGCCAGCATTGGGTGGGGAAAGCCCAGCCCCATTCAGGACACAGGTGCACTCCTCCCCAGCCATCAGCATGCTAATCTCCACACTCACCACCGGGCAGACCCATCATGACTCATGGAGCCGGGCATCCCAGCCAGCTCCAGCCAATCACACGCCAGACACATTTTACACTAATGTGCCAACTCCTAGAAGTGGCACTTCCACACATGACACAATCATGCCACATACATCATTGCGAAGCATTCAATCACACGAGTCCGCACATACCAGACTCGAGCCTGTACTCCCCACGCATCAGGAACTACCAGGGACACAGACATTCCCCATGCATTCCTATAGAAGGGAAGGCCAACCTTATCACATGCACTCAGAGTGTGCACGCACTTTCCACTGGGACACAGTGAAAGTGCGCAGAAACCAAAAATCACTACCACCAATTCACACAATATCTATCCCCACACACACAACCCCCTAAACACACAACCCCCCACACACACAACCCACACACACAGAACCCCCTACACACACAGCCCCCCTTACACACACAACCCCCCTTACACACACAACCCCACACACACATAACCCCCACACACAAACCCCCCCCCACACACACACACCCCACACACCCCCACACACCCCCACACACACACACCACACACACACAACCCCCCCACACACAACCCCACACTCTATCTCTCTATCGCCCTCACTCTATCTCTCTATCGCCCTCACTCTATCTATCTATCGCCCTCACTCTGGGGTCGATTCCGATCCGGTAAAATGCACTCCGAATCATCGTACGGAGCGTTTTTCCCCGTACGAATCGTACCCGTAGACGTCCCGTACGTACGACGAAGTACGATCCGTACCAGGTGCCGAACTCCGTACGAGTCGTACAGGACTCCGTACGACTCAAATCTCCGTACGAGTCTCACTCGGAACCCGCTGTACGCGACATCACAACGGTTCGCGGCTGGTTTTTACGACCCAGCAAGTACGATTCGTGTCGGGTACGCACCGTACGACCCTTTTCCTACGGGAGCTGAAAACAGTCGTAAACGCAGAGTTCGCGCCGAAACAGGTACAGAACGCCCCCCCCCCCGGGTACGGCACGTACCCCCCATGATCGCAGGGGTACGGCGCGTACCCCTGCGATCATGGGGGGTACGTGCCGTACACCCAGCGTACATGGGGTACGGTGCGTACCCCATGAACGGTGGGTGTACGGGACGTACCCCATGTACGCTGGTTGTACGGCACATACCCCCCATAATCGCAGGGGTACGCGCCGTACCCCTGCGATCATGGGGGGTACGTGCCGTACGGTGTGTATGTGATTGTGAGCTTTTCCGTACGAATCGCCCTTACCTGACGTGGACCGTACGAATAGCGTCCCGATCACCTGGTCTGGATCGTACTCGCCGAGTCGTACGGTGTGTGTACGAGTCGTACGGAAACGGCTCCGGATATGAATCGTACGGACGGGGATTTTACCGGATCGGAATCGACCCCTCTATCTATCTATCGCCCTCACTCTATCTATCGCCCTCACTCTATCTATCTTTCTATTGCCCTCACTCTATCTATCTATCTATCTATCGCCCTCACTCTATCTATCTATATCCATCTATCGCCCTCACTTTATCTATCGCCCTCACTCTATCGATCTATCGTCCTCACTCAATCTATCTATCTATCTATCTATCTATCTATCTATCTATCTATCTATCTATCTATCTATCGCCCTCACTCACTCTATCTATCTATCTATCTATCTATCTATCTATCTATCTATCTATCGGCCTCTATCTATCTATAGCCCTCACTCTATCTATCCCCCTCACTCTATCTATCTATCGCCCTCACTCTATCTATCCCCCTCACTCTATCTATCTATCGCCCTCACTCTATCCATCTATCGCCCTCACTCTATCTATCGCCCTCACTCCATCTATCTATCGCCCTCACTCCATCTATCGCCCTCACTCCATCTATCTATCGCCCCTCACTCTGTCAATCTATCTATCTATCAACCCTCACTCTATCAATCTATCTATCTATCACATTCACTCTATCTATCTATCTATCTATCTATCTATCTATCTATCTTTCTATCTATCTATCTATCGCCCTCACTCTATCTATCTATCTCAATATCTATCTATCGGCCTCACTCTATCTAGCTATCTAACTATCTATCGCCCTCACTCTATCTATCTATCTATCTATCTATCTATCTATCTATCTATCTATCTATCTATCTATCTATCAATCGGCCTCTATCTATCTATCGCCCTCACTCTATCGCCCTCACTCTATCTATCTATCTATCTATCTATCTATCTATCTATCTATCTATCTATCTATCTATCTATCTATCTATCTATCTATCTATCTTTCTATCTATCTATCTATCTATCTATCTATCTATCTATCTATCAATCGGCCTCTATCTATCACCCTCACTCTATCTATCTATCGCCCCTCACTCTATCAATCTATCTATCTATCGCCCCTCACTCTATCAATCTATCTATCGATCGCCCCTCACTCTATCAATCTATCTATCGCCCTCACTCTATCTATCACCCTCACTCTATCTATCGCCCTCACTCTATCTATCGCCCTCACTCTATCTATCGCCCTCACTCTATCTATCTATCTATCGCCCTCTATCTATCTATCGTCCTCAGTCTATCTATATATCTATCGCCCTCACTCCGCATCACCACAGCATCACTCAGGGGCACCACAACATTACTATGCGCTACCACAGCTTCACTGAACGCCAAAGCATCACTCCTCGCCACCACAACAACACTCAGCGCCAGCAAAGCATCAATCTGTGCAACCATTCAGCAACAACTGGTTCAAATATGTTCTCTCAATGTTTCAAGCTTTATTACAAATGTCACAAAAAGATGTTAATATTTCACTTCTGTTCTTGGATTTTCGTCACAATAAAATACACTGAACATAATCTTTACAAAGGTATTTATAAAAGTTTAAGCTATTGCTATTATAAATTACAATAACTTTTATTTAAGTATTAATTATTTTAAAAAATTAAAAGCCATTTTTATTTGTAATATCAATATATCTAAGTCACGTAAATACAAAACATGTTGCAATACAAATGCTATACGTGTCACATTTGCAAAAGTTAAAAGTATTTGCATTGTAAATGACAAAGCTATTAATTTTGCTATTTTCAAACCCAACACATAAATAAAACATTTGTAATTTACAATACCAATAGCTCAAACGTTCCTAATGCGAGACCTATTGCATTGCAAATGCTTGTTGGTTTTAGAACCGGCATACACTGTGGGAGAATTTTTCCAATCGTAAGTATAGATTGGCTGGCTTGCTAAGCAGGATGTTGACTAGAGCCATCAGCACCGGTGGTGTTAGCACCGGTGGTGTTAAGACTGGTTGTTTAATGTTTCCATGGTATTTATTTTCACTCTGTCTCAACACCTATTCTTATTTCTGATTTATCTCTTTGTTTAATGTGTTTATTTTCTGATTTTGATTCATCTTTAGATTCAGGAAAGTGGTTATTACGAAATTGCTGTTGAATGCTGAATATTGTATTCGTAGTTATTTTTTATGAAAAAAGATCTTCTTGCACAGTAGGATTGTTTTCTGTACCAAAATATCTCAATATTTATTACATTTACGTATTTTGTAGATTCAAGGCCCCCGGAGAAGGCCCGAAATGCATTGGGCTATAATGAAAGATTGGAATGAATTATGAAGTTTCTGTTTTCTAATGATTTTGTACATAATCACATAAGAATTGAATTAAATATGAAAAGCTGATGTTAAGCTATTGAGATTGATCTGAGTTTATGATGTCTCAATTTGCTAGAGCAAGAAAGGACTGAGCGCACAAAAAGTTTTGAATAAACTGTTGTATGTATTTATACTAATCAAACAATTGGTTGTAAGTAATTCGAGCAAATGTGCATAGTGGTCAAGTCCATGTGACTTGTGTTAGGTTGGTCAAAGGATATAGGTAAGGCACAAGACGGGAGTTAACGCAGGAGTACGGAGTCACCTCACTATTTTTAGAGGGGGGAAATCGTTCCTCTTCCATATGTTCAAAGGATGCTGAGAGGTGTCGCCTTGTGCCTCAGCAGCGCAGCTGCATGCATTTATAAACACTGCAGGGATATTTACTTACTATTCACCGTTTACGCAAGGCAAGTTGAAGCTCTGCATTGCGTGAATGGGAGAAAGCTGGAAAGCACCATGGGGGCCAGATGCATCAAAGGGTTTTGCCCATTCTGTGTCTATGGGAAAATGTGTTCATGCATATGGCCCCATATCTATTAAGATATGGTGCTCCTCAGCTCTCTCCCTGCATTGGCGCACTTGTGGCTGCCTAGCGCCAACACAGGCATCCTAGCACCATGATGCAAGGGTGCCTGTGTTCAAGGCAGGATTGTTGTGGGCAGGAAGGAATAACTCCTGCAAAAAAAAAAAATCCTTAATGGCATTTTCATCTTTCAGAATGCAGCACGCATGGAAAGAGGAAGTAACAACGAGAAATAAAGATATGTCTACACTTTACGCCTGGTTCAGGGAGGCGTAGCATTTTGACTCATTCACAGGTTTACAAACCTTGTAATTCTGTGAATATGCCAAAGTACATGAGTGGGAATATGCCAAAATACAGGAGTGGATACATGCTCTATCCATGCAACGCCTTCCAGACGCAAAGCAACGCAAGGCAGAACTTTGCACTGCCTTGCGTTACTTTGGGACAAATTTACCAAAGTGTCATGCAGTGTAGCATAGCACGTCACCTTGCTGCGGTGTACAACCGTTTCAACGCAACTTTTACAACGACTTCCTTTACAACGCATTTTTTACATCGCAGATGCCTTTACAACGCATACCATTACAACGTAAGTATAGGTAAGTATATAATTATAATAAAAATTGTATTTTATTAATTTTTTTTAAATAATTACTTATTAATTTTTTAATGTATATTAACAAAATTACATTTATAAAAAATATTAATTTAAGTAATTTTATTATTAATTAAAATGTTTACCCCTACACTATCCAGCACTTACCCTACTATTTCACCCCCCTGGAGTTAGAATAGTAATTTTTACCCCTACACTATCCAACACTTACCCTACTATTACACCCCCCTGGAGTTAGAATAGTAATTTTTACCCCTACACTATCCGACACTTACCCTACTATTTCACACCCCTGGAGTTAGAATAGTAATTTTTACCCCTACACTATCCAGCACTTACCCTACTATTTCACCCCCCTGGAGTTAGAATAGTAATTTTTACCCCTACACTATCCAACACTTACCCTACTATTTCACCCCCCTGGAGTTAGAATAGTAATTTTTACCCCTACACTATCCAGCACTTACCCTACTATTACACCCCCCTGGAGTTAGAATAGTAATTTTTACCCCTACACTATCCAGCACTTACCCTACTATTACACTCATTATTATAAAACACCTAAATTATTAAATAAAATATATATATATATATAAAGAAAAATTAAAGTAAAATAAAAATTAAATTAAATTAACTTATATTAAATTTAATTAATTATATTTTTAAAAATATTATATACTTACCAATACTTACGTTGTAATGGCATGCGTTGTAAAGGCATCTACGATGTAAAAACATGCGTTGTAAAGGCATTCGTTGTAAAGGATCCTGCGTTGTAAAAATTGCGTTGTAAAGGTAGGCGTTGTAAAAGTATGCGTCGTAACGTCATACATCCCCTTGCTGCGCTGCGCTGCGTGACAGCGAAAGGGCAGGAATGCACCATATGGCACATTCCTGCTTTTTCCCCTGCACCCGCTCCCTTTTGGCAGCCAAGAGCCAACTCAGGCACCCTTGCACCATTGTGCAACTGTGCCTTCTGCATGCAGGATTGCTTTTGTGCACAATGCAGCACACACAGAAAGAGGAAGTAATGATGAGAAATAAAGATATGTCTCCTCGTCACGCCTCCCCGGGACGGCGTTCTTTTTGGCACATTCCCTGGTTTACCAATTCTGGTCAAATCTGGGAATGAGTCAAAATCCATGGAATGCCTTCCCAGGTCAGAGAAAGGCAACGTAGCAGTTTGCGCTGCATTGCTTTATTCCAGATTTATGGAGCCACTCGAGGCCACGCAAAGTGGCCTACTGTGGCTTAATAAATCTCACTTAAGGTCTGCGTTGCAAATGTTTCACGTTGTGTAGTGCAAATGCGACGCAATCTGGGTCATTAATATGCCCCTGTGTATTTACTAAACGTCGCAAAGCTACGCAAGGTGGCTTTGCGTGGCTTAGTAAATACAAAAAAATAAGGATTTTTGCACCGGGGATGCGCCATCAATGTGACGCAACTCTGACGCAAAACCTCCGTAAATGTGCCACTGCATACCTGTAACCTGGCCTCAGGGTGTTTGTAAACCTCCATCACACTGGTAGCATTCTCTTTATTTGTGAAAGTGATCCAGTGGGGTTATTTTTGAATCTATTTTACAGAAGTGAAAGAGAACTTCACGCTATTAACCCTTCTATTACCGAATGAACTGCAATTGTGTAGGCTATGGTGCTTTGAAGCTGGATAAACAAAAACACCAGCATAAAATAAACGTGCGTCAACATCAAGTTTTTTGTTCAAAAAACATAAACCCAGCACATTTCCAAACAAGTCCTGCACGTCTGTTTAAAAACAGTGGCTTGCGCCACTTTTGCGTCATTTTTAACGTGGAAAAAAAGGACGCAAAAGTGGCGCAAGGGGCTTGTAAATAAGCCCCAGTGTCCCTTTCAGTCACTTCCGAGCTCAATTAAACATTGACATGTGGAAAACCTATATGTAATTTATTAAAAGTAAAAGAACTAAAAAATATTGTTTTCACATTTTTGCGTTATGCGTGTGTAAAACAGGCCCGTCCAATTTTAATTAAGGAATATTATAAGAATATGATGACATTAAATATTGTGAGTCACTTGAGATGACGTAACTGAATTGCATATGCTAATTAATCCCCTCACTATTTTTTAGTAGGACTGGTGCCCTGGCTATGGGAAGTGCCGGCACTTGGCGGCAATGTTGGTGAAAGTACGTCGTGCCAACGGTGCCAATAGCTATCGTCCTTATAGTGAAAACTTTTGAGACTGGCATTGATAATTCTTTTACAAATTAAGCTCTGCGTATGGCGTTTGGCTACCCTGCTGCTCGGAGTGCCAAAATGTGCTTCATTAATTGGCCATGCAAACTAACCCATATTCAAAGACACCACAGCCTTCGTCTGACAGGTGATGATGGCGCATAATTGCTTTACATTCGGGATCACTTTTCACACCCTAATGCCTGGCTTATGATCACTTTCCCAGATGCAGGCACTTTCTTTCAATATGTCTGCAAATGACTTCCAGGCAGCACCATTTAGGCAGCAGCGACATCTGGAGAGAATCGAGCCAGCTGCCTTCGAGGGCCCCACGAAACCACAGCTCGCCTCGAGCCATTAATAACTTCGACATTCCTCATCCTTCCCCCGTCGCTCCCCGAGAGGAGGCGATTGGTAGAAGTTCACGTTCATTTTCAAGAGTCTGAGGAGGGCATGCCGATGTTTACAGCGTCTAGCTACCATCATGTGTTTTCGATTGCATCTCCTTGATGTCACTTCCGGCTTCCACAGGATGTCAGTCAGCAGATGTGTCAGTAATTACATTTTTTTCTAACGCCTTCTGCACATAAACGCAGACCATGCATTAACGGTTGGGGGGGGGGGGGGTGAAAGGTAGGACTGGAGTACAACACCACGAAATAAATAAAACCTGCAATGACGTTCGCATACCAGCAATACCTGCTAAGTGACACCTCGGGGGAAATTGACCGGCCAGTTTTTACTGTCCCCATTTTGTTTCAATTCATTTGTTTCGTCTAAGTCGTTTCCAACACAAAAGTGTAACTGACTCTGTGCCGTGGGGGAAAAAGAGCATTATAAATAGTCAAAGTAAAGGACTGGGCACGTGCACGTCTGCAGTGCATCTGTAACAAGTCAGCTGACGCGTGCACAGGAAGTACACAACGCGCAGCTGGCTCAAATATGTGATCATGTTTCTGCTGAGCCTAGCTCCTCCGAGTTTTTTTTCTGGAAAAAGTCAGAGTTTAGGCAAAACCGTCATTCTGCTTGTTGCATGGCAAAATGTAAAAGATTATAATCTGAAGACTGTTACAGTCAATGATGTTGTCTGGTATGTTACAAAAGATGTAGGTTAATTAGGTTCAGATCAGGTTACAGGTCAATCATGTGAAGCCCCCACCAGGAGCAGCATCCAGCTGCTAAACCCTTCTGAATCCAACTGTCTGCTCATTCAAGCACAGACACTCTCAAAATTCCAACCATCCAATGACCTCACTCACTGACTGAGCAGCAGGGAATATCAAGACTATGGGGAAAATGCATACGATAAAGACTCCCACAAACATCCAACAAAACTATAATACCACTCCACCGAAACAAACAGAAACGGTCAAACAACACTCTCTGCAATAACTTCAATGCTTCAGTGGGATGGAAGAATACACAGTCAATCAATACATCCCACAAATTCACAATGCTAGAGTGCAGATAAACTGAAAATAACTACCCAATCCCCTCACAACACATACACTCCAACAGGACCAGCCCGTTCCCCTCCGTGACACAACAGTGAAACATTCCAAACTCTAATGCATTGGGGTGTAACAATGTACCCCCGTCACCCTACACTTAAACGGGGCCATGGTTTACCTACCTTCCACTGCGTAGGGGTGTAACAACGTACCTCCTTAACATTGGGCTTAAAACTGCCCCATCATCCTAACCCCATTGAAGGATGATAACTTCACAACAATATGACTCCCCCTCCTACATAGTAAACAAAACAGAGAAAACGTACACTTGTTCAGCCCTGGGCTAAACACATGCCCCTACACCCTTAACCCCTTAGGAAGGGTGGAACCTTGGGCAAAATACATGTCCCTACACCCATGGCCCCTTAGGAAGGGTGGAAACGTGGGCTAAGCATATGCTCCTACATCCTAAACTCCTTAGAAAGGGTGGACAACCTGGCATCTTCGCACTGGGTGTCTCTACACCCACACCACTCTCACATGGCATCTTCGCAGTGGGTGTCTCTACACCCACACCAATCTCACATGGCATCTTCGCACTGAGTGTCTCTACACCCACACCACTCTCACATGGCATCTTCACACTGGGTGTCTCTTGTTAGACCTGTCAGCTTTTTAGATGGTCGCCCCTTATTTTTGTCCCTTTCTGCCTCTCCTTATTTTTTTCCACCAACCCCTTTTTGTGTGGCTTTAGGTCTCCGGGTGCCCCACCACTGCTAACCAGTGCTGAGGTACAGGTGCGCCTTCCTAAAATGGTGGATGGGGTGGGGTTCCTAAGATGGGCGCCTGCTAGAGTTATCTCAGTGCTCTGGCCCATAGGATAGCATTAGAGGGTTCCAGAACCTTCCAGTCCACTGTAGAGACCTGGGTCTAGGCTATATAAGGGAGGACACTGGTCTGCCATTTTGTCACTACTGGGCTGGCTGGAGTGCAGACTGCAGTGTGAGGGGGATTGTGACTCAGGCTAATATGACTGCTCCTAGGGGCTGCAAGTTGGTTATGGGAGCTGTCCTCGTCCCTGTTGATCTGGCCCTGCCTATGAGGAATTTGTCAGGACCAAGTTCCAGTGTGGCCACTTCAAAGATATAACTAATTTACCTCAGTAACTTGTGAGGGTAACCTGGCCCTGGCCTTAGAAGCCTTGGAGGGTGGTGTTGTGGCCGAGTAAGGCTACGTGAAAGAAAGAACGTCCACCACGATCTCTGTGGTAGAGTGGGGTCTCAAGCTGGGCCTTATGAGTGAGCGCTAATCCCGTTGGTATCCTTCAAAGACTGGTTTATTCATAGAAGCATTGGCCGTGCCCTTTGAGTCCCCCCCTCCTTCTCCGGCTGCTGGGTGATCTCCCTGAGGTGCCGTGTGCTGAGATTCCGCGTCAGGCGTGAGGATAAGGTGAGCGCCACCAGCTGGGAAAGAGACGCTGGGCGGGGTCGCTTGGCAACCGGACTCCCGGCCCGCGCGTCTCCACACACTCTGTCATTCCGGAGTTCCCTGACGAGACGGAGCCTGCCGCAGCCTTTGAGAGGCCGAGCTGCTTCTCTGGTGAAACCGGAGCCGAGAGCGAGGAGGGCCTTGAGCTTCAGGATCTTCAGGGAGTGTCTCCGCGGACCGGCAGGGTCCCCTGTCGCCTCTGGCGAAAGGAAAGAACGGAGTGGGAGAAAAAAGAAACAAAAGGGGGAGAGTTTGGCCACAGACTCTGCCCAAGGACAGCAAGGAAAGCGCTAGTCGAGTGCAGAGGTATCTGGGCTGGGGGGGGAGGAACAGTACAAGATCGGGGTTGGTAAGAACTGGGCCCCGGGGACAGATCTCTTGTGAACAACTCGACTTGCCCAAATTAAGATAGTGGGGTTCCGACATATAATTTCCCTTTGGAAGTGGAACCTCTCCGATACTCGGTGTGGGCACAAGAAAGAGACCATGCCCCTTGACACCGCAACCAGTATGATGATTCTCTAAATGCTTCCATTAGCTTAATTCAAGTAGATACTGAGACCGGCTAAAATAGAATTTGAGTTAATATTGAAGGTGCAAGTGAATGGTTGTTCAATTTTCCGTTACAGGCAATGTATTTATTTGACTAACTTATCCGATTCTGGCACAGGTGATCTAAGAGTATTATTTTTGCTTGTTGTCAATTTCTTTGTACTTCAAATTAATGTGAGAAACTGTGAGGAATTGTAATGCACAGTTAAAGTAGTACAATTGTACTCAAGTGAAATTGACCAAAGTACCACTTTAAGAAGCAAAGTATCTTTCAATTTCCTGTTTCAAAGCAGAAAGATAAAACCACGAATCCTCTATCAAACTAAAACGGTGTGGTGTAATTTTTGGTGGGTCTGCGCTGGGGTGTTGTAGTGAGTGTGACGCAAGCACGACACATTTGCCTTCCAGGTTTAGCCTTACCACCCAGAGCCATGCTACCCTAAGTGAGCCAGAAGTCGTGGTTCCAACAAATTGGTGCTCAGTGGTGGGATCGGATTTGTGCTTGCGTACACCCTACAGCAACTTAGTGTGCACCACGCACCTTACACCTAATTGTTCTTTCTCTGTCTGGCAATCTTGTACTCCATAGAGTTAGTCTCTTCAATTGGCATTTTTGGTTTTTCAAAAATCTTTTCTTGAGGTGGTGGTTGTAGGTAGCTCATATTTGACCCCTTCCTATCAAGTATCCCATACAAATGTCTGAGGGCCCATCTGGCAAGATGGAGTTCGAGCTGGCTGAGTTGGAAACTTACTCAGTGGCACAGCTTAAAGAATTTTACCAGGAAAAAGGGGTGTTCTTTAAGCGGGGTGCGAAGAAAGCAGAACCTCAAGCCAGCTTGAGAGCATGGGTAGCAGCTCACCCTGATGGGGGGAGGGATGAGGAAGGAGTGGAGCCTGATACCATCGCAGAATTAGACATGCTGTACCAAACCGAAGAGGGGAATCTGTTACCAGGTCCTGGGACACTTTCGAGGGCGGGCAGTAGTGTGTCTGGAAGGAGCCTGTCCTCAGCAGAATTAGCAGACAGGAGGGAGAAGAGACAACTAAAATTGGAGCTAGCCCGATTAGAAAAGGAGCGGGAAGAAAGGAGGTTTCTCTACGAGCTAACTTTAAGGGAACTGGAACTAAAAGCCCTACAGATAGGGACCTCCAGTAATCCCATTGGTGGCAGCGTACATAAAGAAGTTACCAGGGAGCCTAGACTCTACCTGCCTAAATATGTAGAGCATATTACCAACGATTGGCGATATTTATCGCTAACGATGCTTAGCAACAAATTTTTTAATGCTAAGCATCGCCGGAAATTATCGCAGAGATAACTTGCTATTAGCAAGGTTTATCTCAGAAGTGATAAAAATCCTCACGCTAACTGCCAAATGAGAGATTATCGCTGGAAAACCAACGATAACCTCTCGAAGTTTGGCGTTAGCTTGATGATAGGGGCTCACAAACTTATCCATGATATCCACCTTCTATAGGATATCGTGGCTAAGTCAGGAAAATACCAGGTGTAAAAAATCAGTGCTAACCGCGGTTAGCGCTGCTTTTTTTTATCACTAACAGGGTTAGCGAAATCCTTGATAATAGGAGAAATGTCACTTAACAACATTTCTCCTATTATTTTTCTCTGGAACGCCCCCTTTGCATCTCATTAGAGATGCAAGGGGAAGCGTAGTGAAAAAGGGTGCTAACATGCGAATTTGCGTGTTAGCACCCTGTTGCTGATAGGGAGATAATTTTATCTCCGCTTTCTTGGCTTTTAAAGCCAAAAAAGCGGAGATAAATCCCTTGATAATATGCCCCGTAGTCTCTAGTTTTAGCGTAGGGGACGACATTGTCAAGTGGTTGGCTGCCTATGAGGTCTCATTGAGAGCCCATGGGGTTCCTGAAAGTCATTGGGGGGGTGGCCTGTATAAGTACATGCCTCCTGTGGGGAGGGATGCCCTTCTAGCTTTAGAAAAAGAGGAACAGACCAATTACCCCACCATGAAGATTGCCTTGGTCAGGAAGTTTGGGCTGACCCCAGAAATAAAAAGGCAGAAGTTCCGGAATAGCCACAAGCTCCCCACACAAAACTGGGTTGATTTTTTGGACTACGCTAGAAAGGCATTAGAGGGCTGGGTGCAGGGCAGTGAGGTTACTGATTACGAGGGGTTGTATGATCTGTTCCTAAAGGAGCACCTCCTCGAGAAATGTTTTCCGGAGCTGCGCCAACACCTGGTGGACAGCAAGCTGACTAACCCTAGGAAGCTTGCGGAGGAGGCCGCCATCTGGGCTAGTACTAGAGTGTCTACTAAGGGATCTGGGAGGGACTCCCAAAGAGCTGGACAGGGGTCTTCCCAAAAGAAAGAGGGGGAAGATAAAAAGAAGGAGTTCTCCAAAAGCCCCCAAAATAGTTCTCAAGGGAAGGAGTCAGGTTCCCCAGCCAAATGTGGCCACCAGAAACCCACCTATCCTGACCGTAGTCAGCAGCCCAGGATTGTCCGATGCTATGAGTGCAGCGAGGTTGGACACTATAAGGGAGATGCCAAGTGTCCAAAGAGAGCGCACCCTCCCACTGGAGGAAAAACCCCAGGGGTATCGAGTGTAGTTATCGGGGAGGAGCTGCCCTAGACAGGGGAGGTGAGTGGGCAGGGTTGACCTTAGTGTCCCTGGGAGACAGCGAGATGGTTCCTAAGGTCCATGTGCCTCCAAATACCATCAAGTATAGGCAATGGGTCACCATCAATGGCCAAAAGGGGGAGGCTCTGAGGGACACAGGTGCCAGCATGACCATGGTGAGAAGACAGCTGGTGTCCCAAGAGCAGGTGATTCCCAATGTACTCCACCCCGCTGTGATGGCTGATGGCAGGGTGAGCCATCATCCCGTGGCTGAGGTTCCCTTTCAGTGGGGAGGGGTCTCAGGCCTTCCACAAGTTGCGGTGAGCCCTGCTGTGCCGGTTGACTGTCTGTTGGGGAGTGACCTTGAGCACAATGCTTGGAAAGAGGCAGATTTCCAGACACATACGAAGATGCTGGGATCACCTGATTGGACATGTGTAGGCTGTCCTGTTTTCAGTTTCTATTTTTGGTAAATTCTGGTGGGGTTTTTTCAGTGTTTTCAATATCTTAAAAAACAGTTGTTATCAGTGGTTACACATTTTCACGCCACTAAAAACAACAGAAAAAGTGTTTTTTCGGTGTTTATGGAACATCATTGTACGCTTTCTGCACTGAAAGAACATGGTATATAGACAGTGTACGTATAGTGTATATGAGGTCCTAAAGATTTTTGCAAATTAATCTTATTGTACTACACCATACAAATAAAATACTTCTTCAGTGAGTCTTTGGTCATGTGCACTTTCCTTCCCATGTAAACTTTTGTGAAAAGGCCCTCTCAGCATTCATAGCCCCTTGGGCTGAGAATCGTCAGCTAAGGGACACAGTTGGGATGACTCTTTCTTTGATGCCACATAAAGCACGAAATGATAAATATTTGCGTTTTAGTTCCTGGGCATTAGAAAACAGTGCACCAGAATGAACTAAAAAGTCAATTGCATCCCTCATTAACTCTGAAGATTGTAAAGATGCTTTCAGCATACCATCTAACAAGTGGCAATGATCTCCTACAAGGAATCACTTCAGCTCGGATATCAATTTTGACAGGTCATCACACACATTTTTTATATACGTAGCTGAATCACTACAAATACAAACAATATCACTCCAATCTTTGTTGAACTTGGAAAGAACCAGAGCATAACAAGTGACACTGCGTTCCATGTTTTCCAAAAGTCTGGTGTCACGTTTTCACCACTATCCCAGATGCTTGGCGAAATATATATTTGTCACTATACCTTGCATTTAATGTTTAAAGCCTGAGGCGTTGGCCATTCACCTACTATCAATACTGACCCACTAGAAACTATGGTCTGATGTATTAATGGTTTTTACCCATTCTCTGTGGGTAAATGTGATGACACATATTAGGAAAGATTTTTTTGAAACTAGCCATTTTACCTATCAGTGAAAGAATCAAATGCAGCCAAAATATCAAATGTGAGTTTGATATGTCCTGATTCTCTACAGTTTATAAAATAATTAAACTAAACTTAAAACGTGAAACTAAACCCTGCATCTTTAGACCAAAGGCCATAAAACGGAAAAAAGTAAAAGGAAGAAGAAACAATATTTTAGTGGCATCCCTAAAGAACAAAGCTCAAGCAGAATAATGTTAGCCAGTCTTTCTTACTGCTAGCTTGTATAACAAAGTTACATTTTATTGACCCCTTCAGTAAGAACAAAATGACTCTTTCACTTTCTTTTTCCTTTCTTTGCATGGCATTTAGTTTGTGGTTGTGCAGGTGTTTTTTCAGTGTTTATATGTTTTCACCGGTGAGGGCTATTTTTCTTTCAGTGGGGTTTTATCAGTTATTATAGGTTTAAACCTAAAACCCCACAGCCTAGACATGTGTAAGCACGCGGTCCGCGACTGCTTGGAGGGGGAGTTCGCAAGGGCTGGAGCCTGGAACAAAGACACAGCCAGCTGCCAACAAGGGGAAGATCCGGGGTCGGGAAAAACTTGCCTCGGCGTCCACACCCCGTGAGATGGATGGGGCACCTGAGGTGGTGGTTCCAGAGTCCATGGAGGGGGATGTTGACTCCCTGGAGGACTTACCTATCCCTGCGGAGTGACAAGTGGAGGGAGGACCTACCAGAGAGGAGTTTTGTCAAGGGCAGAAGGAGTGCCCTACCCTTGAGGGTCTAAGGCAACAGGCCGAAGCCCAGCCAGCACGTAATATTTCAGGGAACTTTCATATCTACTGGGAGGATGGTCTCCTCTACAGTGAGCCCAAGGCTCCGGTGCATGGGTCATCCCGAGCCTTGGTAGTTCCCCAGCGCTACCGAGCCTTCCTTTTGGAGTTAGCTCATGAATTCCTTTGGCAGGACACCTGGGCCAAGACAAGACTTTTGCTCGGCTTGTTCCACACTTCTATTGGCCTCAGATGAGGGTTGCGTCCAACACTTTTTGTAGGACGTGTGTGTCCTGTCAAGCCAGTGGAAAAACAGGGGTTAAGCTGTCGTTAGCACCCGCTTTGAAAGGGTAGGCATCGACATTGTTGGGCCATTAGATCCACCCACCTCAGCTGGTCACAGGTTTATCCTGGTACTGGTGGATCATGCCACCCGGTACCCAGAGGCTATTCCTCTGAGGACCATTACTGCACCTGCGGTGGCCTGGCCCTGATGGGGATTTTTACCTGAGTGGGTTTCCCCAAGGAAGTTGTGTCCGACAGGGGAGCCAACTTCATGTCAGCATACATGCAGGCTATGTGGAAGGAATGTGGAGTCACTTACAGGTTCTCCACTCCTTACCACCCCCAGACCAATGGCCTGGTGGAAAGGTTTAACAAAACCCTGAAAGGCATGATCAGGAGTCTGCGTGAGAGCCTGCGGAGGAAATGGGACATCCTCCTACCTTGTTTGTTGTTCTCATACAGGGAAGTGCCACAGAAAGGGGTGGGCTTCAGCCCCTTTGAGCTTCTGTATGGGCACCCTGTTAGAGGACCTCTCAGCCTGGTGAAGGATGGATGGGAAAAGACTCCCAGGAGGCTTCCCCAGGATGTGGTGAGTTACATGCTGGCTTTCCGTAGCCAAATGGCTAAGTTATGGAAGCAAGCTTCTGACAACCTTGAGGCCAGCCAGGCAGTCATGAAAGAGTGGTACGACCACAATGCTCACCCTGTGGAGTTGGAGCCTGGACAGAAGGTGTGGGTCATGGAGCCTGGAGAGCTTGGCGCCTTCCAGGATCGCTGGACAGGTCCCTTTGAAGTGGTTGAAAAGAAGGGCAAGGCCACTTATTTGGTGGACCTTAAGACCCCCAGGCAGCCCCATCGTGTGCTCCATGTCAACCGACTCAAGCCCCACCATGAGAGGACCGAGGTCACTTTGATGATGGTGACTGATGGGGCAGAGGAAGAGGAAAGCGAGCCTCTCCCTGACCTATTTGCGTCCCAGGAGAAGGATGGTTCAGTGGAGGGAGTGGTCCTTGCACCATCTTTGACTCCCGAACAGCAGAGGGACTGCCACAAAATCCTGGAGCAGTACTCATCGCTGTTCTCCCTTATCCCGGGAAGGACCCACCTGTGTACCCACGATGTGGACACAGGAGACAGCCCTTCTGTGAAGTCCAAGTCCTACTGGCTGTCAGATAAGGTGAAGGCGAGCATCCACAGTGAGGTCACCAAGATGCTGGAGCTGGGAGTGATTGAACCTTCCGACAGCCCCTGGTCCAGTCCGGTGGTACTGGTACCAAAAGCTGCCCCATCGGGCACCACACCGGAACTCAGGTTTGTGTGGATTACAGGGGACTGAACTCAGTGACTGAGACTGACACTCATCCCATTCCCAGGTCGGATGAGCTCATTGACCGGCTGGGAACTGCCCAATATCTGAGTACCTTTGACCTCACGTCAGGGTACTGGCAGATCTCCCTGACAGATGGGGCGAAGGAGAGTTCTGCCTTCTCCACCCCTGAGGGACATTACCAGTTCAGAGTGATGCCCTTTGGGCTAAAGAACGCCCCTGCTACCTTCCAGCGACTGGTGAACTAGGTCCTCTCCGGAATGGAGGCTTTTCCTGCTGCCTACCTTGATGACATCGCTGTCTTCAGCAGCAGCTGGGAGGACCATCTGTGTCACCTCCGGAAAGTACTTCAAGCCCTGCAGCAGGTCGGCCTGATGATCAAGGCCAGCAAATGCCAGATCGGGCAGGGATCGGTGGTGTACCTAGGTCACTTGGTGGGTCGGGGAAAGGTGCAGCCTCTCCAGGCCAAGATTAAAAGCATCATGGCCTGGGAACCCCCCAAGACACAGACTGAGGTCCAAGCTTTTCTGGGCCTCACTGGCTACTACCGCCGCTTTATCAAGGGATATGGTACCATTGTGGCTCCGTTGACTGAGCTTACATCCAAAAAACACCCTCGACAGGTAATCTGGACTGAGGTGTGCCAACGAGCCTTTGACACCTTGAAGAAAGCTATGAGCACAGCTCCTGTGCTCAGGGCCCCAGACTTTTCCAAAGAGTTCATCGTCCAAACAGACGCGTCTGAGCATGGCATTGGGGCAGTGTTATCGCAGCTCAATGAAGAGGGTCTGGACCAACCTGTGGTTTTCCTTTCTGGGAAACTGCTCCCCCGGGAACAGAGGTGGAGTGCGATAGAGCGGGAAGCTTTTGCGATGGTTTGGGCCCTGAAGAAGTTGCGGCCATACCTGTTTGGTTCGCACTTCCTTGTTCAGACAGACCACCAGCCCCTCTGGTGGCTCATGCAAATGAGGGGTGAGAATCCCAAGTTGCTCAGGTGGTCCATCTCCTTACAGGGAATGGACTTTAGGGTGGAACACCGACCTGGAGTGGACCATGCCAACGCTGACGGCCTCTCGAGGTTTTTCCGCCTTAGTGACAAGAACTCCCAAGGGATTGGGTAGCTCTCCCCACTTTCAGCTGGGGGGGACGTGTGTTAGACCTGTCAGCTTTTCGGATGGCCTCCCCTTATTTTTGTCCCTTTCTGCCTCTCCTTATTTTTTCCACCAACCCCTTTTTGTGTGGCTTTAGGTCTCCGGGTGCCCCACCACTGCTAACCAGTGCTGAGGTACAGGTGCGCCTTCCTAAAATGGTGGATGGGGTGGGGTTCCTAAGATGGACGCCTGCTAGAGTTACCTCAGTGCTCTGGCCCATAGGATAGCATTAGAGGGTTCCAGAACCTTCCAGTCCACTCTAGAGACCTGGGTCTAGGCTATATAAGGGAGGACACTGGTCGGCCATTTTGTCAGTAGTGGGCTGGCTGGAGTGCAGACTGCAGTGTGAGGGGGATTGTGACTCAGGCTAATCTGACTGCTCCTAGGGGCTGCAAGTTGGTTATGGGAGCTGTCCTCGTTCCTGGTGATCTGGCCCTGCCTATGAGGAATTTGTCAGGACCAAGTTCCAGTGTGGCCACTTCAAATAAATAACTAATTTATCTCAGTAACTGGTGAGGGTAACCTGGCCCTGGCCTTAGAAGCCTTAGAGGGTGGTGTTGTGGCCGAGTAAGGCTGCGTGAAAGATAGAACGTCCACCACGATCTCTGTGGTAGAGTGGGGTCTCAAGCTAGGCCTTATGAGTGAGCGCTAATCCCGTTGGTATCCTTCAAAGACTGGTTCATTCATAGAAGCATTGGTCGTGCCCTTTGAGTTCCCCCCTCCTTCTCTGGCCGCTGGGTGATCTACTTGAGGTGCCGTGTGCTGAGATTCCATGTCAGGCGTGAGGAGAAGGTGAGCGCCGCCAGCTGGGAAAGAGATGCTGGGCGGGGTCACCTGGCAACCGGACTCCCGCCCGGCGCGTCTCCACACACTCTGTCATTCCGGAGTTCCCTGATGAGACGGAGCATGCCGCAGCCTTTGAGAGGCCGGGCTGCTTCTCGGGTGAAACCGGAGCTGAGAGCGAGGAGGGCCTTGAGGTTCAGGATCTTCGGGGAGTGTCTTCGCGGACCGGCAGGGTCCCCTGCCGCCTCTGGCGAAAGGAAAGAACGGAGCGGGAGAAAAAACAAACAAAAGGGGGAGAGTTCGGCCGCAGACTCTGTCCTAGGACAGCAAGGAAAGCGCTAGTCGAGCGCAGAGGTATCTGGGCTGGGGGGGGAGGAACAGTACAAGATCAGGGTTGGTAAGAACTGGGCCCCGGGGACAGATCTCTTGTGAACAACTCAACTTGCCCAAATTGAGATAGTGGGGTTCCAACATATAATTTCCCTTTGGAAGTGGAACCTCTCCGATACTCGGTGTGGGCACAAGAAAGAGACCATGCCCCTTGACACCGCAACCAGTATGATGATTCTCTAAATGCTTCCATTAGCTTAATTAAAGTAGATACGGAGACCTGCTAAAATAGAATTTGAGTTAATATTGAAGGTGCAAGTGAATGGTTGTTCAATTTCCCGTTACAGGCAATGTATTTATCTGACTAACTTATCAGATTCTGGCACAGGTGATCTAAGAGTCTTATTTGTGCTTGTTGTCAATTACTTTGTGCTTCAAATTAATGTGAGAAACTGTGAGGAATTGTAATGTACAGTTAAAGTAGTGCAATTGTACTCAAGTGAAATTGACCAAAGTACCACTTTAAGAAGCAAAGTACCTTTCAATTTCCTGTTTCAAAGCAGAAACCTCACGAATCTTCTATCAAACTAAAACGGTGTGGTTTCATTTTTGGTGGGTCTGCGCTGGGGTGTTGTAGTGAGTGTGACGCAAGCACGACACATTTGCCTTCCAGGTTTAGCCTTACCACCCAGAGCCATGCTACCCTAAATGAGCCAGAAGTCATGGTTCCAACATCTCTACACCCACACCACTCTCACATGGCATCTTCGCAGTGGGTGTCTCTACACCCACACCACTCTCACATGGCATCTTCTTCACACTGGGTGTCTCTACACCCACACCACTCTCACATGGCATCTTCGCAGTGGGTGTCTCTACACCCACACCACTCTCCCAAGGCATCTTCGCAGTCGGTGTCTCTACACCCACACCACTCTCAAAAGGCATCTTCGCAGTCGGTGTCTCTACACCCACACCACTCTCACATGGCATCTTCTTCACACTGGGTGTCTCTACACCCACACCACTCTCACATGGCATCTTCGCAGTGGGTGTCTCTACACCCACACCACTCTCACATGGCATCTTCGCAGTGGGTGTCTCTACACCCACACCACTCTCACATGGCATCTTCGCAGTGGGTGTCTCTACATCCACACCACTCTCACATGGCATCTTCTTCACACTGGGTGTCTCTACACCCACACCACTCTCACATGGCATCTTCGCAGTGGGTGTCTCTACACCCACACCACTCTCACATGGCATCTTCGCAGTCGGTGTCTCTACACCCACACCACTCTCCCAAGGCATCTTCGCAGTGGGTGTCTCTACTCCCACACCACTCTCACATGGCATCTTCGCAGTGGGTGTCTCTACACCCACACCACTCTCACATGGCATCTTCTTCACACTGGGTGTCTCTACACCCACACCACTCTCACATGGCATCTTCGCAGTGGGTGTCTCTACACCCACACCACTCTCACATGGCATCTTCGCAGTCGGTATCTCTACACCCACACCACTCTCACATGGCATCTTCGCAGTGGGTGTCTCTACACCCACACCACTCTCACATGGCATCTTCGCAGTGGGTGTCTCTCAACCCAAACCACTCTCACATGGCATCTTCGCAGTGGGTGTCTCTACATCCACACCACTCTCACATGGCATCTTCGCAGTGGGTGTCTCTCAACCCAAACCACTCTCACATGGCATCTTCGCAGTGGGTGTCTCTACATCCACACCACTCTCACATGGCATCTTCGCAGTCGGTGTCTCTCAACCCACACCACTCTCCCAAGGCATCTTCGCAGTGGGTGTCTCTACACCCACACTACTCTCACATGGCATCTTCGCAGTCGGTGTCTCTACATCCACACCACTCTCACATGGCATCTTCGCAGTCGGTGTCTCTACATGCACACCACTCTCACATGGCATCTTCGCAGTGGGTGGCTCTACATCCACACCACTCTCACATGGCATCTTCGCAGTTGGTGTCTCTCAACCCACACCACTCTCCCAAGGCATCTTCGCAGTGGGTGTCTCTACACCCACACCACTCTCACATGGCATCTTCGCAGTGGGTGTCTCTACACCCACACCACTCTCACATGGCATCTTCGCAGTCGGTGTCTCTCAACCCACACCACTCTCACATGGCATATTCGCAGTCGGTGTCTCTCAACCCACACCACTCTCCCAAGGCATCTTCGCAGTGGGTGTCTCTACACCCACACCACTCTCACATGGCATCTTTGCAGTGGGTGTCTCTACACCCACACCACTCTCACATGGCATCTTTGCAGTCGGTGTCTCTCAACCCACACCACTCTCCCAAGGCATCTTCGCAGTGGGTGTCTCTACACCCACACCACTCTCACATGGCATCTTCGCAGTGGGTGTCTCTACACCCACACCACTCTCACATGGCATCTTCGCAGTCGGTGTCTCTCAACCCACACCACTCTCACATGGCATCTTCGCAGTCGGTGTCTCTCAACCCACACCACTCTCCCAAGGCATCTTCGCAGTGGGTGTCTCTACACCCACACCACTATCCCAAGGCATCTTCGCAGTGGGTGTCTCTACATCCACACCACTCTCACATGGCATCTTCGCAGTCGGTGTCTCTCAACCCACACCACTCTCCCAAGGCATCTTCGCAGTGGGTGTCTCTACACCCACACCACTCTCACATGGCATCTTCGCAGTCGGTGTCTCTCAACCCACACCACTCTCCCAAGGCATCTTCGCAGTGGGTGTCTCTACACCCACACCACTCTCACATGGCATCTTCGCAGTCGGTGTCTCTCAACCCACACCACTCTCCCAAGGCATCTTCGCAGTGGGTGTCTCTATACCCACACAACTCTCCCAAGGCATCTTCGCAGTGGGTGTCTCTACACCCACACCACTCTCACATGGCATCTTCGCAGTGGGTGTCTCTCAACCCACACCACTCTCACATGGCATCTTCGCAGTCGGTGTCTCTCAACCCAAACCACTCTCCCAAGGCATCTTCGCAGTGGGTGTCTCTACACCCACACCACTCTCACATGGCATCTTCACACTGGGTGTTTCTACACCCACACCACTCTCACATGGCATCTTCGCAGTGGGTGTCTCTACACCCACACCGCTCTCCCAAGGCATCTTCGCAGTCGGTGTCTCTACACCCACACCACTCTCAAAAGGCATCTTCGCAGTCGGTGTCTCTACACCCACACCACTCTCACATGGCATCTTCGCAGTCGGTGTCTCTCAACCCACACCACTCTCACATGGCATCTTCGCAGTCGGTGTCTCTCAACCCACACCACTCTCCCAAGGCATCTTCGCAGTGGGTGTCTCTACACCCACACCACTCTCACATGGCATCTTCGCAGTCGGTGTCTCTCAACCCACACCACTCTCCCAAGGCATCTTCGCAGTGGGTGTCTCTACACCCACACCACTCTCACATGGCATCTTCGCAGTCGGTGTCTCTCAACCCACACCACTCTCCCAAGGCATCTTCGCAGTGGGTGTCTCTATACCCACACCACTCTCACATGGCATCTTCGCAGTGGGTGTCTTTCAACCCTCATTCCCACATACAGGGAATCTTTGCAGAATAATAACAACATGGTCGCAACAACATAAGGACCAACATGTCACTCAATAAAATACGCCCACTCTTCAGGCCCAGGAATACCATTCACTCTGATCTCACATAAGAACTCACCTCACAAAAAGATTTCACAATATGATAACGTGCACACATCGCTTTACAAGCTTTATGCAATATGCAAAGATAGAATTACAATATCCGCACCACATGAGATCAGTGCAGAATTTCTTAGAAGAACTGCACCAAAATATCAGCTCCCTGCATTCCAACCCTGCCATTTTAGTAAAGCAGAATACACAACATTCAAATAAATTATTTAGATGTGTTGTCCATTGTGCATACTGGTACACTACTGGTTAGCACTGACTTAATCTGCAATTTAGCTGCATAGATGAGCAATAATCCATTACCATCAATGTGTAGAATCCCAAGCTGTGTGCATATACAGGTATGAATGTTACACACATGATGCGCTAATCAGCAATTTGTTGTTTCCAGGTGTGCGCATCAGCGACTCCTCATGAAAGTACCGCGCGCCCGAAACTACTTTGATGGACGCACTACTCACACTACGCAGCCTGCAGTCAGCGCCGGTACCTCAGATGACGTTGCCTCTATGTCGGCTCCCGCATAAATATCCCTTATGACTATCTATTAATCCCAAACAAATATGGCGGCAGACGCAGCTATGCCCAAGATATCATCGCATTGGCCTCGTGACTTCTGCGCATACTCCTGTACACGCGCTTCAATAGATCAATGTTCCAGTGCAGAGTACACCGCGTCACAGTTTCTGCATGTGGCGGATCCCCGGAACGCACCTTAACCATTGCCTAGAAATCAGCATATCACGCACCTCCGCTGCTGCCATTCAACATGGGCTCGTTCTCCCTCAGCACGCTCCCAACACAAAGCACAAGGTAATAACCGCTGTTCTGCTTGAGCCAATCAAGGCCACTGCGGTGAGTTAATGAATAGGTAAATAATGCCAGATAGACTGTCATAGCTTCACAGCTCCTCGTGCTGTGCTCTCCACGTTGCTTTGAAATTGTCCAAAATGCCAAAAGCCTCTCACAGCTCGAGTCAGCATCTCAACATTGTTGACGTCCAACATACTGCTTCTGCAGTAGAAACTCTTCTTTAGTGATCTCCACGAAGGTCAATTTCATGCTGTCAGTTCACTGCCACACATTGGTAACCAAAGCATGAAATTTTCTTGTACATACCAACTTCAGTCTTGTTGACAGCAAAGTTCTTTCAACTCAGCAACCACACCCTAGATCTGCTGGACACAGTACACGGGCATAATTAATTGCCCTGGACTGCTGGCTATCTGATGTACATAGACACAGGCACCATGGAGAAGTGTTGCTCACTGGTTATAGCGGCAGACTCTGAGGCACAGATCAGGCCCAGGACCAGGGTTCAAATCCCGACGCGGCAGGGTCTTGAGCTCAATGTCCGTGGACTCGATAATTCTCGCCTCGGTGCCTACTCTAATCATGGGTCCCACGCTGCAACTCTGGGCAATAGCTTGCTTAATCTCCACAATGGCCCCTACAACACTGGGATGCCTGGCTTCACCTTGGGGGTGCCCAGGAAGGGCATCTCACAGGGAGAGCCAGGAAGGGTTCCACAGTGTTATACAGCGCCGGGACGCCCCATTGGGGCAGCTGTGCGCTTTACAAAATACACTACATTTACATTTACATTTACATTCTTCCTAACAGGCTTCAAACTCTTTTTCTTTGTAATCCTCTCAGTTCCTCTAGTTTCTTCTTTGTTTCTCTAGTTTCTCCTTAATTCCCAGTTCCTCACGCGTAGTTTCTTTTCCACTCGTTGCCAGCGTTACAATCAAGGATGTTGGCTCATAGGTTAAAAAAGATGCAGGTTTATTAGGTTCAGAACAGGTTACAGGTAATTCAGGTAAAGTCCCACCAGGAGCAGCATTCTGCTGCTCAGCCCTTCTCAATACAACTGTCCACTCACCCAAACACAAACACTCTCCTACATTCCAACCATCCAATAACTTGACTCACTGGCTGAGCAACAGGGAACATCAAGACTATGGGGAGAATGCTTAAGATAGCTAGAGGCCACAACAAAGAAGTTTGTTTGAAAGGAAGGGGCTTCGATATCATCACGATCAAGTTTAATTTCAAATCATTTTGATTGGGATTTTCAATAACTCAATTACTGTTTTACACTGTAACTCTGTTAAGAAAAATACATCACTCCACAGTGAACATTTAGTAAATGTCCTATACATATCCAGACTAATACAAATGCAACGTAAGTATTCTTCAAATAGTAAGTATGCTAATAGCTGTATAGTTGCAATCTCTCCTTATCACTTATAGTATAACTCTTAGAAGGCGGGACTCAAATATTCTTAAGATTTCATTCTCCAACATATTATAGACGCAAAGGGGCATATTTACAAGGGGTTATCCCAGCAGAACATCACTGTTTTCCATGTTCTGGTGGCGATAACCACTGTGTCTTATTTACAAGGCAGCGTTAAGCCTCTTGACATGTCTTAGCGTCACTGTGTACATAATGCCCCATTCATGTAGCACTTAGCGTGAAAGTTGGCGGGCAATGAGTGTTGCAGTGGGCGTTCCGCCATAACACCATTGCTTTTTTAGGCTTTCCCTATTTACAAGGCTGGTGTAAATATGGGGCAGCACCAAAAGAAGACCAGAAAAAACTTGGTCTTAAACTAGAGCAACAATGAAAAATAATTAATTTCTCCTCGTTTTTGCTGCCTCTATGTGTGTTATATTCTGCAGCACACATAGAAGTTACAAATCGCCATTAGTGATTATTTATGTGCAGGAAGGAAAATGAACAATCATTCCCTGCAACACAAGCACCCTTGCACTAGTGTGACTAAGTTGGTACTAGGAAGCTACATTTAGCACCAGAGCTAGGGGAAATGAAGGGGTGCAGCATATTTTTGTAAACACGGCGTGTCCCTGCATTTTCAGAATGTCGGAGCACGGCGTTACCAATTGTGGCTTAACGGCTTAACACCGTGCTCTGCCATTCTGTTGTGAATATGCCCTCAGGTTTATAATGATATGGAACTACAACATAGAAAGGGAAACAAAGAGGAGTGCAAAAGCATATAGCACAAATCATAGGGGGGTAAATGGTCGGGAAGGATATTTGGACAGGGAGCGAATCCAAATACATACTGAGCTTTAATACATACTGAGCTTCTCAACATCTACCTGGAAGAACAATGGTCACGAAGCAGGAAAAGTCCCCGCGCACCAGTGTGTCTCCCATCCGAAGAATAATGGTCTCCACATACTGTAAATGACATCCAACAACATAAATAACACGTACCTGGGAGATCAATGAGATGAATCAATAGGGTGAAAAAGTGACTTTGCCAGGGGAGCCCCTAGGGCAGGGTTCTTCAATCTGTGGGGCACGCCCCGCTGGGGGAGTGACACCATCCCAGGGGGGGCGAGCACTGCACTCCAATCTTCCCTTTGTTTGGAGAACTCTGTTATTGTAATGATGGTATTACCACAAATAAAGACTCTGCAGAGGTTGGGTATTAACGCTGTATTTATTCACTGGTCAGCTCTAAAGAGCGCCGAGCCGCTGCACTGCCATACGCGGCTATCGCGCTAATCTCCCCGCCTATGCGCGCGCACTCGGAACATCGTCCCTGCACGTCACGTCGTTACGTGACGTGCGTGCACTAGACTGCACCACTACATATCTCCCCTTTTTTCCCAATACAGAAACTGTTAACTCACAGTCCGCCGTTCATGTCAAAGTCTCGGAACCAGGCAGGTTTGATCACCGCTCTCCCCCTCTGGGTCAGTCTCACCGGGGTAGACGGGGTTCTTCCTTCCTGAGTCCCTTCATCGCACCTTCCTCTCCCTAGTGCGGCCGCACTACTTTCTCTCCTGTCCATGTCACCTTCACTCGCCGCTGCCTGGTTGGTATCACCGGGTCTCTCTTCTTGCTGCTCTCTGCTCCTCTCATCTGGATACATTTCAGAATGTCCTTGCTCGACCATTTCTTCCTCTTTGTCGTCCAGGTCTGCTCCGACCCGGTCCCAACTTAGTACTTTGTTGCATCTTGCCATGCGGTCCAATGACCACACGTTCCCATCGCTTAACCGAGCTGCTCTGCCCAGCACTTCCTCGACCTGCATGGGTTTGCTATACTTGCTATCTCCTTTCCTTTGCAGAGTGGCCAACTTTACTCGCACCCATTCTCCCCTCTCCAATCTGGTCTCCTTCACGTTCTTCCGGTTGTTGTAATGTTTAGAGTAAATAGCTTGCGCCTTTTCCAAATTGGCTCGCACCACTGCGGGGGACCATTCGCTCACTATAGTCTTTTCCTTCCATACACGATTGTCTTGAGTAAATGGTTTGCGGCCCCTTAATATCTGGAATGGGCTGTACCCGGTCCCTGTAGGGGTAATCCTGTATGCCCAAACCAAGTGCCATATCCCCTTTTCCCAGTCCTTGTTGTTGGAGATCGCTGCTTGAACGGACCCCATCACCACTCTGTTAAATCTCTCCACCAGTCCGTTTCCTGCGGGGTGATATATTGATGTGTGCTTCACAATTATGCCAGTTCTTTGCATGAACTCGTTCCATTTCTCTGATTTAAACTGGGGACCATTGTCACTCAGGGTGGACTTAGGGATGCCTTCCCTAACAAATGTGTCAGCCAGGAACTTAATGATGGTCTCAGCATCCATTGCCTCATCTATTTTCAGCTCAGGCCACTTGAAGTATCTGTCCATTAGAACACATACATATTTTTGGACTCCTTGTGTGTCCAGTATCGGGCCCAGAATATCCACTGATAACTCTTCCCATGGGTTCCTTGGGAGATCGAACTTTCCACGAGCAGGACGTAGTGGTTTAAGTGTCTTGTCGGCCCCTTGACACTGTGTGCATTCCCTGACATGCCTCTCGGTCCTTACGTCCATACCAGGCCACCAGTAGTTTTGCTTGGCCCTCAATTTCAATTTCCCTATTCCCAAGTGTCCTTCATGGAGCATGTCCAATAACTTGGGGATGATTCCTGCCGGGGGGATGACTTTCTCCCCTCTGTATACAAACACTCCTAGGTCGTCCATCGACAGCTCTTCTCTGATTTCAAAGTATGGGTGGAGTTCCCCCCGGGTTTGTCTTTTGTCTGGTCATCCTCCTGTGATGCATGACTTTACTTCTTCTAGGACCTGGTCCTCTCCGTATGCTTCTTTCCATTCCTGCTGTCCTATGGTTTTCTCTTGGTCTTCCGTAAGTGCCACCATGTCTTCCGTCCATGCTTGGTCTTCTCCACTCTGGTCCATAGCTGCTGCTCTACTCAGATAGTCAGCCACCCTGTTCCTGCTGCCGGGGATGTGTTCTACATCGTATCTAAATTCTAGCAGTTTGAGGGTCATCTTTGAGATTCTGGGCGTGGCACTTGCATGTCCGCTTGACGTTAGTACTTTTAGTAAGGGTTTGTGATCCGTTCTTAACAGGAACCGCGTGCCCCACAAGAACTGCCTGAATCTGGTCATGGCCCATACTACCGCCAGCATTTCTTTTTCAATTACGCTGTACTTCTTTTCGGTTTCACTCAGCGTGCGGGAGGCAAAACTGATCGTTTCCATTCTCCCCTGACCTCGATCTTGCATCAGGACAGCACCCAGCCCCTTGTCACTGGCATCGGTGGTGAGCACTGTGGTTCCTTGGGGTTCATATCCCTGCAGCGGTACTGCTCCAGCTACCTCTCTCTTGATGACATCAAATTCACCTTGCGCCTCTTCCGACCAGCAGAATTCAGTGTTGTCTCTTGTCAGCTGCCTCATGTTGTGGGGGGTTTGGAGGCGAAGTGCTGCACAAACTTACTATAATATTCCGCCATTCCGAGGAACGAACGGACTTCTTCTTTGTTGGAGGGTGGTGGTGCTTCGCAAATGGCTCTCACATTGTCTGCTTTTGGGGTAACCCCTCGCGCCCCAATTTCGTGTCCTAAGTAAGTCATGGACTCCATTCCTATCCGGCACTTGGTCCATTCAGCTGTGAGGCCCTTACTCTCAAGGATCTTTAGTACCCTCCCGAGTTTGTTATCAAGATCCGGCTTATCTCGTCCCATCACCAGGATGCCGTCCTGGAAATATTGGACTCCGTCTGTGTCTTTAAACAGTAAGTGCATCAGCTTTTGGAACACCGCAGCCGCTGAGGCTAGCCCGAACGGCATGCGGCAGAACTGGTAACACCCGAACGGGGTGATGAACGAAGTCAGTTTTCGGCTTTCCGGGTGCAGGGCGATCTGGTGGTAAGTGGAGGTCAAGTCTATGGTGGAATACCATTTGATCCCCCTGGTCCTAGCCAGCATTTCCTCGATCCTGGGCAAAGGGAATTTCTCTACCACGATGCTCTTGTTCAGTTCGCGCAGATCGACACACAACCTGACCTTCCCGCTGGGCTTCATCACTACTACCAGGGGCGCGAGCCACTCCGCGCATGTGATGGGTTCGATGATCCCTTTCCTTTCGAGATCTTGTAGTTCCTCTTGTACTGCGTTTCTCACTGCCAATGGTACATTCCTCACCTTGTGGGCGACCGCTACGGCATCTTCCTTCAGAATAATCTTGTGCGCGAATTTCTCCATCCTTCCGACAGTGCCTCCGAACACCTTGGGGTATTCTCCTTTCCATTTGTCTAGGTCAGGCCAGGATTCCGGTTCCGTGAGTAGTATCTGTTCCTTGCCCCCTGGGTCTAGCTTGATGCCCAGGTCGCCTTGGTCCAGCCATCCTAAGACCGAGAGTCCCCTCTCTGATATGTAGAGTTTGCAGAACGTGGACCGGCCTCTGAACTCGAAGTGTAATGGTCTGAACCCTGCCATGGGAATGCGATCCCCATTGTACGTCACTGGGCGGATGTCCAACTTCTCCAGTTCTGGGCCTAGGTGTGGTGCAAAACACTCCTCCCATACCGCTCTCTGGATGATGGTGTAGGGCGAGCCCGTATCAGCTACCACGTTTATCGGTATTCCTCCAATCGACATCTCCAGGACGGGTTTCATTGTCCTCTTGCCGTCGACACTCATCACTTGACCATCCACACCTAGTACTTGGTCCTCGATATAAATGACCGTGACGACGTCTTCACCAGCGCTCTCATCTGGTTCCTCACAGTCTTGTCCAATATATTTTACCATGCTCTTTGATGCCTTTCTCCGGCACACCTTCTCATAGTGTCCCACTATCCCGCAGTACATACATTTGGCGCGGAATGCTGGGCACTTTCTGTCGTGCGCCTCGTGGGACCAGCTCCCGCACCTGTAACATGGCTTTTTGTTGCTTCCCGCTTGTTTGCTCGGCGGGTCTGGGTTGACTTGCCATTTGTTTGATCCCTTCGCCGCCGACCACTTGTACTTGTAGTCCCGGCGTGGTGCCTCGTCGTCGACTCTGTTCACCATGGCGGTGGGCGCAGTCTCCTTCCTTGTTGCTTCCGCACACCTGCGCGCTAGTTCTGCTCTTTTGACGAATACCATCACTTCCTTCAGGGTGGTGTCTCCGCTGGCCCATAGTTTGTCCTGCACGGCTGTGCACGTGGTGTGCATCACCACTTGGTCCTTGATGAATTCTTCTTCCCAATTATCATACTTGCACGTGGACGCCAGTCTCTTCAGGGCCGCCACATATTCCTCCACCGTCTCACCTGAGCATTGTTTCCTCTGTTGGAAATTAAATCTGTCCACTGACACGCACACCGCCGGTCTGTAGTGTTCATTCAGGTCATCGATGGCATGGGCGTACACATTGTCATCCGTGCTCACTCTCTCCTTCGGCACCAGGCTCTTGTATATTCTCAGGCCTTCGGGGCCTAGGTTAAGTAATAGGATGCGTTTTTTCCTCTTGGGATTAAACTCCTCCTCACTTTCGTCTTCCAAGACTCCTATGAAATTGTCTATGTACTCTCTCCAGTCCTCCCACTTCATTAGTGGCTCTCCTGGCCTGGGTAGAAATTGTACTGGCGCCATCGCGTATCCTGCCTGTGTACTCATTTTCTTGCTTTTGATCGTGGATTGCGTGCTCCCTTGGTTCCTGGGACTGCCAGGTGTGTTGTCCCACTCTTCCTTACTTGTGTAAGACTGGGGACTGCTTACGTCCTCCCCCTCGCTCTTTGGTGGAGGATCCAGCGCTGTCTCTGTCTCGCCGGTCGCAGTTTGCTTTGGCGTGCTTTGTCTCGTGCTTGCTTGGTCGAGCGCGCTAACTCGTGGGCCCCTGGGAAGCGTTCTGTCCTGCTGTGGGTTTATTCTGCTTTCCTGGGTGGCCCTGGGCTCTGCCACGCTCTTTAGGGCTGGTATTTGCGTTTTTTTTTTCCTCTGGCTGGGCTCTTCCCGACCTCCAGCTCTCTTGCTCTTTCAGCACCGTGGTCCTGCTCCTTTGCCACGTGTCTTCTGTGCCCCGGTGTGGTTGTTGGTTCCCACGGTGGCTCCAGTTCGTGTGGTGCTTCGTGGTGGGCGGGTCTAGCATCCCATCCTCGTCGCCATTGTAATGATGGTATTACCACAAATAAAGACTCTGCAGAGGTTGGGTATTAACGCTGTATTTATTCACTGGTCAGCTCTAAAGAGCGCCGAGCCGCTGCGCTGCCATACGCGGCTATCGCGCTAATCTCCCCGCCTATGCGCGCGCACTCGGAAAATCGTCCCTGCACGTCACGTCGTTACGTGACGTGAGTGCACTAGACTGCGCCACTACAGTTATGGCTGGAGGGGGGTGCGAGGGGAATTCCATGGGGCACTACGTGACCGTTCCTTTGTCTGGGTAATTCTCCCAGGAGGGGGTTAATTCATGCAGTTGACAGCTTCAGCTGCAGTGCGAGGCAAGAAGTCTCCTCTGCTAAAAACTAAAGCAAACAAACAGACACCTTTCAGTTTTAGCAGAGGAGACCCCTTGCCTCCCACTGCAGCTGAAGCTGTCAACTCCGTGAATTAACCCCCTCCTGGGAGAGTTAGCTCTTCCCAGAAAGGAGAGAAAGTTTCCAGAGAAGTTTTAAGGAACGGGCAGAGTGGGCTCTGGCCCAGGGCCGCAGCCTTTCAAAGGGGGTGGGAGTGAAGAGGGGGGGGGGCGGGAATCCTTCAATTATTTTAGGAAGGGAAGGAGAGGTTACAATCCAGGTTTGGGCCATGAATCAGGACGGCGAACTCTAATCTGCAGTCCTCAACTCATGAAGATCTTTGTGTAAGCACTGTAGTGTCAATGTTCAACAATATTAGTCTGCAAATTCAAATTTAAATCATCAAATGTGTGAAAGATGTCAAATAAAGCCTACCACCAGACGTTTTCCGTTATATTACCATATAAATAAATAGATGTATGGGTGGAATGGTGGATGTATGGTGGAATGATGGGTGGAATGGTGGATGTATGGGTGAAAGGGTGGATGGATGGGTAAAAGGGTGGATGGATGAGTGAAAGGATGGATAGATGAGTGAAAGGATGGATGGATGATGAGTGAAAGGGTGAATGGATAATGAGAGAAAGGATAGATGAATGCATGAGTGGAAGGATGGATGAGAGTAAATAGATGTATGTATGGTTGGAAGGGTAGATGGATGGGTAAAAGGGTGGATGGATCAGTGAAATGATGGATGGATCAATGAAAGGGTGGATGATGGATGAGTCAATGGGTGGATGGATGAGAGAAATGATGGATGGATTGATGTATTGATAAGTGAAAGGGTGAATGAATAGATAGATGGATGGATGAGTGAAAGGGTGGATGTAAGGATGGATGAGTGATTGAGGCGGGTAGATGGACAAAGGGATGGATAGAAGAGTGAAAGGGTGGATGAGTGGTCAATGGATGGATTCATGAGTGGATGAGTAAATGGATGAGTGGGTGGATGGGTGAAGGGTGGATAGAAGGATGGGTGGCTAAGTGAAAGGGGAATGGAGAGAGAAAGGGAGGATGGATAGATGGATGAGTGAAAACATGGATGAATGATTGGCAGAATGGATGGGCAAATGTGTGTATGGATGAGTGAAAAGAAGAACATAAAGATGGATGAGTCAAAGAATGCATACATGAGTGAAAGGGAGGGTGGAGAGCAGGAAGGATGGATGGGTGGATGGATGAGTGAAAGGTTGAATGGGTGGATGGATGAGTGACTGGGTGGATGGATGAGTAAGTGAAAGGATGGCTGGATGGGTGAAAGGGTAAATGGTTGGATGGATGAGTGAATGGATGGATGGGTGGAAGAATGGATGGATGGGTGGAAGAGTGGATGGATGAGTGGAAGAGTGGATGGATGAGTGAAAGGATAGCTTGGGTGAAAGGGTAAATGGTTGGATGGATGAGTGAATGGATGGATGGGTGGAAGAGTGGATGGATTAGTGAAAGGATGGATTGGGTGAAAGGATGGATGGATGATGGATGGATGAGTGAAAGGGTGGATGGAGGGATGGATGAGTGAAATGATGGATGGAAGGATAGATGATGGATAGGTCTGCAAACGGTTGAAAAGGTTTGGATATGGATGGGACACAGATGGAAGGACAGAATGAATGGTGAAAGAGTTAATAGATGACAAAATGTACATGATAAATGGGGAGGGTTGTGATGACTTACTTTGCTTTCTTGGTGCCATAAGAGCTGTAGTTCAGAGTGGGAGGTATTTAAATTGTTTGGCTGCTCCATTGCCTATGTGTTACTATTCTGTATTCTATGTGTGCTCATGTGTGGGATCTATACATCATGCATATGACATTTTGCGTGACATCCAACTGCTACTTGAATGCAAAGCCCCCATAAGCAAAGTCAGGTTCCATATTTTAAGTTCCACTTAATGAAACACCCATAATGTGTTCCCTATAGGGGGTTCATCACAGCAATCCTCCCTTTAGTTCACTTATGCATGGTGCTTTACATCTTACAATGTATTTATTTATTTATTAAGGAGTTTGTGAGATTGAGTTCTCAGCACTTGCGGTATTAAAGACTAAGTACCGTTCAAGACTGGATGTGGAGCTGGCTCACTGGTTGGAGGGCTGGCTCCCGGCGGACACCTTGTCACGTTGCTTTGTGGTGGAGAGGGCCCACCGGGCACTGATGCAGAAACCCCCGACCGGTGCGCGCCCGAGGCCTATAATAGCCAAGTTCTTGAACTACGCTGACCGCGATACCATCCTGCGGCAAGCAAGACTGAAAGGCACGGTCACGCATGAGAACACGAACATCCTCATCTTCCCGGACTACACGAGACTGGTGCAGCAACAACGCCAGTCTTTTACTGCAGCCAAGGCCCGTCTTCGGGGCTTCCAGCTCCAGTACGCACTGCTCTACCCGGCGCGGCTGCGGGTCATCTACAAGTCCCGCACCCTATTCTTCGACACTCCGGAGGAGGTCTTTCAGTGGACGGACGAGACGGTGAAGGTCCGGGTCAACACGGCGAAGGGTGGAGAGTCAGATTCCTCAGCGAGTGGTGCAGCCAGAGAGCGCCTTAGGAGTCAGCGGCGGCACCGTAGAAGATCGCACTCGAGACGTGGCTCACGCTCTGGCTCGGCCTCCCACCGAGATGTCGCCGCACAGGAGCAGCAGGGGGATGTGCCTTGACTCTTATGGGACACATCTAAGTCTTCTATGGATTCGTGGTGTAGACGATCAGGTGCACGGTTGCTTAGGCTGGGAGCCACACCTGGCCAGGTTGGGTGGGAGGGAGTGACAGCCTCGTTTCTATGGGCTGCCGCTGGGGGATCCATTGGAGGGGGTGGCTTTTGGTCCCCCGTTGGGGGCCGGGCCATGATCCGACCACGACAGGTGCTTCCATGGTTGGGAGGTGCGGGTGGGGGGAGGGGCAAGTTGGGGGTTGGGATTGGGGGAGGAGAGTTTGTTTGTGCCCGCTTCGCTGATTAATGTTTGCCATGTGTGTTGCCGACTGGGTGCTGGTGCTGTGTGCTTTTTATCTGCTGTGTTGTTCCAATGTCCACTGCTGGCAAAGGGGGGCGCTTAGGCCCGGTTACATTGCGAGTCTTGAGCTGGAATGTCCGTGGGCTGTTAGATAAGGTGTAACGAGGGGCGGTCTTCCAGTATGCTAGGAGGGCGGGGGCTGATGTCCTGTGCCTGCAGGAAACTCATTTGCTTGGTACTAAAGCACTGTGCCTCCAGCGCGCTGGGTTTACGCAAGCCTATCACTCCGGGTTCACTAGGGGATCTAGAGGTGTGGCAGTTCTTATACATCGCAGGGTTTCATTTGTACACAAACGCACATGGACAGATACACAGGGCAGATACCTTTTTGTACAGGGAGAGATTGGTAGCGACATAGTGATTTTCGGTAGCGTGTACGCCCCACCGCCGCTGCACTGGTCCCTGGTGGAGCGGATCATGTCCTTCTGGGATGACATGCCCAATACCCTGTCCATCGTCGGGGGTGACCGGAATGATGTGATGGAGAGGGACTGTGATCGATGGCGGGGTGCCGCGGGCTTCCGGGACCCCCGGGGGATGGGGGACCTGTCACTAGACTGCGGACTTTGGCCACGGGCCTTGACTGGGTAGACACCTGGAGGTATCGACATGGGGCCCGTAGAGATTTCACGTATTATTCTGCGTCGAGAGACTCCTTTTCTAGACTAGACTACATCTTCCTTCCGAGGGTCTTTGTTCATAGAGTGTTGTCCGCCGAGATTCTGCCGAGGGCGCTTTCTGTTCATTCGCCGGTGGCTGTTACTGTTACTACAGGCTCTGCCAGACTGCCGTTTCGGTGGCACATGTCGGCCTGGCACTTGGTACAAGACGACTATCGGGCACATCTAACTACTGAAATAAGTCACTTTATGTCAGCCAACATAGGCACGGTGGATTCATCGGCAACTCTTTGGGAGGCCCTGAAACCCACGCTATGCGGCGTCGATATGTCATGGTGCGCGGCGGCCCGGAGGGAGAGACGGAAGGACTTAGTGAGGCGAGAGGCGGAACTGGAGGCGTTAGAGCCCAGGGGTCTGGAGGAGGGTGGAGGACCGGGCAGGCGACAACTGGTACTTGCACATCAGCAGTATACCATGGTGTGGATGGATGAGGCATGGCAGGCCTGGTTAGCCACCCGTAGCCGGATATACCAGTGGGGCGACAAGTCATGTAAGATGCTGCATCGCCTGTGTCAGGGCACTATGCATGCCCAGCCGCTACCTAAGCTCGTGGACCCTGGGGGTGCGCCAATTCTTGAGCCCCCGGCCATCGCCGAGAGCTTTGCGGAGTACTACGAGGGGCTGTATGCTCCCCAGGAGTGTCTTGAGGCGGACGTTATCCAGCGTTTTATAGATGATCTCCCGCCAAGGGCGGTTTCGGATGAAGTGCGGGACCTCTTAGATCGGCCCCTGTCGGACGATGAATTAGCGGCGGCACTGGGCGAGCTCAACCCGGGCAAGGCTCCGGGCCCCAACGGCTTCCCTAGTGAATTTTTTCGGCGGTTCTTCGTCCAGCTGGGTCCTCATTTCCGACCGGTGGTGGAGGAGGCGTGTGAAAGCGGGTCGCTCCCCCCGGACTGGCGGCATGCGGAGGTGGTGGTATTCCTAAAACCTGGGAGACCCCCAGAGTGCCACGCATCGTATCGTCCCATCTCCCTCCTGAACACGGAGGCCAAGATCCTGGCTAAGGCTTTGGCAAATGTAGTGGGCTTGTCCCACAGGTCCAGATGTAGATAGGAAGACACAGTATAGCAGACCAGGTGTGTATAGATGGTGTTTATTAGTAGATAAGAAGGAACAGGATGACAGCCCCACCAGGAGCACCTAACCAGGCACTCAGCCCCAATCTAACTGACATTTACTACTCCCAACATTCCATATTGCATCACTGATGTAGGGTTCCACTGACACAGCATAGTACATGTCAGGCTAGGATACTACATATCCTCCCTTGTTACAAAAACGAACAAAAAGGAATGTCCATAAATGAATAATAAGAAGGACAATACAACCCATCTAACAGGAAGAGCTGGGAGAAGGAAGAAAAGAAAAGCATAAGTGAAGATAGAAGAACGTAGGTAAGGCGTGAAGAAAAAACAAAGAAAACTATCCTTCAAATGTAAGGAACAACAAGGAACACACAAACAACACTCATAAGAGAGAATGACACTCATCCTTCCTTCCAGAGCGAAAACACAGAAAAGAAAGAGCAACGAGATTGAAAGAGAAAGAAACCATCCATGACAGACTTCCTCACACCTATTGGCCAGGAAAGATGCAGAAAACCATATCACTTCAGGAGAAGAACAAGACGAGAGAGAAGAAAAGAACAGAATCTCCCTCAACAATATAAGAAGAAATAGAAGAACAACTGGGCTAAAGTGTAGAAACAAACTTAAAACGCCCAGAGTAAACTGACCCATGCATCAAGGTAAGAGAAACCATGCACCCGCAGAGGGTAAGACAACTAACATGGGCAACCTCCGGAGAGGTACTGACTTGCGCATAGTTAGAAAAAACACAAACTCACACCCAATATCAAGAGGAGAAAAAAAACAAAGACGGTGGTGAGAGTAACTTAACTATACTACAAGGAAAAATAAAGTGCACTGAACTAACGGGACGACACCCAACAAATACTTCCCAAAAATTGAGAGAAGCGTGCACAGAATAAGAAAATTTAGTTTACATGGAATGCACATGAAAATTGTTAGGAATAATCCAAACACACCTCTTGGAGAGGAAAAACACACCTCAGGGAGAGGTCAAAAGTAAAATAAATTATGTGCATAAATAAATGCGGGAATGGATCCTCGCAATTAGAGTCACAAATAATGGGGAAAACCTCACAAATAACCTCGCGGAGAGCTAGCAAAATCGTGCACAGGTAAGGCAAGTAAGTATGGAGTAAATGCGACCACTAAGTATGAAAACTCCATAATAAACCCAATGCTCACAACTTCAATACGTATAAAATTATTCATAATATGAAGCCAAAAAATGTGTGCACGAAAAACAAACAATATAAAACAAAACACAGTTGTGTACTTGGAAAAAAAACGAAATATAGAAATGTAACATTCTTTTACATGTGAGAAAACATTTCATGCACCATTGAGAAAACATTTCATGCATCATTACGAAATGAAACACTAGATGGTAATGTAACCTTTCACTTTGCATTGTACTACTGATCGCGTTTGAAAATCTTAGTCTTAAAGTAATCATTTTAGTATTTACTGAATAGGACATGTTAAGTTGCCAAAAGGAAGAATCATTCAAGGAATGAAATTCGACTTCAAAATCACTGGAAAAATAAACGCTTCTGTTGGAAAAACGAATAAGACTGTGCTTGTATGATTTCCCATCCTCGTCGCCAAAATGTAGTGGGCTTGTCCCACAGGTCCAGATGTAGATAGGAAGACATAGCATAGCAGACCAGGTGTGTATAGATGGTGTTTATTAGTAGATAAGAAGGAACAGGATGACAGCCCCACCAGGAGCACCTAACCAGGCACTCAGCCCCAATCTAACTGACATTTACTACTCCCAACATTCCATATTGCATCACTGATGTAGGGTTCCACTGACACAGCATAGTACATGTCAGGCTAGGATACTACAGCCACCAGGCTCAAGCTGTACATTATGGACCTGGTCCACCCGGACCAGGCCGGTTTCATGCCGCAGCGGTCCACCCGACACAATATCAGGAGGGCCCGAGTCGCAATATCGGCCTGGAAGGAGCTTGGGGGAGCAGGCAGCGCTATTCCTGGCTGATATGGACAGGGCGTTCGACTCGTTGAGCTGGACATATTTATTTGCCCTCTTGGGTCGCCTTAATCTCGGTCCGCGCTTCCTGGCGTATGTTCGGCTGCTCTACACTGACTTCACAGCCTCGGTGCGCGTGGGCGGTGCGGTCTCCCGTTCGTTTCCGGTCCGGCGGGGGACGCGACAGGGCTGCCCTCTTTCCCCGTACTTATTTGCGCTCGCTATGGAGCCTCTCGCTGCGTGGGTGCGCATAGACGCCCAACTCAAGGGGTTCAGGTGGACGGCCGGCCTTACGGATAAAATTGCGTTGTACGCCGACGACGTGCTATTCTTCCTCACGGATTAGCCTCGCGACTCATGCGCATTTTGCAGATCTTCGGTGAAACCTCGGGTCTCTTCATGAACCTGGGCAAATCCAAGTTGTGGTCACTCGGGGGTCCGCAGAGCGTGGGGGATTGGGCGTCTGGCCTCCAGCTGACTGCTGAAGGGGTGAAATACTTAGGAGTCTTCCTCTCAGAGGACGCTGCTGTCTCCCGCAAGCGCAACCTTACTCCGGTGTGGGACCGCACTCGGGAGGACATGAAGGGGTGGGCCAAGATGCCATTATCTATTCAGCGGTACAAAAGGGGGTGGTGATGGACGGAGCATCTGAATCAATCAAACACTCACACCCAGTCAAAAGATCTGGGTTTAATCCATCACCGTTCTTTAGCCCACTCTGCCACCCCAGTTCAGACATGGCTATATGCAAATCAGTCTGACCCTGTGCCTCATGGGAACAGTCCAGCCCGAACTGCCAAGCCATGTCTTCCCTGGACCGGAAACAATCTTCCGAGGACCGGTTTCTGGCATTCCAGCCGTCTTCAGCCCGGCTTGCTTGAATCCAGTATGTAGAAACAACAATGGTCCCTGGCAGGGAATTGGATGATTGGAAAATAAATATAGACTCAGTCAGTTCTATATTGATAAAGACATACCCAGCCGGGCAGTGGTCTTCCACGTTTTTATATTTTTAAATGAGGACATACAAAACAGAATAACACCTTCAACAGTTCACGTGCGTGGGGCACAAGCCTGTACCCATACCACGACCGTGCACAGACAAAGACATACACAAAAGGGCTTTTACAAGGCAAATTCAACAATCTCTATAGGGTTCCAGTTTTCTGGGCAGAGAGATTACTTATAGGTACCATTACAATGTTACATTTTGTACATTTCCACAGGTATATGGTACACACTGGGTCGACGACGTTTCGGACCCCCTTGTTAAATAATGGGGTCCATCATCAGGACAAGAAAATAGTTGCCTTTTGGTTATTAGCCTCTTTAGCCTAAGGGGAGGAAAGGAGGTACATTAATTTTACTCACATGCATAATGAGGGTGACATTGTGCCGTGGTAGTCGACCTATTTCGCTTGTGTCCTGGTGGAGACAGCGAGTGACAGGCATGTGACTAAGTGCAGGCGCACATACTGTTGGTGACTGGGTAGGTGCCAAGTGTGACATCAGAGTTAAAGCAAGGAGCAACGCAGTGATGAAGAAAATGCCAAGTGATTAGGGGTGCAAGGCACATAAGGTGACATCATAATGAAAGGAAAAACATTGACACTTATACTTTATCGCAGAAAAAAGAGCGGCGCAGTGAAGTAATTCGTGCTACTCATATTTTGTGCAGAGGACATTATATTCAGATAGGAGAGCAGCGTAGTGATATGAATTGTGGTCAAAATTGCCAGAGAGCTCACCAGGAGGCAGTTAGCAAGCTCAAATAAGGGCGGGCGGATAGATTGCTGAAACAGGAATAGTGGAATAATCTATTCCGTGTTATTGGAATTTCCGAAATTTTTCTAAAGGAGAGAGGGAATTTGCAGGATTAAGACGAAGAAAAGCCTCTTAGTTACTTGATGTGGTCATTAAATCAACATGAGAAGCTTACCGGAATTTCAAATAGAGTTCTGGAAAGGATTTCTTGTGTCCACTTGTACCTGTATGCAGAGTTAATTGTTTAAGACATGGTACAGGGACTGGGTCATGAGCGCAATTGCGGAGGGAAGCTAGGCTTACCAGTAATTCAGAATGGAGTCTTAGGGGTCCAAGGCGGGAAAGAGTAATTATCTCGAGTCCGCTTCAACCTGTATAAAAATGCCGTTTTAAAATAGGGATCTAAGTTCAAGTCATACACGTATTGTAAGACTAAGGAGTAGGCTTACCAGTGTATATTAATCAGACTTCCTCGAGGGTCCAGTGGCGGTAGACGAGTAGTGTCTTTTTCCGCTTGTTCCTATGTGCAGAAAAGGTGTTTTAAACTGGAGTCTGAGGGTGCTTTGTCAAGGCGCGTTCCTGAAAATGAGGGCTTACCTTGGGAGCCGAATATTATCGGCGGCGCCGAGTCGCGCTGGGGTCCTGAAACCAGGGGGCCTGTCAGTGATAATAGTAAATATCAAGGGCGCATTCGGGTTGGTATTGTTAAATTACTAGGGGAACAAGCGAGGGAGAGAAATGAGGCTTACCGGATCAGTCGGCAGAAATTGAGTGCCTGGTTCGGCGTCTCACGTGAACACATTAGTTTTAATGTGTTCAGCTATTGGTTGAAGAGGGGGTCATAGACATAGAGGAAGGACAATGTTGGCGGCCATTTGGAGTGAGGGGAGTGAGTGAAGTTTATTGACAGCCCATCCAGGGAGGGTTGCGGCGCAGTGACATTTGTGAGGCATACCGGTGTGAAATTTACAGAGACATATTTTTGGAACACAATATTAAAAATATTAAAAAATGAGAGTACATAAATTACTCATAAGAATATATCTGAAGGCCACAGTATTTAAAGTCTTTTCACTTGGGATAAAGGTCAGATTAGTGTAGTCCAGTCCTCCTGTAGGTTAAGACCAGAATTCAGGCTATCTGTCCTTATTATCCATTTCAATTCCTCTTTATTAAGAAGAAGACTCAAATCCCCTCCTCTTGGTGGTAGTGTCACTTGATTAATGATAGTCCAGCGAATATCATTTTCCGTGTGTTGTTTGGAAATGAAATGTTCAACCAACGGGGCATTGGGGGTCTTGCAGCGTATTCTGCTCCTGTGCTGGGAAATCCGCAACTTAACCTTTTGTTTGGTTTGACCAACATAAAGGAGGCCACATGGACATAGAATCGCATATACAACATTACAACTATTACAGTTTGTAAAGGTCTTCAAAACATTTTTGGATTCTTTATACACAAATTCTTTACTTTCAATAGTATATTCACATACCACACATGTTCCACATTTCGCATGACCTGTGAGGGGTGTTCCAACCCAATGATCATTGATCGTTCTTTTGAGTGGGGTAGGGGACGGCAATGCAGCCCTCACTAAATGATCTTTGATGTTCTTGTTTTTTCTGAAAGCAAACAATGGGCGTTCCCAGTTCAATTGACCTGAGTTCAGAATGTGCCAGTTATGTTTAATGGTTTTAGTGACTTTATTGGACACGCTGGAGAAGGTTGTGACACACACCAGTTTGTTTGAGGTGGGTTTTGGTTTATTCGTCAGGAGGGTCTCCCGTGGGCAGTACCAGGCGCGCTTCATAGAATTCTTTATGAGGCGGCGAGGGTAACCTCTTTGTCTCAATTTGGTTGCCAGTAAACCAGCTTCAAGAAAATAATTTTCTTTATGGAAGTTGTTCCTTCGCAGCCGAAGAAACTGTGAATATGGTAAGCTATCACTGAATCCAGTGGCAAAGTGAGCAAGGGACTCACGTCTGAGCATACCCTGCCACACTTATGGCGGCCAAATATTTATTTGCCCTCTTGGGTCGCCTTAATCTCGGTCCGCACTTCCTGGCGTATGTTCGGCTGCTCTACACTGACCTCACAGCCTCGGTGCGCGTGGGCGGTGCGGTCTCCCGTTCGTTTCCGGTCCAGCGGGGGACGCAACAGGGCTGCCCTGTCATATAGCTACTGTATATCTTTATAATGCGTTAAGTTAGCATAGGCTCATTACATGTTTAAACGCCATTTTTCCTTTTGCTGCTTCTGCACACGACACTTAATTGTTGATTTAGCTTTCAACCTAGTAGTTCGTTGTGGTTTACATGAGAATAATATGTTATTACTCTGATATCAGCTTTGCTTAATTAACTATGTCTGTACAGAGAGTGCTGAAGCTTCAGGAACAACACGATACTGAATTGTTATAAGGTCTGATCTTCGCGCCTTCATAGACATAACATAAGTGCAGCTTCTGCCAACTTTGGGCTTTAGGCGGGTTTTATATTGCTTTGCTTAAAGCACACAAACACACTTGATGCTGTTCGCATGCAGAGAGAGCTGGTGTATGCTGATGTGATCCCTTCATTCTAGGATCCTGAGGTATGGGCCCGCCCTGCTAAAACCCAAAGAGACCTTCTTAGCTATTAATATAATATGTATGTTATGGAGGGTGAGAAATAAGTGTTGTTAACCCTTATTCATTACACCATGTTAACATGCTGTCACCATTTGCTTTCTATGGACTAGTAACTATGCTGATAACTTTGCTTCTGATAATATGTTTCCTTGTATTATCTAAGATACTGCGCCTTAGAAGACGGCATTAGTAAATAAATATTTCAAATGTGCACATGTCCTCATTTACTCGTTCTGGTTTGAAATGATTGTATAACGAAAGAGTGCTCATGTGTTCCACGTAACCTGAGGTATTGTAAGCTCATGTTCTGGTTTGTCTAAACATTGGGAGTTTGTTATGACCAATGAGACACTGTAGCTAGCTCGGTAAGGGGTTTGTTGGGTACTAAGGTGAGTTTTGGGTCACCCTAATTCGCTGAGGTTCCAATCCTCTGTGCACAGTTCTGTGGGAGAACAGAAACCCTGCTACATGGCGCCCAAACGTTGGTGGACTTATATCATGACACTCGAGTAGTATATCGTTCAAACCTTAACCCCTTCACTGTTGTTTCCGGAAAACGGTGGTGTCGGTGAAACCTACCTATTTTTTGAAATAGGTCTTTTCAAGCTTGATTCTATCTAAAACGGTTTCTTTGAATTACTACCCAGTTGTGCTACAAAGTTTCCTTTGTTTTTTCAGTTATTACGGTGCAATCATGGCACAGGCTGTGGCCATCCCGCAGCATAGTCGCATTGCGGTGCGCAACCATTTACAGGCTTACCAAGTCCCGTTAGATGGCTTGGCTGTGATTTTGGTGGTGTGTGCAGATCCGGCGTACCCTTTCGAACTGTTGTATTCGTGGGTAACGTTTCCGGGAGTGGACGCAAATTCTGGTGTGTTCCACACCTACACACCCTCACCTGTACCGGCTGAATATACACCGTACAGGGCACTGGAAATACCTATTGATCATTGGCAGCATCGCGTTTGGTTTGATGGCGCCCTACCCCACCCTTTGTCTGCTGCGAGGTTGGGTCCATTGTCCATTCCAGGCACAAATTGGCCTGCATTGGGTGGATTCACCCCGCACCCGAATCACGGCGCTTGTCCCTTAGCGGATATTCGCAGACTACATGTTGTCTCGATTGCCGTGATTCGTGCATTAGTGCAATACATAGGTCGTCATCTCCCAGGTGGTCCCCCGGGGGGTCCGGCCGTTCAAACGGAACATGGCGGTTTAAGACTCAATCCGGTTATGGTCAATTCGGTTTTTGGTAAGCGACCCGATGATAAAGATGATTTCCCTTTCTGGCTTGCCGAGAGATTTGACCAACTGGAGGCTGTGTTTCTGAATTCTACTCCTGCTGATAAACATAGGACGTTGACGATTACTTTGCCTAAGGATTTAACTCCTGAACTCGTTGACTGTGAAAGTTGGGGGAATGAAACTTTGGCCCCCCTTTCCTCATCGCATTCTGCACACAGATTGAAAAGAGACTTGACATTTGTTAACATCACTGCTTGGCCTGTCCTTGATGGGATAGTGTGGGATGCCGTTAGGTTTCAAATTCATGGCCCTACCGAGGTTGTTAATGTCCCCAATGTGCTTAGAGTTAACATGGGGGATGTAGTGAAACAAAACATACGTTCTGATGATTGGGATGTGCAGGCCGTAGAGTCTTTGTTTTCTGATTTGAAATACTATGCTGCCTTTGATGCAGAAGATTTGTACTTAGAATCTGCTAATTATGGTGATTTGTTTTGCTTTCAACATTTTGGCAATCACTTCTTACATAAAACAGCATCTAAAAGGAATACTATAAATTATACACAATGAGAACATTGCCCAGCCCCTAAACATGGCAGTTCGAGTACTTTTTTGAAAAAGTACACTTATTTTACTGACTTCAATCAGTCTAATCCCGAGTCCTTTTATTTCAAAATGGCACAGAAGCCTATGTCCAAGGTTAGACTTACCGATACCAAATTATTGTATTCGAAGTCCTTTCTTGATCAGCTGGCTGTTGGCGGCTATGAATTATGGAAGGAAACTATTGACTTAAAATCAGTTTGGGGTTCTAAAAACTGGCAGGTACAAGGCACTGAGGCTTTGCACCGTGCTTGTCTCATCCCGAATCAATTGTTGTTTTTGAATTCTTCTATTTCACAAACGACGTGCTTTGGATTGGCTACTTCTAAAAAATTTAATTCTCCGCCCATCCCAGAGTTAGAAGAATATTCTGGCTGGAGTAATTATACTCAGTTTTCGATTAGGGACTTGCAAACCCTATTGCTGAATTCATCATTTAACATATCCAGTATGGATCCAAAAGGTTGGCTAGTGTGGCACAGAAGTGCGGATTCATGCCAGCACCGTTTTCTGGGTTCATCTGATGGCTTTACACTGGTCAGACCTGATCCACGTTTTGAAACTGAGCATTCTGTCACGACTTACTCTGTGGGCAAATTGTGTCAGAATTGGCTGAAACATTCAACATTGTCTGCAGTTAAATTACATCTTGCAAAGCTGAATGATGATGTAGATTTGAATGATTTCATAAAGGGCCCGGCTAGTGGTAGATCAAAAAGATGGATATATGCTGTTTATAATGAAATCTGGAAGACGTCACAGATTGAGGCTGCGACACGCCTTAGAGCTATAGATCAAGCCAATCTAGAAAAAGTGCTTGCTGTGGTAGATAATAGTATTAATATGCTTTCTTCCCGCATTTACACTTTAGATAATATTGTGTCTTCTGTAGTGGATATTGTGCATGCTGAAGTGTCTGTGTTATACCATGGTCAGAATCAATTACGTTCTATCATGCAATTTGCCTGGACCCTTCAAACGTTGAAAGCTGGCAAGGTGCCATGGACCTACATGAATGTTTCTTCTCTCTTTGCCCCCTTTAATTTGACTGACAAGCAGCGCTTGCTTTCCATGCGAGATGCTTCGTTTTCTATGTTACATATTGAGAAATTGGAGTCCTTGCCTTTTTCTGTGGCGGAGGCCAACGATGCAACGTGGCTTATCCACGGTTTAATAACTTTGCCTTTTGCTTTGTATAAATTTACAAATTGTATGAGATATGTTGCCATAGGTCGCTATGAGCCCTTAGGTAGTGCATTTCTCCATGAAGTCTGGTCCCTTCCTTTCACTTATAGATGTTTGAAAGACGGACAGGAGGTTTATCTGAATGGGGAGGAATGTACGGAAACACCAGACCATTCGCTAATGTGTAGGCATATACAATTGCCCGGCTCTTGTAACCAAGACCGGCCTAACTTAGCCTGTGTTTTAAAAGGGACTCCAGTGCCTGCAATCACCCCGACTTTTACCTTGCTGGGAAACGGAAGTTATTTACTTTTAAATAATGAAGATTGTTGCGGGTTAATTAGAGGTGTAGCTTATGTGGTCACCGTAACTGAATGTGTAGTTTGCTGCAGAAATGTTCTGTACCCACCCACGCATGAAAATAGGGATGTTTCCATCTGGCCACGCATCCCAACCTTGAAAGCAGAATTCAGCGGCATGAGCAGAATAAGGGCTCTATTGTCCCAGAAAGAAGTGGCCTTGAGTTCGGCTAGGGAAACTTTCGTTCTTCACATAGCTAATACCCGTACTGAAGTTCAGGCTCTTTTAAACACTGATTTACCATTGCATTTCAGCGAGATGGTACATTCTATCTTTAACGCGTCCTCCACAACTGGCCTGGCGCATTTTTTTAAATCTGTTAGCAGTGGTCTTGTAACTTCATTTGAAAAAATCTTTGGAGTCATCCCTGCTTTCTTCCATTCCATTTTTTCGAGTTTGTTTGGTGGATTCAGCCGTTCTAGTGATTATTTGCTTCCTTAAATATGGATGCCCCACATGTGGAAGGAGCAGACCAGCCCCTCCTGGCGCTGTTTCGCAACCGGATGCTTGAATATTATGGCACGCTGCCGCTTGCGATTTTAAGCACGGCATATGGATTATCGTTTCGATTTTCCTACTTCACCTGTGCCCAGCCTGTGTTTCATTGCCTAAGCTGTGATTTTGACTGTGATTTTGACTGGGCCATTGATTTGTGTCTCTGCGATTTGTGTCTCTGCGGACCGGTTTCTCCTGAAGTCGACTTTAATCAGCTGATGAGTCCCATCGTTACTCACGAGTTGGTTTGTACTGGCGACAGGATTATGGCCTTAGCAGCGATGCATGGACTAATGGGTCCTTGGAACATACTTTCAGCGGCGCAAGATTTCTTGGCACTGAGCTTTCTTGAAAACCCACCGAGTTGTCCTCTGATGGTAATAGAGGCTCCAGTTTTGGGAGAACACGTCTGTTCTTTTCCTCTTTTGAATTGGATGGCTGAACTGTTTTCGGATGAAGACGGTGATTTCTTGTTGGAGGCTGTTGCTGCATATTTTGCATATTCGGTCTTGCCTTAATGAACCTTATTGGTTTATGATGGTGCGCCATTTTTTTTTTGTTGCATTTTTTCACCTCCCAGTCCTATTGGCTTGAGTGCTGTTGAACTCTGAAATTGACATTTTTAAATTTGGTTTGATTACTGTAGTTTTTTTATAATTATAAGGTTGTTCATAGCTGTTGAACTCTGCTTTCATGAAGTTGCCCTTATCTTATCTTGTCTTATCCGTCCTCGGATCATGGGGGGGTGTCATATAGCTACTGTATATCTTTATAATGCGTTAAGTTAGCATAGGCTCATTACATGTTTAAACGCCATTTTTCCTTTTGCTGCTTCTGCACACGACACTTAATTGTTGATTTAGCTTTCAACCTAGTAGTTCGTTGTGGTTTACATGAGAATAATATGTTATTACTCTGATATCAGCTTTGCTTAATAAACTATGTCTGTACAGAGAGTGCTGAAGCTTCAGGAACAACACGATACTGAATTGTTATGAGGTCTGATCTTCGCGCCTTCATAGACATAACATAAGTGCAGCTTCTGCCAACTTTGGGCTTTAGGCGGGTTTTATATTGCTTTGCTTGAAGCACACAAACACACTTGATGCTGTTCGCATGCAGAGAGAGCTGGTGTATGCTGATGTGATCTCTTCATTCTAGGATCCTGAGGTATGGGCCCGCCCTGCTAAAACCCAAAGAGACCTTCTTAGCTATTAATATAATATGTGTGTTAGGGAGGGTGAGAAATAAGTGTTGTTAACCCTTATTCATTACAGCATGTTAACATGCTGTCACCATTTGCTTTCTATGGACTAGTAACTATGCTGATAACTTTGCTTCTGATAATATGTTTCCTTGTATTATCTAAGATACTGTGCCTGAGAAGACGGCATTAGTAAATAAATATTTCAAATGTGCACGTGTCCTCATTTACTCCACGTTCTGGTTTGAAATGATTGTATAACGAAAGAGTGCTCATGTGTTCCACGTAACCTGAGGTATTGTAAGCTCATGTTCTGGTTTGTCTAAACATTGGGAGTTTGTTATGACCAATGAGACACTGTAGCTAGCTCGGTAAGGGGTTTGTTGGGTACTAAGGTGAGTTTTGGGTCACCCTAATTCGCTAAGGTTCCAATCCTCTGTGCACAGTTCTGTGGGAGAACAGAAACCCTGCTACAGCCCTCTTTCCCCGTACTTATTTGCGCTCGCTATGGAGCCTCTCGCTGCGTGGGTGCGCATAGACGCCCAACTCAAGGGGTTCAGGTGGACGGCCGGCCTTACGGATAAAATTGCGATGTACGCCGACGACGTGCTATTCTTCCTTACGGATTTGCTTCGCTCCGGCCCGCGACTCCTGCGCATTTTGCAGATCTTCGGTGAAACCTCGTGTCTCTTCATGAACCCGGGCAAATCCACGTTGTGGTCACTCGGGGGTCCGCAGAGCGTGGGGGATTGGGCGTCTGGCCTCCAGCTGACTACTGAAGGGGTGAAATACTTAGGAGTCTTCCTCTCAGAGAATGCTGCTGTCTCCCGCGAGCGCAACCTTACTCCAGTGTGGAACCGCACTCAGGAGGACATGAAGGGGTGGGCCAAGATGCCATTATCTATTCAGGGCCTGTCTGCCATCTTTAAAATGGTTGAAAATTTAATAGGTGCGGTGCACAGCTAGATTTGTGTTTGTGTATTGTTCGTTGGTTAATTCAGTTCGATTTATGTAGGGGTGCTCCTGCAAGTGGCGTAACCGTCCGTTTACGCTAAAAATATTCGAGAAGAGTGTGTGCATAGGTTATGTGCACATCCTTGCTGTGGGCACTCCACTGAGGTTCGTCAAAAGACAGACTCCACTTTGTCTTAAATTATATTTATTGAATGTTCATCAAATTTTCTCTTTTCTTTATTTGATTAATTAATTCATTGTTTTAGCAATATATATTTGTTTGAAAAGATGCTCCGATGCATTTCGGGCCAAAAGTGCCCTTTCTCAAGGAGCCCTAGAATTCAAGAATAACAGCAATTTTCTACATGACCCATTATTATAACGACATATATACAAACTGTGCAAATAAACATTTTGTGACATTTCAGTTGAAAAGGTGCTTATCATGCGTTATAGACAATGCACATACGTTTCAGTGAAAACATGCTAGCTCAAATGAAGGTGACGGGAGGTTTATTTATAAGAGTACGAGTTAAATGATGACAGGTTGGGGATTATGTGTTGCCCGAAACTATTTGTTGTGCGCATATAACGAAAAGAATTGAGAACAAATGGAACTTACATAATCTTGGGATACTTGTGATTTCACGAACGTTAAATTCTTCCAAGGTTTCGGCTTTCCTTCAACAAAGTTCCAACAGGTGACGGGGGACCGGCTACCGGGTGTTCAGAGCGTGGTTGGCGTGGTGGGCTGGGATAAACATTAAGGTCTGAAAATAGATGACGGACTGCTGGCCCATGATTCAGCCAGAGGTGATAACATAGAGGATGGACTAACGACACCACGATGGTGTCTGCCATCTTAGAGGGGAGTGAACTAAACAGATTGAAAGGGGAGGGTGCAATATGGATAAGTGAGAACCATAAAAGGGTGGCTGGCATTTAATCAACTGTTAATAATGCTTGTCGTGGCAGGGTGATTCAATGCATATATGAACTCAAAAATTATCGAAATGGATAAATGTTATGAATAGTCGTTTACAGTCGAACAATGTGTCCATCATTACCCCTGGGGGTATTCATAAAAAACAGCTCAGTTCAATACGGTCATTCAGACCGAACGGTTTCAGAGATTGCAATCGATATATCCATGCTGTTTCTTTCTGTAACAATGTCTTATTTTTGTCTTTACCTTCTTTCTTGTCAATTGTTTCCAGGACCATGAATTTCAATTGCACCACATTATGGTTGTGTTCTACAAAATGCATGGCGATGCTAGATCTTTCTTGCTTAGTCCGTATATTGGATTTATGTTCATTTAGGCGGATTTTAATTTTTCTCTCAGTTTTTCCAATATAGATTTTCCCGCATGGACATTTTAACAGGTAGATTAAATTAGATGAGTCACATGTTGCGTTTACGTTGACTTTGATCTCAGTCCCTTTCATTGGATGATTGATTTTGTTGCCCTTGATGATGTTATTGCAACTGTTACAGTTGAGACATGGTTTTGTACCTTTGTATTCAATTTGTGGGATGCTCTCTTTAGATAAGATTTCTTTGAAATTGCTTGCCCTGGTGTATGCAAAAATGGGTGGCTGTTCAAACAAGTTTTTAAAATCCGGTTCAGACGCGAGCACCCGCCAGTGGTTCAGTATGATTTTTTTGTACCTACCACTTAAGGTGGAGTATTTTGACACTAATACCATCCTGGTGTCTTCTTTTCTGATTGATCGTTGTAATGCTTTTTCACGAGTGATGTTTGAAACTTTCTTCATGGCATCGTCAATTATTGTTTGTGGGTATCCTCTTTCCAAGAATCTGATTTTCATTTCATGCATACGTTTGTTGCAAAGTTCTTGATCTGAAACAATGCGTTTGACTCTCAGCATTTGGCTATAAGGCAAGTGTCGTTTAAGAGAATTTTGGTGGAAACTTGAATAATACAATGTATTGTTCCGATCTGTTTCCTTTCTAAATCAATCAGTCTCCAATCCTTTTTCTGTCCTTGTGATTAGGACATCCAGAAAGGTTATCATGTGTTCATCTGTGTTCCATGTCAGTTGGATCCTATTGTCTTTACTGTTCAGTTCAGTTAGAGCCTTCTCTAGGCTCTCCTTAGTGTTTTTCCAAATGAAAAATAAATCATCTATGTACCGGACGTAGATGTACAAATTTTCCATCCATTGGGGGTTGTCATGGATGTGTTTAGATTCGAATTCAGCCATGTATAGATTGGCATACGTTGGCGCGGCGCAGTTGCCCATTGACATCCCGGATAGCTGTTGGTACCATTGTTTTTCGTAGGTGAAGTAACTATGATATAGTGTATATATCATAAGCTCCATGAGGAAGGTTTGCATGGGGCTGGAGATCTTGCTGTTTAGTAAGGCCTTTTCTACTGCTTCGATTCCTCCATCATGAGGAATAGATGTATAGAGGCTTTTAACATCTGCTGTACATAAAATCAGGTTGTCATCTTGGTTGATAATCACTTCAGACAGTTTGAGTAAAAAGTCAGTGGTATCTTTTACATAGCTTCTGAGTTTTTTTTACTGTGGGTTGTAAATAATGATCTAGGAATTTCCCAATGGGTTCATGAAGAGAACCCCTCGTAGAAACTATTGGTCGGAAAGGAGGATCCAGCAAGTTTTTATGTATCTTTGGCAGCATAGTTATTGTTGGGCTTCTGGGAAATTCTACCGTTAGGAATTTCTTGGTTCGATCATCAATTGTCCCTTGTTCGTGTGCTCGTGTGATTATATCTGATAGAGTGAGTTTGAATTGATTCGTAGGATTGGTTTCCAGTGGCATGTATATGTTCGGGTCAGAAATGTGCTCCAGTGTTTTTGATTGATACATGTTGGTGTTGACAATCACTAGGGCGCCACCCTTGTCCGCTTTGATGCATTTTATTGTTTTGTTTTCCGCGATTTTTTCAGAGTATCGAAGTCTTTTTGAGTGATATTCTTTCTTGCTGGTTTTTTGTAGTTGATTTTTTCCAAGTCTTGTCTGACGAGCGTTTCAAAAGTATCAATGCTTTTGTGACTGCTTGGTGGCATGTATGAGCTGGAGGGACGTAAGCCAAGAAGTGGATCTGGTTTAGTTTCTGTTTGTGGTGGAATCACGTTTTCAAAAAAATGGCGTAGCCGTAATTTTCGTGTTAATTTGTATGTGCTGGTTTCCAATTCCAGGAGATTCGTGGAGGTAGTAGGGATTAATGACGTGCCTTTCTGTAGCAGATTGGTTTCATATGATGACAATTTTGTATCAGAAATGTTTATCACTAAAGAATTCATTTCTTCTTGTTGTCCTTTTTGGTGCTCCTTGTTAATGGGGCCCCTCTTTCCTTTTCTTTTACTCCGCCTGGGTCGTCGCTTTCGTTTCGACCTCTCTCTAAAAAAGGGCCAGATGGTGTTGTATTATCCTCCACTGAGCTCGATGTTTGTTCCTTATCTCTATTATCCCTGGTAAGATCAAAAGTGGTCTTTTTTGGGGGACGACCAGAGGTGTCACTTCCTGAGGATGAGGTGTCGGTCTGTTGACTGTAGGGCTTGTTTCGCCGACGTTGGGCATATATGTCAGCCCAGGTGTACACTTCTCCTAATTTATAATCGAGCGTATTGCGTCGAAATTTGCGAATTTTCCTTTCATTGATGTCTTTTGTGTGTTTGTCAAGTTGTGTTTTTATGTCTTCTAACATCCCAGATAGTTCCTCTGGTGTGATAGAGTCTTTGAGCTCTTTTTCCACTTTTTCTATTTCCTTGGTTAATTCAATGAGGATGGTTGATAATTCCTCTATTATAAGGAGAATAAGGTCAAGGCTGCATTTATTCAATATAGCGTTCCACTTTTCTTGGAAATCCTTCGAGTTTTTGCAGAGAGATGGTTTCAAAGCTATCCTGAGCCCTCGGGGTATGCGCAAAGCTCGGTGATATTTAATCAAGGTGTTGGCATGAAGTTGTTGGTTAATCCTTCGTTTAGAAAGATATAGAAGGTGTTTGACGCATTGTTCTCTTGTGCGACTAGTGGTTTCTTGAGTCAGGTCGTCATTAATTAGGGCATATATCCGCTCTTTTTCATCGTTGCTGTAAGCTAAAAGGTTAGCTCTGGCATCGGTACTTTTGGAGATTTCATCATATTGCATTGTCAGTTGAATTGCGTGCAACCCACCTTGAGGGCGGATGAGTCGATTGAATGAAAATTTAATAGGTGCGGTGCACAGCTAGATTTGTGTTTGTGTATTGTTCGTTGGTTAATTCAGTTCGATTTATGTAGGGGTGCTCCTGCAAGTAGCGTAACCGTCCGTTTACGCTAAAAATATTCGAGAAGAGTGTGTGCATAGGTTATGTGCACATCCTTGCTGTGGGCACTCCACTGAGGTTCGTCAAAAGACAGACTCCACTTTGTCTTAAATTATATTTATTGAATGTTCATCAAATTTTCTCTTTTCTTCATTTGATTAATTAATTCATTGTTTTAGCAATATATATTTGTTTGAAAAGATGCTCCGATGCATTTCGGGCCAAAAGTGCCCTTTCTCAAAAATCCGCCTAAATGAACATAAATCCAATATACGGACTAAGCAAGAAAGATCTAGCATCGCCATGCATTTTGTAGAACATAACCATAATGTGGCGCAATTGAAATTCATGGTCCTGGAAACAATTGACAAGAAAGAAGGTAAAGACAACAATAAGACATTGTTACAGAAAGAAACAGCATGGATATATCGATTGCAATCTCTGAAACCGTTCGGTCTGAATGACCGTATTGAACTGAGCTGTTTTTTATGAATACCCCCAGGGGTAATGATGGACACATTGTTCGACTGTAAACGACTATTCATAACATTTATCCATTTCGATAATTTTTGAGTTCATATATGCATTGAATCACCCTGCCACGACAAGCATTATTAACAGTTGATTAAATGCCAGCCACCCTTTTATGGTTCTCACTTATCCATATTGCACCCTCCCCTTTCAATCTGTTTAGTTCACTCCCCTCTAAGATGGCCGACACCATCGTGGTGTCGTTAGTCCATCCTCTATGTTATCACCTCTGGCTGAATCATGGGCCAGCAGTCCGTCATCTATTTTCAGACCTTAATGTCACCTGTTGGAACTTTGTTGAAGGAAAGCCGAAACCTTGGAAGAATTTAACGTTTGTGAAATCACAAGTATCCCAAGATTATGTAAGTTCCATTTGTTCTCAATTCTTTTCGTTATATGCGCACGACAAATAGTTTCCGGCAACACATAATCTCCAACCTGTCATCATTTAACTCGTACTCTTATAAATAAACCTCCCGTCACCTTCATTTGAGCTAGCATGTTTTCACTGAAACGTATGTGCATTGTCTATAACGCATGAGAAGCACCTTTTCAACTGAAATGTCACAAAATGTTTATTTGCACAGTTTGTATATATGTCGTTATAATAATGGGTCATGTAGAAAATTGCTGTTATTCTCGAATTCTAGGGCTCCTTGAGAAAGGGCACTTTTGGCCCGAAATGCATCGGAGCATCTTTTCAAACAAATATATATTGCTAAAACAATGAATTAATTAATCAATGAAGAAAAGAGAAAATTTGATGAACATTCAATAAATATAATTTAAGACAAAGTGGAGTTTGTCTTTTGACGAACCTCAATGGAGTGCCCACAGCAAGGATGTGCACATAACCTATGCACACACTCTTCTCGAATCTTTAAAATGGTGGCACTCCCACGCCTGGTATACCAATTACAGAACCATCCACACGCGATCTCGCCCTGCTGGTTTCGACGCCTTAATTCGGCCCTGAGTGGGTTCTTGTGGGAGGGGGGCATGGCGTGGGTAGCCCAGCGGACATGCTTTCTTTCGACGTACACGGGGGGACTGGCCACGTCGGACTTCCTCTCGTATTACCAAGCGGCGCACCTTCTGGTGTTGAACGACTGGTGGTACGGCAGTAGAGGGGATCCGGCCTATGTGGTGGAACGGCACATGATGGGCTCGGCGTCCTTGCATACGCTCTTGTATTCGGCACCGCTTCGGAGGTCCCTCCCCCAGGCCACGCAGGTGGTCTTTCAGGTGTGGAGGCAGGCCCTGCGTAGAATGGGCTGGTGGAATGTCCTTACCCAGGAAACCCCCGCTGTGGCGCAACGGTCGTCTACCCCAGATGGATGCACTGAAGGGCTTCCGGGGATGGGATGCCATCGGCATCTCTGCCTTGGGCGATGTCATGTCAGGGTGTGTTTTCAAATTGTTTGACAATCTACAGAGGGACTTCGGCATGCCCCGCACCCAGTTTTTCAAATATCTCCAATTTCACCACACTCTAACACCCTACCTGGCGGGTCTGGAGCGGCTCCCTGAATTCAGTCCGTTGGAGGCTAAAATATTTATGGGAGAACTGCCCGACAAGAAGCTGTCATGCATATACCAGACGCTCGTGCGACATTGCTCCTCTGACCTGACACGACTTAGGGCCACATGGGAACAGGACGTCGGAGATCTAGATGAGGAGGACTGGGTCGAGGCCTTGGAGAGTCCTAGGGGTGCGGCAATCTCTACTCGCCTGCGGCTTATTCAATTCAGATATTTGCACCGCACATACTTTACTAGCTAACGCGTTTGTGGAGGGCGGGTATGGTGGCATCTCCTGACTGTCTTCGATGTGGATCGGAGGTGGGTACGCTGCTACACACGGTGTGGGAGTGCTTAGCGCTACAGAGATTCTGGGATGGGGTGTTCCGATGTCTGAATGAGGTATTGGCCTGGGATCTCCAGAGGGAGCCTAAGCTTGTCCTATTGCATGTAATGGCAGGGGTTGGGGGCAACAGGTATAAGCGCCATCTCCTGCTGCTAGGCTTAACGCTGGCGAAACATGACATTGCAAAGGCGTGGAAGGCGCCCCAGGCCCCGTCATTGGTTGCCTGGAAGAATGGGATGGACTTCTGCATGGGCCTTGAGAAACCAGTCTTTCTGGCCAGGGGCTGTCCCAGGAAACACTACAAAATTTGGAAGCGGTGGGCAGACTACCGTGGGCTGGACTTGGATCCCCCGCCAGAAGAAGGGGCCATCCGGTCTCCCTGAAGTGTTGGACTGTATGGTACCACGGTTAGTGGCTAGAGTACATGGCATGCTATATATATGGTCTTTATGCTGCATATGGAGAGAGTAGCGGTGCATGGGGGGGTGGGATTGGGTGGGGGGGTTGTGTTTATTATTTAGTTTCTTTCCTTGCATTGTGTTATTGTATATCTATGCATATGAACACTGCTGAAGCTGTATTGACAAATTGAAGATGGCAGTAGACTCTGGAGGACAGATCTTTGCATAATATATGTGTTCAGTCAATAAAATCTGTTTAAAAAAAAAAAAAGACTGGATGTGGAGCACAACCTGAGGATGGCAGTAGCAAAAATCCACCCACAGATTGAGAGTCTAAATGTGGCTAAACACCGGCACACCCGTCACGTTCATGTTGGTGGTGTTATTATTAATCTATGTCCTGTGTAAAACAAAGCATCCTAGTAAAAAGAATTTGCGCACATTTTATCTTGGAAAATTATGTTTTGAGCTGTGTAATACGCCTCTGTCATTTCACCACACCCACTCACAAACCTGCAGTTTACTAAACACTCTTATTGTATTGAACATTATTTGCCGGATATGGCCCATAAAATGCGCGTGGCAGTCGATCATGTAGTGTACCAGATTCCCGAAATTTCTGTCAGGTGGTGGGGGGGCCCATCATCTAAAAAAATTCAGCTGGGGGGGCTCAACCTAAAAAAGTTTGAAGACCTCTGCCCTAGGGTATAATAGACACTGGGAGCTCCACAGCTGTGAGTTCTTTGTAGTGCATTAACATAGTGTCCCAGGCTGCTGCAATGAGGCGTTTCTGGATTCTAAGGGCCTCCTCCCTGTGCAGCTCAGGACTCTCCGCATCACACCAGCGTTGCAGAGCCCTACACCACTGGACAAAGCTCGGTACCCGTTGTGCCCGCCAATGCATGGTCAGTAGGCATTGAACTAAAAGAAGGGCTAGATTCAGAAACTACCGTCACCTTATGACTCTTTCTCCTGGGAAATATGGCCAATGTTGTAGTTTCCCATGATGTGATTGTTGTGAGTTCAGTAATAGTAGCCAGTACAGTGTGGATAGAATGCCAGTATCCAGATACTCTAGGGCAAGACCAAAGCATCTGGGGCAAGTAAAGATGGCTGTTCTATACATGCAGTTTAAACATGATAGAGTAAGGTATGCCCTAAGAAGTATCATATATTGTATATTTTTTAATCTTGCATTTCTGGAGATGATATGAGGAGATTTACATGCCTGCACCCATTCCATATCATGCAAAGGCCGCCCTAAATGTTTCTCCCATTCGTGCCTGAGACAAGTCAGTGGGACCCCAGTATGTTCCCTAATCGCTCTATAAAACCAAGTAATAAGGTTTTGTCCTCTTCCCATGGCGTGCATCCTATGCATTATTACGTGGATGGTAGGTTCTACCTTAATCACACCCCACAGTAACCTGAGGGCTCCCACCAACTGTGTATGTAAAAGAAACTGATCCAGCGGAATGTTATAATCCTGGCACATTTGGTCAAACTGCAGTAAATTTGTGTCCTGGAACAAGTTCCCAACCGTGTCAATAGAGTGATCATAGCAAACACAAGGAGATGATGGACGGAGTGCTAAAACATTTTAGGCACTCATCCCCAGTCACAGATCTGGGTTGAATCCATCATCGTTCTTTAGCTCACTTTGCCACCTCTGTTCAGACCCAGCTATATGCAAATCAGTCTTGACCCTGTGCCTCATGGGAACAGTCCAGCCCGAACTGTCAAGCCAGATCTTCCCTGAACCGTAAACATAGAGTGTTCATGCCAGCTTGCCAACTGGTCAGCAGGAAAATGTCCTAAAGGGCCAGGCAAACCCTGGAAAGATGTGGCCGATGAATAGGAAAGAATGTGTTTTGTGAGTTGCAGTGTGCTAGTTTCTTAAACATTGTTCCAATATAACCATCTGGCTACCTATTAGAGTTATGCAGCAAGATAATATGCCTCAAAAGTCAGCACCCCTAATCTGCCGCTTGCCACTGGCAATTGAAACTTATTTAAGGCCACTCTACATCTCCCGATGTCCCAGAGCAGATACCCTAGTGCCTGATTCAGATCAACGAAGAATCGACGTTTTGGAATTACTGAAACATTCACAAAGTAGTATAACAGACGAGGAAGGACGGTCATTTTTGAAAGAGCAACTCTTCCCACTAAAGCTAGTGGTAACCGCTGCCAAAACCACATTTGAGATTTGAGGGCTGTCGCAGTCCGTTGAAGATTGCCCTCAAATAGGTCCTGCTGAGAGTGATAAAGACGGACCCCAGGATATCTGTTAGTTGCAGTCAACCAAGTCAATGCATCTCCACCTCATCTGATTACCTGCAGTGAAGCATCGCGATTGAACAGGAAAATGCACAATTTCCCCCAGTTTACCCGCAGCCTACTCAAAATCTCAGAAAGCCACCAAAATTGGGGCCATGTTGTATGATGCATCACAGAGATATAATACATTATCCGCGTGTAGGGACGCTATATGCACCACATCATCCAGAGGGATGCAACAACATTGTCCCCCCAATCATAGCCTCTGTGGTAAAGGCTCCTTCGTAAGAGTAAACAGGATAGGAGAAAGAGGACACCCCTGCTATGTTCCACTGCCTAAGGAAAAAGAGTTTGAGATTGCCTTCCCTACATGTACCCGTGAAGTAAGGTAATATACAATGGTTTTGTGTAGGCTAAGAGATGCCATCCCAACCCCATGGCCCATTGAACACCAAATATGTAATCCTGTGACAGAGAATCAAAGGCCTTTTCAAGAACTAATATAAGACATGCCGCTTGAAGGTAGTGGAAAAAGGCCTGATCCATAGCTTGAAAAAGTTGTCTAATATTATTTGATGTATTGGGACCTAGGACACATCCATTCTGATCTGAATGGATCAATGTAGGCAGCAATTGCACATAAGTGTCTGCTAGTACTGTCCCAAGGATTTTATAATCTTCACCCAATATAACTACTGGCTTAAGGTATGAAGAGAGGTGATCTGGATGTTTATTCGGTTTGAGCAGTGGCAGTAAAAGGGGCTCTTAAAGAGAAATTGGAAGCAAGCCTGTGGTAAGCGCCTCATTATACATTTCAACCAATTTGGAGGCTAGGAGGGTGGCAAATCGATCATAGTACTCTGACAGTACAGTGTCCGAAGTCAGGGGTCTAATTTCTGGCCCGATTATGAATTGCATTAGTCACTTCCTCCACAGGGAACAAGTCACCACGTACAATAGGAATGATCGAAGGTAGGGATAAGGGATTGAATAATTTTTGGATGGCTTCTGTGGGACTACCTCTTGGCGAACCAAGGGACTGCATCCTAGTTTACCACCCATTGCATGAATTAGAGCGGTATATTCCGTATAATCATAGCAGTGGACCCATTCTGTCAGTGCTGCATAATATGGTTAGCGTCAGTCAATGTGTGGCAGGTTGCCTCATCTGGGGGATGGTGATTGTCCATGCTCGCAACCTTCTCCTCTGCGGCTTTCAAGTCCTGAATCAACTCCTTGCAAACCCCTTCTATATTGTGTATAAAGAAGCCCCAGGTTACCACCATAAAGGATTCCCATTCTACGGCCCGGTTAGTTGCATTATCTGCAAAGTAATTGGTGATATGTATGTGCTGAGCCTCAAGGAATGCTTAATCATCTAATGTATCTTTTGAGAGTCACTATGTAGGAATAGGGGGATGTGGGGTACCACCTTCAAATACCTAGAACATTTGCTTCGTGGTAAGAGATCACTTCCCCTAGATAATCAGAATGCGCTACCAGTGGGATAAGTTCTGGGGAGTAGAGAAAATGGTCTAGTACAACATATAGGTCATGTGGGGACGGGTAATGTGAATATAGACGCAAGTCTGAGTTATGAGTTCTCCATGCATCTAAAAGGGACCACTGCTGGGTCCATTGTGTGAACTGCCATGAATGCTGATGGATTTGGGCACTGAGAAATGGAGGGTGTGAGAGATCCAGGGAGAGATCTAGGATATTATTATAGTCCTCCCCCCCAATATCCATGGGATACCCACCATTGCGCAAGGACCCCGGACAATGTAGTCCAAAAGCCCCTTTTCTCTGAGTTTGGGGCATATATTCACCCAAAAAGAACTGATTGACCGTCTAGTCAGCCTTCTGCAAACACATATCTACCTTCCCTATCAATCTCCATTCGGAGATATTGAAAGGGTGTTCCTGGATGGATCCATAATAAGGCTCCCCGTGCATAAGAGGAGTTTATTGTACCGTAAATCGGACCCCCGCCAGCGCTTACTGATCTGCTGAAGCTCAACGTGATGAATCTACAGCAAAAAACAAATATGTGCCTGCTGTTGTTTAATGTATGCGTATATGGAGTATCAACGCTGTGCCGAGTGCAGTCCCCACACATTCAGGATCAAGAATCTTGTGTTACGGTGACGATCCATGTTGCCATTGCCAGTAGGATAGACAGCCCCCTGCCCCACCCTCCGTCCCATCCACCCTCCTGTATTTGTTCACTTGTTTAATTCTGTATTGCTTATGCCTTATAGGAAATAACAGTAGGGTATAATCAATAAAGTTCTAACAAAACCCAGAGACTGCAGACAAAAACGACACACCCAAACGTGTACTAAATGCTTACACTCAAAATGAGGGGTCCTACCAATTCACCGTGTAGTGATGAAACTCGAAGAGGGGGTGGCGACCAGCACATCTGAAAACTATATCATGCCACATGTGCATAAGTTATTACAGTACATTACACTCAAAAAGTATATTCTCTATGCTAATGAATCTTGGGAATTTTAGTATTTTAGCAAGTCCTCCGCCGTTTGCGGCGTGACAAAAGGGCCAACCAAAAGACCCCCATGATTCTATCCCGCAGAAGTTAGGTCGTCATGACTTGAGGCTGAACTTGAATCTGTGTGGTGTAAGGGTGAGTGACTTTGCAAGGCATAAGTTATTCTATAGCAGATATTTGGTTTTATGTGTTCCCTTGTGTTTTCTGAAAGCCTTGATAGAATGGCAGTTTGAAATCAGACAGAAAGTTATCTAGTTCTCCCAGTCCCTCAAAAAGGCAGTGCCCACTTGATTCACTTATATAAAGTCTTGGCCTGGAGTGGCAAGAAAAGAGCATCAAATATATTGTGTGAGATCTGTAGTTTAAATCTTGGTGGCCATAACAATTTCCAGGCAAAAATCTGTTGGTGCTTCTGTAGCTATGAAAGTCCTGCTTCAATTGCTGTGATTGTTGCCAAACACAGTCCTGTATTGACAGAATATTGCAGATCTCTCTATGCATTTTCCAGGAATAGTACCTTTATACCTAACTGATTTCTTTGCTTCATTATCTCATGTAAGAATGCCTCTGGGTGCACCTATACACAACTGTAGAATCCTCCCGCTTCGCCTCCCAGCATGCTCTTCGTTTTTATTGCTTAGCCTGACCATAGCTCCATTCCCTCCACTGTGTGCTACCAGTCTCCTCACCCAACCCACATCAGAAATCATTTTGGGAGTTAACGAGAAAAGTGTGTTAGATTACTAAAAGAATGGATGGATGACAGTGACATCACAGAAGATTTTCACTGCATGGCTCTGGCTTCAATATTTGTTTTTATGACGAGAAATGGAAAACTTATTATTAGGTGGTATATAAGTGTATAGAAGTTCTAGTGTGATGACACACTCATATGCCGTGTGGTGTGAGGCCCTCTATACACCTTCATCAATTTGAGTTCTTATAATCTGCTCCTTAGCAGATTTTGTAAAACTTTGCCATGTGTGGTCCTATATCAAAGAACCTTTAAAACTTGGATGTGATTGAATATTGAATTGGTTTTACAGTTTTACAATTAGGGGAGAGGAGTTGGCCTAAAGGCTAGGGCGGTCAACCTCGAATCTGGGGAACTGGGTACGAGTCTCGGCAATGACGCTGAACAACCTGTGATTCTGGGCAAATCACTTAATATCCCCGTACCTATCAAAAATGAATGTGTCCTCATGTAACGCAACTAGTGCTATGTAAGGCGCTCGGATACCTGATACGGGTCAAGTTCGCGCTATATAAAACTCTGTTAAAAAAGTAAAAAATTGTATAGTATTGTGATCCCTTTCCGTGACTGGGCCTAAAAAACTGGGGGGTTTTCCACCAACATTGTTGCTTGATTGTTTTTGGCCTCTAGACACTGCAGACCGTGCCTTCACATTCAGAATACTGAACAGAGGGTGGGGTTGAATGTAACTTTAATGTGGAGAAGCGTGGCTCAATGGTTAGAGCGGCAGACCCTGATGCAGAGGTCTGGCCCGGGACCAGCGTTCAATTCCCGCCTCGGTGGCTCTTGGACTCAATTTCCCCGGACCTGATCATTCTTGCCTTGGTGCCTAGTCTAATCATGGGTCCCACTCTGTGACTCTGGGCAATAGCTTGCTTAATCTCCACAACGGCCCCAGCAGCGCTTGGATGCCTGGCTTCACCTTGGGGGTGCCCAGGAGTGGACATTTCACAGGAAAGCCAGGATGGGTTCCACAGCGGTATTAATACAGCGCTACGAGACCTCTGGGTAGGAGTGTGCTATATAAATACAAACACATTTACATTTAATCTGGGATCTTGTGTCTCGTACCTCCCCATTGTGCAACATATTGACAGCTTCCAGTTGTTTTTGATAATCTGTCTTTCACATCAGGAAATGAACAAGCCCATGTTCTTGTCACCTGGCAGAGGAGGAAAATTTAGCTTAAAATAAGTGTCCTCATTTACACAAGACATTAACATGAAAATGCCTAAATGAATAAAATGTAGCAAAATGTGCCTCTTCTTAAATGTGCAAATTAACATGTATTCAAAGTACCTCTACCTCCACTGAATAAATATGCTGCAGACCCTCTTAATGTGTTTGTAAATCAATGCCAAAAATAGATTTCTGTGTCATGCTTTGCAATGTCAGTGGATCAATCTAAAATGTGCATGTGTTTTAAGTAGATTGATAGAAGAAGCTCACATGGGAGCTTGGAGCAGCTCATTGTTATTTCATTTCACTTTTTTAAAAGAAAGTAGCCCAAGCTCTTGTTTCCAGAGAACCAACCACAGAGTTATTACACCAGAATATGGTAATCGAAATATCGCCTGACATTTAAATTGTTTAGATAAAAATCGCCTTTGGATAATAAAAGAAAACCTATACACAATAGGGAGAATTTTTTGCAAACAATATTTGAGTCCCACTATTTAAGTCAGAAGACGTTTCTGACTATAATATTTTGACTTACATCCTGCAGACAGTGACCTGTTGGCAGTGAATCAAGATTCACTCGGTTACAAAGCCTCACTCAAGGATGCATCTGCACCGCAATAAGACCGTATCAATCAAACTAAGCTCATTTCAGGAAAGAATGACTTGAAGACATTAAGAACAAATAATCAGAGGACCTGTTACACCTTCGTGGCTTGCAATTATTGATCTGGTCAGGGGAAACAATGAAGGATTTCAAAACAGCAGAGTCAAGGAAAACTGGAGAGAGTAAAGCTAGGATCTTTATTCGAAACCATCACACCATTATTGGGTGAAGAAATAAATATGCCTATCTGAAACTGATGCAGGTAGAAAGGACAAGCCAGGAACCCATGACAAGACAGGAGAAGGCATGTGGAACAATATAACTCCTGCGGCCATTTTGTGGGAAAGGTGGCCACTTTGTAATTGACTAGAAAGGTGAAGATCACCTGAACATGGGAAGATTGTGATACCCCTGGTGTGTGGTCAGAACAGCAGACTTAGGGCCAGATATCTCAAAGGGTTTTGCCCATTCTGAGTCTGTGGGGAAATGTGTTGATACATATGGGCCTTAATCACTAATGCACCATGATATCGTGTTCCACCTCAGTTAGATGCACAGTAGTATTAGCCTTTGATTATTTCAGCACGGCTAGGCATTTTACCAACAGGCAATATTGCACCTTTCATGATATTGTACTGTTTGCCAATGGAATAACAGCAGCAGCGAGTGCAACAGACGAGTCCCTTGTCTCACCATACTGCGAAAAAACTTATTGTACACTTTAAGGAAAGGTTATAGTTCAATATCACTAATTGGCCACTTCACATTTAATTTGGAGTTCCTATGGTTAATGACCACAGCCCAATTATCAATTGGTGCCAACACACCATGTCCTTGGTTTTAATTTACAGTCTTAGGGCCAGATGTAGGTCGCCAAATACCGGTCGGTAACGGCCGAATTCGGCCGTTACCGACCGGTATTTGGCTTTTGAGATGTAGGTGGGTCTGAATTTACAGAATCGGTATATTTACCGATTCGGTAAATTTACCACTTCGGTATTTTACCGAATCGGTAAATATACCGATTCTGTAAATCCATATGTAGGTGACACTCCTAAGAGTGCCACAGGCCCTTCAGATTCGGTATTTTACCACCCAATCCTATTGGGTGGTAAAATATCGAATTCAGGTGTGCATGCACATCTGTGCATGCACATCTGTGCCATGTGACACACAGACATGCCCTTAGGGCATGTATGTGTGCCACATGGCACACATGCCTGTACTTGGGGTGCTAGAGGGTGTCAAAGTGACACCCCCTGCACCCTTGCAGGATTCGGTATTTACCAAATCTGTAAATACCGATTCGGTATTTCACATTGATTCCTATGGGCTTCAAGGCCCATAGGAATCAATGTGAAATACCGAATCGGTATTTACCTACATCTGGCAAATATTTCATTGTGTTTTGTGAGAAAAAGGCAAACGAGTTACATTAATCACTTTCTGAGGGCTGTCTGATTTATAAACTGATGGAATAGCTGAATCTACTTTATAGAGGGAAGATGAAGTATTACAAAATTACATCTACCCAGATAATCATTCCAAGAGTTTTGTACAGTCGCACGAAGAAGCCCCCTCATTTATTGTACAAAAGAGAAAAGGAGATCTATGCGGTTTTATAGACCACAAGAATATTATTGAATTGACAATACGGGCAGCTATCCTTTACCATCAATTCCTTCTTTGTTCAAACACTCAGTGGGTCCATAATGCAGTCCAATTTACACTTGCATGTGGAATAAAATATTTTCAGTTTTAGAAACAGAAATGAATGAAAGACAGTTTTCAATCCAAAAGAGGCCTTTTGAAGTATCTCATCATTCCATCCACATTTTCCAATGTGCTTTTGATAAGACAAGAATTTATCAATGAAGTGTTCCAGGAAACATTGCAAAAGTAGACTTCTATTCATTGCTGAGTCTATGGATAAAAAAGAAGCTACTGCTGTTAAGGGCTGGCTTGCATCTTTGCTGTGCTCTCTGATGATGGATGGATAGACTAGTCAATGGCTGTCCTGAGCATGTGGTAGTGGTGTGGTTCTGCTCTTACTGCCATTACTGTGTTTGAAGGAGGCTGAATGAATACTCCCCAATTTCCTAATCAGTTTTAAAGCATAACCCTCTTCATGTCATATGGCATATTGCTGTCCAACATGCATATCTTGTATCTTAAAACATTATCCTCTGAAAAGCATGTTTATGAAGCTGTAAAAGCTCTAACACTTTGCTGAGAAGGATATCTGTAATTGTACTATATCATAATGCTAAATTGCAATTTATTAAACAAAACATCCAGATTTTGGTGAATAATTCTCTCATGCAAAGAACTTCACAAATTTGTGAATTTTTAAAGTTTTCCTCAACATTTCCCAGTTTGCAAAAGTAAAAATGTGTAACTTCTCAATATGTAGTGCAACTTCCAATTGATAAAGTTATTTTAAACTTGTTTTGCGAAACGTCTTATATACAATTGTATGGATTAAGAAGAATACAGTTATAAACTCACTGCCTTACTACTAATTAATTGAAAGTCATATTCAGATAACAGGAATCAAGTGTGCGGCAGCAGAATCTTGAGTGCGATGGAATATATGGTGACATTTTTCTTTATCAGAAAGGGTCGATGCCCATGACCAGTGGAATGCACAGGGAATTCAACACTGAGACAAAAATAATTTACCAAAAGGCTTTTATCATTATATAGATACCAGGCACAACAATGTCACCTCAGGCAGCACGAATATCCCGAAGGGACATTACCAATTTCTTCGCATGAGCACGCTCATCTCTGGTGCCCCTACCTCACTGCACCACAAGTCATGGACCCTTAACGATACAATCTTTTGTGTGTGATTTAAGATCTGGTGCCCCTACCTTAGTGCACCACAAGTCATGGACCTTTTATGATTTAATCTCTATGTGTGATCGATAATCACTGTTGTAGTTGTTGTCAGCACCAACCATTCCCTGAGGACTGGCTTACACGCACCGCACACGCATCCAGCACGGGCGTCACTGGACATTTGACCCTGGTAATAAAAAGGGGCCGGGCGCACATGCCCATAGCCCGTTTCACTATTTATCTAACTTTGTCCGTTTGTTCATTATTTATGCATGATGGCCCTGGGCCCTACCATATTACATTGTGCTGTTGGCTGGGCACACTACCATGTTACCTCTGGCAGTGGGGAAGACCTCGGTTATGTAACTTTGTCTGGGTCACTCTATGAGCACATGGGTGATTAGAGTACTGCAAGGCAGGGGCGTAGCTAGAGCTTGTGACGCCCGGGGCTATCCCTTAGAGTGCCGCCCCTGTGGGGGGAGGTAGTACCGCCGCTAATAGTTACATCGATCATTCAAGTTACATGCACACATACATGACACAGTCCAGGGCTACACAGTTGTGAATACACCGGTGACCGGCAGTACAAAGGAGAACACACAGACTGCCACCCTGCAGGATTTCAGGAAGGGCCTAAAAACATGGTTATTCGATTAACGTCCCTGATCCGCAGCACCGCCCCACCCCCCAGCGCCTAGATACCCTCACAGGTGATAAGTAGCGCTATGCAAATCCTGTTTGTCAGTGGCATAATGGGGAGTAGGTGGGGTTGCAGGCCCACTGAGGGCAGGCACCGCCCAGCAGATGTCACTCATGTCTCGATCTGGTGACGTCAGGCCTGGGCTGTACTCTGATTGACTGGTGGCCTATTGCGGCGGCCTTTATAATTTATTTGATGACTGGGGACACTGACTGACACTACTGTAAAGTGTCAGACAGTGAGTGTCCCCAAATAACTTATAAAGGCCGCTGCAACAGGCCACCAGTGCCGCGCGGCCACCGCCCGCAAAATAGTGCCGACCCCGGAAGCTAGGCCACTGCATATAGAGCTTGAAAAAGAACCCGTTCCAGTTGCTCTTTCTAAATTCGGCCGATGCTAAGACCCGACCCACTTAAATCCTTGTTTGACACTCTCTCTTTCCCCACTCACTTCATCTTCTAATGTCCAGTCAATATTAAACTTACTCTCAGCCTTGCAGTACCACATTCACTCTCTCTGTTGCTCTATTTCACTCTCTCTTTCTCTATCTCTCTCTCGCTCTCTCTCTCCCCCTCTTTCTCTCTCTCGCTCTCTCTTTCTATCACTCCCTCTCCCTCTCTTTTTCTCGCCCCCACTCTCTCATTTTTCTCCCTCTCCCTTTCTCTCTCTCTCTCCATCTCTCTTGCTCTCGCTCTCTTTCTCTCTCTCCCTCTGTTTCTCGCCCCTCTCGCTCTCTCTCTCGCTCTCTCTCTCCTTTGCTCTCCCACCCACACGTCCCCACTCAGAACTTTCAAAATGTAGATGTGGTAGAACCGGGCCTGGTTGTAGGTAGGATGTTGCTTGTTGTATCACATTTCTGGATGCAATGACAGAAACAGCAAAATACAAGTCAGGCGGCACACTATGTTTTAAAGCCACGCTCTTAATTAAATCGGCCACCCCCTTTGGGAGACCCCCCCCAGTTTTTTCATCCCACTTAAAGCCCTGTTGACAGTTATGCTGTCACTCTCTAAATATCCCCTCTGAAAACTCTAAAGTGACAGTCTTACCTCACTCGTCTTGACTCGCTCCAGGGTCTCTGTGGCAGGTATGGGTGGTTGTTTCAGCAGCCAGACCAATCCCCAGAGAGCAGCACTGCCACTGACTGCCCCAACAGCAACAGGCCAGAATGAGTGCGAGAGAGCGTAGAAGTGAAGCGCGTGACGCGTCACTGCTACGTTGTTCTCATCGCAGGGGTAGGGCTCACCCGGCCAAAATGAAGCATTTAATGTCGCCCAGCAGGGCCGTCATTGATAGCGCTTGTGCACTACAAGATTGATTGACGGCCCGGAAGGCTGGGACCGTGGACAGATGAACAAAAGCAGGTCATGTGTGTGCAGCACGCAGCGCGCACTTTCAAACTGCCAGGGCCACACGCGCGGGTTTGGTGGCGTGGCCCGTTGCGGCCTCGGCGGCCCTTATAATTTATTTGGGGACACTGTGTCCCCAAATAAATTATAAGGGCCGCCGCGGCCACAACGGGCCACCAGTGCTGCCCAACCGCCCTCAAAATTGTGCCACCTGGGGCGGACCGCCTCCCTAACCCCCCCCCCCAGCTATGCCACTGCTGCAAGGAGAGTGCATGGTCAATTTATAAGTGCTTGGGGATTGGCGGAGTGATTGGATAAGTAGATATGTTGGCGGAGCCTAACCCCTCCAGCACAAGCTTGGTTCTAATTGGCTGACAACCAGTGGCAACCCCGGTGGAGAGTCAGGATTGCAAACCAAGCCTCAAGAGAGCTGACGCTATGCACGGAGCGTGAGTTGGCACAGCGCCGGTTCCTGAGGCACCCACCTTCTTTGCTATGGGATCCCCACAGCCTTTGCTCTAGTACCCTGGGTTCCCGCCCACTAAAATCTCAGCCACTGGCTAGCGGAAATACCGCATGGATGCCTGGAAAAGTGAGTCCAGAAGCTTGGAATTCTCATTGTGGTATACTGCATTCTCATTCAGTGGATACCCTCCCAGGTCGTTGATCTCTGGATCAAGGAATTCTGACTGTTGGATCCACGGAGTCCCTTCCACTGGATCCCCTAAAGCGAGCTGCTGGGTCCGTGGAGCACCAGTAATAAAAGGCCCAGAATCCTGTCTACAAGATATTCCCAACCCCACAGCTGGATCATTGACATACGGCGGATAGACTATATGGAATTCTGTAAGTGTAAGCGGAGTCGGTAGAGCCGGCGTACGCCAGTCAGGGGCGTAACTAGAGCCAAGGTTTGGGGGAGGCTGATAACAATTTTGGGGGGGGGGGTGTTAATTGTACCAGTCATTGGCAGAGTGGAGATGCAGGTGCTCTAACAAAGGATGAAAACACAACAAAGCCTCATTAACAGGTAAATGGTCTTTTAAAGACCAGTGAAGTACTCGAGTGCCGCGCTGAGAGCCACGCACCGTTCACACTAGGGGGCCCCGCTGAGAGCCGCGCTCCCAACACGTTCACACTAGGGGGTTGCGCTGAGAGCCACGCACCCAGCGCGTTCACTCTAGGGTGCCGTGCTGAGCCACTCCAAACTTTTCTAGAAAAAAAAACGGTCCACTTCCATTCATTTATATTCGCCCCGAGAACCTCATCCCCGGGGCATTCCCAATTCTTGAATGTTTTTCTTAATCATTAGGAAGGGAGGCCGCGTGGTCCCACTTCCCTTGTCCACTTCTGGTCCCAGGGACCCCATTCCCCGGCCTGGCCTCTTCGTTGGGGACCGTGGGGGGAGCCCCAAGGTCCCCACGGTCCTGCCGGCTCCTCGCCTCAAGCAGGAGCCGGCATTGCTTTTGGGCAAGGGGAGCTGCTCATATGCAGCTCCCCTTGTCCAAAAGCAATCCTGCTTTGCTTTACTGAAGAGAGAGCAGGTTTTCCTCCTCTCGCTTCAACAAAGCAAACCAGGGTTTGCTATGACAGGACGGGAGGCATGCTTCCACCCTGTTATAGCACACAACAATGTCCCGGGGGTGGGCTCCCCGGGACATTGCAGGAGCCGGCCCTGGGGGGTGGCGGTCCTCAGGGCGATCAAGGTATCCAGGACGGGGGCCGCGCAGCCCGCTCCCTCTATTTTCAAAGCCCCGGGAGGTGGTGGTCCCCAGGGCTTCGGGGGGCCTGCAAGGCCTCCCATGCATATTTAATTGATGCCCCAGGGTTAGCGATCCCCGGGGTTTAAAGGGACTCCCAATAATTACAAAACAAGCCCCAGGGAGGAGGTGGTCTCCGGGGGTGTGTAAGGGCCGTGTGCACTCCTGCACCAAATTTACATAGCCCCGGGGAGGTGGCGGTCCCTAGGGCTGCGGAGGCCCCACAATGTAATTATACGATTGCCGCAGGAACCTGGCCCACCCGGGGGCTCATTTAAATGAAGTGGGGGAGCCTCGCTTCATTTTTTATACATTTTTTCGTCCAGGTTCGCACAGTCAGCGCGCGTTCGGACGTTTTTAAAAAAAAAGTAAAACATTTTTTGGGCCTGGGTGTCCTTGTGGGACCCCTGAGCAGGACTAGGTGGTCAGTGTGTTTCTACCCTGCCCCCTTTTCTTCTTTTGACTTTTTTCTTGTGACTCTGTTCTACCGAGTCACAAGATGGCTGCCAATACTTCCTGGTTTGGAGTGTTGGCAGCCAATCACAGTGAAGCTTGTGGTCGTGGAAGCGAAACACAGTAAAGCTTGTGGTCGGGATGGTACGCGAACCGACCGCTGCCCCAGATATCGAAACTTTTATTTTTTTAATTTCTCAACAACAACTGAACAAATTTACACCATTTAAAAAAAGATAGCTTTCTGACTAAAGCTCTACCTTTTTGCCAAATTTGGTGTAATTCCGTTCAGCAGTTCGGGCTGTAGCCTGTAATAAAATTACCTATGTAAATTAACATGGAGAAAACACTTTTTGGGACCCCCCTTTTTTCTCAGTCCCCACTTGACGAATCACCCCCAAACTTCAGGATAGGAGCTGACCTGGAGAGACCTTGTTTTTTGGAGAATTTTGCGAACATTCGCCAAACGATGCCAAAGTTATTAGCAAATCAATAAATGTTTTTCCTATGGAAACTAAGTTCTAACTATGACTTCCTACTGGCGACCGCCATATATATATACACCAAACACCTCCTTTATACTCTCAAAAAGAGTCCTTGCACTCTAAGGGGGGGTCGAGCAATGAACCTTTATTTGGATACTGTTTCCCTCAGAGACACGTTTCTGCATAATATGCCTTTATCAATCTGGAAACCAGTGCCTACTTTTCGGTTTAAAAAATGCAAATTATTTCGCCATCCTCATAATTATGAAGTGAATGCTCATCATTTACTTGAAAGCACGCCTGCGTCATGGTAGACGGAAATTGTCCAGGGTGCCTGGTGAGTATTCAGTCATCCACGATGTGCATATTTAAAGCAAGAACGGTGAAAAGTTCCTTCTTTTTAAAAAACACATACACCTTTAAAGTTCACCTTTTTAGGTCTTGCCTGGCACCGCAGCACGAAAGCGCTGTCGCCAGCGAGATCTATTGTCAGCGACTTGCGTCCAAAGTGGGACAGAACGGGGCACGCGCAGGGCTTTTGGCGATTGGGGTCTGTGGACGCGCTTGTGAAGATGCGCTTGCATTTAATGGATCAGATGTGCACGTGTACGCTGGTGCTTGGCGCCGAGTTAATTAGGCTGGAGGAGGGAGTTAACTTTTGAACACGCGCACACACGCACCAACCGCCCCCAGCCGCTTACACAAGCACCAGCCACCCCCAGCCAGTGCACGCATACTCGATTACTCAAGAGCAAAAACACGCACCAGCCCCCATGGTACAACCAAGCTCCACTCACCAGGCTCTTTTGTGGCTTCTACAGGCTCCGTCTCAGGACTCCCTTGGTGTCATCTCCTTCGCCTCCATTGACGTGGCACACGCGAGGCTTCCCTCACTCATGAGAGCCCAGCACTTGCATCGACGGCCTCAGCCGCCACTTCTGAGCCAGGGCTTCTCCTTACTTCTGCCGCCACCGCGGGGCTCTCCCTCAGGCATGGGAGCCCCGCGTCACCACTTTCCTTTCGGCCAGCCACTCCGTGTCCCACCCACAACAGGCATGACGCTGCCGGACTTCCGGATTTCACGCCAAATCAGGCCGGTGGCTTGCCAGGAACTCAAGCTATTTCTAGGTACTTGTACCAGGGCAACTTAGCCCTTTAAACTCATTACTGTTCAATATTTTCTCTGGAAGGTGCAATGTTTTGTTTTTTTGTCATCGGCATGTTTTTTTCAGGTCTCGCTTATTCTATCCCATAGGGATTGGAAGGTGAGATTATAGTAAGCGATCGGAAAAGTCTACCTAGCTGCGAATGGCGTACAGTTCATGTGAGGCAGGCGCGTGCACAGCATCGCCAGCCACATTACACATCACACACCACCAATTGTCTTTGCCTCGGCATCAGACTTCAAAGTCTGCCGCTCCCCCGCCCCCCCAATCAGACATCAAAGGAAGCCGCTTCCCGCCCCCCTCGCGCAATGCCAGAACATCCTTTTAGGTCTGCGACAACCCGCCCCCCCCTCCCTCCCTCTCCCTCTCTCCTCTTCCTCGCACAACTCGCGTTTATTTTTTTTATTAAATACATATTATGTCACCTATAAATATGTTATTTACTAAGAGCATCTCTCTCATTTACATTGTACAAAACTGTGTCTTGCTATATAAAGTATTCCTGTTGGTTCCTTCCTACCAAGTCAAAGAAACTTAATTGTTCATCACATAATGCAATTTCTAAATAACTCAACTGATGAACCGTCCATGCCTAAGTGAGACATTAATTTTGAAAAATGCTTTCAGACATGGACAGTAGCAGTGTGCTAAAGGCTGTCTTCTGTGTGACTGACTCTTCCCAACCCAGCTGGACTCCCAGATTCCCTGGCTTGAAAGGAATTCTCCCCAACAGCCCTGTGAACGCCTGACATAACTGCGTCTCTGTCACCCCATATACCCTTCACTGACATGAGTGTTCAATAAATAAGTCCGGCAGCAAACATTCCATTCCACTCAATTGTACCTTTTTGTAACTACGAATGATGCATTGTCTGCCACAGGCACACACACTTACATTTAGGTTCTTAGCAGGCGATATCACATGTTCCACGGATTTACTGTTGCCCGGGATTGTTCGAGATGTCGATCTGGGGAGGCAAACATTTCCCCCTACAAAGGATGGCCCCTTTTAAAGTGACTTTGCAAATGACAGACTGTTTGTGCTCGTGAGCATTTGAGCGCGAGCAGGGGTGGCCCTTGCCCCAGATTTGTAATTGCCTCTCAAACTCCCTCCTCGCCCTCGAGAGAGCAGCGCCCGCCCTCTTCCGGTCGCTTTGTTGTGGCCGCCCTAGTTACAGGGTGAAAGGTAATTAACCCTCTCACAGTCGCTGACGCTTCTGTGACCCACAAGCAAAGCCGAGAGTCTGGGCGGTGACAGAGGCGGGGTGGAACAGAAAGATGGGGGAATTAGAATATCACAGAGAAATAACCCCAATGATGCACAACCGACGCAGTAGATTACACAACAGCACACTTCGATTTCAGTCTCCAATAAACTGTAGGACTGGCATTACTCAAACAGTGCTTCAGCACCACAGAAGGTTTAGTAAGCGCTTTATGAATCTAATTACAACCATATAATACAAAACTTTTTAAAACTGGGTCCCAGGGATTTGTAGATTTTCCCAGCTGTAAGTGCACATTTCGCGTACGCCATTCCCAGAAGCTGGCCGGGTAAGCACACCCTCACCCTCACACACCCTCATCCTCACACATCCTAACCCTCACTCACCCTCTCACCCTCACACCCCCTCACCCTCACACCCCCTCACCCCCTCACCCGCCCTCATCCTCACACACACTCACACCCCCTCATCCTCACACACCCTCACACCCTCTCACCCTCACAGACCCTCACTCACCCTCACACCCTCACCTTCACACACCCTCACCCTCACACCCCCTCACCCTCACACACCCTCACCCTCACACACCCTCGCCCTCACACACCCTCACTCACCCTCACCCTCACACACCCTCAACCTCACAACCCTCTCACCCTCACACACCCTCACCCTCACACCCCCTCACCCTCACACACCCTCACTCACCCTCACCCTCACTCACCCTCACACACCCTCACCACCATAGCATAACACAACATAGCATAGCATAACAAAACACAGCATAGCATAGCATAACAAAAAAGCATAGGATAGCAAAACATAGCATAGCATAACAAAACAAAGCATAGGATAGCAAAACAAAACATAGCATAACAAAACAAAACATAGCATAGCAAAACACAACAAAGCATATCATAGCATAACAAAACACAACAAAACATAGCATAGCATAGCATAACAAAACATAGCATTACAAAACAAAGCATAGCATAACATAACAAAGCATAACAAAACATAGCATAGTATAACAAAACATAGCATAGCATAACAAAACACAACAAAACATAGCAGAACAAAACATAGCAAAACACAACAAAACACAGCACAGCATAACAAAACACAACAAAACATAGCATAGCATAAGAAAACACAACATAGCATAGCATAACAAAACATAGCATAACAAAGCATTGCATAGCATAACAAAGCATAGCATAGCATAACAAAAATAGCATAGCATAACAAAACATAGCATAGCCAAACAAAGCATAGCATAATAAAACACAACAAATCATAGCATAGCATAACAAAACATAGCATAGCAAAACAAAGCATAGCATAGCATAACCAAACACAGCATAGCATAACAAAACACAACAAAACATAGCATAGCATAACAAAACAAAGCATAGGCTAGCAAAACAAAACATAGCATAACAAAACACAATAACACATAGCATAACAAAACATAGCAAAACACAACAAAACATAGCATAACTTAACAAAACACAACAAAACATAGCAAAACAAAACATATAATAGCATAGCAAAACATAGCATAGCATACCAAACACAACAAAACATAGCATAGCATACCATAACAAAACAAAGCATAGCAAAACAAAGCATAGCATAATAAAACACAACAAATCATAGCACAGCATAACAAAACATAGCATAACAAAGCATAGCATAGCAACACATAGCATAGCATAAAAAAACATAGAATAGCATAACAAAACACACCATAGCATAGCATAACAAATCAAAGCATAGGATAGCAAAACATAGCATAGCATAACAAAACAAAACATAGGATAGCAAAACAAAACATAGCATAGCATACAGCATCACTCAGCACCACCACAGCATCACTCAGGGACACCACAACATCACTATGCGCTACCACAGCATCACTGAATGCCACAGCATCACTCGTTCGCCATCACAACATCACTCAGCACCACCACAGCATCAATCTGTGCAAACATTCAACAACAACTGGTTCAAATATGTTATCTCCATGTTTCAAGCTTTATTACAAATGTAACAAAAAGATGTTAATATTTCACTTCTGTTCTTGAATTTTCTTCAAAATAAAATACACTGAACATAATCTTCACAAAAATGATTTACAAAAGTTTAAGCTATTGCCATTATAAATTACAATAATTTTTATTTAAGTATTAATTATTAAAAAAAATTAAAAGCCATTGTTATGTGTATAATCAATACATGTAAGTCACGTAAATACAACACTTATTACATTACAAATGCTATAGGTGTCACATTTGCGAAAGGTATAACTATTGGCATTGTAAATGACAAAGCTATTAATTTTGCTATTTTCAAAAACAAAATATAAATAAAAAATATGTCATTTACAATACCAATAGCTCAAACTTTCCTAATGCGAGACCTATTGCATTGCAAATGCTTGTTAAAAGGGCAGGTGTTATAGCGTCAATCTTTTTGTACAAAAGTGAAAGCCACCCGTTCACGGCCAAATACTTTATTTCCATGGCATACTTTTTCGCGAGCAAATAGATAATATTGATACATCATTTTAATGTGTTCATGTGAGAATCTGTCACATTTTCATCGTTATCTAAAAAAATGTTGTTTACTTATGGCGTTTTTGATGTACCCTTGTACGAGCGCTTTTAGCCTTCTGTACCACGCTTCTTTAAAAGCCCACAGTCTCTGAAGCAGGGATTATGCACAGGCACTCTTCAGCACAGCCTGCACCGTAGAGCGAATAAGTGCTTTGCAGGCGCGGTGCGTTAATTGGGGTGTGGGGGCATAGCCCCCCCGCCCGCAGCCGCCCGCAGCTCCCTCGGCGTTTCTGAACTTAAGTTCAAAGACGCCAAGGCAGGAGAACTGACAATCATGTCAGTCAGCATGACGTCAGACCGCCCACCCCCTTCAGAGTCTGAAGGGGGTGGGCGGTCTGGCGTCATGTTGACTGACATGTTTGTCACCAGGGCAACAGGCAGCAACACAAGTGCGCATTAGTGGGGACGGAGGGCGAATTTTTTACCCTTGCCCACTCATGCGCACTTGTGTTTACACTGTTTTGCGTATGCCCATTAGGAGCCCTTCGGTCTCCTAATGGGCATGCTGCGGGCGAAGAGTAACCTGTGCCCCAAGCCAATCCTGGCGCTGCAGCAGCGCCAGGATTGGCTGAGAGAAGCTGCCAGTCACGACCAGTGCCATTCGTGACGTGAAGGCGACAAGGGGAGCAGAGGTGGCGCGGACCCAGACAGGAGGTGAGGTAAGTTTGTTTTGTTTTATCATATTTAATTCCCCCCCCTGTGCGCGACATCCCCCTCCCCCGCGAGCCGCGACTGGAAATGAACACGAGTGCAGGCATAGTTTCTTTGTAATTTCGTCCCTCGTTGGGACTGTACTTTCGCTTTCATTAGAATGCGACACACTATGTGTGCATGACAAATTAGTGCGAGTTCAGTGGCTTCTGCAGTCTTCACCAGCCAGCAGAGCAGCACGCTAATTTAACTGAAAGGTGAGTGGTGACTATCATTGTGATCGACTTCATAAATAGCTATTTACAGAAGGTCAAAAGTATATAAAGTGTTTTTCTGCTTTCAGGACTTCTACTACAACTTTACAATTTATAGTAAAGTAGCAGCATTCTGTAAATGAGGGGCACGGTGTTAGGGGAATTCTCCGTCCGAGACTCAAACAAATTTAAATCCGTCTTGTTTACATGTGGCACGGACATTGTACACACGAGCAGTGTTGGATTGGGATTGGAAATCGGCCCGGGCACGCAAAAGAAAATCGGCCCACATTTGCATAATCACTGCTTTGGCGTAATCTTATAAAAAAACTTGGGGAGGGGGGCAGAGGGGGATGCACATGTTAGTTTACAATGGTGAAACAAGTGAGGCCACTTCTCCTCAGGCCCCCTGCCCCCGCTCAGTATGTGCATACATTAATGGTTCGGCCAGCGAGACAAAGGGAGTGATACCTCTGCCTGTTGCTAAACGCACTGGATAATGAGCGCCCATCCGCCTCAGAAAGGCCACTCAGACACCCACTGGGCCGCTGGCTGTATTCGACCAATAGAGACAGCGCCCAAATTGCCCCCCAGACTGCTAAAAAAAAAGCAGCCCACAGCAGAACTCGGACACCGGCCCCTCGGGCATTGCCCGAATGCCCGCGTTACCAATCCGACGCTGCACACGAGGAGGAAGGAGTTATTAAGATTGTGCTGACTATAATAAAAGTGCAACTCGGAGGCTCAAGCATTATGTGGTGGCCTGTGTGTGGAGTTTGAGAAGCGGCACCAGTCACCATGTGCTAAGTGCAGCTAAATCCAAAGATGGCTAGTGCCAGCATTTTAGTACACCTGTTCCCCTCCTGTAGATTATACTTTCGCTTTCATTTGAAAGCAATACAAGTGGTGTGTATGTAAGTATTGGAGTTCAGTGGCTGTCTGCATTCTTCACTGAAACCAGCCGGCAGAGCAGCATGCTGATTTGACTTGGATGAGTGGGAATTGTCAGACAGCTTTGGTTGCTAGGACTGAAGAGAGGACGCATTTTCATTTTTTGATTGTAGGAAAGATCCTCCTTGTGATGTGTTACATGTGCACTTTAGGATCTCCGACTGAGATCTTAGAGGAGGAAAAGTAAAAATCCATGATTTACTTGTACAGAGTGGCATCGTTTATTTTGAAGAACTGCAGTGACCTGGTTGGGAATTTAATGAATGCAGCATGCAATGTAAACCTGTTTATCACTGGAAGAACAGTTTACTTTATTAATGATAAGCAGATATATGTGACTCATGCGTGCAGAAAATCCCACCTTGTTGACTTGGTCTGCACTTTGAAGTACTTAATTTCAGGATGTTTCGTGGCTAATGCTTTAAAGACTGCACTGACGTTTTATTTGTGATATTGCTGTCATTATTATAACTGCTATTTAAGGCGTTTTTTTTTATTTCCAACCTCCGTAACCGAAGAGGACACTATTAAATTGAAATTGCATTTATATAGTGCTTACTACAGCTAACGAGGCAGTGAAGCACTTTAACTACTCCCTCTCAGTGTGTGACATATATAGAGGTAGCTCTGATGTACAAGGCCTGAGAGTGTGGTATCTTTTTAGTGTTCCATCTTGTACCTTCCAAGAAAATTCTCTCATTATATGACTGTTAATAAATGTGGAAAGAACAAGAAGGGAAAAATCAAAGGGAGTTGCTTTAAAAAATGTTGAAATGTGATTGGCCGCCGTATTAATTGCATTCCCTAGATTATTTGCACTATCTGTGGCTTTCCAGCCATTGTGCTGGGGGAAATTATGCTATGATATTGTTTTACTCAGTTTTTCAAAGGGCTCCTAGGAAAATGGTCTGCAGCCATCACAAACACTGCAGGGATGAGTCAAGCTTCATTGCCATACTGTTTTGAATATTCCATGACTGCCTTTTTAGAATTGCATGCCAAAGCTGTGGTGTTTTCACAAGTCTGAAAGCAGTGCTGCAAAATGTACCAATTTTGACACATATTTGGTTTTACATTTTGTCTGGTGAGGAGCTCCTTCCACCCCTCTCAGAGAATATGTGCCTGGTTTTTGTAGCTCACTTGCAAGGTGCAGTTTGAGGTAGTGACTTACGCCCCACCACTTTCAAAGTTCACCAGCGCCCCTGCAACAATGCCCCCACACCATGGCGTGTGCACAAATGATCGATCCTCTTTGCACACCGAGGTAGTTGCCCATAAGTAAGGGATGGAAAACACAATGCACGAATTGTGGATCCAGAGCGCAGGGTGGAGAGACAGGGCTCTGTCATCACACTGGGCCCGATTCACAGAATGAATTTAAGACTAAATCCTAAACTTACTACTATTTTGGTATTCACAGAATGCACTTACTACTTTTGGCATTCACAGAATGAACGTAAGACTCAATCCTAAACTTACTACTATTTTGGTATTCACAGAATGCACTTACTACTTTTGGTATTCACAGAAGTTAGGATTTTGTCTTGAGTTTGTCTTAAGACAAACTTAAGAAAGACTTAAGACAGACTTAAGACAGACTTAAGTTAGGATTTTGTCTTAAGTCTGTCTTAAGTCTGTCTTAAGTTTGTCTTAAGTCTGTCTTAAGTCAGTCTTAAGTCTGTCTTAAGTTTGTCTTAAGACTAATTTAAGACAAAATCCTAACTTCTGTGAATACCAGAAGTAGTAAGTTCATTCTGTGAATGCTAAAAGTAGTAAGTGCATTCTGTGAATACCAAAATAGTAGTAAGTTTAGGATTGAGTCTTAAGTTCATTCTGTGAATCGGGCCCACTGTGCCTGCTTAGATTGAGGACCAGTCTAGCCTTCCTGCTATGTATTACTTTTGAAGTGTGCACTATTTAGCACCTGTACTGAAGACATTTTTTTTTATTGACTTCCCAGCTATCCATGCACAACATACCAGCAAGCCTCTCACTCCGCCTCAGCCCGTTTGTTTCCTGTCAATAGTCATTAGGGCGGATTTAAAAATATGTGTAAACCGGGTTGGCATGGCAGGCTGCAAGAGCTCTCCGTAACATAGATGGCTACATGGGAAAGGTGTGGTGATCTGGCTGGATTGCATAATTACCTATGTCACCTGAATCTAGAATGTATTATGTTTCACTTGCTTGAGACATTCTATGTGACACAATTACTTGGGACCTGCAACAGCTGTGACCAATAAACCTAATACTTGAAGTATCATCTGTTGGTGATTATTGTACTACTACAAAAGGCACAGCAGAGAGCTAGCAATACAGAGGCTATCTTGCCGCTACCAATTAAAGCAATCTGCGGGGAAACAGTTTATTATCATAGGAGGACTTTCAAATACATGCATTCTGGATATGCGCTGAACAAAAACCTCTCTCATATTTGATTTTATAACACGTTGCTCCAACTATAATACTAATAATGTGATGCACGAAGGCGAAATACGTGTGTGTGTGTTACAGAAATAAACACATGCTTACATTTTAAAAATACCTTGGCTGCAATGATTTACAGCCCAGCTGTTTTCATGGGTCCGCACTTGGAGGAACTCTTAACACCCGTGCTTCAGCTTTTCCAGTTAATTCGTTGGCTCTCCCTCCAGACAGGGATGATATGTCTAGCCCAGGGCTTTCCTTTTAAAAACGCTCGGCTGTCAGGTGTTGTTGGTGCAATTGAAATAAACCAAGACTATACTTCCCAGAATGCATTGCGTCGTAAAATCAATGTTAGGGATATTATGATATGGATGAACAGTCTTGTCCCCAAGACTAAAGGGGTGAATCTAAGTATGGTGGCTTGTACGAGGCATAAACAATTATTGCAAAGAAAAGCTCAGTTTTTAGAGCGCGCTCCAAAGTGTGCTGAATAAGGTCCAGCATGTAGTTAATTTTATTTATTAGGTGCAATTATGAAATCCTGTGATACTCGTTGCCACGAAGATGGCCCTCTGAAGGTGCAGCTGCAGTAAGAATATCAGATAACTAACTCCATGACACCCAAAAACGTAGCAGTCTTGTGCTCAATTTTGGCTTAATTGTGTATTCTGGGAGTTGTAGTCCTGGTTCATATCAGTTGGTCCTATTAAGCAAAAATTCATGAAAACAGGGATCTGTTAAAGGAAAGCCCTGAACTGGATTGTTGCTTCGTCTGTGGCATGGAGTCGTCCAGTAATCTTAAGCATGGGCAATACTAAGACATCTAGAACAGGGTTCTCTTTTTAACTCTTTAACATTTGGCTGTAGGTCGGATGCCAGTTAGCACAATTAATTAAAAGGACGTACTCGTTCTCAGTCAGCCCAGCCTCACATGTCTCCTATGTGGAATAAGATCTTAAAGGCCTTGGGCCATTCCCCGCTTTCACCAAGTTCTTGCTGCTACCACACCCATTCCATTTCCTCTGCACCGACAAGTTGTGTTGTGAATGCTCGTCCTCCACATGGCCTTTGTAACTTGAACAAAAGAGGTATATGATCACCCCGTGCCCAGTTAAAGAGCTTGTCACACATCTATCTCGTCCTGGCTGTACATCCCAGGTTGCAGGGGCGGCCTTAGGCATGTGCAAGCTGTGCACCTGCACAGGGCCACCAAACCCCAGGGGTCACCACGCCAATATATATTCTTAATATAATAATCCTCTGAGGATGGATTCATATTTGCGTGGCAGGGATTTGGTGGCCTCCGGCTCTGTTCCACTTCCAAACACTCTGACCCCCCCCCCCTCTTCACTGGCCTCCGCGCTCCACCCCGCCCGGACCCCCTCTTCCGGGGCCCCCTACTTACTATCCCTGACCAGGGCCGCCATGAGCCTAGAGCCGCCCCTGCAGGTTGTGTCTTCTGGAGCTACAGAGAAACGGCACCGCTGTCTCAAGGCCCAGGACGAAAGCGAGCTGCACTAGCTTACCTGAGTCTGAGCATGGACTGCTGCCGATGGAGTGGCCACTTATTAAGTGGATAATATAAAAAAAAAAGTTGAAGTCCGTGCACAGCTTATGTTGCAGAGAATTTGAAAGAAGCGTTTAGGCCTTCATTAGTGGGTAAGGTGCTCCCGGGGTATCGCTCTCCGAATCAGAGCGTGAAGATTGGGGTGTGTTCCCCTGGCACCAATCCAACACTGGGTAGGGTTTTAAAAGTATTCAATAAACTCAGAAATGACCACAGTAATCTAAGATTCTTAACGACTAAATGTATTGTTTTCTTCACAATAATGAATACATTTGTCAAAATCAAATTGTGGTCTTGATCCAAAAGACTACAATCTCCATTAATGCATTGCACCAGAAACTTAAACTTCAGGCGAGGATTACATTATCCAAAGTTCTACACATCCCAATGCGTTTCGGGCTTGCCGCCCTTCCTCATCGGATAAATCTGTGGTGTAAAGTAAAATTAAATGCGATCCACGCCCGAATTTCAAGTTTTTGGTGCAATGCATCATGGAGAAACGTAAGTACCAAAGTTTGCTTCTACCTCACCCCGTGTTGTTTCCCCTTCAACCTGCTAGTTTTCACGGTTCACCACATCTGGTGGTCCACAGCCAGGGTTGGATTGGGAATGAAAATCGGCACGCAAAAAAAAAACGGCCCACATTTGCATAAACACTCCTCATATCACTGCTCTGGTGTAATCTTATAAAAAAACTTAAGGGGGGGGGAGGGGTTTAAAAAATGCACGTGTTAGTTTACACTGGTGAAACAATTGAGACCACTTCTACTCAGGCCCCCTGCCACCACTCAGTATGTGCACACTTTAATGGGCCGGCCTGCGAGACAAAGGGAGTGATACCTCTGATAAACGGAGGTAATGAGCGCCCATCTGCCTCTAGAAAGGCCACTCAGACACCCACTGGGCCGCTGACTGTTTCAGAACAACAGATACAGCGCCCAAATAGCCCCCCAAACTGCTCAAAAAAGCAGCCCACAGCAGAACTTCGGACACCGGCCCCTCGGGCATTGCCCGAATGCCCACGTTACCAATCCGACGCTGTCCACAGGCCCAGGGAAGTTTGAAAAAACTTGCACCTGCGCTCCTCCTTCAGCCCCCCCTTAGTCTGCAGCTGGGAGAGTGATTACCTAAAAGAGTCTTTCTTTGTTCTTTGTGCTTTTGGTTGAGCTCCCTCATGTAAGTGAGCATGGGTGGACTGCCTGGTTCTGGTTAGAATTCCTAAAAAAACAAGCTTTTCCAATGGAATAGGTCTCGCATTTGCGAGAGATTGAGCTATTGGCATTATTAATGGCAATGCCTTTTATTTATGTTTTAAAAACCAACAGGTAAATAAAAGGCATTGCCATTTACAATGCCAGTAGCTCAAACTCTCACAACTGCGAGACCTACTGCATTGCAAATGCTTGTTTTCAAAGTTGCCGCTCTCCCTTCTTTCCACTGCCTATGGGCAGTGCCCTGCTCTGGAATCCTGAAGAGATTAGACAGGCTGTGACAGGCTGTTGATAAAAGGAGTCTGCAGTTCAAGCTGACGAGTTTGTAGTTCTCTCGCAGCTGTAACAGACAACTCCAGCCCCATTCCACTGCCATGCCCCAATGTCCAGGGGCGTAACACAGGCCCCTGCAGCCCCCGCGGTGCGGCCCTCACCCTCAAGGGGGGCCCATCAGCACCGCACTTCTGCTAGGGGGCTCTACATTGAGCCCGGAGGGGGCCCCTTCACGCAGCCGCGTAGCTAGGGGGGGGGGGGACGGTCCGCCCCAGGCGGCACATTCTTTGAGGCGGCTGAGGCGGCTGAGGCGGCCGCGGCCGCGCGGGCGGGCCGGCACTCACTGACTGACTGGAGGAGGCCCGGCCGAGGCCCGTTGCGGCCGCGTAGGCCTGTGACTGTAGGGCGGTGGCCCGTGGCCGGTGGCGCTGCTTTACACACACAGTCATAATCACGGTACCACACTGACCCGTGACACCCGTCGGACAGTGAAAGACATCTCCCATTCTGATTTCTGAAGTTAATAGCACTAAGGCTAAGCACACAAGGCATGCATGCAATCAGGATTTAATAAATGTTGGTTGGTTCCGATTCGAATCAATCATGTCATGAACTCAGACCGTTGTAGGGGGGCCCACACCTCCCAGCCTCGCTCACAGGGCTGTCAATCAGTGGTAGCGTGCGCGGTGCGCACAGCCGCAACCAATGACGGCCCTGTAACATTTTGGGTCAGCCCTCTCGCCGCCGCACCGTAGCCAGCCAGCCAGTGTGACACGTTACGCGCTGCGCGCTCACCGCCCCTCCCGTCGTGTCGAGGAGTGTGGAGACCACCACCACCATTCTTCTTGTCTGGCCTGGCCCTGCCGCAACTGCCCTGCACTGTTGCTTTACAGTACTGTCTCTCTGTGCTGTGGGCTGTGGCTGCGGGCGGGCGGCACTCTGTGCGACCCACACCATAAAATAATTGAGATGAGAGAGAGTTGGTCGGAGTCGAGTCCAGAGATGTGGGCAGACATACCAGGGTGGTGGGGCTATGATGCATGGTGCACAGACATAATATCGACTCCAAAATATCGTTCGGACAGAATATCGAGTTTGAAATATCGTTTGGACAAAATATCGACAGGACAGAATATAGACAGCCAAAATATCGTTTTTAAGGTAAGTGAAGTAATATCGACTGTAAATAATATAGAAAGTCAAAATAACTAGATAGTAAAAAATATCGTTTTTTAAATAATATTTAATTATTTATAGTGTTTTTTCATGTTATAATATGTGTGAAAAGTGTCATTTTATGTTATAATTATTTTTAATTAATGATTTTTTTTAAATTATTGTGTAATTTTATTCTGTAGCGGGTTGTGGGTTTATAGGGGAATAGGGTGGGAAGTAATTTAATTATAATTAATTAAATATGTAAATTTATTAATTGGTAGTAATATTTAATTAATTGGTAATTAAATAATATTTGTTAATTATTTAAAATGTAATTGGTAATTAATTTAATTTAATTGATTCATTGCTAATTATGTAAATTAAAATAATTTATTCCCTGTAGCGGGTTGTGGGTTTATAGGGGAATAGGGTGGGAAGTAATTTAATTATAATTAATTAAATATGTAAATGCATTAATTGGTAGTAATATTTAATTAATTGGTAATTAAATAATATTTGTTAATTATTTAAAATTTAATTGGTAATTAATTTAATTTAATTGATTAATTGCTAATTGTGTAAATTTAAATAATTTATTTCCTGTAGCGGGTTGTGGGTTTATAGGGGAATAGGGTGGGAAGTAATTTAATTATAATTAATTAAATATGTAAATTTAATAATTGGTAGTAATATTTAATTAATTGTTAATTAAAAAATATTTGTTAATTAATTAAAATGTAATTGGTAATTAATTTAATTTAATTGATTAATTGCTAATTATGTTAAATTAAATTATTTATTTCCTGTAGCGGGTTGTTGGTTTATGGGGAATAGAGTGGGAAGTAATTTAATAATAATTAATGAAATAATAACATTTATTTAATTGTATTTAATATAAAATAATTGTAAATTAATTTTTAATTATCAAATAAATAATTGGTAATTAGTTATAAATTAGTATTAATAGGTAACTAATTGAAATATTTATAGTTAATTAGTAATTTTAATATATTAATTATTATGTTATATTAAATAGTTAATCATTTTTAAATAAATTTATATTGATATTATTTTGTAATTTATTTATTAATATATGAAGTATTTACTTTCTCTAATGTTGCACCCACTGGAGTGGGAATAGTAATTTTAACCCTTACGCTATCCAACGCTTTCCCTACTCTTGCACCCACTGGAGTGGGAATAGTAATTTTAACCCCTACGCTATCCAACGCTTTCCCTACTGTTGCGGGAAACATCCTTTACAACGCAACTTTTACAACGCACTACCATTACTACGAAACTTTTACAACGCAAAAACTATTACAACGCATGTTTTTACAACGCATGTTTTTATAACGCAGATACCTTTACAACGCATACCATTACAACGTGAGTATTGGTAAGTATATAATAATTTTTTTAATGTACATTTTTGTAATTATTGGGTAAAGGGGTATTTTTAGGGTTCAGGGTCAGTTTTTAGTTTTTGGGTAAAGGGGTATTTTTAGGGTTCAGGGTCAGTTTTTAGTTTTTGGGTAAAGGTGTATTTTTAGGGTTCAGGGTCAGTTTTTGGTTTTAGGGTAAAGGGGTATTTTTAGGGTTCAGGGTCAGTTTTTAGTTTTTGGGTAAAGGGGTATTTTTAGGGTTCAGGGTCAGTTTTTAGTTTTTGGGTAAAGGGGTATTTTTAGGGTTCAGGGTCAGTTTTTAGTTTTTGGGTAAAGGGGTATTTTTAGGGTTCAGGGTCAGTTTTTAGTTTTTGGGTAAAGGGGTATTTTTAGGGTTCAGGGTCAGTTTTGGGTTTTTGGGTAAAGGTTTTTTTTAGGGTTCAGGGTCAGTTTTGGGTTTTTGGGGTACAGGGGTACAGTGTAAAAATAAAGTAAAATTTAATTTACATTAAATTAATTTAATGAAATTAAATTAAATTAAATTATATTAAATTAATTTTAAATAATTGAAATAAAAAATCATTATATACTTACCAATACTTACGTTGTAATGGTATGCGTTGTAAAGGTATCTGCGTTGTAAAAACATGCGTTGTAAAAACATGTGTTGTAATAGTTTTTGCGTTGTAAAAATGTCGTTGTAATGGTAGTGCATTGTAAAAGTTGCGTTGTAACGTCATATATCCACTGTTGCTCTCTTTGGAGTGGGAATAGTAATTTTAACCCCTACGCTATCCAACGCTTTCCCTACTGTTGCACCCACTGGAGTGGGAATAGTAATTTTTACTCTTTTGTATTTGTACGTTAATAATATTGGCTATTATTTAATTAAATTTTGTTACTATATATAAATATGTTTTAGGAAATATGAATAAAAAAATATTTTTTTTTTACTTTCATTAATTATTTAATTATTAAAAGTTATTTTAAGTATTGTTAAGTATATTTTAGTAATTAATTTTTTATATTAATGTAATTAAACATTGTTTTTATTAAAGTCGATATTTTTTACAACTATATTTTTGTAAACGATATTTAAAACTCAATATTTTTGTACTTACCTGTTTGTACATAGAAAGTCGATATTTTGACAGTCTATATTTTGTCAACGATATTCTTGAAGGTCGATATTTTGTCACTCGATATTATTTCAGTGATCCATGATGCATAGCTGCCAAGGTTTCAAATTCAAATCACTATGTGTGACTGTGACATCTTTATAATTTCAGTGTAATTGTGGGTAGTCAGAGCTACCTGGAAAGGACATAGCGAATATATCCAGGATTTAGAGTGGGCTTGAAAGAAACAGTACTAAACTAGAAGAGTGGGAGGCCAGGCTTTCGGTTCTTTGCGCATTACTGCCATGACTTTGCCATTTGGAGCCCATGTATGAACGTAAGAACGCATGGAAAGTCCTTGCAAAAGGCGTCGGCTGGGCCCCGCAATTGCTGCATTAATTCTTTCTCAGAGGCAATGAAAATAAGTGCAAACAAAATACAAAAATTAAGAGACAACAATGAAAGCGGATGTTAAAATGCAGTGTATAGACAGTGCATGGATGCCGGGGCTCCTAGTGCATAATCTTTCTGGTAAAACCGATTTTCCCTGCAGAATGACACCGCTGCTGGGTCACTGGGTCAAGGGAGGGGGGTTGTTCCCCTCCCTGAAGTTCATGTGTGCCCTTTGTAGATAAAGGCATAGCTGTAATCTAAATCACAACGTAGTCACTCTTTAATGAGTGACATTTCAACTACTATGAGTGACACTGTCTTGCAAGCAGAATATCATACAATGAAGACGAGGGAAACTTATAAATATTTGAAATTAGACTCACTTGAGCATAGAGAAACTCTGTGAAGATCTTAAAACTGCTGCAAATGCCCGAGATGGCTGACTCACAATTACGACCTAAATTATCAAAATCATGTCACACCTAGCAATCTGAAACCTTGGCAGCTATGAAAGAGGGTGGGCATCACTTCACATGACAAAGCTTTGAAGACCATGCCCATACTTACATATTTCATAAAAGTGTGGATAGGAAGTATGTGTTTTATTCTATTGCTATTTAATTGCTGCCTTTGTACAATGCTGCCTGTATAATAAACTCGTGAATTTTGGATAGAATAATGTATTGACTAATAAAGAAAAAGGCGAAAATAATGCTAATTAGGCAAAAATAAAAGAGAAGAAGCATGTTAAAACAAGGAGAATAAAACAAATCACTTTAACCATGTGGTGGCTGTTGTCCAAGTCGGGATCATGCAAAAAATGAATGTGATGGGAAAAGGTTTATCTCATGGACTGTTGTGAACGTAGTCGGTAAAGCTGCACTACAGGGGCCACCTTATTCATAAGCAAATGTTGTAATCTGGAATGTAAGACGTTTCAAGTAACTACTAATATCAGCCTCAGATGCCACCACTACAAAACAATAAAAAGCGGACATCTCTAAAACAAGTCACGTGGCTCTTCTAAGAATGAATACCAAGAAGAGCAAGGACTAGCATTTAGACTGCAGAACCATAGGACCCTAAACCGGATGTGATGGTCCTAACACAGAGCTAAGCTGCCTCAGGCCTGTACCATAAATTAATCAGAGTCAGCTGACTCACCGACTCCAGCCGCTGCAATCCGCACATGTGTTACAGCAATGGTTGCTGGGCAGGCTTCAGGAGAGGCTGTGAGACACCCAGCTGGCCGTAGTATTTCCAAATGCCACACCAGTATGGTGAGAGGCCCCGGGTCCGGCGCACCGCCCCCTACACAGTTAACTTACTTGGACGAGTTAATAAACTACGAGAACTGCATGCTCTCTTTAGCAGATATAAACAGTTTGTCATTTTAAACAAAGACTTACTGCAGATACTCCTGGTGGAGTGATTCAAGCGCTATATAAACTTATAAATAAATAAATAAATAAAATATATATGCTTTGCCGTCGGTTTTAGAACAGACAAGCTCCTCACGTGTATGTGTATGATCATAAATGCTTTACACACTGCCTCTGAGATAAGCCTAGCTGCTCGTGCTACGTTACCACAGGGTTGAGCAGGGGTTATCAAAGGGCGTAGCCCCCTTACTCTGACTGAGGAAGAAGGGTCCCCACTTGGACAGTGGCCAGCCATTGCCAACTAGAGACCCCCATTTCTAAGAAACAACCATTCCGATTTTGAGAGGAGTAAACATCTCAATGCCCATTAGATTCCCCATGTTAGACTAATGTTCTGATTTGTTCAGGTTCAAGTTCGCACTATATAAAACTTTATAAACTACTAAATGTAACTTTCATGATCGAGGTAACTGTAGCAGCAATACTACGTGTCTCTCCTCGGAGACTTGGACATCTTTCAAGTGCTCACCGTCCTTTTTCCCCAGCACCCCCCCCAAGGGGCGGCAATCTGAGGGGTAGCCCCGGGCGCCACAAGCTCTAGCTACGCCCCTGCCTTCACGTACCCTGCAGGGGGCCCCCTCAAGGTTCGTTACGCCACTGCCAATGTCAGGTCCGGGGGCTGAACGGATGCTTGAAAAACGCACTGCTCCTTTTCGCGGTCTGCCATTCTGCGCCTTTTCACAGGTAGTGCACGGCATGACGCCCCCTCTACGCCCTATAATACACCAAACACCTTCTTTATACTCTCAAAAAGAGTCCTTGCACTCTAGGGAGGGTCGAGCAATGGACCTTTATTTGGATACTGTTTCCCCCAGATGGGGAATTATTCAATGTCTATTGGATGTGGTTGCCGACGGGCACCTGAACACCAGTGGTGCTCAGACACTCACACTGCTGTTACAAAGTTCAATACCTTCTTCCCCCTCACTATATTAAAGAAAGGGATCCGCACTCTTTAGAGTGCCAGCCCGTACTTTGATGGAGTGAGAGGGAAACCTAAACTACCTTTCTGAGCTTTTCTTCAGCTGCTTCTTTGGGATGCCTAGAAAATGGGGTAAAGGAGAAGCCAACTGTTTAGGTCTTGCCTAACAGCGCGCATGCACTGTTGCTGCAACGAGTATTGTATACAGTAAAGGTAAAGGGAGTGAAATCTGCCCATTGAATGTCTGACAAAATGTCGATATACAAAATATCGACCTACAAAAATATCGCAACAAAAATATCGATGTCAACAATATCGACACCCTATCTCCAACAAGGTAAGTACAAAAATATTGAAGAGAAATTATCGATGTCAAAAATATCGTACATAAAAAATATCGTTTTTTAAATAAAAAAATATGTAAAATAGTTTAAATAAATGTAATAAACATAGTTAAAATATGTTATAATATTAAAAATTAATAATTAATATACATCATTTAATAAACAAATAACTAAACATATACATATAATACATAATATATACTTCCTTAATAATAACATTTAAAAATTATTTTAATAACTTATAAATAATTTAAAATATTATAAATTACAATAACATCTATACACATAAAATAATATAAATAAAAATTAATAAAACATGTGAAACAAACTTAAAAAAGTAAGTAAATGTTGGATAGCGTAAGGGTAAAAATTACTATTCCCACTCCAAAGAGTGCAACAGTAGGGAAAGTGTTGGATAGCATAGGGGTAAAAATTACTATTCCAACTCCAGAGAGTGCAACAGTAGGGAAAGTGTTGGATAGCGTAGGGGTAACAATTACTATTCCAACTCAAGAGAGTGCAACAGTAGGGAAAGTGTGGGATAGCATAGGGGTAAAAATTACTATTCCCACTCCAGAGAGTGCAACAGTAGGGAAAGTGTTGGATAGCGTAGGGTAAAAATTACTATTCCCACTCCAGAGAGTGCAACAGTAGGGAAAGTGTTGGATAGCGTAGAAGTTAAAAATAACATACTTATAAATAAATTAATATTTCAAAATATAAAAAAATTCATTATTAAATACATCTAAACTATTTGCAAATACCAATACATAATTATTAAAAACATAATTACCAATGAATAAATAAGTATAAATAAAATAATAATACCAATTAATAATAATGAATTAACAATGAATAATTAATTAATAATAATTTAATTAACAAAAACAATTAATTAAAATAAATTATTACTTAATTACATTTAAATAACTTCCCACCCTATTCCCCTATAAACCCATAACCTGGTACAGAACACAATTATCAATTAATCAATTAATAACAATTAATTACCAATTAATAAAAAGTAATTACCAATTAATAATTAATTAACAATAATATAATTAACAAAAACAATTAATTAAAATAAATGATTACTTAATTACATTTAAATTACTTCTCACCCTATTCCCCTATTCCCCTATAAACCCATAACCCGTTACAGAACATAATTATCAATTAATCAATTAATTAAAATGAATTACCAATCAATTACAAATAATCACCAATTAATTAAAATTATTGTATAATTCCTAAAATTTAATAATTAATTTAGTATAATTAAATTACTTCTCATCCTATTCCCCTATAAACCCACAACCCGCTACGGTACTAAAATACAAAATGTACTTAAATTACATAAAAATAAAAAAATACATATTAAATACATAATAATATACATAAAAATCATATAAAAATCGATATTAGTAACATCGATATTACTAACATCGATATTAGTAACATCGATATTACTAACATCGACATTAACAAAATCGATATTACTTTACTTCGAAATTCTGTCCCATCGATATTAAAAATATCGATATTACTAACCTTCTATATTCTGTCCCTTCGATATTTAAACATCGACATTATTTTATGTCGATATTTAAAAATCGGTATTTTGTCTGCCTACCCTGCCCATTACTTACCATTTACTGGCTTAATTGTAATTTTTTTTAGTGCCTCTTAATTGGCCAGCATATGATGCACGTCATTTCCTTTTATTTATCCCTAGCATGGACCAAGTACTAATTGATTTCATTTGATTAGTGTCCTTCCACTTAGGCCTTAAATCCGAGTCTGGCAATCCGAGGACCGCCAGGCTCACTGGAGCATGGTGATGGCAGTCCAGCCACCGCCGCAAGAGCGGCCGACTGCCCCATTACGAGTTTGGAGGTCGAACTACCCTGGGGCTGTCGATGCCGTCAGGGAACCACTGTTCTCTGTTGATGGGGTGGTGGTCAGGAGACCACAATATGCTTAACGGGACCGCGCGGTCCTGCCTCGCATTTTGCGACTTTCCTCTCCTCCAGGGTCTACATGGAGGTTCCTAAACCCTTGAGGAGAGGAAACAAAGGGGGCTCTACAGGGGCCCCTGTGCCTCCTACACTTGTGGATGCACACAGGGGGACATAACATGTGCCCCCTTGTGTGCATTCACAACAGTTCCTGCATGGCATGGACGTTCAAGTCTATGCTGTGCAGGAACCTTGTGAGGCGTTCCCATTGCGGTGCCTTTTCCAAAGGCACTGCCCCTTTGAATGAGGCATCACCCTGAGACTGCCACGCAGCCTGCCCACGAGACCACTTTAAAGTCATAATCTGGCTGGCAGGCGACGGAGAGTCTTGGCAGTGCAGGGGCACAGCAGCGGCGTACCCACACACAACCGAAACTCAAAATCTGGCCTTTAGTGTCCTTCCGCTGTCCTTCTCCTGCCTGCGCTGTGATATAGAGTACTTTTTTTTCATTTTTCTAACCATCGTTTCTATTTCCACTTTTGATTGCTTTTAACTTCCGTTCTACATGTTTGTTTGTTTTGGAATGCTGCGCTTTCTTTTGTAGCACCAAATAAATGGCACAGACTAATAAAGTAGTTTGGGACTTTCTATTACAGTTTGGCGCTCCCTTTTATAGCACCAAAGAAATGGCATAGAATATTAAAGCAGTCCATGTGACTGCATTTGTTTGTAGGATGCACCACTTTGCTGCCAATACAAAGTATGTGTCTGTTTAAAGCATACACTTGTCTGAAAACAGACACCCATTGTCTTTCCAGACAAGAAGTCTAGTCACATGCTTCAGGCCACGCTACCACTAAGCAACATAGGCACTTTGGACACATCTCTGCCTTTTCAAACATAAAGTATGTGACTTTTTAAAGTGCCTCAATTTTGGTCAGCGCTGCAGTTAAACCATTCCTCCTTAAAACATGTGTCCCCAGTCTCATATGTACACCACCTCTTCTCTGTGCATACAAAGTATGTGTCTGTATAAGGCTTTCAGTTTTGCGCCGCAGCACAGCAGATTCTCCATTCTTACTCGAAACCTTTACCTAAGCTCTCATTCTCAAATCGGGCACGAGGTGGGGGCCCAGTTGTGGTCAGTGATGCACACACAACAACGGTGAGACAACCTACAGGCGGAACACGGAGCACCTCTCTCAGTTAGGGCCATATCGATCCAGTGCCACCAGCGGAGCCTCTTGAACTCTTGGAAGACTCACTAGTGTTTATTCCAGCATGCCGAAAACATGCATGCCCAACCACTTACCGGGCCCATTGATGGGGGTGGTGACACCCAATACCCGTCTAGTAGTGTACCCAAACAACTGAAGAGCCCTCTGCTGTCCTGATGGATTCCTCCAAGGGCAAGAAGGACCATAATGTGTGAGACATGCTCACCCACTCCTCTAACCCCCCTTCCAAGAAGACCCCCTTGGCCCAACACACCACCCCACTGGAGGACTCAAGGCAGGAGGCCACCAGATCAGCTGGGCCTTCCTAAAGTCCCTCTTCAACTCACCGAGAATGGACCTGCAAACAATCAAATGAGACCCATCTAAAGAGTTACAGAACATGTGGCGAAACATGGACTCGCTTGGAAATAGGGTGTCCTCCTTGGAGGATAACAAAATCACATAGGGCAAGATGTTGTCATGCAAGCACCTTATTGTCTCAGGAGTGTCGTGGAATCTCGATGCTAAACACCCTGCTTCACCCTTATCACCCCCGGAGTCAGGATATAACACCAACACCCATGAGGTAACCAGGGGGAAAACAGGGGAACAAAACAAGGGTAGATGGGAGAGAAACAGCACTCTGCAATCTCGACCAGGGACAGATTCAGGTCAAGCTTTTCTAGTCTGGAACTGCATGAAGACAAAGCAGAAATTTAGCACAAAACCCCTCCCCACGCTGTTCTCAAATGACTTGTCTGTGACCCAATGGTTTACCTTCAGATTGTAGGGTGTATGCAGGTTTCTGGGAGGTATATGTGCTGGATGGATCAGAATAAATAACAGAAGAATGGATAGGTCTGGTTCCTGCAAGTAGGAAGAAACTATAAGAAACAGCACGACTTCTATGTGAATAAACTACAAACTATCTTTCAAGTGCTCACCTATAAATACCAGGCTTGTAGACATAAAATAACGGAGGCCACACCAGAACTTGCCGGTGCAAATACCTTGTTAATAGCCACAAGGTCGGGACACCGAAACACACAAAGATAGCAATGTGAAAACTTCCACGGGAGGACTTAAGAGGAATGCGGTGTGCACACCATGCAAGCGATAGAAATCTCGCTCGCTACAAATAAGAAAAAACGGAAAGCTAAGAAAACATACAAGAAGCAAACGGCTTCTTTTACTCACGAAGCGGACGTTTAGGAAACGCTGGAAACAACGAGAACGGAGGTCCCACCACTAGCTCCTCGGACGAACACCACACCGTGACCCGGAACAAATGCTCGAACGCTAGCTAATCGCGAAGCGTTTCCGGGAGCGTGAGGCGGGTCTAAATGTCCTGATTTGTTTTACTGCGCATGCGCAGCCCTCCGCGCATGCGTCCTAAGGGTGTCATCCTGTGTTTGCCAACCATTAGAGATTGCCAACCTCGTACTTTGGATCGGCTGCTGTTTGCTGTACATCGGATCGGCGGTGGAGCATAAGCAGGCATGACAGAACACCCCCCCCACAACACCCCCCACTGGTTTGGGCTTGTGAGGGTATCTTCTGTGGAATGCTCTTATCAGACGAGGAGCATGTACCTGGCTAGCTGGCTCCCAAGAACGTTCTTCAATGCCATAACCTTTCCAATGTATGAGATATTGGAGTCGACGTCTTACACGTCTGGAATCAATAATAGCCCCGACCTCATATTCTTCACTAGTATCAATCAGTGTAGGAACAGGGACTGTTGGAAGGCGAGTACCGGGCACAACAGGTTTTAAAAGGGATACCTGAAATACAGGGTACATTTTCATGGGTGGTGGTAAGTCCAATTTCATAGCCACTGGATTGATTACTTGTGCAATAAGAAAGGGACCAACATACTTGGGCTAGAACTTGCAAGATCCTTTCAAGGCCAAATATTTGGTGGAAAGCCATACCTTGTCATCTTTCTGATAAGTAGGTTCTAGGTGTCTATGTGCATCTGCCTTTTTCTTATAGTCAGATTTAGCTCTGTCCAGATTGTCATGGATGTTAGAATGCACTCTCTGGAGGTGGCAGACTAGGTCTCGCACAGCAGGAGTGTCACAGGGTCTTAACGGAGAGAAAGGCAGAACTCTAGGATGGAAACCATATGAACCATAAAAGGGAATGAACAAGGTGGAGAAATGATGGCTATTGTTGTAGGATAGTTCTGCTAACCAAACCAACTCCTCCCATTCTTTCTGGTATTGTAAGAATTGGCATCGAAGGAACTGTTCAAAACTTTGGTTCACCCTTTCGGTTTTCCCGTACGTTTGAGGGTGATGACTGGACGAGAGACGGACCTCGATATGTAATATATTACATATTTGTCTCCAGAATCGTGATACAAATTGTGTACCACTATCAGTGATCACAACTGATGGTAGTCCATGTAGTCTGACTATGTTGAGTAAAAAGACTTTTGCCAATACGGTAGATGTAGGAAGCCTCTTTAAAGGAATGAAATGGGCGGTTTTAGTAAACACATCCACTACGACCAGGAGTGTAGTATTCCCCCCTTTCGTACATGGCAACGCCACGATAAAATCCAGGGACACCGTATGCCATCGTGCAGGAGGAGTGGGAATAGGATGTAATAAACCCACCAACCCTTCATGTGACGTCTTTCCTCGAGCACAAATGTGGCATGTCCTAATGTATTGCTGCACATCACCGGCTAAATGAGGCCACCAACAAGACCTTTTCACTAATTCCAATGTCCTCTTATAGCCAGGATGTCCTGCCACACCATGGGAATGGCACCATTCCAAAACCTGTTTCTGAAGGGGTAATGTAGTGACAAACAACCCGCCTTGTACATAATGTAGACCAGCCTTGACAAGGGACGGTTGTTTCCCTAACAATGTTTGCAATGATGGGTCTTGCTGGGCATTCTTCACCTGCAGTAAAAAAAAATCCTCTGTAGTGAGTACCCCTATGATTTTTTGGGGACCTATGATACAAGGAGGTTTGTCTTCAAGAGGGAAAGGCTCAAATCCTAGACGAGACAGAGCGTCTGCCTTTCCGTTCTGTTTCCCTGCACGAAAATGAATAACGAAGTCGTATTCGCTAAAGAACTGTGTCCATCTCAATTGCCTCATAGATAATGCTCTGGCAGTTTTTAGATACTGTAGGTTACTATGGTCAGTCAGAACGATTACCGTGTGGTGTGTGCCCAGTAAATATTGTCGCCATTTTTCCAAGACTTTCTTGATCGCTAGAAGTTCTTTTTTCCCCACTGCGTAATTGACTTCAGCAGGTGTGAGTTTATGCGAGTAATAAGCAACGGGATGTAGCTCCCCTGTACCCAAATCAGCTTGAGAAAGGATGCCCCCCACTGCCACTTGAGAGGCATCTACCTCTACTACAAAGGGACTCCTAGGATCAGGATGCTTCAGAATGGGGGCTTGAGTGAAAGCCTTTTTCAGGATGTTGAATGCTTTATCGGCTTCCTCAGACCACAAAAAGGGGGTACCCTTGCGTAACAAACGGGTAATAGGAGCGACGACATCTGAAAACTGGTGGATGAAACGTCTGTAGAAATTAGAAAACCCTATAAACTGTTGAACTTCTTTCACGCTTTTAGGGGGTGGCCATTGTAACACAGCATTGATCTTTTGGGGATCCATTCGCAAACCTTGGGCAGACACGATATACCCCAGGAAGGCAACCTGATGACGATGGAAAAAACATTTATCTAATTTACAAAATAAATGGTTCTCCTGTAGTTTGTGTAACACTGCTTGTACATGTAGAATGTGGTCTTTTAAGGTTTTGGAATAAATAAGTAGGTCATCAATATAAGCTATTACGCTTTTGTCAAGGTACTCCTTCAGCACCTCATTGATGAAATATTGAAATGCTGAAGGAGCATTACAAAGCCCGAAGGGCATCACTAAATATTCATCCAATCCGAACTTGGTACAGAATGCCGTTTTCCACTCATCTCCATCTTTGACTCTAACAAGGTGGTAGGCTCCACGTAGGTCTAATTTCGTGAACCATTCGGCGTCTTTGATTTGGTCTAACAAAGAGGAGATGAGTGGCAAAGGGTATCTGTTCTTGATTGTAATGGCATTCAGGGATCTATAGTCTATGCAACAACGCAAGCCTCCCTCTCGTTTAGGTATAAAGAAAAGGGCTGAGGATGCAGGGGATCTGGAGGGTCTGATGTATCCTAACTCCAGCATAGTGTCAAGGTATTTTCTTAAATATTGGTTTTCCTTTTCTGTTAAAGAGTACACCCTGCTTGTACGTATACGTGCTCCTGGCTGCAGATCCATACGACAGTCATATACCATATGGGGAGGTAAGGTGGTGGCTTGTTCTTTATCAAACACCGAACAGAACTCTTGATACTCCGAGGGTAACTCGGTGTCAGGTTGTTCTACAGTGTATTTCTCTTCTGGAGATAGGGAGACTAGGGTAATTGCTCTCTGCCTAGGAGACTTCGAGGTAGAACCGGAGTTGACTTGGATTTCTGTATTTGTCTCCTTCTTGTGGTTACTACACTCATCTCTGAACTGAATATGGGTCTGTTGCCAATCGATTAGGGGATTATGTAGACGCAACCATGGTAGTCCTAACACCACAGGGAACTGAGGAGAATCTATTAAATCAAACGTGAGTGTTTCCCAGTGTGTGATGGCGACATACAGCTCCAAAAAGATGGTAGAATGTGTAATTGGTCCAGATTTCAGAAGACTACCATCGATAGTATATACGTCCTCAGGAACTCTTTTTTGTACTTCAGGAATAGAATGGGCAGCAGCCCATTGTCTGTCCATAAAACTTCCTGAGGCTCCCGATAGGTTGATCTAAGGTGCTGTCAAGCCAACTCAATATTGAAGGAACAAAAAAGTGTCCGTTTTCAGCCACCAAAGAGGAGACCATATGACTTGTAGGACCCGACGGTGCGGTCTCTTTTAACCTCGGGTTGACTAGTTTTCCGACTTGCACAACTGTCTTGGTTTTACCGGACATTCCTTTAAAAAATGTCCTGCTTTACCACAATATAGACATAACCGATTGTCACGTCTCCTTTGTTTCTCTGCTTCACTTAGGGGACCCTTTATGCTGCCTATCTGCATAGGTTCAGGATCATCGAGTTTAATTTCAGCTTCGGGTTTTCTTTCTCTGGTCCCGGTTTTAGGATACTCATATCGGACCCTGTCTCTTCGCCTTTCTCCCAACCTATGATCCAACTTTACGACCAGGTCTATTAATTCAGAACATGTGGCCGGTGGATCTACTACGTGAGCCAAAGCGTCTTTCAGTTCATCATGCAGGCCTTTGTAAAAAAGGGCACTGCGTTTTCTGTAGGCCAATCAGCTTCCACCACTAGTCTATTAAATGCAGAAATGTATGTAATAAGGTCTTTAGACCCTTGCTTAAGATTTAATAATTCTGTGTCTGCCGCATGAGTGAACGTGTGCTTATCAAACATTTTTCGTAATTCACGCCTGAAGCGTTATAATCCAGCAAAAGAGGATCATCTTTATCAATCAAAGGGATGGTCCAATTGGCAGCGGAACCCCCCAAATAGGAAAGGACAAACGCTACCTTAGCTTGGTCATTCGGAAAACAAGAGGCTTTACACAGGAAATGCAACTGACACTGTGTCAGAAAGGCGGCACATTTAGTGGGATCACCATACAAACGCTCAGGGGGAGCTAAGGGAATAGTATGTGGTGTCACTACCTGCACTACTTGTGCATTGGTGCTAGAGCTAGCTCCCTCTTCTCTTTGGATGCGCAAGGCCTCTACTCTATCTGAGAGAGCTTGGGTTTCTCTCTGGAGATTCCCCACCATATTAGCCACATCCTGTAAAGAGAGATCCATGGCACTCGGGAGACAAATCTATTAGGCTTCGCGATCTGTCATGCACGCACCTTATTGTCTCAGGAGTGTTGTGGAATCTCGATGCTAAACACCCTGCTTCACCCCTATCACCCCGGGAGTCAGGATATAACACCAACACCCATGAGGTAACCAGGGGGAAAACAGGGGAACAAAACAAGGGTAGATGGGAAAGAAACAGCACTCTGCAATCTTCACCAGGGACAGATTCAGGTCAAGCTTTTCTAGTCTGGAACTGCATGAAGACAAAGCAGAAATTTAGCATAAAACCCCTCCCCACGCTGTTCTCAAATGACTTGTCTGTGACCCAATGGTTTACCTTCAGATTGTAGGGTTTATGCAGGTTTCTGGGAGGTATATGTGCTGGATGCATCAGAATAAATAACAGAAGAATGGATATGTCTGATTCCTGCAAGCTGGAAGAAACTATAAGAAACAGCACGACTTCTATGTGAATAAACTACAAACTATCTTTCAAGCGCTCACCTATAAATACCAGGCTTGTAGACATAAAATAACGGAGGCCACACCAGAACTTGCCGGTGCAAATACCTTGTTAATAGCCACAAGGTCGGGACACCGAAACACACAAAGATAGCAATGTGAAAACTTCCACGGGAGGACTTAAGAGGAATGCATGGTGTGCACACCATGCAAGCGATAGAAATCTCGCTCGCTACAAATAAGAAAAAACGGAAAGCTAAGAAAACATACAAGAAGCAAACGGATTCTTTTACTCACGAAGAGGACGTTTAGGAAACGCTGGAAACAATGAGAATGGAGGTCCCACCACTAGCTCCTCTGACGAACACCACACCGTGACCCAGAACAAATGCTCGAACGCTAGCTAATCGCGAAGCATTTCCGGGAGCGTGAGGCGGGTCTAAATGTCCTGATTTGTTTTACTGCGCATGCGCGGCTCTCCGCGCATGCGTCCTAAGGGTGTCATCCTGTGTTTACCAACCATTAGAGATTGCCAACCCCGTACTTTGGATCGGCTGCTGTTTGCTGTACATCGGATCGGCGGTGGAGCATAAACAGGCATGACAGAACACCCCCCCCAAAACACCCCCCACTGGTTTGGGCTTGTGAGGGTATCTTTTGTGGAATGCTCTTATCAGACGAGGAGCATGTACCTGGCTAACTGGCTCCCAAGAACGTTCTTCAATGCCATAACCTTTCCAATGTATGAGATATTGGAGTCGACGTCTTACACGTCTGGAATCAATATTAGCCCCGACCTCGTATTCTTCACTAGTATCAATCAGTGTAGGAACAGGGACTGTTGGAATGGGAGTACCGGGCACAACAGGTTTTATAAGGGATACCTGAAATACAGGGTACATTTTCATGGGTGGTGGTAAGTCCAATTTCATAGCCACTGGATTGATTACTTGTGCAATAAGAAAGGGACCAACATACTTGGGCTTGAACTTGCAAGATCCTTTCAAGGCCAAATATTTGGTGGAAAGCCATACCTTGTCATCTTTCTGATAAGTAGGTTCTAGGTGTCTATGTGCATCTGCCTTTTTCCTGTAGTCAGATTTAGCTCTGTCCAGATTGTCATGGATGTTAGAATGCACTGTCTGGAGGTGGCAGACTAGGTCTCGCACAGCAGGAGTGTCACAGGGTCTTAATGGAGAGAAAGGCAGAACTCTAGGATGGAAACCATATGAACCATAAAAGGGAGTGAACAAGGTGGAGAAATGATGGCTATTGTTGTGGGATAGTTCTGCTAACCAAACCAACTCCTCCCATTCTTTCTGGTCTTGTAAGAATTGGCATCGAAGGAACTGCTCAAAACTCTGGTTCACCCTTTCCGTTTGCCCGTCCGTTTGAGGGTGATGACTGGACGAGAAACGGACCTCGATATGTAATATGTTACATAATTGTCTCCAGAATCGTGATACAAATTGTGTACCTCTATCAGTGATCACAACTGATGGTAGTCCATGTAGTCTGACTATGTTGAGTAAAAAGACTTTTGCCAATACGGTAGATGTAGGAAGGCTCTTTAAAGGAATGAAATGGGCGGTTTTAGTAAACACATCCACTACGACCAGGAGTGTAGTATTCCCCCTTTTCGTACATGGCAACTCCACAATAAATCCAGGGACACCGTATGCCATGGTGCAGGAGGAGTGGGAATAGGATGTAATAAACCCACCAACCCTTCATGTGACGTCTTTCCTCGAGCACAAATGTGACATGTCCTAATGTATTGCTGCACGTCACCGGCTAAATGAGGCCACCAACAAGACCTTTTCACTAATTCCAATGTTCTCTTATAGCCAGGATGTCCTGCCACACCATGGGAATGGCACCATTCCAAAACCTGTTTCTGAAGGGGTAATGTAGGGACAAACAACCCGCCTTGTACATAATGTAGACCAGCCATGACAAGGGACGGTTGTTTCCCTAACAATGTTTGCAATGATGGGTCTTGCTGGGCATTCTTCACCTGTAGTAAAAAAAATTCCTCTGTAGTGAGTACCCCTATGATTTTTTGGGGACCTATGATACAAGGAGGTTTGTCTTCAAGAGGGAAAGGCTCAAATCCTAGACGAGACAGAGCGTCTGCCTTTCCGTTCTGTTTCCCTGCACGAAAATGAATAACGAAGTCGTATTCGCTAAAGAACTGTGTCCATCTCAATTGCCTCATAGATAATGCTCTGGCAGTTTTTAGATACTGTAGGTTACTATGGTCAGTCAGAATAGTTACCGTGTGGTGTGTGCCCAGTAAATATTGTCGCCATTTTTCCAAGACTTTCTTGATCGCTAGAAGTTCTTTTTCCCCCACTGCGTAATTGACTTCAGCAGGTGTGAGTTTATGCGAGTAATAAGCAACGGGATGTAGCTCCCCTGTACCCAAATCAGCTTGAGAAAGGATGCCCCCCACTGCCACTTGAGAGGCATCTACCTCTACTACAAAGGGACTCCTAGGATCAGGATGCTTCAGAATGCTTTATTGACCAGGTCTATTAATTCAGAACATGTGGCCGGTGGATCTACTACGTGAGCCAAAGCGTCTTTCAGTTCATCATGCAGGCCTTTGTAAAAAAGGGCACTGCGTTTTCTGTAGGCCAATCAGCTTCCACCACTAGTCTATTAAATGCAGAAATGTATGTAATAAGGTCTTTAGACCCTTGCTTAAGATTTAATAATTATGTGCCTGCCGCATGAGTGAACGTGTGCTTATCAAACATTTTTCGTAATTCACGCCTGAAGCGTTATAATCGAGCAAAAGAGGATCATCTTTATCAATCAAAGGGATGGTCCAATTGGCAGCGGAACCCCCCAAATAGGAAAGGACAAACGCTACCTTAGCTTGGTCATTCGGAAAACAAGAGGCTTTACACAGGAAATGCAACTGACACTGTGTCAGAAAGGCGGCACATTTAGTGGGATCACCATACAAACGCTCAGGGGGAGCTAAGGGAATAGTATGTGGTGTCACTACCTGCACTACTTGTGCATTGGTGCTAGAGCTAGCTCCCTCTTCTCTTTGGATGCGCAAGGCCTCTACTCTATCTGAGAGAGCTTGGGTTTCTCTCTGGAGATTCCCCACCATATTAGCCACATCCTGTAAAGAGAGATCCATGGCACTCGGGAGACAAATCTATTAGGCTTCGCGATCTGTCATGCACGCACCTTATTGTCTCAGGAGTGTTGTGGAATCTCGATGCTAAACACCCTGCTTCACCCCTATCACCCCGGGAGTCAGGATATAACGCCAACACCCATGAGGTAACCAGGGGGAAAACAGGGGAACAAAACAAGGGTAGATGGGAAAGAAACAGCACTCTGCAATCTTCACCAGGGACAGATTCAGGTCAAGCTTTTCTAGTCTGGAACTGCATGAAGACAAAGCAGAAATTTAGCATAAAACCCCTCCCCACGCTGTTCTCAAATGACTTGTCTGTGACCCAATGGTTTACCTTCAGATTGTAGGGTTTATGCAGGTTTCTGGGAGGTATATGTGCTGGATGCATCAGAATAAATAACAGAAGAATGGATATGTCTGATTCCTGCAAGTTGGAAGAAACTATAAGAAACAGCACGACTTCTATGTGAATAAACTACAAACTATCTTTCAAGCGCTCACCTATAAATACCAGGCTTGTAGACATAAAATAACGGAGGCCACACCAGAACTTGCCGGTGCAAATACCTTGTTAATAGCCACAAGGTCGGGACACCGAAACACACAAAGATAGCAATGTGAAAACTTCCACGGGAGGACTTAAGAGGAATGCGGTGTGCACACCATGCAAGCGATAGAAATCTCGCTCGCTACAAATAAGAAAAAACGGAAAGCTAAGAAAACATACAAGAAGCAAACGGCTTCTTTTACTCACGAAGAGGACGTTTAGGAAACGCTGGAAACAACGAGAACGGAGGTCCCACCACTAGCTCCTCTGACGAACACCACACCGTGACCCAGAACAAATGCTCGAACGCTAGCTAATCGCGAAGCATTTCCGGGAGCGTGAGGCGGGTCTAAATGTCCTGATTTGTTTTACTGCGCATGCGCGGCTCTCCGCGCATGCGTCCTAAGGGTGTCATCCTGTGTTTACCAACCATTAGAGATTGCCAACCCCGTACTTTGGATCGGCTGCTGTTTGCTGTACATCGGATCGGCGGTGGAGCATAAGCAGGCATGACAGAACACCCCCCCCAAAACACCCCCCACTGGTTTGGGCTTGTGAGGGTATCTTTTGTGGAATGCTCTTATCAGACGAGGAGCATGTACCTGGCTAGCTGGCTCCCAAGAACGTTCTTCAATGCCATAACCTTTCCAATGTATGAGATATTGGAGTCGACGTCTTACACGTCTGGAATCAATATTAGCCCCGACCTCGTATTCTTCACTAGTATCAATCAGTGTAGGAACAGGGACTGTTGGAATGCGAGTACCGGGCACAACCGGTTTTATAAGGGATACCTGAAATACAGGGTACATTTTCATGGGTGGTGGTAAGTCCAATTTCATAGCCACTGGATTGATTACTTGTGCAATAAGAAAGGGACCAACATACTTGGGCTTGAACTTGCAAGATCCTTTCAAGGCCAAATATTTGGTGGAAAGCCATACCTTGTCATCTTTCTGATAAGTAGGTTCTAGGTGTCTATGTGCATCTGCCTTTTTCCTGTAGTCAGATTTAGCTCTGTCCAGATTGTCATGGATGTTAGAATGCACTGTCTGGAGGTGGCAGACTAGGTCTCGCACAGCAGGAGTGTCACAGGGTCTTAATGGAGAGAAAGGCAGAACTCTAGGATGGAAACCATATGAACCATAAAAGGGAGTGAACAAGGTGGAGAAATGATGGCTATTGTTGTGGGATAGTTCTGCTAACCAAACCAACTCCTCCCATTCTTTCTGGTCTTGTAAGAATTGGCATCGAAGGAACTGCTCAAAACTCTGGTTCACCCTTTCGGTTTGCCCGTCCGTTTGAGGGTGATGACTGGACGAGAAACGGACCTCGATATGTAATATGTTACATAATTGTCTCCAGAATCGTGATACAAATTGTGTACCTCTATCAGTGATCACAACTGATGGTAGTCCATGTAGTCTGACTATGTTGAGTAAAAAGACTTTTGCCAATACGGTAGATGTAGGAAGGCTCTTTAAAGGAATGAAATGGGCGGTTTTAGTAAACACATCCACTACGACCAGGAGTGTAGTATTCCCCCTTTTCGTACATGGCAACTCCACAATAAATCCAGGGACACCGTATGCCATGGTGCAGGAGGAGTGGGAATAGGATGTAATAAACCCACCAACCCTTCATGTGACGTCTTCCTCGAGCACAAATGTGACATGTCCTAATGTATTGCTGCACGTCACCGGCTAAATGAGGCCACCAACAAGACCTTTTCACTAATTCCAATGTCCTCTTATAGCCAGGATGTCCTGCCACACCATGGGAATGGCACCATTCCAAAACCTGTTTCTGAAGGGGTAATGTAGGGACAAACAACCCGCCTTGTACATAATGTAGACCAGCCATGACAAGGGACGGTTGTTTCCCTAACAATGTTTGCAATGATGGGTCTTGCTGGGCATTCTTCACCTGTAGTAAAAAAAATTCCTCTGTAGTGAGTACCCCTATGATTTTTTGGGGACCTATGATACAAGGAGGTTTGTCTTCAAGAGGGAAAGGCTCAAATCCTAGACGAGACAGAGCGTCTGCCTTTCCGTTCTGTTTCCCTGCACGAAAATGAATAACGAAGTCGTATTCGCTAAAGAACTGTGTCCATCTCAATTGCCTCATAGATAATGCTCTGGCAGTTTTTAGATACTGTAGGTTACTATGGTCAGTCAGAATAGTTACCGTGTGGTGTGTGCCCAGTAAATATTGTCGCCATTTTTCCAAGACTTTCTTGATCGCTAGAAGTTCTTTTTCCCCCACTGCGTAATTGACTTCAGCAGGTGTGAGTTTATGCGAGTAATAAGCAACGGGATGTAGCTCCCCTGTACCCAAATCAGCTTGAGAAAGGATGCCCCCCACTGCCACTTGAGAGGCATCTACCTCTACTACAAAGGGACTCCTAGGATCAGGATGCTTCAGAATGGGGGCTTGAGTGAAAGCCTTTTTCAGGATGTTGAATGCTTTATCGGCTTCCTCAGACCACAAAAAGGGGGTACCCTTGCGTAACAAACGGGTAATAGGAGCGACGACATCTGAAAACTGGTGGATGAAACGTCTGTAGAAATTAGAAAACCCTATAAACTGTTGAACTTCTTTCACGCTTTTAGGGGGTGGCCATTGTAACACAGCATTGATCTTTTGGGGATCCATTTGCAAACCTTGGGCAGACACGATATACCCCAGGAAGGCAACCTGATGACGATGGAAAAAACATTTATCTAATTTACAAAATAAATGGTTCTCATGTAGTTTGTGTAACACTGCTTGTACATGTAGAATGTGGTCTTTTAAGGTTTTGGAATAAATAAGTAGGTCATCAATATAAGCTATTACGCTTTTGTCAAGGTACTCCTTCAGCACCTCATTGATGAAATATTGAAATGCTGAAGGAGCATTACAAAGCCCGAAGGGCATCACTAAATATTCATCCAATCCGAACTTGGTACAGAATGCCGTTTTCCACTCATCTCCATCTTTGACTCTAACAAGGTGGTAGGCTCCACGTAGGTCTAATTTCGTGAACCATTCGGCGTCTTTGATTTGGTCTAACAAAGAGGAGATGAGTGGCAAAGGGTATCTGTTCTTGATTGTAATGGCATTCAGGGATCTATAGTCTATGCAACAACGCAAGCCTCCCTCTCGTTTAGGTATAAAGAAAAGGGCTGAGGATGCAGGGGATCTGGAGGGTCTGATGTATCCTAACTCCAGCATAGTGTCAAGGTATTCTCTTAAATATTGGTTTTCCTTTTCTGTTAAAGAGTACACCCTGCTTGTACGTATACGTGCTCTTGGCTGCAGATCTATACGACAGTCGTATACCATATGGGGAGGTAAGGTGGTGGCTTGTTCTTTATCAAACACCGAACAGAACTCTTGATACTCCGAGGGTAACTCGGTGTCAGGTTGTTCTACAGTGTATTTCTCTTCTGGAGATAGGGAGACTAGGGTAATTGCTCTCTGCCTAGGAGACTTCGAGGTAGAACCGGAGTTGACTTGGATTTCTGTATTTGTCTCCTTCTTGTGGTTACTACACTCATCTCTGAACTGAATATGGGTCTGTTGCCAATCGATTAGGGGATTATGTAGACGCAACCATGGTAGTCCTAACACCACAGGGAACTGAGGAGAATCTATTAAATCAAACGTGAGTGTTTCCCAGTGTGTGATGGCGACATACAGCTCCAAAAAGATGGTAGAATGTGTAATTGGTCCAGATTTCAGAAGACTACCATCGATAGTATATACGTCCTCAGGAACTCTTTTTTGTACTTCAGGAATAGAATGGGCAGCAGCCCATTGTCTGTCCATAAAACTTCCCGAGGCTCCTGATAGGTTGATCTAAGGTGCTGTCAAGCCAACTCAATATTGAAGGAACAAAAAAGTGTCCGTTTTCAGCCACCAAAGAGGAGACCATATGACTTGCAGGACCCGACGGTGCGGTCTCTTTTAACCTCGGGTCGACTAGTTTTCCGACTTGCGGAACTGTCTTGGTTTTACCGGACATTCCTTTAAAAAATGTCCTGCTTTACCACAATATAGACATAACCGATTGTCACGTCTCCTTTGTTTCTCTGCTTCACTTAGGGGACCCTTTATGCTGCCTATCTGCATAGGTTCAGGATCATCGAGTTTAATTTCAGCTTCGGGTTTTCTTTCTCTGGTCCCGGTTTTAGGATACTCATATCGGACCCTGTCTCTTCGCCTTTCTCCCAACCTATGATCCAACTTTACGACCAGGTCTATTAATTCAGAACATGTGGCCGGTGTATCTACTACGTGAGCCAAAGCGTCTTTCAGTTCATCACGCAGGCCTTTGTAAAAAAGGGCACTGCGTTTTTCTGTAGGCCAATCAGCTTCCACCACTAGTCTATTAAATGCAGAAATGTATGTAATAAGGTCTTTAGACCCTTGCTTAAGATTTAATAATTCTGTGTCTGCCGCATGAGTGAACGTGTGCTTATCAAACATTTTTCGTAATTCACGCCTGAAAGCGTTATAATCCAGCAAAAGAGGATCATCCTTATCAATCAAAGGGATGGTCCAATTGGCAGCGGAACCCCCCAAATAGGAAAGGACAAACGCTACCTTAGCTTGGTCATTCGGAAAACAAGAGGCTTTACACAGGAAATGCAACTGACACTGTGTCAGAAAGGCGGCACATTTAGTGGGATCACCATAGAAACGCTCAGGGGGAGCTAAGGGAATAGTATGTGGTGTCACTACCTGCACTACTTGTGCATTGGTGCTAGAGCTAGCTCCCTCTTCTCTTTGGATGCGCAAGGCCTCTACTCTATCTGAGAGAGCTTGGGTTTCTCTCTGGAGATTCCCCACCATATTAGCCACATCCTGTAAAGAGAGATCCATGGCACTCGGGAGACAAATCTATTAGGCTTCGCGATCTGTCATGCACGCACCTTATTGTCTCAGGAGTGTCGTGGAATCTCGATGCTAAACACCCTGCTTCACCCCTATCACCCCCGGGAGTCAGGATATAACACCAACACCCATGAGGTAACCAGGGGGAAAACAGGGGAACAAAACAAGGGTAGATGGGAAAGAAACAGCACTCTGCAATCTTCACCAGGGACAGATTCAGGTCAAGCTTTTCTAGTCTGGAACTGCATGAAGACAAAGCAGAAATTTAGTATAAAACCCCTCCCCACGCTGTTCTCAAATGACTTTTCTGTGACCCAATGGTTTACCTTCAGATTGTAGGGTGTATGCAGGTTTCTGGGAGGTATATGTGCTGGATGCATCAGAATAAATAACAGAAGAATGGATATGTCTGATTCCTGCAAGTAGGAAGAAACTATAAGAAACAGCACGACTTATATGTGAATAAACTACAAACTATCTTTCAAGTGCTGACCTATAAATACCAGGCTTGTAGACATAAAATAACGGAGGCCACACCAGAACTTGCCAGTGCAAATACCTTGTTAATAGCCACAAGGTCGGGACACCGAAACACACAAAGATAGCAATGTGAAAACTTCCACGGGAGGACTTAAGAGGAATGCGGTGTGCACACCATGCAAGCGATAGAAATCTCGCTCGCTACAAATAAGAAAAAACGGAAAGCTAAGAAAACATACAAGAAGCAAACGGCTTCTTTTACTCACGAAGCGGACGTTTAGGAAATGCTGGAAACAACGAGAACGGAGGTCCCACCAGTAGCTCCTCGGTCGAACACCACACCATGACGGGGAACGAATGCTCGAACGCTAGCTAATCGCGAAGCGTTTCCGGGAGCGTGAGGCGGGTTTAAATGTCCTGATTTGTTTTACTGCGCGTGCGCGGCTCTCCGCGCATGCGTCCTAAGGGTGTCATCCTGTGTTTGCCAACCATTAGAGATTGCCAACCCTGTACTTTAGATCGGCTGCTGTTTGCTATACATCGGATCGGCGGTGGAGCATAAGCAGGCATGACAGATGTTGAGACGATCTTCTTGGAGCAGCAGGTGGATCTGCACTCATATGCAAAAGATTTAGAGAACAGATCATGCTGCACAACATACGGCTTAGATGGAAGCGAAATCACTAAAGGGTCCAGATTTTCCATTCGAGGTTCGCTCAGATCTTTCTAAAACTACACTGGATCGACAATGGGAATTAGGCCAAAGAATGGAGAAATTTAGATCACTCGGAGCTAACGTGCAAATGAGATTCCCTGCCTTTTTGCGGATCATGTACACCAACAAAATGCATAATATTAGATCCCCCCTTGAGGATGATGAGTTGCTGGAATCCTTACGGGATGTTTCACGAGGCAGAGGAGGTAGTACGACTTGAGGATGCCGGGAGGTTAAATGAAAGCGCAGATATTAAAGGGGGAAAATAGCGTGTAGAAAGGGAAATCAAACAGGAAAAAAAAAAGGCAAGAGTTAGGTTGGGAAAACACACACACAAAAAAATATATATATAAATATATACTCAAACACACTAAAAAAGAAAAGAGGAATCGGCAAAAAAGGGAAACAAAAGAGAGAGGAAAAATTGAATAAGGACAAGGTAAAAACATGAATCTCTATTTTTTTCCCTATTCCCTTAGCACCCTCACACAGTATTAGGAGTGGAGAGCAGAGAGGGACAGCCTGAGGGCGCAAATACTGGTCATACTGGCCAGTGTAAGAAGGGATGGGTTTCCTAAGGGGTGGGGGGGGCATGGGCACAGGGGGTGGTGGGTGTGAAATTTTCAAAACTCCTCATTTGCTGGTACCCTTTTGGCATCATTCAATTTTTAATTGCTTCCAAACCTTTTGTTATGGAGTTCAGAAGTGCCCTCTGGGTAGGCCAGAGCTGTATCGAGGGTTTCTCAATAAGTGGTCCACGGGGAGGATGGAGGTGTTGGCCGAGGTGGAGGTTGGGATCTCATGATGTTGCTCCAGTTTTTATCCTGGAATGTCAATGGGCTGCGTACGAAGGGTAGAAGAGACAGAATACTCCAATATCTGAGAGATTCCCCGGCGCAGGTCATTGCTATACAGGAAACCCATCTCCTCAAATCCGAGATTACGGCTCTAGTAAAAAATCAGAGATGGATTAACACTTTTGTATGTACGGACCAAACTGCTAATATTAGAGGGATTTTTGTGATATTTAAAAAACAAGCTAAGGCTCAAATAGTCGAATGTAGGGAAGGTCATAGTGGAAGATGGCTGTTACTAAGAGTCTCTTTAGGGGGTGTGCTGTTCTCCCTGGTGGGATATTACGCCCCAAACCAGGATGACCCCTCTTATTTAGATACCATCCGCTGCCACCTATCGGACTTTCAAGACCCGGTAATCTGGGTAGGGGATTTTAATATTGTATTAAACCCCAAGCTTGATAAATCACCCAACTCTAGAGCTGGTGTTCCTGTTAAATCCAGGCAATTTCTTCTGCTAATTATGGCTCAACTAGGGTTGGCAGATATATGGAGGGAAAGGGTAGGTGAACGATTGGGGGTCTGCTTTAAGAACTTAAAGTACAAGCACAAGCCTAGAATAGATTACGCACTGTTCAGTTACAGTGGAGGATATAGAACATCTGCCATCCCATCTTTCTGATCATTTGGCAATTTCTTTTAGCCTAACTCCTGTTCAACGACATCGGCACAGTTCATGGTCCTTCGATCGCACCATCCTATTAGTGGACGATGAAATAAAATTCTTTCAGTCTGAGACTAAACACTTCCTTGAGGTAAATCTAAATTCAGCAAACATCTCCATGGTTTGGGATGCGCTGAAAGCCTTCTGGAGAGGATGTATCACCAGCAGAGCCTCCCATAGAAGAAGGTTATTTAGGGACACCATCAAGGGTCTAGAGGCAGAAATGAACACCATTGAGCTTAAATTAGGGGCTCATATAGGCTCAAGGGAGGATCAAGGAAAACTAGGCTCTCTTAAAAACCAACTTGAAAATATTCTCCAAGATAAGGTGGGAGGTGAGTAAAATCTCTCACTTCGAATTTGGGGAGGCAGCAGGCAAGATACTTGCTTGGAAAATTAAAACAGACCAAGCGCGAAATCATATTAAAGAGATTAGGGTTGAGGGAGAGTCAGCTCCTCGCCTTTCAAACTCAGAAATTGGTGTGCATTTCAGGAATTTTTTCAGACCATATATAGGGAAGATATCAGGGAAGACTGTGCAGAGAAAAACATCTGGCTTGAAGGGGTCTCTTTGCCCAGACTCTCAAATGGCCAAAGACAGGTTTTGTAGGTAGAGATCTCTGAGGAAGTCCCGAGCACCCATCCTAATATTTTCAAATTATTTCAAGATCTGTTTTCTTTCTTCAGGAAGGTTCGTTTGAAGAAATTCTTTCAAGAACGTCCTGCAGTTATTAGTGAGACCAACCGCTCTAACTGCAAACCCCCTTCGCAATTTACCCCAACTTTGGAAATGGTTGGCCCAGAGGTTCATGTCTTTGAACAAACTGTTCTAAAGGAAGTAGGCAGGTTAACAAAAAAATCTCAATCTGTTCGTAACAACCTCACAATAACAGAGAATAAGGCCCTTCAGAGTTTAAAATCTAATAGAGAACTAATTGTGAAACCATGCGACAAAGGAGGAGGGATTGCCGTTCTTGACAAAGTGGATTACGATACAAGGATTAATGACATGTTATCAGTAACCCACCACTGTAGGAGGGCTCATCCTAGGGACCTCACAAAACTCATACAGACTATTGAGGAGATGACTAGCAAGGCTTTGGAAAGAGGGGATATCTGCCAACAGGAGTTTAATTTTCTTAATAAATCTTGTCCTGTTACACCAGCCCTGTATGGACTCCCCAAAACTCACAAATGCGTGACTGATCCTCCCATGCGACCTATTATTTCCACCATCGGTTCTAGTACGGAGCCACTTTCAAAATTTGTGGACTCCTTCTTATGCCCATTGACTCGCACTTATACGTCCTTTATTTGTGACACCGGTGACATCATCTCGAAATTGGAGGGTATGGCATTCAATCCTCAGACTGAGATACTGGTAACGCTTGACATTGAGGCCTTATACACCAACATCCCTCAATGTCAGGCGTTACAGTCAGTGGTCGACCTGCTGTACAGGACTTCGGGTGACAGACCTGATGGTTTCATACTGGAGTGCCTCAAAGTTGTTCTATTTAACAACTTTTTCGATTTCAATGGGGCATTATTCCAGCAAATAAAGGGCACCAGTATGGGCGCTTCCTGTGCCCCAAGTGTAGCAAACATCTACATGGGGGAGTGGGAGAGGAAGAATGTCTTTAATGAAGTGGCTCCATTTTTTGATAACGTTGTTACGTGGAGGCGCTTCATTGACGACATTTTTCTAATCTGGAAGACTCCCTGAAAGAATACATGCTATGGCTCAACGCCAGTGACTGTAATTTAACTTTCACCGCTAATTACAGCCCTCAAAGTGTGGAATTCTTGGATATCTGTATATCTGGGACCAATTTGGTCCTGGAGGTTAGTCTATTTCGCAAACCAACAGCCAAAAATACAATTCTCCAATACCAAAACCATCATCCTGGTATACAAAAAGACTCCATCCCATTTGGAGAATTTCTTCGAATTCGAAAAAAATGGTAGTACCATGTCTGAATTTCACACACATGGAGATGCCGTCTAAATTAAGACTACTAACAAGAGGTTATCCCAACCGGCTAGTCCGACATGCCTACAAGAGGGCTAAATATTATAATAGAGATGCTCTACTAGAAGGTAATCAACGTGCCAAGAAAGAACAAGTGGTTTGCGTGGTGAATCATTCCCCGTTCAATTTCAAACTTAAAAACATCATCCAGCGAAATTGGAGAATATTGAATATGGGAGATGAGGATCCGATTTTGGAAGCACCTTTGGTAGCATTCCGCAGGAACCGCAATCTACGTGATATGCTAGTCCATACTAGAATTCAGAATACTAATAAGGTACGGCAAAGTACCATCACGGGACTATCACCCGTTGTGGGAAATCACAGATGTGGCGGTTGCCACGCATGTGATACAGCCATTGTCACAGATTGTTTTGTTTATAAGGAGAAAAAGATCGAACTTAAGGACTTCACAAATTGTCGAAGCAAGAATATAATTTATTGTATTTCTTGCCCCTGCAATCTGGTTTATATTGGAGAATCTGGACGTGAATTTCGTGTTCGCCTCAGCGAACATAAATCCTCTATTCGAAACCATCGCACAGAAGCACCTCTGGCTAGACATTTTCTTGAAAAATGCCATTCTGCAACGGACATTCGTTGGTGCATTCTAGAAAAGGTAAAGGGGAGTGTTGGTACCCCCATGGACATCTCACGTAAACGACGGGAGTGTTTTTGGATATTTTTCTTAGACTCTGTAAAACAGGGTTTGAATGAAGAAATCCAGTGGATCATTACTAAACCGTGGTAGTTACCAACACATAGGCCTTCCTGTCGTACTGTAGGTAAAAATGGGGTACTGAGTGGTCAGCTAAGCCCATATGTACGTCATGTCGCCTGTTGGAGGTTGAATTTTCATTTCTGGCTGATTGAGATAGGGCCCACTTGTATTGATACTTAGTACTGATTACATGTATGTCAGACAATGATACTGATTGATATACATACACATGGATTTTTGGAACAAAAAATAAAAAATAAATATCGGTCTTCATCAGCCATCGCTTGCTAGAGTTTTGTGATAATAATTGACGTCTAATATGAGTAAAAACTTGTAAATAGACCAATAATACAGTCTTTTATTCAAGTATATCGTTATTTGGGTTTTTTCTAATTTAATTACCCGACGTCACAATTTTTTACGCTCAACTTATAAACTATCGCAACACATTTGTGTGACTGAATTATTTGTGACAGTCTTTTGGTATTCCGATGATTACTGGTGGCTACATAATAAGTGACTAGGCTCGCCGTCTGTGTCGAGACAACTTTAAGATGGTGATCTTTAGCTTAGTCTGTTTTTTAGTTTTCTGATTTGAGATAGTCACCTGTGACGTAGATAGTAAGGGACGATGTTATCACAGCTGCAACTGTTTATCGATCGGTTCGCGGGCTATTTAAGATGGTAGGTTCGCTTGCAACTCTGGAATATCGAACAAATTGAGGACGATGAAGGCGGTGGAGGCGGCGCGTGAAGGGGACTAGAAATTTTTGGACTCTTCGAAAGTAAGTGCTTGCTGAGTTATTGTCTGTAAATATCCCTCTTTAAGTCAGTATATGTTATCACGGCCTTTCAGGGTATAGATACACCTAACTAAAACAAAATTTAATGACAACGTAGTGCTGTAGGTTTTAAACTTGATTAGACAGCGTTGTAATCCGACCATGAATATCGGCGGTGCGGATATATTTACTTAATTAAATGAATAACTGAGAAATGGTTTAATGTTGTCACTATGGCTCTTGCTTCACTTAGACAGGCGCTATAAACCAACTATAGCCAACCGTGGCTACATCGCTATAAAAAGGGTGCAGTTAATAGAACTTGCATACAGGTGCGACCGTTTAAATATCCGGCTAAGCGTACATGCTCCGCTGTAAATAGTGTATTTTATGAGATCTCTCGACGAGCTTGCCAATACGCATGCAATTGGTTAATAATAGGAGTTTGTTGGTGAAGTTGTACGCAAACAAGCACTCGGAGGTCGCGTTGGTGGGTTGCATTACATTCTGTTATTGTGGCAATTCGTGGGCAATACGGTTTGATGAAACACTGTAACTAGTCGTCGGCTACTTGCCCCGCCCATGCAACCAAGACTCTTTGTGAACACAAGGTGGTAGTCATACAGGAGATGGTTCTCTGTTTCCCAATGACCATACGCCTCTTTCTTCTTAGGCGCTGGAATACTCCCATGACGATCGCGAAACCCAAAGAGCAAGTGTACAACACAGAAAGGTAAGTAGGCACATGAGTGCTCTACACAAAGGTCTCACATTTAATTTTGTTAGGATGCTTATGGTAGGCACCTCTTATTATTTCCTTATAGAGGTGGCGTCCCCTCCACACCATTGAGTAAAGGAAAAATACCAAAGCCGCCCCCCGCCGCATTCTGCCATTAGGCAGATCAAACAGGTAATAAGCATGTTTTGCAGGCCCATGACTATCCATCACAATTAAATCTCAGTGAGGTCTTACAACAAAAAGTTCTTCTTTGGTATATCTTTCAGCTGCTGGCTGCTTGTATTATTCGGACTAAAAATCATGTATATCTGACTGCGCCTAACCGCCAGGTAATAAAGGATGATTATTTTGTAATTGCTTTATTGGCAATGTATAGGTTTAGTCCATACATAGTAAAGATGAGTAATCTCTATGTTCTTCTTAATTCAGATTACGTGTCAGAGTGTTGCTATCCTTAAAAAAACATCTCAACAGAATTGTTCATTTTTTGACAGAGGTATTTATCAAACAAACTTTCATATCTTTATATCTTATGACTTGACTTCGGCGCCATTTGGGGCATTGAATAGTTTTCTCTTTCCTATAACTGGGGATCACACTTTATTGAATGGGTTATAAGGTTCACTGGGTGGTGAGAAGCTGTGAGATTCTGAAGCGTGTGTTTTGGTCCACTCTGTTGTTTCAAATGTATACAAGTACTTACTAAGTTTTACAGGGCATAAGTGGATGAGAAAATAATTGTTGTATATATTGTTTCAGACTTACATTTCAGGTTCAGAGGCCCTATACCGCACTGTATCTGTCTTGGTCCTGAAAAAGGTGGTCCGCACTCCTGCTATTTCCACCGAAACGCGTCGACCTTCTTTTTCCTTTTTAAATCTCATGACTTTGGCCATGTAGTGGACACCAGATTCAATGCTATAGGACACACTTGTTGTTGTTTTTGTGATGGGATGGATGTTTAGGTAGTATGTATGTGTTGTGCGTGTGTGGCTCTTTACCTGTGTTGTATATATTTAATTGTGTTTTCATGAACCTAAATGGTCATATATGCATAGTTTGATAAGTTGAAAAGTAATCTTCTTTGAAGCCTCTTTATAATATGTATATATTTTTATAAGTGTTACATTTGAAAATTATGATAAAAATGAAAAAATTGACTTTTTTACTGAAAATGAAATAAAATGAAAAAAAAATCACATTTTGTGTAGACATTGTTGCTATATGCCCTGTATTTGAGAGAACACTCCAATGAGAAATGTATTTATAGGTCAAGAGGGTGCTTCTTCAGTTGCTTGTTGTTCTTTTCCCCTCTACTCCCTGACCTGAAAGTAAATCCTAGAGGGGGTCCCCCTTCTTTCACTATGAAGAAGTAAGGAAGGCCATTGCTCAGTCTAAACGAGGGGAGGCGGCTGGCCTGGATGGCTTACCAGGGGAGCTGTACCGCTCTCTTAGTGAGGCCATCATTCCAACTTTGGCGAAAGTCTTTAATAGCATTCTCCTGACGGGAGAGAACCCCCCCAATTTCATGGAGTGAGGCGACGGTAGTTTTGATCCTTAAACCAGGGAAAGACCCGACTGATTGTGGATCCTACCGCCCGATCTCACTCCTTAATAACGATTATAAAATCTTTGCTGCCATCTTGTCTAAAAGGTTGGGGGGTGTAGTAGATTCCATCATACACCAAGATCAAAAGGGCTTTGTAAAAGGGCGCCAATTAGCGGATCTCACGTATGATCTAGTTGGGGCCTTAGACATCGCATCAGCCTTTTCTCTCCCTTTGGCCCCTCTTACCCTGTATGCGACAAAGCTTTTGATAGGGTGAACTGGGCCTACCTGGCCGCGGTAATGAAAAAATTTAATTTAGGCGACAGTTTCTGCCGAGTGATAGAACTCTTATATAAGGCACTAACAGCTACTGCTTGTTAACAGCACCCTGACTGTGGCTTTTAAGATTACAAGGGGTACAAGGCAGGGTTGCCCGCTTTCCCCCCTCCTCTTTAATCTATATATCGAACCCTTTGCTCAAGTCCTTAGAGAGGATCCCAACATTCCTTCTTTTAAATTTGCGGGGTGGGAAAGGCGGGTGGCCTTATATGCAGACGACATTCTCATATTGACGGCTTATCCCGACCTTGCTTTCCCAACAGTTATCAAGAGGGAGGAGGAGTTCGGCAAGGTTTCGGGATATGAAATAAATGCAAATAAAACCGAAATAATGGCCTGGAATATTAGCAATACACAATTGAATGTCGCCCCCACCTTGCGGTATCTGGGGATCCGTAGTATACAGGAGGTAGGGAAAATCCCAGAATTTAATCTTGATCGGGTATTAAGGCATGTCAGAAGCAGTTAAAGGCTTGGGCTTACCTCCCCCTATCCATCTTGGGGAGGATAAATTTAGTAAAGATGTCCATCTTGCCCAAATTCACATTCCTCTTCAATTCCATCCCTCTGGCTTTTGACACCAAGCAGTTGGATAGGTGTCAACATGTGATTAACTCTTTTATTTGGAAATATAGAGCCACCAGATTGGCGTGGAAAAAGCTCAGGCGGAGGAGGGCAAAAGGAGGGTTGGCATTACCCGACCTCCAATACTATGCATGGGCTTTTCAGCTCTCGCATTTAAGAATGCTTTTAAAAAAAACTCAATCACACCAGGAGGTGAAATGTTTCGGGCCATGCTAGAAGGGGCCGATTTACTAGTTGAGGGCTTCTTGTTTAAATTTGGGGACCAAAATTCTTTAAAAAAGTCAAATTAAAAATTCTTCAATCTTCGGCTAGAAGCTGGGTAACAATTAGAAAGAAAATAGGACTTAGCTATTTTTCTAATCTTGCACCACTGTGGGAATCCCCAGGTACCCCACCTTGCCTACAGGATAGATTGGATACTCCCCTGAAGGATTCGGGAATTATGAAGTGGGGAGAATTGTTGGTAGGGGATGCGCTGCAGTCTGGGGATCAGCTACGAGGGAGAGTGGGTTCCGGCTTATCCCGATTTAAATATATGCAGTTGAATAGTTGGTCGCAGGCACAGCTCAGATGGGGGGTCCCCCTAGGGAAAGACAGCAATTTGGAAAATCTATTGGTGGCAAGGCCAGGTTGTAGTAAAGAAGTCTCGCTTTGGTACTGGGCAATTTTGGAGGAAGTCGATGGCGACTTTAAACTCGCCAATGAATTATGGGGTACTGAGCTTGATATCCAGTGTGAGCAGGTGTGGATAGATTCATTCTGTCTCCTGCATAAATTAGTGAAACCTGCATGGCTGAAGCGAAACCACCTCTTCACAGCTCATCGAGCGTATCTCTCTCCATTAAGGCTATCAAAATTCCAGCCAGGGAAAACATGTAACAAAGGCGGTTTGTTAGAAGCATCTGATGTGCACATGTTTCAAGACTGCCCCCCCATCCGGCTCTTTTGGGAGGAAGTGAAGGTGATGCTGGATTCTATTCTCAATGCCTCTGTGAGCATCAGTCTCCCACTAATTATTTTCTGTATCGATGACAACATCTCCGGACATGCAAGATCTTTTCTCTTTGATGCTATCCTTTTGGCAAGAAGACAAATTTGTAAGTTCTGGGTAGACGCCGCCGCACCGACACACTCTGGCTAGCTGACGTCCTTGTATGATACATCTAGAGTAGATCTGGCTAGGTCCTGTAGCAGGAAAAAACTCGTATTTTGGGACTTATTGGTACAGTGGAGATAGGAATTCCGGGGTTTTTTTTTTCTCCCGGGGCCTATGATTATGCCTTCCCTGCTCCATGGATCATTGTCACGGGTCCCCCAGGTAGATACTATGGTCCAACAGTTTGTAAATTACCTTGGTGGAGTTAACTAATTACCCCTCTAACCCTGGATGCTTCTTCCGCCAATAGCTATTTCGTGTCTTGATGTGAGATTTAAAAAGATCTTTTGAACTCGCCCAGGTAAGACACGTAAGGTGGTTGGTGTTTCCTAAATGGGGGGCACGGCAAATGAGGAGAAAAAAAAAACCTTCCCCTTTCTATACCTTAGGGCACCAAGCTCTGCCCCTCAGGTATACTGCACTCCCCAAGCATTACCCAAGCCCCTTGACCACCCATTAGAAAATTTAAAATCCATAGCCTCAATGTTAGTGGGCTTAGATCCCCCAGTTAAGAGGGCAGCTATCCTGTCCCTCATTCCCAGTTATGATACCTTCTATCCATGCCCTGAAGTAAATTCAGGAACACTTTACTAAGGCAGCTCTGTCTGAGACCATGTGGACTCTGACCGCAGCCATCTTGGTGGGCAGTGACCTGAACCCGGTATAAGACAATGATCTAGACTGAACGGGACACATATTTGGGCAGATAGGGGTGTTCATAGCCAACGGTCTGACCTGGCTACACGAATGTGGCCTGTCGGATCTATGGACGCACCATCCAAACAATAGGAACTACACATTCTAAGGAGTCGACAAGACCTATGCCCGCATAGACTATTTTTTAGGTCCCCCATGAACATGACCCGAGTCAAAAATGTGAACATAGACCCTTTGTCACTGTCTGACTATGCCCCTATTACACTGATTTTACAGATGGAAACACACAAACATTGGTCAACAGCTGGAGGCTATGTGATATCCTGATTCAAAACTGAGTGATATTGGCTCGATAAACATTGTCCTTTCAGCATATTTGTAGGAGAATGGCACGGATGGGGTGGCTGTCTCCTTGTTCTGAAATTCCTTAAAATTGGTGGTCAGAGGGGTGTTCATAGCGCTGGCATCCCCCAACAACCAAGCGTGCACATTTCAGGTGGTAGTGAAAGAATTGGAAAATATTTATGAACGCATGGGGACCCTAGAGTGTGGTGAGAGCTGAATAGGAAGAGCACGCAGCTCAAATGTCTTGACAAGCATAAGGCAGAACATGCCCTGTTGCGCCTTAAACGTAAATTTTATGCAGTGGGGTAATAGATGCAGGAGACTGTTAGCACGCTGCCTACGCGCCAAGGACCACCAAGACACAGCACAAGCCATTACAAAGGCAGAGGGAGGGGAGGATACAGGAGACACACAAATTACAGTGACATCTTGGGACTACTACTAAACCCTATACACTGACCAACAATATTCTGATGTAACATCTGACTATACTTAGGGCGTGCCCACGTAATGATACTCACTGAAGGAGTTGTGGCAAAGCTGGAAGAGCCAATTAGTCTGGTGGAGGTGATCGCTGCCAGTTTTTTGCAATTGCTCGACTGAAGTCACCAAAGTTCCTGAGCCCAAATGGCTTTTACCCCCTCTTTTACAAGACATTTTGTAACACACTGGCCCCTATACTTACAAGACTATTCAACACCTTTGTGCATCCCTGTGCATTACCAAACACCATGATGGACGTCTCAATCACGGTCACCACCAAGCCCTGGAAGGACAAATGGTTCTGCGGCTCATACAAGCCTATTTCCTTAATGTGGATGTAAAACTATTCACTGGTATCCTAGCATCTAAGCTCAAAACTTAAATGCCAGGCCGGATCGACCCTGATGAAGCAGGCTTCATCCCCAATAGACAGCGTGGGTAGAACACTATCGTATTCGCCACCTGATCAACAAAGTCCACCGCTCCATCCGAGAGGCACTTCTCCTTATCATCCATGCGGAAAAGGCATTTAATAGGGTCCATTGGCCATATTTAATCACTTCCATGAAACACTTCGGCTTGGAGACAAGTTCCCTAGCTGGATTTATAACATCTACAGTGCCCCTCTTGCTGGAGAAAGGGTGAATGGAGTTTCATCCGATACCTTCCCCAAACGAAGGACACAATCAGGATGCCCTCTGTCACCATCTCTGTTCGCTCTGTACATGGAGCCTTTCACTCAGCGAGTTCGGACAGACCCTCACATTAATGGGATGCCAAAATGCAGAAAGAAAGAGGGCTTCTATTCTTGATAAAATCCATACTCTAGAGAAAGGGATTACTAAATTAAATCTACCTGAGGCAACACAAAATAATTATATAGTTTTGGAGGAAGTTCTTATCAGACATCAGATTTATTTGAAAGATAAGAAATCACGAAAATTAAGAACGGATGACAATTTATTTTATTTTATTTATTTATTTATAAAGTTTTATATAGCGCGAACTTGATCCCGAAGGATATCAGAGCGCTTTACAATTCGAGGCAAAGACAAAAAATACAGTATTTAAAACAATGTTTTTTTTAGGTGAGACAGGCAATATGGGATACACGTTTAGATACACTTAATGGTTACAAGGTTAAATTCAAGCAAATAACAGAAATGATAAAGTGAACAATCCCCACAACGGTATGTATTACGTGCTGTCCGCTGACGTAGTGTTTTGCCATCACTTTTTTCTTCGCCCTTTTAAAGGCTTGCTTACTGGTTGAAAACAATTATAGATCTTTAACCTGCAGTTGCTTCAAACTGTTATTGTTCTCAAAAGGGCATCAAACTTTAGAAGAGCTCTATACTTTTAACAGTAAATGCGTATGCAGTTTTCATTCTTTAAATATCCTCCACTTTATAAAGCACTAGCGGAGTGATGTATTTACCATGTATTAAGCATGTTTATGGCGGTAAAACCTACTATACAGAAAATCACAGGCTTTTAAAATGCATAAATGCAGATCATACGTAGACGTGGGTGAAATTTTAATTATGCTACAGTAATCAGAGTAATTTCTGTAATTTTGCATTACTCTCCACGACCGACGGCGAGTCTTACCCATATCGTTAATGTTTTGGCAAACACAACTAATTTAAGTGTGCCTCTTGGCTCCGAAATAACGGGTGTTATTAGCAACCAACTTTTAATACTCTCAAAGACTTCAGGCTTCCCCGGACCTGCTGAGCTCGGAACCGTGGGCCAGCAGGCTAGAACAAGATGTCTGTAGCAGTAGCAGAGGCTCTGTGCCCGGAGCTGGACGGATGGCGCCCAACATACGAAACCGCGGCCTTTTGGGGTTGAGTTGGACCATAACAGCGACGCCTGCACCACCTCATTTTCACCCCGTCCCTATACTGCACGACTTGGGCAAATGGCGGATATAAACAAAACGCTGCGTGCACGTGAAGTGCGTGGAGGGAGAAGAGCGTCGGCCAAAGTAGGGCATGAAAGTAAGAAAGAATATGAACAGACGCGATGAAAGCCATAAATCCGGGCTCGGCGCCCACCTCGTCTGCAGCGGTCTGAGAGGTGGCTCACATTTTGAGGCGTCACCAGAAAACAATGATCGGATCAACCCTTTCCGTACAGTCAGTGGCTTTTGTGTATATATAATAAGTACCATAACCATACTGCGCATTACACTAATCCGAAAGTTGGACCGGTCCGGTTCTATGATCAAAACAGGAGATGAAATGTAGTTCTATCGAATTATAGGGTACGAGGTCTGAGGGCAGGGGAACTGGTGAAATAATGAATACGACTTTATTTAAAAAACATTTTTTTTAAACGAGCAGTTTCTGTACCTTTCCTGAAATTATGGCCGCTATTGGACGGTTATACATGTGCTGTCCTGCATGAAGCTGATGGGAAGGCTCTAAACAGAGTGTAGAGAATTGGCAGCTTAAAAAGGTAACTATTTCATCCCCAGGCCCTGCTCTCCATCACACTTGCTTCAGCGATTAATACTTTTAAAAAGCTGATCATCAAACCGTCAGGCATTCTTTGGCTGCATTGGATGTGCACATTATTTTTTTTGTTTTTTTGTTTTTTTATTTCAGTAATTTTTTTATTGAAAATAAAGAGCATATTTACATGGTACTGGGTGAAAAACACATGGGGAAAAAGAAAGAAGAAAAAGCACCGGGGGGGAGGGGGGGAGGGGAGGGGGGTTGTCAAGCATTGTATACATTGGCTTTAATTAGTTTGGCTCTTGACAGTCCATTCTACAGTTTGTTACATCTTCTTCTCTCCGTTCTTGCACGTTCCAGTTTCCCCCGTGTCCCTTTGCCACCAGTATGGTTATCTTTCCGCCCCCCTGGTGATGTGAGGAGATAGAAGATCAAAAGAAGAAAGGTGTCCGAGGTAGAGAGACGTAGGCACATTATGTTGTTGAGTAGGGTGCATGTGTGCGTTTGTAGTATTGTCTGGTCTGAGTGTTTAGGGTGGCTTGTGAGAGGACAAGTAGTTGTCTAGTGACAGCCATATCTCGCTCTTTTTCCCTGAGTCCCTTTGGCTGTTGGACGTTATGGTGTCGGCTCCCCTTAGGAAAATGACCCAGTTGAACCAGGCTTTAAAGGTGGCCTTTGCTGTGTCCTTCCAGTTATTCAACACCGTTTTGACCGCTGCTGTAAGCAGGAGGTCAATCAGGTCTCTGTCATTTTCGGATGTTATGGAAGGGTCAGTGTACCCCAGAATTAGGTGGTGGAAGTCCATTGATAGTGTGGCTCCTGTCATGTCATTGATTAGAGTGATTATGGAGTGCCAGAACTTCTTTGTTTTGGCGCAGTGGAATAGGAGGTGTGCTAGGTCTCCCTTCTGCCTGTTGCAGTTCCAGCAGGAGTCAGTCTCTCTGATGCCTATGTTGGCAAGCCGTGCTGGGGTCCAGTAGGCCCTGTGCACTAGCCAGAGTTTTGTCTGATCAAGGGTCGTTGTCACCTTCCTCCTTGATGTGGAGGACCATAAATCTACCCTTTCCTTCTCGCTTAGCTCTCTCCCTGCTGCTTCTTCCCATTGGCTTACAGTTCTGTTATTCAATTTGGACGTTTTGGGGGTCATGGCTCTGTATATGTGCGCTACCTGGTGTCCCGTGATGTTCAGGCTGTTAGCGTATTGTGTTATTGATGGGGCGAGCGTGTTTATGTTGGCTTTGGCTATTGCCACTCTTATTTTAAGGAAGTTATAGAGCTCTATGTTGTCGAAGTTGTATTGTTGTCTGAGTTCGTCAAACGATGTCTGATTCCCTGTCTCCTGTAGCTGGCTCACCGTTGTTATGCCCTGCCTGTACCAGGTGTGCATATCCAGTGTTTTATTCCTGTACTTAATTCTGGGGTTGTGCCATAGCGACTCTAGCTGAAGTTCTTTTTCCCCCACTGCGTAATTGACTTCAGCAGGTGTGAGTTTATGCGAGTAATAAGCAACGGGATGTAGCTCCCCTGTACCCAAATCAGCTTGAGAAAGGATGCCCCCCACTGCCACTTGAGAGGCATCTACCTCTACTACAAAGGGACTCCTAGGATCAGGATGCTTCAGAATGGGGGCTTGAGTGAAAGCCTTTTTCAGGATGTTGAATGCTTTATCGGCTTCCTCAGACCACAAAAAGGGGGTACCCTTGCGTAACAAACGGGTAATAGGAGCGACGACATCTGAAAACTGGTGGATGAAACGTCTGTAGAAATTAGAAAACCCTATAAACTGTTGAACTTCTTTCACGCTTTTAGGGGGTGGCCATTGTAACACAGCATTGATCTTTTGGGGATCCATTTGCAAACCTTGGGCAGACACGATATACCCCAGGAAGGCAACCTGATGACGATGGAAAAAACATTTATCTAATTTACAAAATAAATGGTTCTCATGTAGTTTGTGTAACACTGCTTGTACATGTAGAATGTGGTCTTTTAAGGTTTTGGAATAAATAAGTAGGTCATCAATATAAGCTATTACGCTTTTGTCAAGGTACTCCTTCAGCACCTCATTGATGAAATATTGAAATGCTGAAGGAGCATTACAAAGCCCGAAGGGCATCACTAAATATTCATCCAATCCGAACTTGGTACAGAATGCCGTTTTCCACTCATCTCCATCTTTGACTCTAACAAGGTGGTAGGCTCCACGTAGGTCTAATTTCGTGAACCATTCGGCGTCTTTGATTTGGTCTAACAAAGAGGAGATGAGTGGCAAAGGGTATCTGTTCTTGATTGTAATGGCATTCAGGGATCTATAGTCTATGCAACAACGCAAGCCTCCCTCTCGTTTAGGTATAAAGAAAAGGGCTGAGGATGCAGGGGATCTGGAGGGTCTGATGTATCCTAACTCCAGCATAGTGTCAAGGTATTCTCTTAAATATTGGTTTTCCTTTTCTGTTAAAGAGTACACCCTGCTTGTACGTATACGTGCTCTTGGCTGCAGATCTATACGACAGTCGTATACCATATGGGGAGGTAAGGTGGTGGCTTGTTCTTTATCAAACACCGAACAGAACTCTTGATACTCCGAGGGTAACTCGGTGTCAGGTTGTTCTACAGTGTATTTCTCTTCTGGAGATAGGGAGACTAGGGTAATTGCTCTCTGCCTAGGAGACTTCGAGGTAGAACCGGAGTTGACTTGGATTTCTGTATTTGTCTCCTTCTTGTGGTTACTACACTCATCTCTGAACTGAATATGGGTCTGTTGCCAATCGATTAGGGGATTATGTAGACGCAACCATGGTAGTCCTAACACCACAGGGAACTGAGGAGAATCTATTAAATCAAACGTGAGTGTTTCCCAGTGTGTGATGGCGACATACAGCTCCAAAAAGATGGTAGAATGTGTAATTGGTCCAGATTTCAGAAGACTACCATCGATAGTATATACGTCCTCAGGAACTCTTTTTTGTACTTCAGGAATAGAATGGGCAGCAGCCCATTGTCTGTCCATAAAACTTCCCGAGGCTCCTGATAGGTTGATCTAAGGTGCTGTCAAGCCAACTCAATATTGAAGGAACAAAAAAGTGTCCGTTTTCAGCCACCAAAGAGGAGACCATATGACTTGCAGGACCCGACGGTGCGGTCTCTTTTAACCTCGGGTCGACTAGTTTTCCGACTTGCGGAACTGTCTTGGTTTTACCGGACATTCCTTTAAAAAATGTCCTGCTTTACCACAATATAGACATAACCGATTGTCACGTCTCCTTTGTTTCTCTGCTTCACTTAGGGGACCCTTTATGCTGCCTATCTGCATAGGTTCAGGATCATCGAGTTTAATTTCAGCTTCGGGTTTTCTTTCTCTGGTCCCGGTTTTAGGATACTCATATCGGACCCTGTCTCTTCGCCTTTCTCCCAACCTATGATCCAACTTTACGACCAGGTCTATTAATTCAGAACATGTGGCCGGTGTATCTACTACGTGAGCCAAAGCGTCTTTCAGTTCATCACGCAGGCCTTTGTAAAAAAGGGCACTGCGTTTTTCTGTAGGCCAATCAGCTTCCACCACTAGTCTATTAAATGCAGAAATGTATGTAATAAGGTCTTTAGACCCTTGCTTAAGATTTAATAATTCTGTGTCTGCCGCATGAGTGAACGTGTGCTTATCAAACATTTTTCGTAATTCACGCCTGAAAGCGTTATAATCCAGCAAAAGAGGATCATCCTTATCAATCAAAGGGATGGTCCAATTGGCAGCGGAACCCCCCAAATAGGAAAGGACAAACGCTACCTTAGCTTGGTCATTCGGAAAACAAGAGGCTTTACACAGGAAATGCAACTGACACTGTGTCAGAAAGGCGGCACATTTAGTGGGATCACCATAGAAACGCTCAGGGGGAGCTAAGGGAATAGTATGTGGTGTCACTACCTGCACTACTTGTGCATTGGTGCTAGAGCTAGCTCCCTCTTCTCTTTGGATGCGCAAGGCCTCTACTCTATCTGAGAGAGCTTGGGTTTCTCTCTGGAGATTCCCCACCATATTAGCCACATCCTGTAAAGAGAGATCCATGGCACTCGGGAGACAAATCTATTAGGCTTCGCGATCTGTCATGCACGCACCTTATTGTCTCAGGAGTGTCGTGGAATCTCGATGCTAAACACCCTGCTTCACCCCTATCACCCCCGGGAGTCAGGATATAACACCAACACCCATGAGGTAACCAGGGGGAAAACAGGGGAACAAAACAAGGGTAGATGGGAAAGAAACAGCACTCTGCAATCTTCACCAGGGACAGATTCAGGTCAAGCTTTTCTAGTCTGGAACTGCATGAAGACAAAGCAGAAATTTAGTATAAAACCCCTCCCCACGCTGTTCTCAAATGACTTTTCTGTGACCCAATGGTTTACCTTCAGATTGTAGGGTGTATGCAGGTTTCTGGGAGGTATATGTGCTGGATGCATCAGAATAAATAACAGAAGAATGGATATGTCTGATTCCTGCAAGTAGGAAGAAACTATAAGAAACAGCACGACTTATATGTGAATAAACTACAAACTATCTTTCAAGTGCTGACCTATAAATACCAGGCTTGTAGACATAAAATAACGGAGGCCACACCAGAACTTGCCAGTGCAAATACCTTGTTAATAGCCACAAGGTCGGGACACCGAAACACACAAAGATAGCAATGTGAAAACTTCCACGGGAGGACTTAAGAGGAATGCGGTGTGCACACCATGCAAGCGATAGAAATCTCGCTCGCTACAAATAAGAAAAAACGGAAAGCTAAGAAAACATACAAGAAGCAAACGGCTTCTTTTACTCACGAAGCGGACGTTTAGGAAATGCTGGAAACAACGAGAACGGAGGTCCCACCAGTAGCTCCTCGGTCGAACACCACACCATGACGGGGAACGAATGCTCGAACGCTAGCTAATCGCGAAGCGTTTCCGGGAGCGTGAGGCGGGTTTAAATGTCCTGATTTGTTTTACTGCGCGTGCGCGGCTCTCCGCGCATGCGTCCTAAGGGTGTCATCCTGTGTTTGCCAACCATTAGAGATTGCCAACCCTGTACTTTAGATCGGCTGCTGTTTGCTATACATCGGATCGGCGGTGGAGCATAAGCAGGCATGACAGATGTTGAGACGATCTTCTTGGAGCAGCAGGTGGATCTGCACTCATATGCAAAAGATTTAGAGAACAGATCATGCTGCACAACATACGGCTTAGATGGAAGCGAAATCACTAAAGGGTCCAGATTTTCCATTCGAGGTTCGCTCAGATCTTTCTAAAACTACACTGGATCGACAATGGGAATTAGGCCAAAGAATGGAGAAATTTAGATCACTCGGAGCTAACGTGCAAATGAGATTCCCTGCCTTTTTGCGGATCATGTACACCAACAAAATGCATAATATTAGATCCCCCCTTGAGGATGATGAGTTGCTGGAATCCTTACGGGATGTTTCACGAGGCAGAGGAGGTAGTACGACTTGAGGATGCCGGGAGGTTAAATGAAAGCGCAGATATTAAAGGGGGAAAATAGCGTGTAGAAAGGGAAATCAAACAGGAAAAAAAAAAGGCAAGAGTTAGGTTGGGAAAACACACACACAAAAAAATATATATATAAATATATACTCAAACACACTAAAAAAGAAAAGAGGAATCGGCAAAAAAGGGAAACAAAAGAGAGAGGAAAAATTGAATAAGGACAAGGTAAAAACATGAATCTCTATTTTTTTCCCTATTCCCTTAGCACCCTCACACAGTATTAGGAGTGGAGAGCAGAGAGGGACAGCCTGAGGGCGCAAATACTGGTCATACTGGCCAGTGTAAGAAGGGATGGGTTTCCTAAGGGGTGGGGGGGGCATGGGCACAGGGGGTGGTGGGTGTGAAATTTTCAAAACTCCTCATTTGCTGGTACCCTTTTGGCATCATTCAATTTTTAATTGCTTCCAAACCTTTTGTTATGGAGTTCAGAAGTGCCCTCTGGGTAGGCCAGAGCTGTATCGAGGGTTTCTCAATAAGTGGTCCACGGGGAGGATGGAGGTGTTGGCCGAGGTGGAGGTTGGGATCTCATGATGTTGCTCCAGTTTTTATCCTGGAATGTCAATGGGCTGCGTACGAAGGGTAGAAGAGACAGAATACTCCAATATCTGAGAGATTCCCCGGCGCAGGTCATTGCTATACAGGAAACCCATCTCCTCAAATCCGAGATTACGGCTCTAGTAAAAAATCAGAGATGGATTAACACTTTTGTATGTACGGACCAAACTGCTAATATTAGAGGGATTTTTGTGATATTTAAAAAACAAGCTAAGGCTCAAATAGTCGAATGTAGGGAAGGTCATAGTGGAAGATGGCTGTTACTAAGAGTCTCTTTAGGGGGTGTGCTGTTCTCCCTGGTGGGATATTACGCCCCAAACCAGGATGACCCCTCTTATTTAGATACCATCCGCTGCCACCTATCGGACTTTCAAGACCCGGTAATCTGGGTAGGGGATTTTAATATTGTATTAAACCCCAAGCTTGATAAATCACCCAACTCTAGAGCTGGTGTTCCTGTTAAATCCAGGCAATTTCTTCTGCTAATTATGGCTCAACTAGGGTTGGCAGATATATGGAGGGAAAGGGTAGGTGAACGATTGGGGGTCTGCTTTAAGAACTTAAAGTACAAGCACAAGCCTAGAATAGATTACGCACTGTTCAGTTACAGTGGAGGATATAGAACATCTGCCATCCCATCTTTCTGATCATTTGGCAATTTCTTTTAGCCTAACTCCTGTTCAACGACATCGGCACAGTTCATGGTCCTTCGATCGCACCATCCTATTAGTGGACGATGAAATAAAATTCTTTCAGTCTGAGACTAAACACTTCCTTGAGGTAAATCTAAATTCAGCAAACATCTCCATGGTTTGGGATGCGCTGAAAGCCTTCTGGAGAGGATGTATCACCAGCAGAGCCTCCCATAGAAGAAGGTTATTTAGGGACACCATCAAGGGTCTAGAGGCAGAAATGAACACCATTGAGCTTAAATTAGGGGCTCATATAGGCTCAAGGGAGGATCAAGGAAAACTAGGCTCTCTTAAAAACCAACTTGAAAATATTCTCCAAGATAAGGTGGGAGGTGAGTAAAATCTCTCACTTCGAATTTGGGGAGGCAGCAGGCAAGATACTTGCTTGGAAAATTAAAACAGACCAAGCGCGAAATCATATTAAAGAGATTAGGGTTGAGGGAGAGTCAGCTCCTCGCCTTTCAAACTCAGAAATTGGTGTGCATTTCAGGAATTTTTTCAGACCATATATAGGGAAGATATCAGGGAAGACTGTGCAGAGAAAAACATCTGGCTTGAAGGGGTCTCTTTGCCCAGACTCTCAAATGGCCAAAGACAGGTTTTGTAGGTAGAGATCTCTGAGGAAGTCCCGAGCACCCATCCTAATATTTTCAAATTATTTCAAGATCTGTTTTCTTTCTTCAGGAAGGTTCGTTTGAAGAAATTCTTTCAAGAACGTCCTGCAGTTATTAGTGAGACCAACCGCTCTAACTGCAAACCCCCTTCGCAATTTACCCCAACTTTGGAAATGGTTGGCCCAGAGGTTCATGTCTTTGAACAAACTGTTCTAAAGGAAGTAGGCAGGTTAACAAAAAAATCTCAATCTGTTCGTAACAACCTCACAATAACAGAGAATAAGGCCCTTCAGAGTTTAAAATCTAATAGAGAACTAATTGTGAAACCATGCGACAAAGGAGGAGGGATTGCCGTTCTTGACAAAGTGGATTACGATACAAGGATTAATGACATGTTATCAGTAACCCACCACTGTAGGAGGGCTCATCCTAGGGACCTCACAAAACTCATACAGACTATTGAGGAGATGACTAGCAAGGCTTTGGAAAGAGGGGATATCTGCCAACAGGAGTTTAATTTTCTTAATAAATCTTGTCCTGTTACACCAGCCCTGTATGGACTCCCCAAAACTCACAAATGCGTGACTGATCCTCCCATGCGACCTATTATTTCCACCATCGGTTCTAGTACGGAGCCACTTTCAAAATTTGTGGACTCCTTCTTATGCCCATTGACTCGCACTTATACGTCCTTTATTTGTGACACCGGTGACATCATCTCGAAATTGGAGGGTATGGCATTCAATCCTCAGACTGAGATACTGGTAACGCTTGACATTGAGGCCTTATACACCAACATCCCTCAATGTCAGGCGTTACAGTCAGTGGTCGACCTGCTGTACAGGACTTCGGGTGACAGACCTGATGGTTTCATACTGGAGTGCCTCAAAGTTGTTCTATTTAACAACTTTTTCGATTTCAATGGGGCATTATTCCAGCAAATAAAGGGCACCAGTATGGGCGCTTCCTGTGCCCCAAGTGTAGCAAACATCTACATGGGGGAGTGGGAGAGGAAGAATGTCTTTAATGAAGTGGCTCCATTTTTTGATAACGTTGTTACGTGGAGGCGCTTCATTGACGACATTTTTCTAATCTGGAAGACTCCCTGAAAGAATACATGCTATGGCTCAACGCCAGTGACTGTAATTTAACTTTCACCGCTAATTACAGCCCTCAAAGTGTGGAATTCTTGGATATCTGTATATCTGGGACCAATTTGGTCCTGGAGGTTAGTCTATTTCGCAAACCAACAGCCAAAAATACAATTCTCCAATACCAAAACCATCATCCTGGTATACAAAAAGACTCCATCCCATTTGGAGAATTTCTTCGAATTCGAAAAAAATGGTAGTACCATGTCTGAATTTCACACACATGGAGATGCCGTCTAAATTAAGACTACTAACAAGAGGTTATCCCAACCGGCTAGTCCGACATGCCTACAAGAGGGCTAAATATTATAATAGAGATGCTCTACTAGAAGGTAATCAACGTGCCAAGAAAGAACAAGTGGTTTGCGTGGTGAATCATTCCCCGTTCAATTTCAAACTTAAAAACATCATCCAGCGAAATTGGAGAATATTGAATATGGGAGATGAGGATCCGATTTTGGAAGCACCTTTGGTAGCATTCCGCAGGAACCGCAATCTACGTGATATGCTAGTCCATACTAGAATTCAGAATACTAATAAGGTACGGCAAAGTACCATCACGGGACTATCACCCGTTGTGGGAAATCACAGATGTGGCGGTTGCCACGCATGTGATACAGCCATTGTCACAGATTGTTTTGTTTATAAGGAGAAAAAGATCGAACTTAAGGACTTCACAAATTGTCGAAGCAAGAATATAATTTATTGTATTTCTTGCCCCTGCAATCTGGTTTATATTGGAGAATCTGGACGTGAATTTCGTGTTCGCCTCAGCGAACATAAATCCTCTATTCGAAACCATCGCACAGAAGCACCTCTGGCTAGACATTTTCTTGAAAAATGCCATTCTGCAACGGACATTCGTTGGTGCATTCTAGAAAAGGTAAAGGGGAGTGTTGGTACCCCCATGGACATCTCACGTAAACGACGGGAGTGTTTTTGGATATTTTTCTTAGACTCTGTAAAACAGGGTTTGAATGAAGAAATCCAGTGGATCATTACTAAACCGTGGTAGTTACCAACACATAGGCCTTCCTGTCGTACTGTAGGTAAAAATGGGGTACTGAGTGGTCAGCTAAGCCCATATGTACGTCATGTCGCCTGTTGGAGGTTGAATTTTCATTTCTGGCTGATTGAGATAGGGCCCACTTGTATTGATACTTAGTACTGATTACATGTATGTCAGACAATGATACTGATTGATATACATACACATGGATTTTTGGAACAAAAAATAAAAAATAAATATCGGTCTTCATCAGCCATCGCTTGCTAGAGTTTTGTGATAATAATTGACGTCTAATATGAGTAAAAACTTGTAAATAGACCAATAATACAGTCTTTTATTCAAGTATATCGTTATTTGGGTTTTTTCTAATTTAATTACCCGACGTCACAATTTTTTACGCTCAACTTATAAACTATCGCAACACATTTGTGTGACTGAATTATTTGTGACAGTCTTTTGGTATTCCGATGATTACTGGTGGCTACATAATAAGTGACTAGGCTCGCCGTCTGTGTCGAGACAACTTTAAGATGGTGATCTTTAGCTTAGTCTGTTTTTTAGTTTTCTGATTTGAGATAGTCACCTGTGACGTAGATAGTAAGGGACGATGTTATCACAGCTGCAACTGTTTATCGATCGGTTCGCGGGCTATTTAAGATGGTAGGTTCGCTTGCAACTCTGGAATATCGAACAAATTGAGGACGATGAAGGCGGTGGAGGCGGCGCGTGAAGGGGACTAGAAATTTTTGGACTCTTCGAAAGTAAGTGCTTGCTGAGTTATTGTCTGTAAATATCCCTCTTTAAGTCAGTATATGTTATCACGGCCTTTCAGGGTATAGATACACCTAACTAAAACAAAATTTAATGACAACGTAGTGCTGTAGGTTTTAAACTTGATTAGACAGCGTTGTAATCCGACCATGAATATCGGCGGTGCGGATATATTTACTTAATTAAATGAATAACTGAGAAATGGTTTAATGTTGTCACTATGGCTCTTGCTTCACTTAGACAGGCGCTATAAACCAACTATAGCCAACCGTGGCTACATCGCTATAAAAAGGGTGCAGTTAATAGAACTTGCATACAGGTGCGACCGTTTAAATATCCGGCTAAGCGTACATGCTCCGCTGTAAATAGTGTATTTTATGAGATCTCTCGACGAGCTTGCCAATACGCATGCAATTGGTTAATAATAGGAGTTTGTTGGTGAAGTTGTACGCAAACAAGCACTCGGAGGTCGCGTTGGTGGGTTGCATTACATTCTGTTATTGTGGCAATTCGTGGGCAATACGGTTTGATGAAACACTGTAACTAGTCGTCGGCTACTTGCCCCGCCCATGCAACCAAGACTCTTTGTGAACACAAGGTGGTAGTCATACAGGAGATGGTTCTCTGTTTCCCAATGACCATACGCCTCTTTCTTCTTAGGCGCTGGAATACTCCCATGACGATCGCGAAACCCAAAGAGCAAGTGTACAACACAGAAAGGTAAGTAGGCACATGAGTGCTCTACACAAAGGTCTCACATTTAATTTTGTTAGGATGCTTATGGTAGGCACCTCTTATTATTTCCTTATAGAGGTGGCGTCCCCTCCACACCATTGAGTAAAGGAAAAATACCAAAGCCGCCCCCCGCCGCATTCTGCCATTAGGCAGATCAAACAGGTAATAAGCATGTTTTGCAGGCCCATGACTATCCATCACAATTAAATCTCAGTGAGGTCTTACAACAAAAAGTTCTTCTTTGGTATATCTTTCAGCTGCTGGCTGCTTGTATTATTCGGACTAAAAATCATGTATATCTGACTGCGCCTAACCGCCAGGTAATAAAGGATGATTATTTTGTAATTGCTTTATTGGCAATGTATAGGTTTAGTCCATACATAGTAAAGATGAGTAATCTCTATGTTCTTCTTAATTCAGATTACGTGTCAGAGTGTTGCTATCCTTAAAAAAACATCTCAACAGAATTGTTCATTTTTTGACAGAGGTATTTATCAAACAAACTTTCATATCTTTATATCTTATGACTTGACTTCGGCGCCATTTGGGGCATTGAATAGTTTTCTCTTTCCTATAACTGGGGATCACACTTTATTGAATGGGTTATAAGGTTCACTGGGTGGTGAGAAGCTGTGAGATTCTGAAGCGTGTGTTTTGGTCCACTCTGTTGTTTCAAATGTATACAAGTACTTACTAAGTTTTACAGGGCATAAGTGGATGAGAAAATAATTGTTGTATATATTGTTTCAGACTTACATTTCAGGTTCAGAGGCCCTATACCGCACTGTATCTGTCTTGGTCCTGAAAAAGGTGGTCCGCACTCCTGCTATTTCCACCGAAACGCGTCGACCTTCTTTTTCCTTTTTAAATCTCATGACTTTGGCCATGTAGTGGACACCAGATTCAATGCTATAGGACACACTTGTTGTTGTTTTTGTGATGGGATGGATGTTTAGGTAGTATGTATGTGTTGTGCGTGTGTGGCTCTTTACCTGTGTTGTATATATTTAATTGTGTTTTCATGAACCTAAATGGTCATATATGCATAGTTTGATAAGTTGAAAAGTAATCTTCTTTGAAGCCTCTTTATAATATGTATATATTTTTATAAGTGTTACATTTGAAAATTATGATAAAAATGAAAAAATTGACTTTTTTACTGAAAATGAAATAAAATGAAAAAAAAATCACATTTTGTGTAGACATTGTTGCTATATGCCCTGTATTTGAGAGAACACTCCAATGAGAAATGTATTTATAGGTCAAGAGGGTGCTTCTTCAGTTGCTTGTTGTTCTTTTCCCCTCTACTCCCTGACCTGAAAGTAAATCCTAGAGGGGGTCCCCCTTCTTTCACTATGAAGAAGTAAGGAAGGCCATTGCTCAGTCTAAACGAGGGGAGGCGGCTGGCCTGGATGGCTTACCAGGGGAGCTGTACCGCTCTCTTAGTGAGGCCATCATTCCAACTTTGGCGAAAGTCTTTAATAGCATTCTCCTGACGGGAGAGAACCCCCCCAATTTCATGGAGTGAGGCGACGGTAGTTTTGATCCTTAAACCAGGGAAAGACCCGACTGATTGTGGATCCTACCGCCCGATCTCACTCCTTAATAACGATTATAAAATCTTTGCTGCCATCTTGTCTAAAAGGTTGGGGGGTGTAGTAGATTCCATCATACACCAAGATCAAAAGGGCTTTGTAAAAGGGCGCCAATTAGCGGATCTCACGTATGATCTAGTTGGGGCCTTAGACATCGCATCAGCCTTTTCTCTCCCTTTGGCCCCTCTTACCCTGTATGCGACAAAGCTTTTGATAGGGTGAACTGGGCCTACCTGGCCGCGGTAATGAAAAAATTTAATTTAGGCGACAGTTTCTGCCGAGTGATAGAACTCTTATATAAGGCACTAACAGCTACTGCTTGTTAACAGCACCCTGACTGTGGCTTTTAAGATTACAAGGGGTACAAGGCAGGGTTGCCCGCTTTCCCCCCTCCTCTTTAATCTATATATCGAACCCTTTGCTCAAGTCCTTAGAGAGGATCCCAACATTCCTTCTTTTAAATTTGCGGGGTGGGAAAGGCGGGTGGCCTTATATGCAGACGACATTCTCATATTGACGGCTTATCCCGACCTTGCTTTCCCAACAGTTATCAAGAGGGAGGAGGAGTTCGGCAAGGTTTCGGGATATGAAATAAATGCAAATAAAACCGAAATAATGGCCTGGAATATTAGCAATACACAATTGAATGTCGCCCCCACCTTGCGGTATCTGGGGATCCGTAGTATACAGGAGGTAGGGAAAATCCCAGAATTTAATCTTGATCGGGTATTAAGGCATGTCAGAAGCAGTTAAAGGCTTGGGCTTACCTCCCCCTATCCATCTTGGGGAGGATAAATTTAGTAAAGATGTCCATCTTGCCCAAATTCACATTCCTCTTCAATTCCATCCCTCTGGCTTTTGACACCAAGCAGTTGGATAGGTGTCAACATGTGATTAACTCTTTTATTTGGAAATATAGAGCCACCAGATTGGCGTGGAAAAAGCTCAGGCGGAGGAGGGCAAAAGGAGGGTTGGCATTACCCGACCTCCAATACTATGCATGGGCTTTTCAGCTCTCGCATTTAAGAATGCTTTTAAAAAAAACTCAATCACACCAGGAGGTGAAATGTTTCGGGCCATGCTAGAAGGGGCCGATTTACTAGTTGAGGGCTTCTTGTTTAAATTTGGGGACCAAAATTCTTTAAAAAAGTCAAATTAAAAATTCTTCAATCTTCGGCTAGAAGCTGGGTAACAATTAGAAAGAAAATAGGACTTAGCTATTTTTCTAATCTTGCACCACTGTGGGAATCCCCAGGTACCCCACCTTGCCTACAGGATAGATTGGATACTCCCCTGAAGGATTCGGGAATTATGAAGTGGGGAGAATTGTTGGTAGGGGATGCGCTGCAGTCTGGGGATCAGCTACGAGGGAGAGTGGGTTCCGGCTTATCCCGATTTAAATATATGCAGTTGAATAGTTGGTCGCAGGCACAGCTCAGATGGGGGGTCCCCCTAGGGAAAGACAGCAATTTGGAAAATCTATTGGTGGCAAGGCCAGGTTGTAGTAAAGAAGTCTCGCTTTGGTACTGGGCAATTTTGGAGGAAGTCGATGGCGACTTTAAACTCGCCAATGAATTATGGGGTACTGAGCTTGATATCCAGTGTGAGCAGGTGTGGATAGATTCATTCTGTCTCCTGCATAAATTAGTGAAACCTGCATGGCTGAAGCGAAACCACCTCTTCACAGCTCATCGAGCGTATCTCTCTCCATTAAGGCTATCAAAATTCCAGCCAGGGAAAACATGTAACAAAGGCGGTTTGTTAGAAGCATCTGATGTGCACATGTTTCAAGACTGCCCCCCCATCCGGCTCTTTTGGGAGGAAGTGAAGGTGATGCTGGATTCTATTCTCAATGCCTCTGTGAGCATCAGTCTCCCACTAATTATTTTCTGTATCGATGACAACATCTCCGGACATGCAAGATCTTTTCTCTTTGATGCTATCCTTTTGGCAAGAAGACAAATTTGTAAGTTCTGGGTAGACGCCGCCGCACCGACACACTCTGGCTAGCTGACGTCCTTGTATGATACATCTAGAGTAGATCTGGCTAGGTCCTGTAGCAGGAAAAAACTCGTATTTTGGGACTTATTGGTACAGTGGAGATAGGAATTCCGGGGTTTTTTTTTTCTCCCGGGGCCTATGATTATGCCTTCCCTGCTCCATGGATCATTGTCACGGGTCCCCCAGGTAGATACTATGGTCCAACAGTTTGTAAATTACCTTGGTGGAGTTAACTAATTACCCCTCTAACCCTGGATGCTTCTTCCGCCAATAGCTATTTCGTGTCTTGATGTGAGATTTAAAAAGATCTTTTGAACTCGCCCAGGTAAGACACGTAAGGTGGTTGGTGTTTCCTAAATGGGGGGCACGGCAAATGAGGAGAAAAAAAAAACCTTCCCCTTTCTATACCTTAGGGCACCAAGCTCTGCCCCTCAGGTATACTGCACTCCCCAAGCATTACCCAAGCCCCTTGACCACCCATTAGAAAATTTAAAATCCATAGCCTCAATGTTAGTGATTCAGAAAAGGGGGTGGTGATGAACAGAGTGCCTGAATTAAGCAGACCACTCTTACCCAGTCCAAAGATCAGGGCTTGATCCAGCACCGTTTTTTAGCTCACTGCACCATCCCAGCTCAGAACTTGGCTATATGCAAATCAGTCTGTTCCTGTCCCAGTGCATGATGGGAACAGGGCAAACCAAACTACCAAGCCAATTCTTATACTGGGAAGGAAACAAGCTACCGGGGACCGGTTTCTGGCATTTCAGCCTCGTCGGCCCGGCTTGCTTGAATCCTGATGGTGCAATGAGCAAGGGACTCACATCTGAGTATACCCTTCCACGCTTATGGTGGACAAAATGATTCAGAAAAGGGGGTGGTGATGAACAGAGTGCCTGAATTAAGCAGACCACTCTTACCCAGTCCAAAGATCAGGGCTTGATCCAGCACCGTTTTTTAGCTCACTGCACCATCCCAGCTCAGAACTTGGCTATATGCAAATCAGTCTGTTCCTGTCCCAGTGCATGATGGGAACAGGGCAAACCAAACTACCAAGCCAATTCTTATACTGGGAAGGAAACAAGCTACCGGGGACCGGTTTCTGGCATTTCAGCCTCGTCGGCCCGGCTTGCTTGAATCCTGATGGTGCAATGAGCAAGGGACTCACATCTGAGTATACCCTTCCACGCTTATGGTGGACAAAATGATTCAGAAAAGGGGGTGGTGATGAACAGAGTGCCTGAATTAAGCAGACCACTCTTACCCAGTCCAAAGATCAGGGCTTGATCCAGCACCGTTTTTTAGCTCACTGCACCATCCCAGCTCAGAACTTGGCTATATGCAAATCAGTCTGTTCCTGTCCCAGTGCATGATGGGAACAGGGCAAACCAAACTACCAAGCCAATTCTTATACTGGGAAGGAAACAAGCTACCGGGGACCGGTTTCTGGCATTTCAGCCTCGTCGGCCCGGCTTGCTTGAATCCTGATGGTGCAATGAGCAAGGGACTCACATCTGAGTATACCCTTCCACGCTTATGGTGGACAAAATGATTCAGAAAAGGGGGTGGTGATGAACAGAGTGCCTGAATTAAGCAGACCACTCTTACCCAGTCCAAAGATCAGGGCTTGATCCAGCACCGTTTTTTAGCTCACTGCACCATCCCAGCTCAGAACTTGGCTATATGCAAATCAGTCTGTTCCTGTCCCAGTGCATGATGGGAACAGGGCAAACCAAACTACCAAGCCAATTCTTATACTGGGAAGGAAACAAGCTACCGGGGACCGGTTTCTGGCATTTCAGCCTCGTCGGCCCGGCTTGCTTGAATCCTGATGGTGCAATGAGCAAGGGACTCACATCTGAGTATACCCTTCCACGCTTATGGTGGACAAAATGATTCAGAAAAGGGGGTGGTGATGAACAGAGTGCCTGAATTAAGCAGACCACTCTTACCCAGTCCAAAGATCAGGGCTTGATCCAGCACCGTTTTTTAGCTCACTGCACCATCCCAGCTCAGAACTTGGCTATATGCAAATCAGTCTGACATGAGTCCCTTTCTCACTGCTCCATCAGGATTCAAGCAAGCCGGGCCGAAGAGGCTGAAATGCCAGAAACCGGTCCCCGGTAGCTTGTCTCCTTTCTGGTGAAGAATTGGCTTGGTAGTTTGGTCTGCCCTGTTCCCATGATGCACTGGGCCAGGGACAGACTAATTTACATATAGCCAGGTTCTGAGCTGGGATGGGGCAGTGAGATAAATAACGGTGATGGATCAAGCCCTGATCTTTGGACTGGGTAAGAGTGGTCTGCTTAATTCAGACACTCTGTTCATCACCACCCCCTTTTCTGTATCGTTTTTGGCCACTATAGGTGTGGCAGGGTATACTCAGACATGAGTCCCTTTCTCACTGCTCCATCAGGATTCAAGCAAGCCGGGCCGAAGAGGCTGAAATGCCAGAAACCGGTCCCCGGTAGCTTGTCTCCTTTCTGGTGAAGAATTGGCTTGGTAGTTTGGTCTGCCCTGTTCCCATGATGCACTGGGCCAGGGACAGACTAATTTACATATAGCCAGGTTCTGAGCTGGGATGGGGCAGTGAGATAAATAACGGTGATGGATCAAGCCCTGATCTTTGGACTGGGTAAGAGTGGTCTGCTTAATTCAGACACTCTGTTCATCACCACCCCCTTTTCTGTATCGTTTTTGGCCACTATAGGTGTGGCAGGGTATACTCAGACATGAGTCCCTTTCTCACTGCTCCATCAGGATTCAAGCAAGCCGGGCCGAAGAGGCTGAAATGCCAGAAACCGGTCCCCGGTAGCTTGTCTCCTTTCTGGTGAAGAATTGGCTTGGTAGTTTGGTCTGCCCTGTTCCCATGATGCACTGGGCCAGGGACAGACTAATTTACATATAGCCAGGTTCTGAGCTGGGATGGGGCAGTGAGATAAATAACGGTGATGGATCAAGCCCTGATCTTTGGACTGGGTAAGAGTGGTCTGCTTAATTCAGACACTCTGTTCATCACCACCCCCTTTTCTGTATCGTTTTTGGCCACTATAGGTGTGGCAGGGTATACTCAGACATGAGTCCCTTTCTCACTGCTCCATCAGGATTCAAGCAAGCCGGGCCGAAGAGGCTGAAATGCCAGAAACCGGTCCCCGGTAGCTTGTCTCCTTTCTGGTGAAGAATTGGCTTGGTAGTTTGGTCTGCCCTGTTCCCATGATGCACTGGGCCAGGGACAGACTAATTTACATATAGCCAGGTTCTGAGCTGGGATGGGGCAGTGAGATAAATAACGGTGATGGATCAAGCCCTGATCTTTGGACTGGGTAAGAGTGGTCTGCTTAATTCAGACACTCTGTTCATCACCACCCCCTTTTCTGTATCGTTTTTGGCCACTATAGGTGTGGCAGGGTATACTCAGACATGAGTCCCTTTCTCACTGCTCCATCAGGATTCAAGCAAGCCGGGCCGAAGAGGCTGAAATGCCAGAAACCGGTCCCCGGTAGCTTGTCTCCTTTCTGGTGAAGAATTGGCTTGGTAGTTTGGTCTGCCCTGTTCCCATGATGCACTGGGCCAGGGACAGACTAATTTACATATAGCCAGGTTCTGAGCTGGGATGGGGCAGTGAGATAAATAACGGTGATGGATCAAGCCCTGATCTTTGGACTGGGTAAGAGTGGTCTGCTTAATTCAGACACTCTGTTCATCACCACCCCCTTTTCTGTATCGTCAATGTTAGTGGGCTTAGATCCCCCAGTTAAGAGGGCAGCTATCCTGTCCCTCATTCCCAGTTATGATACCTTCTATCCATGCCCTGAAGTAAATTCAGGAACACTTTACTAAGGCAGCTCTGTCTGAGACCATGTGGACTCTGACCGCAGCCATCTTGGTGGGCAGTGACCTGAACCCGGTATAAGACAATGATCTAGACTGAACGGGACACATATTTGGGCAGATAGGGGTGTTCATAGCCAACGGTCTGACCTGGCTACACGAATGTGGCCTGTCGGATCTATGGACGCACCATCCAAACAATAGGAACTACACATTCTAAGGAGTCGACAAGACCTATGCCCGCATAGACTATTTTTTAGGTCCCCCATGAACATGACCCGAGTCAAAAATGTGAACATAGACCCTTTGTCACTGTCTGACTATGCCCCTATTACACTGATTTTACAGATGGAAACACACAAACATTGGTCAACAGCTGGAGGCTATGTGATATCCTGATTCAAAACTGAGTGATATTGGCTCGATAAACATTGTCCTTTCAGCATATTTGTAGGAGAATGGCACGGATGGGGTGGCTGTCTCCTTGTTCTGAAATTCCTTAAAATTGGTGGTCAGAGGGGTGTTCATAGCGCTGGCATCCCCCAACAACCAAGCGTGCACATTTCAGGTGGTAGTGAAAGAATTGGAAAATATTTATGAACGCATGGGGACCCTAGAGTGTGGTGAGAGCTGAATAGGAAGAGCACGCAGCTCAAATGTCTTGACAAGCATAAGGCAGAACATGCCCTGTTGCGCCTTAAACGTAAATTTTATGCAGTGGGGTAATAGATGCAGGAGACTGTTAGCACGCTGCCTACGCGCCAAGGACCACCAAGACACAGCACAAGCCATTACAAAGGCAGAGGGAGGGGAGGATACAGGAGACACACAAATTACAGTGACATCTTGGGACTACTACTAAACCCTATACACTGACCAACAATATTCTGATGTAACATCTGACTATACTTAGGGCGTGCCCACGTAATGATACTCACTGAAGGAGTTGTGGCAAAGCTGGAAGAGCCAATTAGTCTGGTGGAGGTGATCGCTGCCAGTTTTTTGCAATTGCTCGACTGAAGTCACCAAAGTTCCTGAGCCCAAATGGCTTTTACCCCCTCTTTTACAAGACATTTTGTAACACACTGGCCCCTATACTTACAAGACTATTCAACACCTTTGTGCATCCCTGTGCATTACCAAACACCATGATGGACGTCTCAATCACGGTCACCACCAAGCCCTGGAAGGACAAATGGTTCTGCGGCTCATACAAGCCTATTTCCTTAATGTGGATGTAAAACTATTCACTGGTATCCTAGCATCTAAGCTCAAAACTTAAATGCCAGGCCGGATCGACCCTGATGAAGCAGGCTTCATCCCCAATAGACAGCGTGGGTAGAACACTATCGTATTCGCCACCTGATCAACAAAGTCCACCGCTCCATCCGAGAGGCACTTCTCCTTATCATCCATGCGGAAAAGGCATTTAATAGGGTCCATTGGCCATATTTAATCACTTCCATGAAACACTTCGGCTTGGAGACAAGTTCCCTAGCTGGATTTATAACATCTACAGTGCCCCTCTTGCTGGAGAAAGGGTGAATGGAGTTTCATCCGATACCTTCCCCAAACGAAGGACACAATCAGGATGCCCTCTGTCACCATCTCTGTTCGCTCTGTACATGGAGCCTTTCACTCAGCGAGTTCGGACAGACCCTCACATTAATGGGATGCCAAAATGCAGAAAGAAAGAGGGCTTCTATTCTTGATAAAATCCATACTCTAGAGAAAGGGATTACTAAATTAAATCTACCTGAGGCAACACAAAATAATTATATAGTTTTGGAGGAAGTTCTTATCAGACATCAGATTTATTTGAAAGATAAGAAATCACGAAAATTAAGAACGGATGACAATTTATTTTATTTTATTTATTTATTTATAAAGTTTTATATAGCGCGAACTTGATCCCGAAGGATATCAGAGCGCTTTACAATTCGAGGCAAAGACAAAAAATACAGTATTTAAAACAATGTTTTTTTTAGGTGAGACAGGCAATATGGGATACACGTTTAGATACACTTAATGGTTACAAGGTTAAATTCAAGCAAATAACAGAAATGATAAAGTGAACAATCCCCACAACGGTATGTATTACGTGCTGTCCGCTGACGTAGTGTTTTGCCATCACTTTTTTCTTCGCCCTTTTAAAGGCTTGCTTACTGGTTGAAAACAATTATAGATCTTTAACCTGCAGTTGCTTCAAACTGTTATTGTTCTCAAAAGGGCATCAAACTTTAGAAGAGCTCTATACTTTTAACAGTAAATGCGTATGCAGTTTTCATTCTTTAAATATCCTCCACTTTATAAAGCACTAGCGGAGTGATGTATTTACCATGTATTAAGCATGTTTATGGCGGTAAAACCTACTATACAGAAAATCACAGGCTTTTAAAATGCATAAATGCAGATCATACGTAGACGTGGGTGAAATTTTAATTATGCTACAGTAATCAGAGTAATTTCTGTAATTTTGCATTACTCTCCACGACCGACGGCGAGTCTTACCCATATCGTTAATGTTTTGGCAAACACAACTAATTTAAGTGTGCCTCTTGGCTCCGAAATAACGGGTGTTATTAGCAACCAACTTTTAATACTCTCAAAGACTTCAGGCTTCCCCGGACCTGCTGAGCTCGGAACCGTGGGCCAGCAGGCTAGAACAAGATGTCTGTAGCAGTAGCAGAGGCTCTGTGCCCGGAGCTGGACGGATGGCGCCCAACATACGAAACCGCGGCCTTTTGGGGTTGAGTTGGACCATAACAGCGACGCCTGCACCACCTCATTTTCACCCCGTCCCTATACTGCACGACTTGGGCAAATGGCGGATATAAACAAAACGCTGCGTGCACGTGAAGTGCGTGGAGGGAGAAGAGCGTCGGCCAAAGTAGGGCATGAAAGTAAGAAAGAATATGAACAGACGCGATGAAAGCCATAAATCCGGGCTCGGCGCCCACCTCGTCTGCAGCGGTCTGAGAGGTGGCTCACATTTTGAGGCGTCACCAGAAAACAATGATCGGATCAACCCTTTCCGTACAGTCAGTGGCTTTTGTGTATATATAATAAGTACCATAACCATACTGCGCATTACACTAATCCGAAAGTTGGACCGGTCCGGTTCTATGATCAAAACAGGAGATGAAATGTAGTTCTATCGAATTATAGGGTACGAGGTCTGAGGGCAGGGGAACTGGTGAAATAATGAATACGACTTTATTTAAAAAACATTTTTTTTTAAACGAGCAGTTTCTGTACCTTTCCTGAAATTATGGCCGCTATTGGACGGTTATACATGTGCTGTCCTGCATGAAGCTGATGGGAAGGCTCTAAACAGAGTGTAGAGAATTGGCAGCTTAAAAAGGTAACTATTTCATCCCCAGGCCCTGCTCTCCATCACACTTGCTTCAGCGATTAATACTTTTAAAAAGCTGATCATCAAACCGTCAGGCATTCTTTGGCTGCATTGGATGTGCACATTATTTTTTTTGTTTTTTTGTTTTTTTATTTCAGTAATTTTTTTATTGAAAATAAAGAGCATATTTACATGGTACTGGGTGAAAAACACATGGGGAAAAAGAAAGAAGAAAAAGCACCGGGGGGGAGGGGGGGAGGGGAGGGGGGTTGTCAAGCATTGTATACATTGGCTTTAATTAGTTTGGCTCTTGACAGTCCATTCTACAGTTTGTTACATCTTCTTCTCTCCGTTCTTGCACGTTCCAGTTTCCCCCGTGTCCCTTTGCCACCAGTATGGTTATCTTTCCGCCCCCCTGGTGATGTGAGGAGATAGAAGATCAAAAGAAGAAAGGTGTCCGAGGTAGAGAGACGTAGGCACATTATGTTGTTGAGTAGGGTGCATGTGTGCGTTTGTAGTATTGTCTGGTCTGAGTGTTTAGGGTGGCTTGTGAGAGGACAAGTAGTTGTCTAGTGACAGCCATATCTCGCTCTTTTTCCCTGAGTCCCTTTGGCTGTTGGACGTTATGGTGTCGGCTCCCCTTAGGAAAATGACCCAGTTGAACCAGGCTTTAAAGGTGGCCTTTGCTGTGTCCTTCCAGTTATTCAACACCGTTTTGACCGCTGCTGTAAGCAGGAGGTCAATCAGGTCTCTGTCATTTTCGGATGTTATGGAAGGGTCAGTGTACCCCAGAATTAGGTGGTGGAAGTCCATTGATAGTGTGGCTCCTGTCATGTCATTGATTAGAGTGATTATGGAGTGCCAGAACTTCTTTGTTTTGGCGCAGTGGAATAGGAGGTGTGCTAGGTCTCCCTTCTGCCTGTTGCAGTTCCAGCAGGAGTCAGTCTCTCTGATGCCTATGTTGGCAAGCCGTGCTGGGGTCCAGTAGGCCCTGTGCACTAGCCAGAGTTTTGTCTGATCAAGGGTCGTTGTCACCTTCCTCCTTGATGTGGAGGACCATAAATCTACCCTTTCCTTCTCGCTTAGCTCTCTCCCTGCTGCTTCTTCCCATTGGCTTACAGTTCTGTTATTCAATTTGGACGTTTTGGGGGTCATGGCTCTGTATATGTGCGCTACCTGGTGTCCCGTGATGTTCAGGCTGTTAGCGTATTGTGTTATTGATGGGGCGAGCGTGTTTATGTTGGCTTTGGCTATTGCCACTCTTATTTTAAGGAAGTTATAGAGCTCTATGTTGTCGAAGTTGTATTGTTGTCTGAGTTCGTCAAACGATGTCTGATTCCCTGTCTCCTGTAGCTGGCTCACCGTTGTTATGCCCTGCCTGTACCAGGTGTGCATATCCAGTGTTTTATTCCTGTACTTAATTCTGGGGTTGTGCCATAGCGACTCTAGCTGAGTTTGTCTGACGCTGATGTCTAGTAGTTTGTCTAATTTTAGTAGGGCCAGTCGTGTGTTCCTGAGGATTGCGTTCTGTTTAATCGCGGGGTGTTTTGTCGCTGTGAGTAGTGCCACGGGTTCCATTCCTCCTAGTAGTCTCCGCTCTAGGGAGAGCCAGGCCGGGGTGTAATCGTTCTTTGGTGATATCCAGTGTAGGCCCTGTGCTGCCAAGCAGGCTGTTTGGAAGGTTCTGAAGTTCGTTATGTTCAGACCTCCTAGAACCTTGGGAAGTCTGAGTTTCTGAAGGCTGATTCTAGGTTTCTTCCCTCTCCATAGAAATGTGTTTAGTAGTTTGTCCAGTTTCTTGTGGAAGTCAGGTGTGTTAGTTAGTGGTAGCATGTTGAGCGTGTAGTTGATCATAGGGGTGACCATCATTTTGATGGTCTCCACCCTTCCCCACCATGTGGTAAATCTTGGTGACCATCCCTCTAGTTTCTCCCTTATTTTGTGTAAGATTGCTTGTTCGTTCTGGTCTACTGTGGTCCGCAAGTCTCTCTCGAACAGGAGGCCCAGGTACTTAATGTGCACATTATTAAGTGCATCCATGTCAGGCATGGGCTGGGGCATGCTCCAGGGAGCCTACTCGGCTCTTACACTCCGTGATGGCACATTTCCTGCACAGCACAACTGTCTGTGGCCGGGTGAAGACAGCTCAGAGTTTTGTGCTTTATACTGCCATTAAACTAGCTTGACTAGCAATGGCTTGCACTTTTTAACCTGTTGTGTGTAAGGCAGATGCTGCTCTAATCGTGTCGCTGCTAATCAGGAGCAGCGCCTTGGCATGGAGTGAAGCAAACTGAGCCAGGAAGTTGTGTATACCATCACTACGTACTAGGGTAACCAAACTGGCATAGGTGCAAATTCAGGACGGTGAGTGTAAAAATTCAGGACAAAGGGACAAAATTCAGGACAAAAGGTCAAAATTCGGGACAAAAGGTAAGCCTTACAGACACGTCAGAGGTAGTCGGGCAATAGTATATAAGTAAGTAAATAGACAACCACCTAAGTACAAGTCAAAATAAGTTTATATTAGGTTGAGACAATCGTGCACTTCACGGTTTTTCAGTATGGCCGCAGCTTCCTACCTTAGAAGATTCAAAATTAGCATCTTGCTCCAGCAGGTACATTAGTCACCAGACAATGGTGAACCACACCTGAATATAAGTGAGGCCGCTTTTATTGTTAATTGAAAACTACTGGATTTACAAGGAACTTTGCAGTGCCAGCCCCCAGTAACAAAACCGCTCCCCCACCCCCTTTCCAGCCTCCCAGGTTAACACCCGATGCCCGGTCAAACCAGTCCTTGCTACCACCCTACAATGGTGCCCCTCATCCTCAGACCTTCTCTAATGTGTATTTAATTTCTTTTATAGTGTTACTCATCTCAAGTATGTAGGGCAGGGTGTCAGAGTGGGTTTCATCACACACACATATATAGAACCAGTGACTCATACTAACGTGAAAGTCAATGTATAGGAAATGTTACTTAAGATAATGGGTGCTACAAGGAGTAATCATTTTTTTTAACTATCATTCAGTCTTTCACCATTCATTCTGTCCTTTCATCTATGTGCTCATCTATATCCAAACATATTCAACCGTTTGCAAACCTATCCACCATATATCCTTCCATCCATCATTCCACTCATCCATCCACCCTTTCACTCATCCATCATTCATCTACCTACCCTTTCACCCCATCCATCCGTAGTCATCCATCCACTCTTCCACCCATCCATCTATTCACTCACCCATCCATCTATTCACCCATCCAGCCATCCATTCACTTACTTATCCATCCGCCCAGTCTCTTATCCTTCCACCCATTCACCCTTTCAGTAATTCATCCTCCCTTCACGTATCCACCCACCCACCCATCCATCTACTCATCCATTCATGAATCCATCCATTGATCCTATTACTCATCCATCCTTTCACTCATCCATCCGTTCTCTCCCATCCACCCTTTCACTTCTTCACTCATCTATCCATCCCTTTTTCCATCTACCCCCTTTCACTCACTCATCAATCCTTACATCCACCCTTTCACTCATCCATCCATCCTTTCACTTATCAATTCATCAATCCATCCATCCATCCTTTCACTCATCCATCCACCCATTCACTCGCCCATCATCTACCCTTTCACTCATCCATCCATCCTTTCACACACCCATCCACCCTTTTACCCATCCATCCACCCTTCCACCCCGTCCATTGTCATTCTGTATGCCAGGTAATTGCCACATACAGAGTGTCAATGGGGCAGTCTGGGGTGTTAAAGCATGTGGTGGCCTCCTCCTGCCTCAGTGTACAGCAGGGCAATCTGTTAGATAAAAAGTAAAACGTCCATGCTGCATTGTTGGAAAACTGTTTATATAAAGAAGCCTGTAAAACAAGTTACAAAATAACGGTTATCGTTCTTTCACTGTCTCATCATTTTAGAACTGAGGTATTTTCAATATAATATACTGAACAGGCATGGTTGCTGCTTTTTTATTTTAAGCAACTAACCATTGACAAAGCCAATAGTCCTGGCTTGTTGTTGGTGTAATGATACTTGCTGTATTATATATCTGGATGCAATGACAGTAACAACATAATATCAGTCGGGCGGAACAATATGCTAAGTGCAGATTTTTAGTCTAGGTGTTTTAAACCACGGCCTTCATTACATCGAACACGCCCTTTAAAGAGACCCCCCCAGTTTTTTACACTACATAAAGCCCTGGAAACAATACCATGTCACAGTCCCCTCACATCCTGGCACTGTGCATCATGCATGACTCATGACTTCTACGTTTTCAGACTGCCTATGTGCAGGGGCATAGTGAACTCTACCCCACCCTACCCCTTGCTTTAGGAACTACAGCAAGGTGAAGTTCTTGATGGGACTATTCTGTCTGCAACACCGCAGACAAAGGCTCAGATCATAATATGAAAAGGTGGGTGAGTAAATAAGTGAAGGAATGTGTGGATGGCTGGATGGATTACTGAAAGGATGAATGAAAGGGTGAATGGATAGATAATGAAAGGATGGATGGATGAGTGGAAGTATGGATGAGAGAAAAGGTAAATGGATGTATGGGTGGAAGGGTGGATGGATGGGTAAAAGGGTGGATGGGTGTGTGAAAGGATGGATGGATGAGTGAAAGGGTAGATGATGGGCGAGTGAATGGGTGGATGGATGAGTGAAAGGATGGATGGATGGATTGATGAATTGATAAGTGAAAGGATGGATGGATGAGTGAAAGGGTGGATGTACAATGATTATAGAACTGGCAGAGTCTTTAATCTTGCCCGGAAAATCGACAATATTCAGATCAGTCAATCTATAGAAAAAGCTGCCATGGGTGCTGTTTTATGTGTGGATTTTACAGAGATTGAATACAAAAAGGAACATTAAAAGTGCTTTGGACATCTAAATTCGTCTGGCGTGTTCATACACTTTGGATTCTTGTTGACCTGACTTACATCTGTATTGCTTTGAGTAACATCTTTGTACCTGCTGAATTGACGGACCTTGTACTAGTTTTTGGTGGTGCTCTGAAAATATTTTTGCATGCTGTGAATATTTGACAGTTTCTTTCTTATATTTTTGTAACACTATAGTGTTTTTTTGTCCATTGAGCACACGCTACTTGTCTCTGTTTAATTTTTTCCTGAATGAGTGAAGTGCTAGCATTGATCTTTGACCATTGTCACCTTTTCTTCTTTCTAGATTAATGGGATGCTCTTCAGAAAGACAGAAAATACCATTAGCCTCTATGCGGAATATTTGATAGCGGAACTTACTGACCCTACATCTTCATTGCCTGCCCTTGTAATGGAATTACATCTCTTCAGTGCAATATCGGGCTTTAACCCCTTGGGTGCGGCCGCGATTCTGCGCCTGTGCGGCGGAATCGCGAGTGGGCGGGTTTATGACGGCCCCCAGCCGTCATCAGCACACGAGCCCCATGATGCATGATGGCTGGGTGCCGTCATCAGCATCGAAACGAGCCAACCTCCAAAAATCCCAGATTCTCATCCTAATCCTAATCCTAATCCAATATCTGATCAAATGGTCATTCACGCATGTCCCCTACCTGGGAGTACATCTTGCATCCAATACACAAAAGACCGCTGAGATAAGCTACACTAACCTCCTTGCATCTGTTCGATCACCACCTCTCCTTATTAGGCTAGGTGGCAGAGCTTAAGATAAAGAGATACCTGCCCCATACTTTCAAACAAGGTCCTAGGGATTTGCATTATGGGTATAATATTGGTAAATAGATGAATTGTTGTTCTCCCGGAGCCTACTAAGGAGCATTTTTGATTTGATCTAATTATCAACTTGTAGCCTGTTAGTATTAGTAATTATACTGAAATATATGTTTATTTATTTTTTCATATTTGCAGGTGTTTTGTCCCACACCCTATTGTCCATTTCCGCCCTGATGAAGGTGTAGCCCCGGCTCGGGCAACACACCGAAACTCGCGTTGGCGTTGCTCGTGTGGAGGCAGCTGGATTGTATCTACCCCTACCCCTTGATGATTTTTTCCACTCTGTCATCTAACCATCTTGTGGCTGTTATGCACAATTTTTAATATCATTTGTGTCGTGAATTGTGTGATCGATGTGTGAGATGTTATGATGTTTCTTGGGAATGCATGATGGTATGATTGTTATGTATGAATCGGGTGTGTGGGACATGGTTGAATACTTTTTGTCATAATAATTATGGCGTGGTTTGATAACCATTATGGGTTTTTATAAACCTATGAAACGTTTCTTTAAGAATAAATAAAATCATTTTATGTCTTGTAAAACTTGATGTAATCATTTATCCCTGACTTTGGTCTGCTCCGGTGATAGTGGATTAATTTAAGGACCCTTCCGAAGGGCCTTGTTTGAAAGTACGGGGCAGGTATCTCTTTACCTTTGGTGTTCTTTATTCCCCTGCTTACCTGTCTCTATCTTGCCAGGGGTCCCCCTTTTTAGGTCGACCTCTGCCAATGCGCTTGCACATTGCAGATGTTGATCTATTGTAGCTGAAACAAACTCTTTGAACCAAGCGCGGATTCGGATTACATGCAGTTCATGTGCCCGTTCACGCGCTTCAGACCCGCCACAGCAATGCCGAGAGCTTCACACTTCAAAGGTTCCCTCCCACCCTTCCGACTTCAGGCATTCAAGCGTGAATTTTCCCCAGCGCGCAATGCCGAGGGCTTGTTGTTTTTACCAGCATCCTTCTATGCCACATGCCTTGTTTTTTAAAGTTTCCTGCATTACTAAGTGGTCTTTTAGCTACACTTTTTTCTCGCATTCAAGTTCAGAAAGAAAGAGCCTAGCTAGTAGTGATTGTACTTGTATTGATCCGACAAGAGACATGCATTTGTATTGTCATTTGCAGTGCTCCCTCATCGGTACTCGAGTCGAAGGCATCATTTACTTACTATTGTATTGTATATTTACTTAATATCTTGAATGTACGTTTTGACCCGTGCAGTTTTTACCCCATATTTACAGCAACATACAGAAGTCATATTTTAAGTTTCCTTTTCTTGAACTTGCAGAGTGTGCAAGCACCCGCATCCCTTGTTCTTGTTTGTTTTTGTGATCGCGATCACTGAAATGTAGTGCTTCGGTGTTTTTTCTAGTTTGTTTACAGCGGTTCACAGAAACGTGTACAAGAAGTACCGTCTTTCTTCCCGTGCCTGTCCCTAGTGCAATGCCTTCTTGTTTTAAAGAGCAGTCTCTTTGATTGAAAAAAAGTGCACCTCGCAGAAAAATCATTTTTGGCATAAGGTTAAAATGAAATGAAACCTTAACGCCTTATAGGCTGTACTCACACAATGTACATCAGCATCACTGCCGACATTCTGACCTGATAACGATATTGAGGCATGCACGTGACAATGATCAGCCGTGCGGCTTCCAGGGGAGCTGCTAATTGCTTTATTCAGCTGCCTCAGGGAGCGCGCAGCCTGGCAGTTTAGCGCTGGCCCGCCGCCTCTGTCATTTACCCTAATGCCTTTGATTCAGTGCTGGTGGGGAGGACGGCGAGGGGGGTGGGGTTACACAGTCGCAGCCTTTTGTGCACCTTCATTTTCTGACCCTCTCTCCCCACTTCCTCTCTTCTCAGCCTTCTCTTCCCCTCCCCCATTCTCCCCCTCCTCCGTACCAATACATTTCCCTTCCTCTCTCCACCGCTCCTTCCCCTGCCCTCTCCCTCACACCCCGCCACCCCTTCTCGTTCCCCACACACCTCTCCTGCCTGCTCGCGCCAAGCAATACGCAGAGTAATTTAAAGCTGTTTGTGGCCTGTAATGCGCTCTCTTTTTATTAACTGCTTTTGCCTCCATGTCACAGTTTAACAATAATCTCTGCACAAATCTCCCTTCTCCCCTTCATCTCACTGCCCTGCTTTCTCAACTATCACTTGTATTGCTCCATCTTTCTACATATCACTTCATCATGTCTCTTTGCTTCCCCTTCTCCTCCTATTCCTCATTTACCTCCACTTCTTCCTCGCTCTCCGCGTTTTTACATCCTTCTCCTCTTTTTCGGTCAAGCCAATTTATAAGCTCAAACCTTCAAGTACACGCAGTTAAAAAATTGTCCAGCACAACTACCACTGTTAAACAAAATGTGATTGGTTGCTTTGTGGTCTTTCTAATGTTTGGAAACTTGCAGCTTGTTATTTTTATGTCTTTTCATTCCCTTTTACAATTTCTCTCCAGCCTCCTCTTGCTCCATTTTTATTCCCCTTTCCTTCTTTCTGTCCCCTCCCTTCTTCTCCCACTAACACCTCATATTTCTCTATTTTCTCTCCTCCTCTCAACATTCTGCCTTCCACTCACTTCTGTTGTTCTCTGTCTCTCTTACTAACGTCCCTTTAGACCCGTTTACATGCTCCCCTCTCTCCTTCGTTCACCGTGTCATTGCATTTTCTTCTTTATCCCTTCGTCTCATTCTATCTATTGCCCTCACTCTGTCTATCTATTACCCTCACTCTCTCTGTCTATCTATCGTACTCACTCTATCTATCGCCATCACTCTATCTATCTATCGATCGCCCACACTCTATCTGTCTATCTTTCGATCGCCCTCACTCTATCTATCTATCTATCTATCTATCTATCTATCTATCTATCTATCTATCTATCTATGTATGTATCTATCTATCTATCTATCGCCCTCACTCTATCTATCTATCTATCTATCTGTCGCCCTCACTCTATCTATCTATCTCCCTCTATCTACCTATCGCCCTCCCTCTATCTATCTCTCGCCCTCCCTCTATCTATCTCTCATCCTCCCTCTATCTATCTATCTATCGCCCTCCCTCCCTCTATCTATCTATCACCCTCCGTCTATCTATCTATCGCACTCACTCTATCGCACTCACTCTATCTATCGCACTCACTCTATCTATCCATCACACTCACTCTATCTATCTATCGCATCACCACAGCATCACTCAGGACCACCACAGCATCACTCAGGGGCACCACAACATCACTATGCACTACCACAGCATCACTGAACGCCACTGCATCACTCGTCGCCACCACAACATCACTCAGTGCCACCACCTCATCAATGTGTGCAACCATTCAACAACAACTGGTTCAAATATGTTCTCTCAATGTTTCAAGCTTTATTACAAATGTCACTAAAAGATGTTAATATTTCACTTCTGTTCTTGGATTTTCGTCACAATAAAATACAATGAATATAATCTTCACAAAAGTTATTTACAAAAGTTTAAGCTATTGCAGTTATAAATTACAATAACTTTTATTTAAGTATTCATTATTAAAAAAAATTAAAAGCCATTGTTAATTTTAATATCAATACATCTAAGTCACATAAATACAACAGATATTGCATTACAAATGCTATAGGTGTCACATTTGCGAAAGTTATAACTATTGGCATTGTGAATTACAAAGCTATTAATTTCGCTATTTTCAAAACCAACACATAAATACAAAAATTGTCATTTACAATAACAAAGGCTCAAACTTTCCTAATGCGAGACCTATTGCATTGCAAATGCTTGTTAGTAGTAGTGGCAGAGCTTAAGATGACAATCCTCCTTAGGATGCTGGTTATCTTCCAGCCCCTCCCACTGGCACCTCCCTGCAATATACTACATTCTTTAAAACCTAAAATCAACATCTATCCGACGTATTAAGGAAGGGGAAAGAGTGTTTAAAGGCGACACATCACAGACCATCGTATTCAGTTTAAGCCGCTTTTTCCTTGCTGTGGCAATAGTCCGAAAAAGACGAGGCTTAAAATTCTGGTTGTAAGAGCTGGACCAGTAAGGATAAGACACTCGGTATTTAAACTAAACTGATCGAATGATATCAAGTGTAGAGTGGTGGATCTGTTATTGAAGCACTATTTATACACTTTATCTTCTAATATGCAATGGACGTAATACCTTATAAAACATTTTGTTTATGATTTTAACATTGCATTGTTCTTTTAATGCTATTATCATTAATTAAAAATAGCACCTGGTATTCTTTTTAATACTATTTATTATATTCCTATTCTAAAATTCTTAATTTTGTATTCCCTCGCCCACTTATGCTTGCATTTGCACAAACAGGATGGACTGATTCAAATAGTGTGCTTGTAAATTATTAATGTCTGTCAAAATTGTGCGTCCCCTTAGAGATGATTTTGCATTGAGGCCATGGTCCATTTATGTGTTTGTTTTTTTACCCAGGTATTGATATTGCCTGACCATGATCGATGTTTTAAGGTATTGTCTTGTATTATTGTATGATTCTTTTATGGTTTGTTTTAACCGAAATAAAGATTTGAATGAAAATCAACAACTATGCTTGGAGAGGTAAGCGACCTAGCTAGCAGAAGCAATTGGCCTATGAGCCGGCGGATGAAGGACACAAGAGCATCCTCCACAACCAGCGATACTTTCTAGCTGCACAACTCCACTTCATGGCAGAATGGGGCAGAGCTGAGGCAGAGAATCACTGTTGGTTCATGAACCTGGCAGTGGCTGGGACACACATATGGAAGATTCCTTGGCTGCCCTGGAAGCAAAGGGCATGGGGACTATACTCCTTCCCATCACCAAAGCTACCCTGTCTGTATGGGATAGTGTTGTTAAAAGCAGAGGCTTGACTACATTCCCTTCCCCATGACCCCATCTTCGCCAAGCCTGAGTTCACCTCGGGCCTGCACCCAGAGTGGTATCTCCGGTGGTGGCAGAAGGCAGGCTGCAAACTAATAGGCTGTTTCGAAATTATGAAAGTTGACTATAATCTCTCAGAAACAGATCATATACCCTGCATTCAAATCCAACACTGGGTAACCCATCCTTCAGCTAAACCCCATGCACCAAGACCGCTTTAGCCTTTTGTGAATGGATTTACCTCAAAAGAGACGACAGACGTCCTATTACCAAACTATACACTCTCCTCGCCCAACCCTAACGACACAAAAAAACACCAGGACAGAAGAGATGGGAGGGAGAGCTGGCCCGCGCACTCACGGACAACGAATAGAATGATGTCTATTACAGGGCAAATCACAGAGTACACATCTCATCTAGCAGTGAAACGGCCTTGAAGATTGCTTCACATCGACATCTTACACCCGCCTGGATTCAGAAAAGAAATTTGGAAAGAACCTGCTAATTCTGAAAGGGGCTGTGAGAATACTGAGACTCTTTTGCACCTTTAGTGGGACTGTCCAAAGCAGCATTCTGTATGCAGAAAGATAGGGCCGTTGACACGCAAATCCCGTGGTTCCCCGCCTACACGCTGCTGGGTCTAACTAACCCCCTGACCAACCCCACTCAGATCTCTAATAGGCCAACAAATAGCTCTCGCCCTCTGCCCGGTCCATCAGACTATCCTCACCATTAGGGGCACAGACAGGGTTCCACAGCATACGACATGGTTACGCAAACTATGGCACATTATCATAGACATGGAGAAGCTATCACTCGCCACTGATCTCCAGCTAGATATATACCACAGCCCGTGGGCTCCATTTATAGGCATCCTGTCTGCCGAACTCAACAAATTGACTTGCCCTAAATACCTCCAACGATTGCATTTGATTCCGTAGCCCATGGCTGTTTGCAACCAACACGGCCAGACACTCACTGGCAGGACGGAACCATGGCCTGAGTTATTCACATGAGGGGTTAAAGGCATGTAAAGTGAACAACGCCTACATATAATAGTGACCAAGTGTAATGGAGGAGGGGCAGGGATTGATGGAGTTCTATTTGTTCTATTTGTCTGCCACATTTTAATATTTGGCTGTCTTCCCCAGGGTTGTAGGCGACAGGTGTGTAATTGACTTGTAGTGATTTGTTTCTCAAAAATAATTGATCCATGAAACCTAGACAACATCTGCTTTATTAAATAAACCGCACGGACAAGGACACAAAATCTCAAGTCTCAGTTCGCATTTTAGGGCAGTGTTTCCCAAACTGGGGTCCGCGGACCCCCAGGGGTCCGTGACACACTCCCAGGGGGTCCGTAGGAAACAGTTGTAAAAGCACAGAAAAGTTTCTTGTATAATGAGAAGCTTTCCAGCAACAATAAAATTGTCAAGGTAATGCCAGTGATTAATGTACCTGCTGGAGCGTGAGGAGAGTTTTGTTCAGTGGCAGCTTTGACTTAACTAATGTAGCACAGAGGGTTAATGTGCCTACTGCAAAGATCGTGTAACATGCATTTTAAAAAGCAGTATTTTATGTGCATAGGTTCGTTGTTACTGCTTTTGTCACAGAGATTCTTTCGTTACTGTGCACTTCATAAGTGACAATCGTAATCTAGTAGAGGGACCTATAAACTGTCATCAAAGAGCTGCTTGCAAACTGCATGGTACCAGTTAGTAACTTATGTTTTTTCCCAGTTATTCATTATCCTGATGCTGCTAAAAAGATTTATTTGGGTGAAAATAAATTTTTTATGTTAAAGTCAGTGCTAGCCACTATGTTATGTTCTGAATCCTGAGTTTGTGCTTTTCCAAACCAAGCACTCTTTAAACATTTTATACACACTGATTTACATGTATGATTCAATGTCTCTATATGTGTGTGATGTAAAGTGCTCTGACATCTTACAATGGTATGAGAGATGCTATAAAATAAAATGAAAAACATGTGACAGAGGGGCTATTACTTCAATATAAAATATTAAGAGCCAGATGTACGATCCGTTTTTATATGCGGGAACGGGTTCGCGAACCCGTTTGTGCATGCAAAAACCTATTGGGCCATGTACATTGCCTATTTGCGAGTCGCAATTTGTTTGCGACTCGCTAAATAGGTTTTGCAACTTGCTATTTGGAAGGGGCATTCCCTTCCAAATAGCGAGTCTCAAAACCATGTACAAATGTTTTGCGGCCACAAAACACTCGCAATTACCACCTACTTCAAGTAGATGGTAATGCATTCGTACCCAGGGGACCCCTTTCCCTTTGCAAATGCATGCAAAATAATTTTTTAAGGGCAGTGGCCCCGAGACCTCTGCCTGCCCGTAGAAAATGAAATGAAAACTTTTCACTTTCTTTTTTTTAAATGCATGGTAAACGGGCTGCATTTTCTTTTTTAAACTGCTTTATTTAAAAGCAGTCCCAGACATGGTGGCCTGCAGAGCCCAGCAGGTCACCCCATTGGGAATCCCAAACAGTGTTAAACACACTGTTGTACATTTCATTTAGCGACTCGCAATTTGCCACTCGCAATGTGTTGCCAATTGCGAGGCGCTAAATGAAATGGTCGTACATCTGGCCGCAAAATCCTTAGTACTTTGAGTCTTGTGTGCACACGTGTGTATTTTTTTCGAATTACTGTTTTAATATTTGAAATTGAACTCATACAAATTGCTCGAGGGTCCCCGGCTTCCAGTGGTGACTCAATGGGGGTCCTCAGGAGTCAAAAGTTTGGTAACCATTGCTTTAGGGCATTTGATCTATGATTTTCAGACATTTTTAGTATGGTATGCTTTAATATACTTAGTCATTTTTCTCCATGTAAAAAGACATAAAGCACGATAAATATATTTGTTCACAGATGTTTGTGCAATATATATATTTCAATGAATTGAGGTAGACTGATCGTTTAGCAAATGATGAGTACAAATCTACAAAGTTACAGATTTAAAGAATATTTATTGGGTGGGTCTCTTTATATACCACCTCCAAAAAATGAATTTCTAAATTAGTTTCATCCATTTTTCTTCCAGTAATGGTTAAGAACTAAGTATACAAGGTATCTTCTATACCGGTTGATTTTCAATATCTGTTATGAGGTATAAGCTCAATTGGCTGGTCTTTAATGAATTGTAATTATAAATCACCTGGGCACATAAATGTTCCAAATGAACAATTTGTATGTTACAAGATGGCCGCTAAAGGCACCATGAAAACAATGATATTCAGGTGTTAAGTCCTTTCTTTCTTTTTTGTGGACCGGACCAGTATTCTCTGTCAGAGAGCCACTCTCAACACAGCGGGTGCCTCCGCTTGCGAGGACGGACTCCTGCCAACACTGCAACATCCAAAGCAAAAGCCCTGAGCACTCCATGCGTTGAAAATTAATTGTTTCATTCGTTATGCAACCATTAGTGTAATAAGCTGACAAGTGCGTTTCGGCTCCCTGGCCTTCGTCGATGTCAGTGAAATGTCGTAAACAGTTCCCTTATGACTGCATGCTGAACCAATTGGGCAGTAGGTTATTTACAAAAAACAAGAAAGGACTTAACACTTGAACTGAAGCTAAGGGTTTTGGAACATTTGAGAGCCATCGACAAAGCAGACCCCAGCTACCCAGTGGCCCGCCACTTCGCGGAGGTCCATGGACGAGACCGGAAATTATTACAATATTTCGGCCTTGACACTGTACCACCCAATGTGAGGGGCGGAGATCGCCTCAGACGACTCCGTAGACTTGAATCCAGGTTTATTATAGACCTCTCTACGAAGTTTCCTAGGGGCTTGAACGCTGGGGAGGAGATGGCTTTTCATCTGGGCAAATAAAACATAATAGGACTACGTAGTCCCGTTAAGGCCATGTAGCATCCAAGGTACTTCCAGTTTTGCATGATTTAACAGGATAGCACAGGAGTAAGACTCTTGGATGATCGGAGAGTCCTCAGATAACTTTGAAAATAGCCTTAATATGGTTGTAATGTGATGTAGATTCCGAGGCTCACTGCAGTGGCTGTTAGCATGCCTTGTTTAGGTAATGATAACTGTTTATTGAGCATTTACCTTTTAGGCACTACTGTCGCTCAATATGCATAACACTCACTAGATGGACACACAACATCATGTCGAATGCACTTTGACTATTGCACTAGAGTTCCCCTCCTTGCTTAGAACCTTCATATGATTTAGCTTCTAATATTGTTGTGTTCTAGGGATTTGAGAACTCTTTCTTTCTTATTCAAGAATGTTGATGAATTGAGGTTCAAACGATGTGAGTTATATTGCTTTGTGACTTATACGGTAGCAAGAGATGTTAAATGTCTGCAGGTAGTGGTGGACTATTATGTGGTCTTTTAGATAGAGGACCCTAGCCGATCCAAGGCTTTATTCTGTTGTTTACCTCAGAAACTTATAATCTAGTGTTTATACCCACTAATTGTATGGATTAGCCCATCTAGGGGCTTTATTGTATAACCTGTGATAGTTATAAGGTTGCACATACTGATATTCCAAGATGGCGCCTAGAGCGACTATAGTGGGGTTGTCCTCTGCCTATTTCAACGCTTAAAACAAGAAAGTGAAAATGGTGTATTTAATCCACCTAAAAATGTAAATCATTGTTACCACACTGACGAAGGCGACACGCCGAAACGCGTTTGTGGAGAGTGCCTGCGAGAAATAAACCTGCACGTTTGAAAAATAGCTCTCGAGTGCTGTTGTCTTCTTTGGAAATCGAGAGGATTTGGAGCGTTATATATATATATATATATATATATATATATATATATATATATATATATACCCGGAGAGATGGATTCTGGGACTGGTAGGACTGAGCATCAACCAGTCAGTGCACGGTCACATGGTTGGGGGCGGAGCAAGTTTTCCATCAATGAGAGCAGTGCGTGACAATATTTAAATGGATGGAAAAGAAAATCCTGATAGGAGCGGCATCTGAGGAAAGCCAAAAGTGGCCGAAATGCATTATGCCCGAATTTTACCTGTGCGGTCTATTAAAGCTCACATCTTGTCCCTTCGCGTGGCCTGTGCTTCTTCATGTTGGAGGAGTCGCATTGGATGTTGTGCGTGTCAACCAGAGACACGCTAACAGAGGCCCCGCTCTGCAAGTTGGCCTGGGCATCACTGGCGCGCTGCGTCTGCAGCTTTTTCTCTCCGAGGTATCGGATGACCTAGGCCCGCCTGAGGATTCATAAAGAAGCAAGGGCCGCTGCGGTTGAAGCAGGTTGTGACTTCACATCGGATGGGGTGTATTGCAATCCCTACCCCTGCCCGGTGGAAGTTCGAATCTACAGGCTGGAGCGTTGAGGGGACTCGAGGGGGTTGAAGACACTGCACTAATCAGGACTCTGAACAACAGCCATACCGTGGATTGTCCCGCAAAATGCTAATAACCACATGGACTTCAAAAACAAAATGCCACGTAGCACTTACCCGGAGAGATGGATTCTGGGACTGGTAGGACTGAGCATCAACCAGTCAGTGCACATGGTTGGGGGCGGAGCAAGCTTTTCATCAATGAGAACAGTGTGTGACAATATTTAAACAGATGGAAAAGAGAATCCTGAAAGTAGCGGCATCTGAGGAAGGCCAAAACTGGCTGAAATGCATTATGCCCAAATTTTACCTGTGCGGTCTATTAAAGCTCCCATCTTGTCCCTGTGCGTGGCCTCTGCTTCTTCATGTTGGAGGAGTCGCATTGGATATATATCATGTGATCAAGGCTGCGGTGACGTGGCCGAAACGCGCCATGCTGGTGGTAATGGGGAAATAAAACCACATAGAAATCATTTGTTTGGCGTCCGAGTGGTCTGTACCTGTTGGATAATTCGGCGACTGAGGCTGACACACAGGACTTCTAGACTCTATATATCCATACTAATATTATAAAGAGAGAGCCCAAACCTTTGAGGCGGGTAATCTCAGTAACCACAGCACCAATCACAACACCCAATACAGCGTTGGAAAGGGAAGTTGCAGCAGAAGGACATGGGCTATGCAGACGGATAAAAAAATTTATTAAAAAAATTGCAAAAAACGACATCATCCAGAAGGCCGAGGGCCAAAATAACATCAAACAGGAAATGATGTAATAATGTGACTCACTATATTGAGACTGAGAGCCTGGAGCCAAATTGATTGTGAACAAGGGATATGCTATCCTGAAACACGTAGATTTGTGCCTGCCTGCTTGAGAAACTCCATGCTGTGAGGATTAAATAAAAAAGCACATAAGTAAAGACAAACGCGAGTTTGTCCCGTTTTTCTCCCTGCTGGGGAAATTGGTTGTTGATTTAATTGCGGCGTTGTTTCTGCCGCGGGGATTTACGAACCGGCGAGAGAGCGCTGCAAATTCTGGCGAAAAGGAACCGAGGGGTATCAATATATAGCTCAGTGAGCAAGGGCACGGACGTGCCCGAAACGCGTCTGACGACATGCATCTTTTGCATTAAATAAATCAGCATTTAACTTTAAAAACCGACTCTGGCGCATTTTGTGGTCTGCGTACCTGTCTGTGCGTGAAGCACTTGGAAGGCAAGTTGGAGTTCATATATATATATATATATATATATATCCATGCTAATATTATAAAGAGAGAGCCCAAACCTTTGAGGCGGGTAATCTGAGTAACCACAGCACCAATCACAACACCCAATACAGCGTTGGAAAGGGCAGTTGCAGCAGAAGGACATAGGCTATGCAGACGGCCACCATATACATTTAAAAGGTAAAAGAACCGTGCCAGCAAAGTAGTCCCTTGTGGGCGTGTCTGCGTTCTGCTGTGTGCTTGTGCTGGGGGTGTGACAAATGCTGGGGGCGTGTGGTACGTTCCGCCCTTCATGCCATGTGAGTCGTAATTGCGCCGCATCAAGGGGCACGCTGGGGGCGTGACACGCTGGGGCCGTGACAAACGCTGTGGGCGTGTGTCCGCACTGTGGGCGTGTATCCGCCCTTCATGCCATGTGAAGCGGCAATTACGCAATTGCGCCGCATCTAGGGACAAGCTAGGGGCGTGACAAACGCTGGGGCGTGTGCTACGTTCCGCACTTCATGCCATCTGGGTCGTACATTAATCAGATCGTCTGCTGTGGCCGTGTGCTGGGGGCGTCACAAAGGCGTTCACCTCGAAGCGTGGTAAATAACCAATCGCAAGACTCCCTTGGGGGACTGCCCGTTGTCTCACACATACTGGGGGTGCCGAATGCAGTGTGTGCCTTGGCCTGGGTGCGTCTGAAAGGGCCGAACGCAGTGTGTGGCTTGGCCTGGGTGCGTCTAAAAAGCACTTGGGGCCGAAGAGCGTCGGTGTGGGTCATAAAAAAATAAGAACAGCGGGAAACAATCATTCAAGACTCACACAATTCTAATTGTTAGACGGTCGCCACTGGCCCTCAAGCGGGGGCACACACAACTGAGCGTGTCTGTGGAGACAATTACTGCAGCCTCTCATGCACGCTGTTACTGAACTATCACATTAAACCAATCAATCAATCAATCAAAGCATTTATATAGCGCACTACTCACCCAGAGGGTCTCAAGGCGCAAGGGGAGGGGGGTCCGCTACTGCTTGAACAGCCAGGTCTTGAGTTGCTTCCTGAAGGCGAGGTGGTCCTGGGTCAGGCGGAGGTGGGTCGGGAGGGAGTTCCATGTCTTGGCAGCGAGGTAGGAGAAGGACCGTCCCCCTGTGGTGGCTCTTCGGATGCGGGGGACGGCGGCGAGGGCGTGGCCGGTCGATCGAAGCTGGCGTTTGGGAGCGTAGAAGTTGAGGCGGCTGTTGAGGTATCCTGGGCCTTGGTTGTGTAGGGCTTTGTGTGCGTGGGTGAGGAGACGGAAGGTGATTCTCTTGTTGACCGGGAGCCAGTGCAGATTTCTCAGGTGTCCGGAGATGTGGCTGCGACGGGGGATGTCCAGGATGAGTCGTGCTGAGGCGTTCTGGATCCGTTGGAGTCTCTTCTGGAGTTTGGCGGTGGTTCCGGCGTAGATGGAGTTGCCGTAGTCCAGACGGCTGGTGACGAGGGCCTGGGTGACCGTCTTCCTGGTCTCCGTGGGGATCCATCGGAAGATCTTACGTAGCATGCGCAGGATGTTGAAGCACGACGAGGAGACGGCGTTGACTTGTCTGGTCATGGAGAGGGAGGAGTCCAGGATGAAGCCCAGGTTGCGTGCGTGGTCTGTTGGTTTGGGTGCGCTGCCTAGGGCGGGGGGCCACCAGGAGTCGTCCCAGGCGGAGGGTGAGGATCCCAGGATGAGGACTTCCGTCTTGTCCGAGTTCAGTTTCAGGCGGCTGTTCTTCATCCATTCGGCTACCTCTTTCATCCCTTCGTGAAGGTTTGCTCTGGCGGTGGCGGGGTCGTTGGTGAGGGAGAGGATCAGCTGGGTGTCGTCGGCGTAGGAGATGATGTTGAGGTTGTGCTGGCGTGCGATGTCTGCGAGGGGGCTCATGTAGACGTTGAAGAGAGTTGGACTGAGCGAGGAGCCTTGAGGAACGCCGCAGATGACTTCGGTGGCTTCAGATCTGAACGGAGGGAGACGGACTCTCTGTGTCCTTCCGGCGAGGAAGGAGATGATCCACTCCAGTGCCTTCTCCTGGACTCCGACGTTGCTGAGGCGTTGTACTAGGGTACGGTGACAGACAGTGTCGAAGGCCGCGGAGAGGTCAAGGAGGATGAGGGCCGCTGTTTCTCCGTTGTCGAGTAGCGCTCGGATGTCATCGGTGGCTGCGATCAGGGCGGTCTCGGTGCTGTGGTTGGCTCGGAAGCCAGACTGCGAGGGGTCGAGGGATCCGTTTGTTTCGAGGAAGGCGGCCAGTTGCTTGTTGACGGTCTTCTCGATGACTTTTGCTGGAAATGGGAGCAGCGAGATGGGGCGGTAGTTCTTGAGGTCGGTCGGGTCGGCCGATGGCTTCTTGAGTAGGGCGCTGAGTTTGGCGTGCTTCCAGCTCTCCGGGAAGGTGGCGGTGTCGAAGGAGGTGTTGATGATGTCCCGCAGGTGGGGTGCGATGACAGCGTCGGCCTTGTTGAAGACATGGTGAGGGCAGGGGTCGGTCGGAGATCCGGAGTGGATGGAGTTCATTGTGCGGACGGTGTCTTCGGTGCTGATCGGAGTCCAGGCGCGGAGGGTGGTGGTGGGGGGGCGGTGGTTCGGTCGTGGCGTTCGTCGGTAGAGAGCTGAAGCTGTTGTGTATGTCCGCGATCTTGTTGTGGAAGTAGGAGGCGAGGGAGTTGCAGAGGTCTTGCGAAGGGGTGATGTCGTTGTTTCCGGCGTTGGGGTTGGAGAGCTCTTTGACGATGTTGAAGAGTTCCTTGCTGTTGTGTGCGTTGTTGTCCAGTCGTTCCTTGAATGCAGTTTTCTTGGTGGCGTGGATGAGTTGGTGGTGTTTTCGGGTGGCGAGCTTGAGGGCAGTCATGTTGTCCGGTGTTGGGTCTCTGCGCCAGGTTCTCTCGAGGGCTCGGCAGTTCTTCTTGGAGCTCTTGAGTTCGTCGGTGAACCATGGGGCTTTCTTGCTCCTGGGTCTGCTGGGCGGGGTCCTCAGGGGGGCGAGCTCGTTTGCGCAGTCGCTGATCCACTTCGTGAGGTTGGTGGCCGCCTGGCTAGGGTTCGTTGTGCTGGTGGGAGGGTTCATGTTCAGGGAGGTCGTGAGCTGGTCGGCTGTGATCTTGTTCCAGCTCCTGCGTGCAACCTGTTGCTGGTGGTGGTGGATCGTGGTCCTACCGAAGCTGAAGTGGACGCAGCTGTGGTCCGTCCAGTGGAGTCCGGTGGCGTGGCTGAAGGCGGTGTCCTTGCTGGATGAGAAGACGGGGTCGAGTGTGTGTCCGGCGTAGTGGGTGGGGGTGGTCACCAGTTGCTTGAGTCCCAGGTTGGCGAGGTTGTCCAGCAGGTTGGTGGTGTTGCGGTCGTTGTTGTTCTCCAGGTGGAAGTTGAGGTCCCCTAGGAGGATGTAGTCAGCGGAGCAGAGGGCGTGCGGGCTGATGAAGTCGGCGATGTCTTCGCTGAATTGTGTGCGTTGTCCCGGGGGTCTGTAGATGAGGGTGCCTCTGAGGGTGGTCTTGGGGTTGATGTGGACCTGGAAGTGAAGGTGTTCGGCGGTTGTCAGGGTGTCGTCGGTGTTGGTCGTGATGCGGATGGTGTTCCTGTGGACGATGGCGATGCCTCCTCCGGTGTGGTTGATGAGGTCCTTTCGGATGATCTTGTAGCCGTCTGGGATGGCGATGGCGATGTCGGGCGCTGAAGAGGTGTTCATCCAGGTTTCCGTGAGGAAGGCGACGTCTGGTGACGTAGTGTCGAGCAGGTTCCAGAGCTCGACGGCGTGTCTGTGGACGGAGCGGGTGTTGAGCAGGATGCACTTCAGGTGGTTGCTGCTGTTGCTCGTCGAGGTCTTGAGCGCTGCTGGAGTGGTGCAGGTCCGTATGCAGGTGAGCTTGCAGGCGTTGCAGCAGAAGGGTCCATGGGTGCGTCTCGGGGTGGCTCGGTAGCAGCCCGGGATTCGGCCGGCGTTGAGTGCGTAGAGTTCGGTGGCGTTGTAAGTCCGGCGGATGGGCTGGGGTCTGCGGGGGCCAGGGGTCCTGGCACTGGGCGCGGTCCAGGCACGGACGGGCGCAGACGGGCTTACCTTTGGCGCACCTTCGGCGCTCAATCGGTGCTCCCGCTGCGCGCGTCCGCTGCGCGGTCGCTCCGGGGGCGTCATAAGAAGGGAGCCGGTAGGGAGGGTCTGCGGGGAGGCGGGAGCGGGCTGACCAATCGGCTGGCGGGGGGGCGGGGCCACGGGCTGGCAGCGGCGGGAAAATGGATGTCGGGCTTGGTGGGCGGCCCTGCGGCGGCTGGGGCAGCGGCAGTATCAGCAGGTAGGCAGTGGCTTGGTGGGCGGCCCTGCGGCGGCTGGGGCAGCGGCAGTATCAGCAGGTAGGCAGTGGCTTGGTGGGCGGCCCTGCGGCAGCTGGGGCAGCGGCAGTATCAGCAGGTAGGCAGCGGGCAGCAGGTAGGCAGTGGGGGCGACCAGGCCGAAGGCGCAGTGGTCGCTCCCTTGGAAGAGTCTGGGTCCCCTTTAAGAAGGGAGCTGGTAGGGAGGGTCTGTGGGGAGGCGGGAGCGGGCTGACCAATCGGCTGGCGGGGGGGTGGGGCCGCGGGCTGGCAGCGGCGGGAAAATGGATGTCGGGCTTGGCGGGCGGCCCTGCGGCGGCTGGGGCAGCGGCAGTATCAGCAGGTAGGCAGTGGCTTGGTGGGCGGCCCTGCGGCGGCTGGGGCAGCGGCCGTATCAGCAGGTAGGCAGTGGCTTGGTGGGCGGCCCTGCGGCAGCTGGGGCAGCGGCAGTATCAGCAGGTAGGCAGCGGGCAGCAGGTAGGCAGTGGGGGCGACCAGGCCGAAGGCGCAGTGGTCGCCCCCACTTTACACCAAATTACACGCGCCTGCTAACATCAGCCAGGGCTGTAGCCGGGCTCAGGTGGCGGATCACTACACTAATTACATGCGCCTGCTAACATGAACCAGGACTGCAGCTGGGCCTCAAGCGGGGGGACACGTGCCTGCTAACATCAACCAAGACTGCAGCTGGGCCTCAAGCGGGGGAACACGCGAATGACCGTATCTGGATACACACATTACACACATTCTATTTCATACCCGGACAACGTCGGGACGGGCTGCTAGTATATATATATAGATATATATATATATATATATATCTATACTACTATTATAAAGAGAGAACTTTGAACCTTTGAGGCGGGTAAACTCAGGAACCACAGCACCAATCCAAACACCCGATACATCGTTGTAATTGTCAGGGTCTGCAGATGGACATAGGCTATATAAAAAAATAAAATATACGTTCTTTAAAATATTTACGATTAAAAAAAAAGTAGTCCCTTAGAAGTAGCGCCGGCCGCAGATTGCTCTGAAAGCTGTCAAGGAGCGAGCAGTGAAATGGATGCAAATAAACGTGCTGATCTGAACTTCGTGTGGCTTTGCTTTAATTTGGGGCTTCCTGTTTAGACTATATGGATATCGGCTGTTTGCCAAATCGAGAAGCGAGGCCCACCTTACGAAGGGTTCGTGCAGGCTCTGAGAAGGGGCTTGCAAAGACGGAACGAAGACAAGAGCAGCTCCAATGCAGGTGGTGCTGCCTTGAGCACGAATTCACTGCTGCAAAGCGCCATCTGAGGGTTTACAGCGCTTTACTTTACTCCACTTGGTGAATACTTGGTTCAAATTGCAAGGACTGTTGAGTGGCCCCACTGTGGGAAGAGGGCCAGCGTACTACAAGGCACAGAAGGCTTTGCGATTTAGCCACGCCCACTGTGGCAGGTGCCAGTGATTATATGAGCAGACGCGGCCAAAAACTGCTCTTCCAGCCCTTCGTGAACAATGCCACTGAAGAAAGGATTATTTCCTGAAACGCGTCAGGCTTTACATGTTCAAAGATTGCTCGGAAAGCTGTCAAGGAGCGAGCGGTGAAATGGATGCAAATAAACGTACTGATCTGAACTTCGTGTGGCTTTGCTTTAATTTGGGGCTTCCTGTTTAGACTTTATGGATATCGGCTGTTTGCCCAGTCGAGAAGCGAGGCCCACCTTACGAAGGGTTCATGCAGGCTCTGAGAAGGGGCTTGCAAAGACGGAACGAAGACAAGAACAGCTCCAATGCAGGTGGTGCTGCCTTGAGCACGAATTCACTGCTGCAAAGCGCAATCTGAGGGCTTACAGCGCTTTACTTTACTCCACTTGGTGAATACTTGGTTCAAATTGCAAGGACTGTTGAGTGGCCCCACTGTGGGAAGAGGGCCAGCGTACTACAAGGCACAGAAGGCTTTGCGATTTAGCCACGCCCACTGTGGCAGGTGCCAGTGATTATATGAGCAGACGCGGCCAAAAACTGCTTTTCCAGCCCTTCGTGAACAATGCCTTTGAAGAAAGGATTATTTCCTGAAACGCGTCAGGCTTTACATGTTCAAAGATTGCTCTGAAAGCTGTCAAGGAGTGAGCAGTGAAATGGATGCAAATAAACGTGCTGATCTGAACTTCGTGTGGCTTTGCTTTAATTTGGGGCTTCCTGTTTAGACTTTATGGATAACGGCTGTTTGCCCAGTCGAGAAGCGAGGCCCACCTTACGAAGGGTTCGTGCAGGCTCTGAGAAGGGGCTTGCAAAGACGGAACGAAGACAAGAGCAGCTCCAATGCAGGTGGTGCTGCCTTGAGCACAAATTCACTGCTGCAAAGCGCAATCTGAGGGCTTACAGCGCTTTACTTTACTCCACTTGGTGTATACTTGGTTCAAATTGCAAGGACTGTTGAGTGGCCCCACTGTGGGAAGAGGGCCAGCGTACTACAAGGCACAGAAGGCTTTGCGATTTAGCCACGCCCACTGTGGCAGGTGCCAGTGATTATATGAGCAGACGCGGCCAAAAACTGCTCTTCCAGCCCTTCGTGAACAATGCCTCTGAAGAAAGGATTATTTCCTGAAACGCGTCAGGCTTTACATGTTCAAAGATTGCTCTGAAATCTGTCAAGGAGCGAGCAGTGAAATGGATGCAAATAAACGTGCTGATCTGAACTTCGTGTGGCTTTGCTTTAATTTGGGGCTTCCTGTTTAGACTTTATATATATATATATTCACTGAAAAAACCATAGGTTATAGACCATATATAGTTAGGAATTAGCATTTAGAAAACCTTATTTTACTCACACAAAACCATTGAAATTCCATATATAGTTAGTTGCACTAACTATATATCGCGCACCCGCAATCCACTGCTGATGATGTCACATATTACATCATTCATGACATGGTCAGTGACATCACTGATGACATCACTGATGACATCATCTAGTGTCTGTGTGTTTTTGTAAAGTTTAAATACGTTTTACATATTGAAGAATGACTGGATGGATGGAAGACTGAGTGTGTGTGTGGCTGGCTGGGAGGTGTGTGACGCTGTGCATATCAATGTGTACTTGTATCAGTGATTGTATAAGAGAGTAAGTATGTGTTAGTATATGTGTGAAAAGTATGGTGTTCTGTGTTTAACTATAGATGAGGAAATCGAAGTGTGATTGATTCTTCACAGGACTGACTAGGTGTATGAGTGCATATGATAGTGTTCTAATAATAACTGACTGTATGTATGAGTAATTGTATGGGTGAATGAGTGAATGTGTGTGTAGACGTACGAATCAGTGAGTGCGTATGTAGTAACTGGTATTGGTGTGTCATGATGTCATCAGTGATGTCATTTGAGATGTCATCAGTGATGTCATTTCAGATGTCATTAGTGATGTCATCAGTGATGTCACTGAAGTATGGTGTTCTGTGTTTAACTGTATAGATGAAGAAATGGAAGTGTGATTGATTCTTTACAGGACTGACTTGGTGTGTGAGTAACTCCATGGATGAGTGGCAGTGTGTGACTGTCTGCATAGGTGTATGAGTGCATATGATAGTGTTGTAATAATGAGTGACTGTATGTATGAGTGATTGTATGGGTGAATGAGTGAATGTGTGTGTAGACGTAGGAATCAGTGAGTGCGTATGTAGTAACTGGTATTGGTGTGTCATGATGTCATCAGTGATGTCATTTGAGATGTCATCAGTGATGTCATCAGTGATGTCATTTGAGATGTCATCAGTGATGTCATCAGTGATGTCACTGACCATGTCATGAATGATGTAATATGTGACATCATCAGCAGTGGATTGCGGGTGCGCGATATATAGTTAGTGCAACTAACTATATATGGAATTTCAATGGTTTTGTGTGAGTAAAATAAGGTTTTCTAAATGCTAATTCCTAACTATATATGGTCTATAACCTATGGTTTTTTCAGTGAATTTTCAAGGTTTTGTAAATGCTAATTCCTAACTATATATGGTCTATAACCTATGGTTTTTTCAGTGAATTTCATTGGTTTTTTAACAGCTAATATCTGTAGCTGTAAAATGTATTCTTCTTTAAATCCAAAAATATATTTTATATGTTTATTAATAAATTTTTTTTAAATTATTTTTTTTTCTTCGTTCCCGCTTCGCGAATCGGGAAGCTTCCCGTTAGCTGACCTTGATGCCGCGAAATAGACCGCGAGCCGGTAAACGTTTCTTTACCGCAACTGCCGCGTTAGAAAACAACATCGTGACGCCTCCCGTCCGCATGACGTTTCGCGTTGTCGGGTGATACGTCATATGACGTGCTACGTTAGCGAACTGGTACGCTTACCGAGTCGCAAAGCACAGGTTTCTGGAAGCAGACCGGGAGGCCCTGCAAAGCGCTTAACGTAAACACAGCAGGTCATGTGACTTGGTAATAACACTTTTCATTGGTTCATTTCACTTTTGGTTTCCTAATGATGTAAGACTAGGTCATATAATCTAAAATGAACACTTTTCATTGGTTGAGAACTATTGTTTTTCCCAAATGATGAAAATCCCTCCTTCTTTCCTCACTCTGACTTTCATCATTGTGAGAGAAAGACCCTTTGTTACCAGTGAGCAATGGCTTCTTTAGTAGCTTCAGCTGGTGCTTCCCCACCACCTCCACCACATCCAAGGAAGAGTGGACCACCTGCTCAAGTTATAATTCAGCAAGAAGAGGAAGAAGAGGAACAGGACGACGAGCACGAAGAGAGGCACTTTTTGCCTGAGGAGCCCAGGACGTCTCACCGGAAAGAAAACTTCATTTGGCAATTTTTTAAAATTCCCAAAGGTCAGAAAAAAGTAAATTCAAGATACGTAACTTGCCTTATATGTCAAGATAGACTGTCCAGAGGGACCGACAAAAAATACAGTTTCGGAAACTACACAATGCATCGCCATATGACTAGGTGGCATCCTAACAACTACAGTGCTGCACAGTTTCGTAACGACCTAGATAATCTCCCTATTATGGCCAGAAGATCTGTTGTACCGGAAGTAACGGGACCAGAGGGCAGGGAGATGGTGCCAAATATTCAAACGAGATTTCATGAAGTAAAACACGTCTGCGTACATTGCAATGGATTCATTTGCTACGGAGAAAGAAGCATCACTCTGATCAACAGAGCTATTGACTATCATATGCAAGTTTGTACGAAACGCCCCAAATAATAAATACTTTTTTTTTGTTTTGTTGCTCCTGTTGAGCCCTTTACAATGAATCGTTTTCATTGCCCCCTGCAAGAAAAACCCAAAAAAATATAAAACTGTTCAGAAAAATTCAAAAAAAGTAAAAAAATGTTCAGAAAAATAATAAAAAAAATATAAAACAACAAAAACAATTAAAAAAAAGTTATTTTCAGAACTACCTCCCCGTTATTAAAAAATTGGTACAATATTTGGAACTGTGCCAACCTCTATTTCTCGTAGTTCGCTTCCCAGTTCGCTCGCCGGTACGCGAACCGGAAGTGAACCAAAAAATGTTTTTAAAAAAAAGAACAGTAAGTATAAGGGAAGGAAACAGACACTTATGTTAAAAGAAAGACAGCTATAGGGGAGTAAACTAGAGATACTATTACCCGTAATCCACTGCTGATGATGTCACATATTACATCATTCATGACATGCTCAGTGACATCATCAGCAAAGGATTGCGGGTTTTTTGGCAACGTGCCTTATCCACGGTTTAATAACGCTGCCTTTTGCTTTATATAAGTTTTCAAATTATATGAAATATATACCAATAGGTCGTTATGAACCTTTAGGTAGTGCTTTTCTTCATGAGGTCTGGTCGCTTCCATACACATACAGATGTTTCAAAGATGATCAAGAAGTTTATCTGAATGGAGAGGAATGCACTGAGACGCCAGATCATTCACTAATGTGTAGGCACATACAGTTACACGGTTCATGCAACAAACACCGACCAAATAAGGCTTGCGTGTTGCAAGGCACGTCAGTTCCTGCTATCATCCCCACGTTCAAGTTGTTGGAAAATGGTAGTTATTTGATGCTCAATAATGAAGATTGTTCTGCGTTAATTAAAAGTATTCCTTTTATCGTAACAGTAAGTGAACGGGTTATTTGCTGCAGAAATGTTCTATTTCCTCCCACACATGAACATAGGGAGTTTTCAATCTGGCCACAAATACCAACCTTGGGAGCAGATTTCAACGGCATGGCAAGAATAAGAGCTCTTTTGTCTCAGAGAGAGGTGGCCTTGAGTTCGGCCCGTGAAACTTTCGTGCTTCACATAGCGAACACCCGTACAGAGGTGCAGACCCTTTTCAATACAGATTCGCCTTTCCATTTCAGCAAGATGGTTCGGACTATCTTTAACGCGTCCTCCACAAAGGGCCTGGCGCACTTTTTTAAAGTTGTTACCAGTGGTCTCGTGACTTCATTTGAGAAAATCTTTGGAGTCATCCCTGCTTTCTTTCATTCTATTTTTTTCCACTGTGCTTCGTGGATTCCCATTTTTACTTGCATTACCAGCGGACGCTCTTGTGCTTTTTTACATTTTTAAATATGGATGTCCCTCCTGTGCAAGCTCCCGCCCTGCAGCTGCTGACACTGTTCCGCAATCGCATGCTAGAATATTATGGCACAATGCCGTTGGCAATATTAAGCACGGCATATGGATTATCTTTTCGATTCTCCTACTTCACCTGTGTACAGCCTGTATTTCACTGCCTGACCTGTGATTTCGATTGGGCCATTGATTTGTGTCTCTGCGGACCGGTTTCTCCTGACGTCGACTTTAATCAGCTGATGACTCCTATCATTACTCACGAGTTGGTTTGTCCTGGCGAAAGGATTATGGCTGTGGCATTGATGCATGGACTAATTGGTCCCTGGAATTTACTGGCGGCAACACAGTCTTTCTTGGAACAGAGCTTTCTTGAAAACCCACCGAGCTGTCCTCTGATGGTGATAGAGGATCCGGTGCTGGGAGAGCACGTATGTTCTTTTCCGCTTTTAAATTGGATGGCTGAACTCTTTTCGGATGAAGACGGTGACTTCCTATTGGAGGCTGTTGCAGCTTATTTTGCATACACAGTTATGTCATAGACCTTTTTCATGTTTGATATGCTGAGTTCTAGCATTTCATTGACAATTCATTGACTTATTTGTCAAGTTTTTATCATTTAGCTTGCCTATTGGCTTAAGACTCGATAAAGTACTTGGCTGTTTTATTTTTCTTTAGCATTAAATTTTCCTAGTTTTTAATGTTTTACCTTGCGGACCGTCCACATATAAAGTTGCAATCTGCTCTCATGAGATGGCACTTCTATTATCTTATTCAGTTCGTTTCCGGATCATGGGGAGGTGTCATCTAGGTCCTGGATATCTTTACACCGTGTTAAGTTAGCATGGGCTCATTACCGGTTTAAACGCCATTTTTCCTTTTTTGCAACTTCTGCACACGACACTTAGTTGTTGCTTTAGCTTTCAACCTAGTAGTTCATCGTGGTTTACATGAGAATAATATGTTATTGCTCTACTATCTGCTTTGCTTGTTAAACTATATCTGTACAGCGACTGCTGAAGTTTCAAGAACAACACGATACAGAATTGTTATGAGGTCTGATCTCCACGACTTCATACTCATAACATAAGTGCAGCTTCTGCCAATTCTGGGCATGAGGCGGGTTTTATATTGCTTTGCCGAACACACATACACAACACTTGATGCGGTTCACATGAAGAGAGAGCTGGTGTATGCTGATGTGATTCCTTCAAATCTAAGACACTAAAGTATGGGCACGCCCTAAACCAACACAAACAGACCTTCTTAGCAAATAATATAATATGTGTATTAGGGAGGGTGAGATATAAGCAGCCGCGGACCGTGGAGGGAGTTACGGTGGGGCAGGGAGGCGGGGAGGGGGAGGGGCAGGGTGGAGCCCTCTCCACCCTGCCCCTCCCCCTTCCCGCCTCCCTGCCCCACCGTAACTCCCTCCGCGGCCCGTGGCTGCTTATAAGTGTTGCTAACTCTTATTCATTTACAGCATGTTAACATACTGTCACCATTCGCTTTTTATGTACTAGTAACTATGCTGGTAATTTTGCTACTGATAATATGTGTACTTGTATTATCTAAGATACTACGCCTGAGAAGACGGCATTAGTAAATAAACATTTCAAATACACACGTGTTCTTCTTAACTCCATGTTCTGGTTTCTAAGAAATATATAACGACCGACTGTTCATGAGTTCCACGTATCCTGAGGTACTATAAGTTCATATTCTGGATTGTCTAAACATTGAGAGTTTGTTATATCCAATGTGACACTGTACCTAGCTTGCTAAGGGGTTTTTGATTACTAAGGTGAGTTTTGGGGCACCCTAATTCGCCGAGGTTCCAATCCTCTGTCCACAGTTCTGTGTGAGAACAGAAACCCTGCGACAGGGGCACCCCCGACCCTTGCTGGAGCTTCATCACACTTGCGATACAACTCCAGCAATGCGCCACCTTTACGGCACAGATACATCACGCATCTGTGCTGTTTTTGCCCCATGATGCGCCGCATTGTAAATGCAGCACACCATAGGTGACGGAACAGCGGCACAGAATGACTAACACATCCCTGGTGATGCGCCAGTCATCATAAATCTATCCCTATGCTTCTTATCTTGTTAGAGATGAACCGCCATATGTATCATCAAAGTTTTTTGCATTTCCTAAATAGCGAACTTTAAGGAATAAATAGCGATTCTTTACCATTCCTAGTTTGCGATGAGCTATTTGCTAATTACAAATTACCCATTCATTTCCTTCATTTCCATAGGGCGGTTGGCCTCACTTTTAGCTCGAACGGCTGAATGGATTTCCACGAAACTTGGCAAAATTGTAGGGACTGGTAGCCCGATGTGCCTTTGCTATGTCTCAAGATATATGCTCCAGTGGTTTTTACAAAAATTAACTTTGAAAAATATATATTGGGCTACATTGGCCTATATATATGTTGGAGCCCAAATGTAGCCCAATGTATCCCAATGAAGCCCAATGAAGCCCAATGTAGCCCAATGTAGCCCAAAGATGGCCGCCAGAGACAAAAAAAACAAATGTAGCCCAAATATCAGCCAGATGTAGCCCAACTATAGCCCAGTGACAGAATGACCAATCAGCTTCGCAAACCTCCGTTACGCGAAGCGGAGCGCTGTTACAGATATATATCTTTTTTTGAACGTTAATTTCTCAAAATCCACTGGAGCACACATATTGAGACCTAGCAAAGGCACATCGGGCTACCAGTCCCTAATATTTTACCAAGTTTCGTGCAAATCCATTCAGCCGTTTTATTATTATTATTTATTTTTTTTTGCCCCGCGGGGCCCTTTTAAAACCTCCACATCAAACCTAGGGGGTCAGCGAGGATCTACTATGCCCCCTTATGGTCATTTGCCCCTTCGCTTTGGCCTCCTCTTGTCTCTCGATCCTACCGAGAGACAAGATGGCGGCCGCTACGGACTGTTTGGAATGTTTACAGACGCCGGAGAACCAATCAGCTTCGCTTCACAAAGCTCCGTTGCGCGAAAAGTACGCGTACTGGAGCGCTGCCCGGTCCGCTGTTACAGATATATATCTTTTTTTAAACGTTAATTTCTCAAAATCCACTGTAGCACATATATTGAGACCTACAAAAGGCACATCGGGCTACCAGTCCCTACAATTTTGCCAAGTTTCGTGCAAATCCATTCAGCCGTTCGGGCTAAAAGTGAGGCCAACCGCCCTATGGAAAACTCAATGTTAAAAACACGTTTTGGGACCCCCCTTTTTTCTCGACCCCCCCTGGACGAACCCCCCCCCCAATTTTCAGGGGCTGCTCAGAAACAAAATGTGCCATTTTCCTGAAAATTTCAGCCAATTCCGTCCACAAACGCCAAAGTTATTTGACATAGAATTTTCAAAAATCCCATAGAGAAAAAATCCTAACTATATATACCTACTGGCGACCGCCAGTAGGTAATATATATACATATCTATACTACTATAATAAAGGAAGAACTTTCAGCCTTTGAGGCGGGTAAACTCCGGAACCACAGTGCCAATCCACACACCCGATACACCGTTGGAATCGTCAGGGTGTGTAGATGGTTATAGGCTATATGCATTTTTTTAAAAACGTTATTTAAAAACATTTACAGTAAAAAAAAAGTAGTCCCTCCGAAGTAGCGCCGGCCGCGACGTGCGTGCTCACGTCAGGAGCGCGAGGAGGAGCGGCGTCCAGGAGCACGACGAGGAGCAGCGGACATGGCGCGTGGGAGGAGCAGTGACGTGAGGAGCAGCGGACAGGCCAGTGGCGGTGCGAGTAGCGGACACAGCGGACAGGCCAGCGGCGGTGCGAGCAGCTGATAGGCAAAAGGAGCAGCGGCTTAAGTAAGGGGACCCATGTCGGGGCAGGCGGGGGTCGGGGCAGGCGGGGGGACGGGCCGGGCGGGGGCCCGGGCTGCTGCACAATGTCGGGGCGGGCGGGGGTCAGGGAAGCCTGTTGCACCTGGACAAGGTCGGGACGGGCTGCTAGTATATGTATAAATATATTCCTCAACTCGCTCACTGCTCCAACTTCTTTTGTAGGGAAAAAACGAGTGTGGACCCAAAGTTCGTGCAATTTAGTTTATTGCCAGTCTGCCATGACGCGTTTCAGGCGATCCCGCCCTTGATCACATGACTCATATATATATATATTATATTATTCAAACATATTTGTCATCCTTCTCATACTAATCCCTTCCTAACGCTATAGAAGAGAATGGTAAGTATTCACCATATTTGGCTTGAATCTTCAATCACCATTATAACATCCTCATATCTTAATAGTTCATAGTATGATTTTGCGGCCTTCTGAAAATTGTAGAGCATGTATATCAAAAGTTCACACAACGCAGGACAGAAAGCAAAGTTACTGTGCTGTTTTGCATGAATAAGAGAGAATAAAACATTTCCATAATTACAAACATATGCAACTGCACAGCTCTCTCCTTGGGCTGGCACACTCTGTGCTGCGTAGCACCAGTGCACGCACCCTTGCACCATGCTGCAGAATCCATCACACATAAAAAGAGGAAGTGACGTGGAGAAATAAAGATATTTGTCCTTGTTACGCCTCACTGGGGAAGACGGAGTATTTTGACACATTCACATTTTACTAGCTTTGGTAAATCTGGGAATGCGAGAAAATCCAATAGGTGGAAGAATGGAATGCCCATGCTCCACCCATGGAGCGCTTCCCAGACGTAGTCTAATGCAGCACAGACCAAAGGGCTGCGTTACCTTAAAAACATTTACTATACCAAGCCAAACAAGCTGGCGCAAGTCAGCCCTTGCATGACTTAGTAAATACCAACTAACATGTTGCATTGTGGCTGCGCCAAAAAAGAGGCGCAACCATGCCACAACATGTTTTGGGCCTGTGTCTGTAGATCATCATTATGCAAATTAGTGATTTCAAAACATAAAAAGTGCTGCCTCTTTTTAGTCACAGCATGTCATAGCATCTTAGTAACTTCTACAAATCATGGCACATACACACATACCCTCAGACATATCACAAACTTTGAAAGACTCAAACACACAAATGCCTTGACTTGTACCATCACACCAACACACACACACCATAAAAAACATCATACCAATATACACATGCATAACATATCCAAACAAACACACAAACATGAACCACCAGGTCAAAAATCACAACAAAACGCACCTATCACCACAAAACGCACCTCCTTACACATACACTCACAACAACTCACACACCCCATCATGCACACCATTATACATATGCACATCATGCCATCACAAATGATGACACAATAACACACAGTTATAACACCTCCCATCTTGTACAAACACAAACACCATCACAGACATCACACACTCACACCTTTCACTCTATCGCACACATGCATATCACACCACCACATCATAACACCACACAGGCACAATCACATACCCTATTAGATAGGCACACCCTGATGCCATCAACACAAACCATTACAAGTCATACATGGCAACAACCCAGCACACACAGCATCACACACAAACACACAGAATCTCCTTTATCGTAAACAAATATCATCATGCCATGAGAAGTATATCACACAGTATCACAGCCTCACACATAAGCACACCACACATTCAAGCTTCACCACACATATCACAATCACATACACAAACATATGAATGGGCCTGTACCCTTACTGTTCTGTGTACTTGAGGAAAGCTTGCACAGGTGCTGCATATGATTTATCTATTTTATGTATATGTGACAGACATTTGCAATGTTCCTGGATATGCTTACCTGCATTATAATTGAACTGTAACTACATTTATAAATCGCTTTCTACCACGGACAAGGTGTTGAAGCGTTTTATGGCAAGCAGCACATTCCTTCAGTAACCAAGGTTAGTGGCTACTTTTGTAGGTTTTGGTTAGTACGTTTATTCTTGTGCTCTCAAAAGAAACCCTTACATGAATTACCGCGGCTTGTGGTTGAATCAAAGGGCGTTAGATATCATAGCTAATGGGGGACATGTAAGACCATGCGAATGACTGGTGGGTTGAACAGTTAAGCTATAGGAAGATCCACAGGCAGTATGATGTCAATGATTATTGGGTTGACTAGACAGAGCAGAGGAAGCCTACAAGATTCATAGACTGCAGGCCTTTAGTTACCAATTTGTAAGGATGAAGGGCTTTAGGTCGAAACGGGCAATTGACATGAAGTAAGTCAGAGGTCATGAAGTTTTGTGCAGGAGTCGAATAGAGACTTGCATTTTGTAAAAAGGGTTTGAATAAGGGAAGAAAGACCTGCAGAGAAGTGTAGATACATTTGATGGTCATAAATCAAAGTCTTTTTTGTTTTGTACAGAAATTATGCATTATATTGGTGAAACATTAGTGGCACCGCTGCCTATGACATTTTTAGCGATACAAAAGGGGATGATGGACGGAGCGTTTGAGCAAATCAAACACTCACCCCCAGTCAACTGATCTGGGTTTAATCCATCACCATTCTTTAGCCCACTCAGCCACCCCATTTCAGACATGGCTATATGCAAATCAGTCTGACCCTGTGCCTCATGGGAACAGTCCAGCCCGAACTGCCAAGCCATGTCTTCCATGGACCGGAAACAAGCATCCTGGGACCGGTTTATAATCCTCATCAGCCAGGCTATCTTGAATCCAGTGGCCAAGCGAGCAAGGGACTCACGTCTGAGCATACCCTGCCACACTTAGGGCGAACAAAGCGATACAAAAGGGGATGATGGACATCATCCCCTTTTGTATCGCTATGACATTTTTAGGTCTCGCCAGAGACAGCGTATGCGCTTTCTCTTCGAGACATTTAGTAAGTGGCTTTTAAAAGTGCCCCCAGAGGCCTTTGCTGACCTACAGCTTGCGTTCACGAGCTTGTGCACATGCACAGCTGCCATCTGCTTGCACTACCCCCTCCCGTTTCCCCCTCTCTCCTGGCCAGCTTCATTGTGTCTTATAGCTGTGAAACATGATCCTCTGCTTGCACTCCCCATCCCTTCTCCCCCTCCTCTTCGTCAGTTTGATTTGTGTCTTCTATCTCTGTGAATGCTCCTGCTTCCACCAGGCACACACACCATTAGTCGTCAGTGCACGCTTTCACCAGGCACACATACCACCAGCCGTCAGTGCACGCTTCCACCAGGCACACACACCACCAGCCGTCAGTGCACGCTTCCACCAGGCACACACAGCACCAGCCGTCAGTGCACGCTTCCACCAGGCACACACCACCAGCTGTCAGTGCACGCTTCCACCAGGCACACACACCACCAGCTATCAGTGCACGCTTTCACCAGGCACACACACCACCAGCCGTCAGTGCACACTTTCACCGGTAACACACACCACCAGCCATCAGTGCACACCACCAGCCATCAGTGCACGCTTCCACCAGGCACACACACCACCAGCCATCAGTGCACGCTTCCACCAGGCACACACACCACCAGCCATCAGTGCATGCTCCCACCAGGCACACACACCACCAGCCATCAGTGCACACTTCCACCAGGCACACACCACCAGCCGTCAGTGCACGCTTCCACCAGGCACACACATGAATAATTATTACACCTCAGCTTGACTGTGTGCTGTAGGGTTTGCGAAGAGAGACGGTGGTTTGTGGGGGGAGAAAGCAGGATGAGTGACAGGGATGACTTCCATCTTGGTTAAGATGTCATTCATTTTAAAATGTGACCTATTTAACATATTTTCACACTAGGTACCGAGTTCCTCTGGGATATAAGATGATAAGGTAGTAAAGACCAAGAGAGGGGTCCCGAAGGAGACCATAGATGTATGTGCAGAGAAGGAATGTGTAGATAGTACGACACTCAGATCCTGAAGAAGTGTCCAGATCCTCCTGACTATTCTGACACGAAACATGTTGATCTTTTGAGAGTAGGGCCCCTACATCTAGACACATTGCGACTAGGTACAGCCCCTCTCCACCCCTTTTAACTAGGCAGTTTACCTATGGAATAAAGGTTAGGAATAGGACTAACTGACCTATTTTAAACCCACTCCCCTCACATCTACACATACTAGGCCCCTTGGCCCCACTGCACCAACCGGCAGGAACAGAAGATCCCCGATAAAGAGCCCCGGTTCCGGGTGCCCGTCAGGTATTGCAGCGCCGACCTGACGAAGGGCATACTCAAATGATGAAGCATGACACCTAGCTTGCTAGGTGTGTGAGAGTACTAATTCCACAAGGGCGGTTCCCCTCCCCCCACATTCCTTCTCTTCACATACATCTATGGTCTCCTTCGGGACCCCTCTCTTGGTCTTTACTACCTTATCATCTAATATCCCAGAGGAACTCCGTACCTAGTGTGAAAATACAGTCTCCTGAGCACGTACGCTGGACCTCGTTAAACTTGCCCTGAGTCCCTCCTTTTTGTGTAACATATTCAGCACGGGTCTTCCCGTGGGACAACTACCTCAGGCTACCAGGATTTCACCATTGGATCTCTCCTGGCCCAACTCTGACTAAACTCATCCTCCATGGATCTCCATCAAGGATTGAGTTTTGGTGATGATGCAGTCACGGACATATTAGATAGAACTCCCTCCCTCTTAGGAGCAGATGGCAACACAGCATCTGGTTCCAACTCTGACGATTGGAACACATTAACATCTTTGGAAAGAGAATGGGTAAAAATCACCCTTCATGGCGCCCTCATGACCGAGTACTTGCGAGCCAATATCGCCCCACCAGGTCTGATAGTCAACACTTTCCCGAGGTTATTCTTAGATGACCCGGTCTTCAAAAAAGAGTGGTCACTTGTTGCATGGAAATGTACCAGGGACTGGTTAATACTAATAATAAACACTGGGAAGAGATTAGCAGATGCCCTTCTGGTTAAAATTCAGATTGCCGAAGGTGCATTGAAGACCACCATTCAGGTAACAACCATATACAAGACCAAACTGGCAGAAATCAATTCCAAAATATCAGACCACAAAGATTATCTAATGCAACAGAAGATTGCCAAATTGCAAAAAGATATCCAGAAATTTTCAAAGGAAAAGGCAATACCATACCTTAAAGATGATTATACGTCTAATAAAACAAGCTACTCCTCGGATGTCAATTCTGTAAGGAGAGATTCTAGCGACAGTAACTCTAGCACAGGGAGTTGGGGGAATAACAACATGAGAAGGAACCAACGGTCCAACCAACAATATTACAATGGACCACCTTATCAGGGGCCACCCCAATACCAGGGGCCACCACCCCTTCCTCTGTTCTGGCAATTCCCCCAATACCAACAAGGTCCCCAGTTTTTCAACAGTGGAAACCCACCTTTTTTAGGCAGAGGTTGGGGCAGAGGAAGAGGGCGCAACAGAAGAGGAACAAAGAAACAGGTGCAATGCCAAGACCAAACCCCCAGTGGGATGGACACCAGGAGCAAGACCCAAGGCAGGAAGACCTAGTAGTTAACCTCTCACATCGTATTCTATCTGATGATGAGAAGACAGTACTACAGAAAGGTTTGGGTTTTGTGCCTACACCGCACCCAGACAACTTCAAAACCCATTGTGAGATACACAATTGGTTTCGAACCATAAGACTGAAAGCGTTTTTTAAGGACACTCCTTCCAATGAGCAGTATGACTCAGGCTTAAGAAATCAATCTACGTTCACCCCTTACGATACGATGGTCCCTGCAGAGTTACTGACCTTTGAAAAAGCAGTGCTCAAAGAATTAAACCATCCGCAGAAACGAGCCCCCTTCTACAACCTTTCTACTAAAGAAAAGGATGCGGTGAGGTCTCTCTCTGAGGATCAGACAATCACCATCAAACAAGCAGACAAAGGTGGAGCTACTGTCATACAGTCAACCATTGACTATGACATAGAGTGTACTCGCCAACTGTCTAATGCAAGATACTATACCCCAATCACAGTTGGCCCAACACCCAGACTAGCCACAGAAATTACCACCTTAGTATATGAGGCGGAATCCAATGGATGGATAAGCCGAAAGGAGGCGGATTTTCTGGTTGCCAAGGACCCCAGGGTACCCTATTTTTACACCTTACCGAAAATTCATGAAGGTGTCTCCCCTGTTCCTGGCCGACCTATAGTCTCAGGGATTGGCTCAATTCTAGAGCCCCTGTCCATTTTCTGTGACCACATTTTACAACCGGTGGTCAGGGACACTCCATCCTTCGTGAAAGACACCACAGATATCCAGAAGATCATTGGTGAGATACCAAATACACAAGACATCAAGCTCCTCGTCACCCTTGACGTGGAGGCCTTGTATACAAATATCCCACAAAGGGCCACACTTACGGCCATTGAAACAGCTCTAAATACTCGAGACTGGCTATCACCCACCCCCATTTCATTTATCATGGAGTGCGCCACCCTGGCTCTAACAGAGAACTACTTTGAATTTAAACAACAAATGTTCCATCAGAGTCAGGGAACATCGATGGGAAGTACATTCGCTCCTAGCTTGGCCTGTATTTACATGTCAGATTTTGAGCAATCTAACATCTTCAGTGAGACCAATCTATATAACAACAACCTTAAACTCTGGAAATGGTTTATTGAAAATGTTTTGATCCTTTGGCATGGCACTATGAGTGGATGTGAAGATTTTGTGAGGTGGATTAATGGACTTAATGAATACTTACGGTTCACCCATACCATCTCTGACACATCTATTCCATTCCTTGACATCAACATAACTCTGACATCTGGGAACCTGACAACAACACTGTACAAAAAACCGACCGACCAAAACAATTTACTGCTCTACACTAGCCACCACCCTAGAACACTAAGAGACAATCTCCCGGTTGGTCAGTTTATGCGCATCAGACGCAATTGCACTTCAGTCAGAGACTACCAAACAGAAGCCAAGATTCTGGTGTCAAATCTGAAGTCTAGGGGCTACCCTGCTAGACAAGTGAGAGACTCGATGAAAAGGGCAAGGAATAACCCGAGGGAAGTTTTGCTAGAAACTCACGAAAAAACTCCCTCTGACAGCCTCACATGTGTAACATCCTTCACTCCTGATTCCACTAGGATCAAAAAGATAATCCTCAAACATTGGGAGATCTTAAACACTGGAGAATTAAAGCTTCCAAAACCCAGATTTGCATACAAGAGAACCCGTAATCTCAAGGATTCACTTGTACACACCCGACCACGCCCAATACATACTAATCCTCAGAGGACTCTATGGGCCTGCCACCAGTAACTGGACACTACCCATGTGGGACATGTGTGGTATGCCCACTCACAAAAGCAACCAAGAAATTTCCCCTTCAGCAGAATTTCCCGTGGACACAAAAAAAACACAGGAGCAACATCCGATGTCAGAAAGTGACAACAAGAATGTACACTCATTACAAAGACACATCACACACTGCAGATGACCTCAATTGGACGATACTTGAATCCTTTCCAAGCATCACCAAGGCCATCCTGTTCAGGATTGAACAGAGATGGGTACATAGACTGTCGACTGACACCAGGGGCCTGAATGATGACATCCCCTGGGGCTCCTTAAACTGATGTCCAAAAGACATACTCCATTCACGTTAAACCACAACCTTGATACCACCTCTGACCAAGGCTAACGGAGTTTTGGATTCTGCAACTTAGTACAAACCCCACAGCAAACACTCCCTGGAGACTTAGTCAGGATGATATGGGCTGATCTAACCCCCCTCCCCCCATAACTTGACTGCGTTTTAACACGCATACATAAGCCAGATACTGCATACACTTCTTGTAATGACTGTTACTTAGTGAGATACAACTAATACAGAGTCCTGTTCCCTTAATGGGACCCTGCGATTATACCTAAAAAAGGGCGTTCCTTACATCCTACTGAATACCTTACTGTATATCTGAGGATAGGTTCGTGATACGCCTTTTTTTACTATTATTATTTTGATTTCTGTTACCACTCTAATGACGGCAGATAATCTTTCACCGACATACTGCATTCATGATTAACATCTGGCTTCGATGGGATACTGGACCCATTTATTTAACCACCAGCGAGACCATCTTCATCCACTATAAGATGGCCGGCATGATAGCATGTAACACACTGTTTCCATTTCCCAACCTCTCTTTCTACTACCCCGCGTCATTGTAGCCACGTGACACGGAACTGGCTTTACTTCTACCCCGACCGCCGGCAACTCTTTACCATCCCGGTACCGGCGGCAGGGTAGGTGAAGCAGCCTCAAGCGATCCGCTTGGAAGTGAGTACCCGCACTACTCTCAGGACCATGGGTGAGTGATAGGCAGAGGCGGTTTCATCTTTTGGGGCATCACCCTTGCGTTCCATGCTCGCGGACGGGAAACCTCCCTGGCTGGCTGGCGGAGCCCGCCGTCCTGCTACGAGCATATCGTATTTCTCTCCCCCTACTGTAACCATCGTGATGGGGCTTGTCGGGGGACGGGCTCCTGACTTGTCCACTTGGGGGCTGCCGTGTTGAGCATACCACGCTGCTGAGACTAACAATCGTGAGACCGACGCTGTTGCGCTCCTTTTGCTCCTAGATCTCACGACTTAATTCATTACAAGCCATCCTTGCAGCTATGATAATCCTTGCTGCTATTGTCTAGCCCTTTGATTAGGACCCATTTGGAGTCTTTTATACCGCCGGGCACTGTTGCAAACAATGTTGCATACAGTATAGGTGAGTTCTATGACTGTTTTGTCCTGACTATTGTTTTTTTAAAGCTTTTCACTATGCACACTGCATGCATCTGTGACCACTTTGAGAAACTATTACTAAGCCACATTAGAATATATTGAACACATTGTTTAAGAACTCCACTAAGGTGTATACTTGAAGTTGAAGTAGAAATGTAATCTAACAGGTTTCATATATGAACAGATGTATAAGTGCTGACCAAGAAAATATTGGTGACCTGAGTTAAGGGTATTTTTCATGATACGTACTGTACCCTCACTTACATGTTGTTTTTATCCCACCTCTAGGTCTACCATGAGAACAAGGGGATATGTAGTTTTACACTTACCTTCCTGTGTAGATAGTACGACACTCAGATCCTGAAGAAGTGTCCAGATCCTCCTGACTATTCTGACACGAAAATGTTGATCTTTTGAGAGTAGGGCCTCTACATCGACACATTGCGACTAGGTACAGCCCTACTCCACGCATTTTAACTAGGCAGTTTACCTATGGAATAAAGGTTAGGAATAGGACTAACTGACCTATTTTAAACCCCCTCCCCTCACATCTACACATACTAGGCCCCTTACCCCCACTGCACCAACCGGCAGGAACAGAAGATCCCCGATAAAGAGCCCCGGTTCCGGGTGCCCGTCAGGTATTGCAGCACCGACCTGACGAGGGGCATACTCAAATGATGAAGCATGACACCTAGCTTGCTAGGTGTGTGAGAGTACTAGTTCCACAAGGGGGATTCCCCTCCCCCCACATTCCTTCTCTTCACATACATCTATGGTCTCCTTCGGGACCCCTCTCTTGGTCTTTACTACCTTATCATCTAATATCCCAGAGGAACTCCGTACCTAGTGTGAAAATATAGTCTCCTGGGCACGTACGCTGGACCTCGTTAAACTTGCCCTGAGTCCCTCCTTTTTGTGTAACACCTATTTAACATATATCATAAAAATGCAGTTCTAAACATCATAGAGAACTTGTTTCAGAAACAATAGTGCTACATCAGTGTAGACGTGTAAAATTGAGTGTGAAAATGCATTCTGCGCACTGTAAATAATACACAAAAATATAAAACCATAACAAGAGTCTTACATTTTCATAGAAAGCAAACAATAAGCAGAATTTATTGTCAGAGGGGATGTGCCTTGTACTTATGGGAATGCAGAGAATGCAGTAGACTTTTCCAGTCTGTAAATACAGACTTGTGGTTAACAGTCTATGTTATTGTTTATGTGGTTTGCCCTTGGATGGAAACGTGAGCATTGCTTTCCACTGGAGGTTTGTTTCTTTTGCGCTTCTATGTGGTAAAATGCTCCATAGCATTCTCCACAACCAAACTATCACACAGTGACAGTTACAGCACCCATCTTGTTGACATTCAAGAAGGGGCTTAAAGCTTCCACTAACAGTGAAGATTGCTTCATTCTATTGGGTGCATAAAGAGTTCCCAAGTCAAGAACAAATCCATACTGGAAAGCACCTGAAATAGCTACTTGGACAAAAATAGCAGGATCATTTGTGATCGCTAAAGCATTTAGGGTCAAATACATGGATGGCCAAAGTCAGCTAATGACTTTTGCTGGCACATACAAAGGGCACAATGGACCGCAAGAGAGAATAAAGATGCTCGCAGATTACCAAACATTACCAAACATGGATCACTGGGCTGCCGGACTGCACTGGACTGTCTGCATTAGTCTGATCCTAATTGCAACTATTAACTTATGTTGACTTGAAAAAACATGTATGATGACCAATCATGGGTGAACTCTTGGTTCAACACTGGAACAATGAGGCATCAAGAGAACATGGTTGTCCCTCTCATCCTGTTACTCATCTGATACGAGTACCTCTTAATCTTACCTCAATTATCGACCCTTTGGCGACTCATGACAGTAAAGACTAGCATTATTATCTGTCAACACTGCGTAAAATTGAAGACATTACAGACCTACAGCATCGCAGCTGCTGCACAGTATCCAGTCATCTGTTCCAGAACAAACCTGGCTGGTGGAATAATCTTCAGGATTTTTGCTGCAATAAATACATACAAATACTCCACACTCAGTCGAAGAACTCTTTGAACTTCAACTATAGGCCACACAAAGGAGCCCACCAACGTAAAACCACGGTGACTCCAGACAATACCCTCAGTTTTACGCTACCAGACCTACCATGTAGCAAGGGCTTAACTTACATTCAACCATCACCAAAACATCACATTTCTGGCACTTGAGATCCAATCAATCAATCAATCAATCAGGGTGGTGCCTGGGTGCTTGTTTCAGGTTCAGGGAAGACCTGGCTTGGCAGTTCAGGCTGGACTGTACCCATGAGGCACAGGGTCAAGACTGATTTGCGTATAGATTGGTCTGAATGGGGTGGCGAAGTGAGCCAAAGAACGATGATGGATTCAACCCAGATCTGTGACTGGGGGAGAGTGTCTGAAAAGTTTCAGTGCTCCGTCCATCATCTGCTTGTGTTTGCTTTGTTCACCCTAAGTTGGCAGGGTAGGGCCAGATGTGGGTCCCTTGCTCACTTTGCCACTGGATTCAAACTAGCCAGGCTGATGAGGGGTGTTACCACAAAAACTGGTCCCAGGATGCTTGTTTCCGGTCCAGGGAAGACCTGATTTGGCAGTTCGGGCTGGACTGGACCCATGAGGCACAGGGTCAAGACTGATTTGCATATAGCTGGGTCTGAACTGGGGTGGCTAGGTGAGCTAAAGAACAGTGATGGATTCAACCCAGATCTGTGACTGGGGGTGAGTGTCTGAAAAGTGTAAGTGCTCCGTCTATCATCTCCTTGTGTTTGCTTTGTTCGCCCTAAGTTGGCAGGGTATGCCCAGACATGTGTTCCTTGCTCACTTTGCGCTGTATTCAAGCTAGCCTGGCAGATGAGGGGTGTTAGCTTGAAACCGGTCACATGATGCTTGTTTCCGGTCCAGGGAAGACCTGGGTTGGCACTTCGGGCTGAACTGTACCCATGAGGCGCAGGATCAACACTGATTTGCATATAGCTGTGTCTGAACTGGGGTTGCGAAGAGGGGTGCGAAGACCCCGATGATGAAGCATGACACCAAGGGGCCTGTTGGTGTGTGAGGGGTATTTTACAGAACACTGAGTGTCCCCCACATCCGTGGTCTACACTCTCCCTGTCCACTGTGAGTAGGATTCCCTTTGTTTGTGTAAGCAGTGCCCGTGGAGTAAGAATCCTATCTCTATACTCTACCTCCCTCCTGTTGTTATTCTATGTTTAGGCAGCACAGAGCTGCGGGAGTTTTCTCTCCGACATACTACACACACATAGTGACACACACCATAGTTTAAGAAGCCAGCGGCCATCAGAACATGGAAGACGAACACGGCCTTACGTTTGGGGAGGACGAAATTGACAGGATCCTCACGGCCATCAACCCCTTCGAAGGCCTAAGTAATCCAGAAACCGGTCCTAATATCAATGACTGGAATGAGCTGTTAAATCTCAGACGCAATCAAATAAAAGCAGCCCTTCACGGTCTGTTCATGACCGAATACCTGCGCAACAAAATGGCACCACCAGAACTAATTGTAAAAAATGAACCACTTATCTTCCAAAATGACCTCATTTTTAAAAAAGAGTGGTCATTGATTTCCTGGCATTGCTCAAGAGACTGGCTAGTACTAATAGTCAAAACAGCTGCTAGGATCACCCAGGAGCTGAAAATTGAGATCAACAAAATAGAGGTTCAACTTAACACATACATATCCCCAGCAGATCTAAAAGCCAGGCTGGAGGAATTAAACCAGCAAATGACGGAGTTTGAATTCACCTTAAAACAAAGTAAATCTAATAAATTAACCAAGGACAAGGCAAAATTCACACCAGAAAGTGCATATCCTTACACCAAACCTGACTACGTTCCAAAAAGTTCTTACAGTGATGCTGACAGTGACTTCTCGGACAATGGATCTTCGGGCTCAAACTCAAGTGGCAACAGAGGATCCAGACAACGAAGAGGGGGATGGAGGCAGAGGAGACAACAGTTCCCCAGACAACGGGGATGGAGGGGTTATCAACCCAAAGCACAATTCCCACAATACATGGGCCCACCACAATTCAACCCCTTCCATTATGGGCCCCCCTCTGGAGTACCGAACTATCCACAGTGGAACCCTGATTACAATGATGGATATTACGGCCAGCAACAGCCTTTTTTAGGTACACGCCCTGCAACACGGGGACGGAACCGGAAGGGGAATACCGTCGCATGGGAAGATCAGGACCAAGTCAACTCGCGAACAACGAGGAGCATGACAGGATCACTCCCGAACCAGCCATCGACGAGCAAGAAAGGGACTTAGTGGTCAATCTTACTCCATGGCCTCTTACAGACACACAAAGAAATTTACTGAATAAGGGACTAGGTTTCGTGCCGACACAGAAACCTGACATCTTCAAATTAAATATGGAACTTCAGGACTTCACACGCAAACTGAAACTACAGGCTTTCTTTCAAGACAAACCACCACTCAAAGATACAACAGACACTGGCCTAAAACTGAAGTCAACTTTCACTCCACCTGACTCCACAATACCAGTGGAAATTCTGACCTTTGAGAAAGCGGTAATCACTGAGCTTAACAAAATAAATATGGGGGATAAAAATTCCTTCCATAACACCAGTGGCGACGAACAAAAAGCCATTAGAGAACTAACCAACGACAAAGAGCTAATCATAAAGCCGGCAGATAAGGGAGGAGCTATTGTTCTACAAACCCTAGACGCTTACAATACTGAATGTATGCGCTTATTGTCTGATGAACGCAATTACAAAATCCTTTTGGAAGATCCCACTGAAAAGCTACGCATCAGAATTGGGGCCATGGTAGAGGAGGGATTAGCCCATGACTGGTTGAGCAAGAAAGAAGCGGAGTTCTTACAACAACCCTCACCACGAATCCCATACTTCTACAGCATCCCCAAGATCCATAAAAACATCGACAACCCACCGGGAAGACCCATAGTTTCTGGGATCGGCTCCATCCTAGAGCCACTGTCAAAGTTTGCAGATGCCTTCCTACGTCCTTTGGTACAATCCACCAACACCTACCCGAAGAACACAAAGTCAGTACTACAACTACTTGAAGAAATAACTTTTGATCCAACAAAACAACTCCTGCTAAGCCTCGACGTAGAGAGTTTATATACGAGTCTTCCACATGAAGAAACTCTCCAAATCATAGAGGAAGTACTGTTCAGCAACTCATGGAGATATCAAACTCCACGCAACTTAGTACTGGAATGCATCTCTCTGGCACTACAACAAAACTTTTTTCAGTATAACCAGACCATCTACCTACAAACCCATGGAACAAGTATGGGTAGTACATTTGCTCCAAGTCTAGCTGGACTGTATGTCCACCACCTAGAGCAGCATAAAATACTGCACACAGACAATCCATACAGACCCCACATCAATACCTGGAAAAGGTATATTGATGACATTTTCATCATTTGGGATGGAGATTCAAAAACTGCTTCCAACTTTGTGACCTGGCTAAACAACCAAAATGCACACTTAAAATTCACAAGTACGATCTCGAACGAATCAATGGTGTTCCTGGATCTTAATATCTACACTGAAGATGGCAGACTTAAGAGCACAACACACTTCAAACCAACTTCCAGGAACTACCTGTTGCGATATGACAGTTTTCATCCCAGACACCTAAGGGAGAACCTACCATATGGACAACTTTTGCGATTAAGACGCAATTGCACAGAACTGAGCCAGTTCAAAACACAAGCAGGGGACTTAAAAAAGAAATTGATACAAAGACAATACCCCATCAGGACCATCGATAAGGCGATGAAAAGGGCCAAGAACAACCACAGGGATGCACTCCTAGAAGATAAACCACAGGATAAAGAAGCAAACAAAAGACCCATATGCGTCACGACTTACACCACTGTGTCCAATGAGGTATCAAAAATTATTAACAAACATTGGAGGATACTAAACTGTGGTAATCTAGAGCTAGAGAAACCGATGCATGCACATCGCAGAGGAAGAAATCTCAAGGATATACTGGTCCACACGAGACCTAAACAAAATCCGGTAACTAGGCAGACCACAATTGGACTCCAAGGAAATTTTCCATGTGGTAATTGCAGTAGTTGCCATCTCACACAGAAAAGCAATACCTTGACATTCAGCAATGGAACAACATGGGAACAACGGCAATTCACGAATTGCACTACGAGGAATGTCTTATACATGATCACATGCCCATGCGGCTTAGAGTATATTGGCATGACCACCAGGCCTGAAAAAACCAGAGTGGGAGAATATAAAAGCAACATACGCTGCAAAAAGTCAACTACCAAAATGGCGTCCCATTATCTAGAAAAGCAACATTGTGTAAATGATTTGCGATGGACGATAATTGAACATTTGCCATCAGAAACTGGTCTCTTTCAGAAGGAACAACGATGGGTGTTCCGTCTAGGTACCCATATCCATGGTCTCAATGATGATGTCCCCTGGGGCCAGCTGTCGAATTTATAGTAATCCGGGCCATGAACCCTACAATCTCTACTCACTCACAACCAACGTGTTACTAATAGAACCCGATTGGCCTTTGGCCATTAACATTGTGGAACTTCATAGCAGTGTTATATAAACCACATAGGGGTACCTATGTAGGACATGAGAACTACCAACCACTTTTGTTATAATGCCCAGAACAAGTCACAAACTTTTTTTGATATTGTTCGCCGCCTTAATATAATGAATAATGAACTTCAAGTATGAGGTACGACCGCGCTGAATTATGAGTAGCGTAACGATAATGAGAAACAACGCATGCGCAGTAGCGAGTGACTGCGCTAAAACATGAGTAGCATAACGGTAATACAACGCATGCGCAATAGCAAGCGGCAGCGAGACGTATCAACACGCATGCGCCTCACAGACCACTAGAGGCTGAGACAAAGATCCAGCAGAACGCAGGCGCACATCGATCGGCTCCCGCGCATACCATGCATGCTGCAGATCCTTACACATACTAAATAATGCGAGACTTCTAACTGGCGCAGAATCGGATTACCCATGTATGGGCTTTGTCACGCATCCGACAATTAACCTATGTCCAGTCATCCAATCAGTGAATTCAGGCCTATATAAGACAGGGCACACTCTCACAGCTATTACCAGCGGAGCAGCGAAAGGGGTAACACGGAGGTAATCTCGTCCCGATTCTGTGAGTATTGAGTAGACAAACAAAATCACCATTTTCCACCCTAACAGTGAGTAAAAAGTACTGAAACCATCTCTCTGTCCATATAGATTACGAATCTAGCAACCAACCCCGACGTTCTTGAAATGCTCATGAAGCCAGAACACTTTGCATAATGAGTATGTCCATAGGGCTTTTTCAACTTAATGTGTGTCTTCTTTGTTGTGTGTTTTGTACGTCGTTTTTTTACTTTACAGGATCAATGCATCTTTGGTGCTCCAGGTGACTGCACCTGTCTGAGACAGCCCAATTGGGGCAACCACATTTATTCTTTATTTTTGTCCTTTCAGGTCATGCAACTGCATTGAAGCATACCGCTGTAGGCACATTATAGCCTTAGTTTATCACTGTAAATAATCTTTCACTTTTAGTTATTTACACTTTTCACAGAGAAACGTGAGTAAGGTGGGGAAGTTGTGCCCCCGTCCTGAAGAAGGAGCACAAGCTCCGAAACATGTCGACGCACACCAGAGGTAATGTCCATAATTACGACAACTAACTACCTCACACTGCACTTCTTTTAACAGTACCAGCCCGAGGTTGTGAATAAAGTTTTTTCCTGACACCTACGAGCCAGGTACTTTTTAAACCTTCACCATACCCCACCACTCACATCTACAATACCCTATCACTTCCATCACACGCACCAAACATAGTCTACTCTTTCAGTGCTCCCGCGTAGTCGCAGGTCGCAGCACGCCGCATCCCGTTAGAGGGGTGCGAAGACCCCGATGATGAAGCATGACACCAAGGGGCCTGTTGGTGTGTGAGGGGTATTTTACAAAACACTGAGTGTCCCCCACATCCGTGGTCTACACTCTCCCTGTCCACTGTGAGTAGGATTCCCTTTGTTTGTGTAAGAAGTGAGCTAAAGAACAGTGATGGATTCAACCCAGATCTGTTACTGGGGGTGAGTGTCTGAAAAGTTTAAGTGCTCCGTCCATCATCTCCTTGTGTTTGCTTTGTTCGCCCTAAGTCGGCAAGGTATGCCCAGATGTGTGTTCCTTGCTCACTTTGCCACTGGATTCAAGCTAGCCTGGCTGATAAGGGGGGTTTCCGCAAAACTGGTCCCAGGATGCTTGTTTCTGGTCCAGGGAAGACCTGGCTTGGCAGTTCGGGCAGAACTCCACCCATGAGGCACAGGGTCAAGACTGATTTGGGTATAGCTGGGTCTGAACTGGGGTGGCGAAGTGATCTAAAGAACAATGATGGATTCAACCCAGATCTGTGACTGGGGGTGGGTGTCTGAAAAATGTCATCTCTCCATCCACCATCTCCTTGTGTTTGCTTTGTTTCGCCCTAATTTGGCAGGGTATGCCCAGACATGGGTCCCTTGCTCACTTTGCCACTGGATTCAAGATAGCTTGGCTGATGAGGGGTGTTACCCCAAAACCGGTCTCAGGATGCTTGATTCCGGTCTAGGGAAGACCTGGCTTGGCAGTTCGGGCTGGACTGTACCCATGAGGCACAGGGTCAAGACTAATTTGCATATAGTTGGGTCTGAACTGGGGTGGCGAAGTGCTAAAGAACAATGATGGATTCAACCTAGATCTGTGACTGGGGTGAATGTCTGAAAAAATTCAGCGCTCCGTCCATCATCTCCTTGTGTTTGCTTTGTTCACCCTAATTTGGCAGGGTATGCCCAGACGTGGGCCTCTTGCTCACTTTGTCACTGGATTCAAGCTAGCCTGGCTGATGAGGGGTGTTACCACAAAAACCGGTCCCAGGATGCTTGTTCCGGTCCAGGGAAGACCTGATTAGGCAGTTCGGGCTGGACTGGACCCATGAGGCACAGGGTCAAGACTGATTTGCATATAGCTGGGTCTGAACTGGAGTGGCTAGGTGAGCTAAAGAACAGTGATGGATTCAACCCAGATCTGTGACTGGGGGTGAGTGTCTGAAAAGTTTAAGTGCTCCGTCTATCATCTCCTTGTGTTTGCTTTGTTCGCCCTAAGTTGGCAGGGTATGCCCAGACATGTGTCCCTTGCTCACTTTGCGCTGTATTCAAGCTAGCCTAGCAGATGAGGGGTGTTAGCTTGACCCGGTCACATGATGCTTGTTTCCGGTCCAGGGAAGACCTGGGTTGGCAGTTCGGGCTGAACTGTACCCATGAGGAGCAGGGTCAACACTGATTTGCATATAGCTGTGTCTGTACTGGGGTTGCGAAGTGAGCTAAAGAACAGTGATGGATTCAACCCAGATCTGTTACTGGGGGTGAGTGTCTGAAAAGTTTAAGTGCTCCGTCCATCATCTCCTTGTGTTTGCTTTGTTCGCCCTAAGTCGGCAAGGTATGCCCAGATGTGTGTTCCTTGCTCACTTTGCCACTGGATTCAAGCTAGCCTGGCTGATAAGGGGTGTTACCGCAAAACTGGTCCCAGGATGCTTGTTTCTGGTCCAGGGAAGACCTGGCTTGGCAGTTCGGGCAGAACTCCACCCATGAGGCACAGGGTCAAGACTGATTTGGGTATAGCTGGGTCTGAACTGGGGTGGCGAAGTGAGCTAAAGAACAATGATGGATTCAACACAGATCTGTGACTGGGGGTGAGTGTCTGAAAAATGTCATCTCTCCATCCACCATCTCCTTGTGTTTGCTTTGTTTCGCCCTAATTTGGCAGGGTATGCCCAGACATGGGTCCCTTGCTCACTTTGCCACTGGGTTCAAGGTCGCTTGGCTGATGAGGGGTGTTACCCCAAAACCGGTCTCAGGATGCTTGTTTCCGGTCTAGGGAAGACCTGGCTTGGCAGTTCGGGCTGGACTGTACCCATGAGGCACAGGGTCAAGACTGATTTGCATATAGTTGGGTCTGAACTGGGATGGCGAAGTGCTAAAGAACAATGATGGATTCAACCCAGATCTGTGACTGGGGTGAATGTTTGAAAAGATTCAGCGCTCCGTCCATCATCTCCTTGTGTTTGCTTTGTTCACCCTAATTTGGCAGGGTATGCCCAGACGTGGGCCTCTTGCTCACTTTGTCACTGGATTTAAGCTAGCCTGGCTGATGAGGGGTGTTACCACAAAAACCGGTCCCAGGATGCTTGTTTCCGGTCCAGGGAAGACCTGATTTGGCAGTTCGGGCTGGACTGGACCCATGAGGCTCAGGGTCAAGACTGATTTGCATATAGCTGGGTCTGAACTGGAGTGGCTAGGTGAGCTAAAGAACAGTGATGGATTCAACCCAGATCTGTGACTGGGGGTGAGTGTCTGAAAAGTTTAAGTGCTCTGTCTATCATCTCCTTGTGTTTGCTTTGTTCGCCCTAAGTTGGCAGGGTATGCCCAGACATGTGTCCCTTGCTCACTTTGCGCTGTATTCAAGCTAGCCTGGCAGATATGGGGTGTTAGCTTGACCCGGTCACATGATGCTTGTTTCCGGTCCAGGGAATACCTGGGTTGGCAGTTCGGGCTGAACTGTACCCATGAGGCGCAGGGTCAACACTGATTTGCATATAGCTGTGTCTGTACTGGGGTTGCGAAGTGAGCTAAAGAACAGTGATGGATTCAACCCAGATCTGTTACTGGGGGTGAGTGTCTGAAAAGTTTAAGTGCTCCGTCCATCATCTCCTTGTGTTTGCTTTGTTCGCCCTAAGTCGGCAAGGTATGCCCAGATGTGTGTTCCTTGCTCACTTTGCCACTGGATTCAAGCTAGCCTGGCTGATAAGGGGTGTTACCGCAAAACTGGTTCCAGGATGCTTGTTTCTGGTCCAGGGAAGACCTGGCTTGGCAGTTCGGGCAGAACTCCACCCATGAGGCACAGGGTCAAGACTGATTTGGGTATAGCTGGGTCTGAACTGGGGTGGCGAAGTGAGCTAAAGAACAATAATGGATTCAACACAGATCTGTGACTGGGGGTGAGTGTCTGAAAAATGTCATCTCTCCATCCACCATCTCCTTGTGTTTGCTTTGTTTCGCCCTAAATTGGCAGGGTATGCCCAGACATGGGTCCCTTGCTCACTTTGCCACTGGATTCAAGGTAGCTTGGCTGATGAGGGGTGTTACCCCAAAACCGGTCTCAGGATGCTTGTTTCCGGTCTAGGGAAGACCTGGCTTGGCAGTTCGGGCTGGACTGTACCCATGAGGCACAGGGTCAAGACTGATTTGCATATAGTTGGGTCTGAACTGGGATGGCGAAGTGCTAAAGAACAATGATGGATTCAACCCAGATCTGTGACTGGGGTGAATGTTTGAAAAGATTCAGCGCTCCGTCCATCATCTCCTTGTGTTTGCTTTGTTCACCCTAATTTGGCAGGGTATGCCCAGACGTGGGCCTCTTGCTCACTTTGTCACTGGATTTAAGCTAGCCTGGCTGATGAGGGGTGTTACCACAAAAACCGGTCCCAGGATGCTTGTTTCCGGTCCAGGGAGGACCTGATTTGGCAGTTCGGGCTGGACTGGACCCATGAGGCTCAGGGTCAAGACTGATTTGCATATAGCTGGGTCTGAACTGGAGTGGCTAGGTGAGCTAAAGAACAGTGATGGATTCAACCCAGATCTGTGACTGGGGGTGAGTGTCTGAAAAGTTTAAGTGCTCCGTCTATCATCTCCTTGTGTTTGCTTTGTTCGCCCTAAGTTGGCAGGGTATGCCCAGACATGTGTCCCTTCCTCACTATGCGCTGTATTCAAGCTAGCCTGGCAGATGAGGGGTGTTAGCTTGACCCGGTCACATGATGCTTGTTTCCGGTCCAGGGAAGACCTGGGTTGGCAGTTCGGGCTGAACTGTACCCATGAGGCGCAGGGTCAACACTGATTTGCATATAGCTGTGTCTGTACTGGGGTTGCGAAGTGAGCTAAAGAACAGTGATGGATTCAACCCAGATCTGTTACTAGGGGTGAGTGTCTGAAAAGTTTAAGTGCTCCGTCCATCATCTCCTTGTGTTTGCTTTGTTCGCCCTAAGTCGGCAAGGTATGCCCAGATGTGTGTTCCTTGCTCACTTTGCCACTGGGTTCAAGCTAGCCTGGCTGATAAGGGGTGTTACCGCAAAACTGGTCCCAGGATGCTTGTTTCTGGTCCAGGGAAGACCTGGCTTGGCAGTTCGGGCAGAACTCCACCCATGAGGCACAGGGTCAAGACTGATTTGGGTATAGCTGGGTCTGAACTGGGGTGGCGAAGTGAGCTAAAGAACAATGATGGATTCAACACAGATCTGTGACTGGGGGTGAGTGTCTGAAAAATGTCATCTCTCCATCCACCATCTCCTTGTGTTCGCTTTGTTTCGCCCTAATTCGGCAGGGTATGCCCAGACATGGGTCCCTTGCTCACTTTGCCACTGGATTCAAGGTAGCTTGGCTGATGAGGGCTGTTACCGCAAAACCAGTCTCAGGATGCTTGTTTCCGGTCTAGGGAAGACCTGGCTTGGCAGTTCGGGCTGGACTGTACCCATGAGGCACAGGGTCAAGACTGATTTGCATATAGTTGGGTCTGAACTAGGATGGCGAAGTGCTAAAGAACAGTGATGGATTCAACCCAGATCTGTGACTGGGGTGAATGTCTGAAAAGATTCAGCGCTCCGTCCATCATCTCCTTGTGTTTGCTTTGTTCACCCTAATTTGGCAGGGTATGCCCAGACGTGGGCCTCTTGCTCACTTCGTCACTGGATTCAAGCTATCCTGGCTGATGAGGGGTGTTACCCCAAAACCGGTCCCAGGATGCTTGTTTCCAGTCCAGGGAAGACCTGGCTTGGCAGTTTGGGCGGGACTGTACCCATGAGGCACAGGGTCAAGACTGATTTGCATATAGCTGGGTCTGAACTGGGTTGGCGAAGTGAGCTAAAGAACGATGATGGATTCAACTCAGGTCTGTGACTGGGGGTGAGTGTCTGAAAAGCTTCAGCGCACAGTCCATCATCTCCTTGTATATACTACATTGTGTCACCTTCTAAATCAAAACGTGCCACCAGTTCATCACTGCTACACGAGTGCATCTAACATAGTTAAGTTTGGTTCCCTTTTATTTAGACACATTAACTGCATTAGCAGTTGGCAACAGCCACAATGTGTCCCATGACTCCTATGTTTATCAGTCTGCTATTTCACAGATGCACCATCAGCGTTCATAGTTCACTGACACTCTGGATGCAAAAATGTGCAGCAGCTGGCATCTCAGAGGCAGTCAACATATGAAGCAACTGGTGTGCTGGTAGGTAAGGTAAATTACTGTGTCAATCACTGAATCAGGATTTATAGATTGCAGCTGCTTTATCCATGAGGGTCTCGAGGCACTGTCTGATAAAAAAAACTGCCTGTTCTCCTATTGGTTGAACATTCATGTCTTGAGGTCCTTCCTGAATTGCTGGAGCGATGTCATTGAGCTCATTCTAAGATTTTGTGTGTCCACAAATGCAGCACTTGTGTACAATTTGACTGTGTGAATGTGTCTTGTGTACTAACAATTTCACGTCACCACACCAACAGAATTCAACAGGTTGTGTTTCTTTGCTACAGGAACTATGGGAGCTTTGTGTCTGTTGATAATGCTGCTGCATCCACCAGTGGGAGAGAATGTGCAGTTCGAGGTGAGAATCCCATCCTCCTTCAGGCCGCCATCTCGGTTGGAAAAAATAGACTGTTAGTCCCACTGAGGATATCGTGTATGCTACAACATCACTTCAAGTCATCAGTCTTCCTCATCTAGCAAACTCCAGGATTGCAAGTCAACCACAGGTTTGGCTGTGCGTGTGCAGGGTGGGCCCGCTCCCGCACTGCCAAACTCGTAATGAGGTTGATTGCTTTGTCTACCACCTATGTATTCTAGTTTGCTCCATGTGCAACATTTCACATATTTGGTTTCAGCCTCTCTTTCTTCTATGATTTTTGGTTTTCTCTCTACCCAGATATGTTACACATATGAAAGGAACTATTCAATGCATTATTTTTTATTAATTCTTTTGCAAACGGGTACAGCACCTAGATTTTTGTCATTTTTATTACTTTTACTTTTTTAAAGTAAATTGTATATGTTGGTAAAAAAGAATAAAATGAAATTGCAGCTTTGCTAAGGTTGCGCCTACTATCAATGCTTCTTTTAAGGTTACGAATATGTGTTCCATCAGGCTAATTTTCACTTTGCCTAGCATACTAAAAATCCTCATCCCCTCCACTCCAGAAGCATACACTGATAAGGGCTACCAATACCACGCCTTAGGAATCTCTGACAGAAATCCATTACTTTTCAGTTAGGTTTGCATTGTATCATAGGTACTCACAAACATTTACTCAGGGGCCATAAAGTTTGGTCTGTGATGTGACAGAGGGCTACATGCCGGATTGATGCCATAAGGTTGGCGGTTGGGGGTGTAGGGGGCCAGTTGAAGGTAAGGTGGGTTTAGGGGAAGTGAAGCATATACATCTAGTGGCTGGATTGCACAATGTGAAGCCAGAAAAACAGATATTAATCCCGGCTTCCCAACGTAACCAAATTGTGTGATCCAAAGCAATTGTATTGACCTCGAAATACATAACTTCAGGATGTGTACTGTACAAACCCTTCTTCTGTGTTGATTTAATAAACTATATTGCTGTTCATGTATAATAGGAACCCGGCCGCCCAAAGAGCGGACATAACAACTGTCTTGCCTCTTAGATAACTATTGGTACTGTTGTCAGGTGGGGAGGAAGAGTGAGTGTTTTGACACTCGTTTTTGAAAACTATCACTCTTGGAAAAAAAAAATCTCAATGTACCGATATAATCCGATGCACTAACGTGAAATGTTTATGCATGTTAATGAAACATACACTTTTTGAATTTTGTAGAAGTTTTATCATATTTAACCCGTTTCATGCGCCCGCGATTTTGCGGAAGTGCGGCACTTCCGCAAAACGGGGGGGGGGGGAGGGCGCGTCGACAGCACTGGGCAGGTAGTGCTGCCGTCGGCCAATGGCCGACGGCAGCATGGAATGGGTCAATAGTTATATTTGTAAAGAATAAGAATAATAATAATAGTTAGATTTGTAAAGCGCCTGGTTACACTGACCCAGTGTGTCCCCGCGCTAAGGTAGCAGCAAAAAACAGAAAGCAGCATCTAGAGTAGCCTGGTAACAGAGCAGATTAAACCACAGGAAACAGATGGGTCTTCAGACCTTTCCGAAAAATAGATTCAGATTCCTCCAGCCGGAGACTCTGAGGGAGAGTGTTCTACAGCTGGTCCGCCAAGTACCTAAAGGAGCGACCGCCCATCCTTGATTTCCTAATCTTGGGGATATGCACCATTCCTCTTCCACTTGTTCTAAGCAATCTGGTAGGTACATAGGGAATAAGAAGGTCGTGCAAATACACAGGACCCTTCTTTTGTAAAATCCGATGGCTCACGCACATGGCCTTAAACTTCACTCTTTCCCTGATGGGAAGCCAATGCAGGGAGGCAAGCACTTTCTTTGCAGAAGCTCTCCTTGGTAGCATAAGAACTAATCTCGCAGCTGCATTCTGGATACACAGCAATCTCCATATGCACTTGTCAGTAGCACCCAAATAGAGGAGATTGCAGTAATCCAGGCGCGAAGTCACCAAGGCAGGCACCATGATCTTCCTAGATGCCATGGGAAGGGTATTCAAGGTCTTCCATAGACTTCGTAGGATACCGAAACAAACGCCAGCCAGCCACCCGTCTAGTATGGTAATCAAAAGCCAGCTTATTGTCCACCCATACTCCGAGATTCTTCACTTGTTCGCATGGAGTAGGGGTAGGGCCTAACATCTGAGGCCACCAAGCTGATGACCAAACTGACGGAGCCTTCCCTATCACCAGTACCTCGGTCTTAGTACCGTTGAGCTTCAGACAATTACATGCCATCCATTCAGCCAGTTCTTGCAGGCAGGACATAAAGTTAGAGGCAGCATCAGACCGAGCTTGAGTCAGGGAGGCCACCAGCTGGGTGTCATCAGCATAGGACAGGGCATTAAACGCAAACTTATCCGCAATTTGTGCCAGGGGGGCGACATAAAGAATGAACACGGTCGGGCTCAGGGTAGAACCCCGAGGCACCCCCTGCATCAGCTTGATGTTCCTGGAATAGTGAGCCCCTTGCATAACTTGAAAGCTACGCTCGGACCGAAAGGATTCCATCCACTTCAAAGCCCCGTCAATAACGCCGCCTCTCCTTAACTCCTGCAGCAGGGTATGGTGGGCGACAGTGTCGAAAGCGGCGCTAACATCTAACAAAATTAGGGCCGCTGTTTGTCCGTCGTCCACATGCTTCCGAATAGTCTCGGTGGAGTACAATAATGCCGACTTGGTGGAGTGAAGAGCACGAAAGCCAGACTGAGAATGGTGGAGGAGGTTGTTCTTACAAATGTGCGCTGTAATCTGTATATTCACAATCTTCTCTGCTACCTTAGCAACATAGGGGAGCAGGGAGATGGGTCGCAAGTTGTCCAATTGCTCCACGCTAATATGGGGCTTCTTTTGCAAAGGGAGCACCACTGCCTCCTTCCATCTGTTAGGGACCACTCCTGAGCTAAAAGACATATGGATAAGGTGTCTGATAACAGTCTCCAGTGTGTCCAAACTCCCTCCAAGCACCCTGGGGGTAGCTGGATCCCTAGGTGACCCTCATTTAATGGTCATAGCTATCTGTTTAAGAATATCCGGGACGGGCACAACAAATTCATGGAGACATTGTAGTGTGGGAACGTCCATTTGTTCATCCTCCACTCCCCTACTTCCACGAGCAGAATCAGGGAAAGAGGAATAAATCTGTTCAACCTTCGCTGCAAAATACTCAGCAACCCGATTGCAGGATTCCTCAGATCCAACAACGGGTGGATAGATGTCAGGGAAGAAATTTCTTTAAAAACCTTAAAAAGTTCTTTAGTAGAGTTTTCAGCTATTTGAATTCTCTCCTTGAAATAGGCTGTCTTCGCCTTCCTAATGAGCGAATGGTATGACTTAATACACATTTTATATTCCTCTTCCACAAGGATGGAGAAATCTTTCCTCCATCGTCTTTCAAGACACTTGCACCCTGATTTGGCAATCCTAAGTTCTTCCCCAAACCAGGGAGCAGGGTTACGTCTTTTTGTAGACACCTTATTGGACCAGGGTGCCGTACAATCAAGGGCGTCGGTAATACGCTTCCCTAGTGCTTCACACACCAGATTTGCATCTAGACCTGAGGGTTGTATATCTATTAGAAGGGCCTGATTAAAAGCCCCCTGAGAGAAACCAACCCACTTCCTGCTTTTAAAACCAATTTTAACTTTCTCCTGAGCTTTGGGAGCCAGAAGCTGTATCATAAACGGTATCCAAAAATGATCCGACCACAGCACCGGACGCGAAGACTCCACAACCAAAGCATCCCAATTGGCAAAGATGGGATCAAGTAAATGTCCCAGCTTCTGTGTAGGACATTCCGACTTTAGCAATAGTTGAAGTGTTGCTAATTCCTGGCGCAACTCTTGTGCCCCCAAACTGAGTGCATCATCAAGGTGCAAGTTCATGTCTCCCAGCACCATTATTTGTCATACCTTAATGCAGGTTGCATCGGGTAGTCAATTAAGCTAAGAGAGAACCCAGAATGGGGCCCGAAGGTTTATAGACCAATAGACCTTTAATAACATAGTTAGTGCCTGTTCTAAGCAGGAAGAGTCCTGCTTCACTGTCCCCGATATCAACTGGCTCGAGAGAGCACTGGATAGAATGTTTATAAATAATAGCAATGCCCCCTCCTCTACCTGACAGTCTGTCCAGTCTCGTAATCCCATACCCCCCAGGAATGGCCTCCAAAATATCCGGTGCGGATTCCGTGTCTAAGCATGTCTCAGTGACAAATAAGACATTGTTTGTCCTTCCATCAATTGATCATGTATCTCAATGTTATGCTTCCTCATGGACCTACAGTTGAATAGAGAAAGTCCAAGTAGGGAATCTCCCTTCCTGTCCTTCATAAATGCCTTTACTTTAAACGAACAGTTATCGCAATGCCAACAGTTGCTATGTATATTTATACTATGCATACACTTCGCCTTCATAGTTGGACAGAGTTTGCGGAGTGTCTGAGCGCTATAACGGATAGCGAGTTCAAATCCAGCAGGTGTTCTGGCCCCTAGCCCCGGTCGGCCGAGGACGGGCGCATACGGGCTTGCATTTGGTGCACCAGCGGCACGCCCGCTGCGAGCGTCCGCTGCGCGGCCGCAAAGGCTTGTTCAATATTATGTATTATATAATATTTGTATGCTTTTGCTGCAAAATGTCTTTAATATGAAGGTGTTCCTAAAGTTAAGTGGTGCAGGACAACCTAGTCACTTCAATTAACCTTTATTCATTTATTTATTTATTTTACATTTTCCTCATATGACCTCCGTAGCTACTGCCACCTCTCGACCTGTCCCACCACTGGCGCAGGTAGCTTTGGTGGATGCTTAGTCTCAACTGATATAGTCTAAACGGGAAATGCCCATTTATACTCAACTTGAGGTGACCCAGAGGTATTAATCATTGGAAGATGTCCTAGGTCCAGATCTAACATATGATAATCCAGAATCTACAATCGACTCAGGGGGGGTCATCCAACCAATTCCAGAACAAACCGGCGTCCTCCCTGTCCCTAGAGACATTAACCCTCTGGTCTATGGCTCGATAATACTTAACAGAATTCCACCAGGCATTCCAACAAGGAAACGTTTCCTGTCGCCACAGCAGGCAGATCTCCCTCCTTGCCAACAACATCAGGTAAAACACCAGTTTGTATTGAGGCCCACACTGAAGACGTATCCCACCTGGCATAGACACCTCACCCAAAAAGATAAGAGTTGGGCTTACCTCCATATCTACACCCAGAACCCTGGAGATGGTCTTACCGACATCCAACCAAAAGTCGTGTATCTTGGGACAAGACATGAATATATGGACATCATCCGCGTTCTGAAAGACGCACCTCCAACAGTTTGCTGCTCCTCCACCATTCAGTTTAGAGAGCTTAAAAGGGGTCCAGTATATCCTATGGAGTGTGAAGAAATTATTTCTTCTGAGTGCAGCATATTTAATCACAGAATAAAGCATGTCAATAGATACTTGCCATAACTCCATCCGTTCTTCGCCAGGCAAGTAGTTCTCCCATATCCGATACGGCTTATCCATTCTTCTTTCTGCTGCAGCCAGAAGATAGTCATACCATAAGGCAACTTCTTTCTTCCTCGGGGATTGATTTTGCAAGTCCTTCTCCGTGTCATTATCCACACAAACCGACCAGCTTTGAGATTTACACCATGACGTAAGCTTATAGGGGCATATTTACGTCTTCTAGCGCATCTCTGCAAATCAGCAGGGATGCGCCAGAACAGATGCGTCACGTAATCCCCCCCCTTGCGCCACCACAGATGCGTCGCATTTACAATGCGGTGCACCATGGTGCACGGAGGGGCAGATGCGTGACGCATCTTGAGGCGCACGGGCGGCGCATTGCTGGAGTCGCGTCGCAAGAGCGACGCAACTCCTGCAATGCACAGGGGCTGCCCATCCTCAACATGGTGCCTCACTCCTTACGCCTGCTTCAAGCAAGCGTAAGGATTTGACGCAGCAGCGTCGTAAAACTGACTCAGTGAAATCTTGTAGATTTCCCTGCGTCAGTTTTACGGGGCTTTCCTGCGAGGGAACGCCCACCCTGCGACAGAACGCCCACATGAAACCTGACGCAGGTTTCATGTGGCGTAGGGCTTTACAACGTGACGCATCTGCCTAGATGCGTCACGTTGTAAATAAGTCGCAACGTGGCGCATGGTTTACGCCGCTGCTGCATCACAAAAGTGACGCAACGGCGGCGTAAAAGTGTCACAAGGGGCTTGTAAATCTGCCCCATAGTATTTAAATCTGGACAGAGTTCCAGCTGTGGTTTGGTTCCAGAACTCCCAGGGAAGACATTTGCTATCTACTCCCAAATCCCCCCAATACTAGGACTCCTGCCACTTTTAGCGGATGAGCTAAGGCGTCTAAAAGGCACTCCGGCGTTCCAGGAGAATCCCACACCGGTGCCCATTCACTGTAATAAGGAAGCCCCAAACAGACTCGACAGTCCAACCAAAGCTTCGCCGCCATACCCAGCGTTTTCAAACAAACCTTTTTGTAAAATTAGGGAGAGCCAAATTTGTACATAAAACCATAGTCTCCTACCCTCTCCAGAATGGATTTGAACATATTACCAATTAGCGAGTTATCCGGGGTATGCAATAGCATCCGGGCATTTTTTAGTTGGTAGGCCCAGCAGTAGAGCTGAAGGTCAGGTGAACCCATACCACCCTGTGCTGATTTGTGCCTGAGATTTTTCCAGGACAGTCTAATCCCTTTTCCTGCCCAAATGAAAGAGGAAATCCTACCCTGAATTTTAAGGATCTCAGCTTTTAGAAATTCCAGAGGTATGTTGTTAAAAAGATAAATATACTTTGGGAGGACACACATTTTAATCAGGTTGACTCAGCCGTATTGCGATAGTGGAACGTTCTGCCATCTTTTTAGAAGAATGTCAACTTCCTTTGAAACTGTCTAAATTCACCTTTGGCATTTTCCTAGGGTCTTGAGTTATTGTGATTCCGAGGTATCTAAGTTCTGTCGCGTATGCCTCCCCCTGATTAGCAATGTTCCAAGCCACAACCTCCGTCTTATCTTTGTTTATTTTGTAACCTGAGAACTTTCTGAAAGTTTCAGCTTCAAGTATGAGCTTGTGCAAGGTAGTGTCTATACTAGATGAGAACACAACTAGATCGTCTGCACATATAGCTAGTTTTCTAACGAACCCACCCACTTTAAATGGAACGATCTTTTTATTTAGCCTTAAACTCTGAGCGAAGGGCTCCAAATCAATGTCAAATAGACTGGGGGACAACGGACATCCCTGCCTTGTACCACGTTCTATATTAACACACGAGGAAAGGCTACCATTAACTAAGATCCGAGCCCGTGGTGAAGTATACATTTTTTTGATGACCTCTCTAAAACCCGAATTAAAGCCCATAACATTCAGAGTCCTGTCTAGGAAATGCCAGTTAACACAGTCAATAGCTTTGGCTGCATCAACTGTAATAATTGACAGAGGGAGACCCATTGATGATGCCAAGTCCACTGTACCGACCAAAGTATAAACCAAGTCTGATATTTGCCTGCCCGGAAGGAAACCCTTTTGGTCTCCATGGATTATTTGGCCTATAATTTTACAAAGCAGTTTTTTCAAGATCCCTGCAAAAACCTTATAATCAACATTTAATAAGGAAATTGGGCAGTATGATTGACACTGGAAAGGGTCCTTATCGGGCTTCAGACTCAGGGTGATAACTGCTTCTGACCATGAGTCAGGTAGCTAAACAACTTCATCCAGACCGGAATGATTTCATCCTTCAACATGAGATAAACCTCGATTGGAATCGCGTCTGGGCCAGCAGCTGTCCCCTTTTTAGCCAAGTTTAACACTTCCAGTATCTCACTCCCTGATATTTCTAAAGAGAGAACTTCTTGACTAACCTTTAACCCCTTAGCTGCGGCGGCTATTCCCCCGCAGCGTTAAGGGGGAGGCAGGGCCGCGCGGCGCTCCCGTACTCATGACGGAACCGCTCCGTCACGGCCCTCGGGTGAGCTGTGCTTGTGACGGAACGGTTCTGTCACGGCCCCGCCCGCTCTTTAGAACGCTCAGCGCAGGTGCGGAATTCGTGCCGCGCAGGCACGGCGAGCGAGCCGTGACGGAACCGTTCCGTCACCAGCACAGCCCACCCGAGGCTTGTGACGGAACGGTTCCGTCACGAGCATGCAACGGGTTAAACAATGCTTGCCTGTTTATTTAATATTTTTTTGATGTTGGTGCTGAGTCGAGTAAGCAGCAGCCCAGTTCTGCTGTTAACCAGGGGGGGCGCATGTAAAGGTCAGAGGGGACCACATGTAAAGTTCACAGGGGCCACATGTAAAGGTCAGGAAGGCCGCACGTGACCCCCGGGCCGTACTTTGAGTATCAATGCGCTATATAAATGGCCATCCATAGGTACAAAATCCATTCATATATAAATATGTACGTATATAAATATACCATCTGAATATTATTCACCTCCGAGCTTTTATTTGAACAATTCTGATTAATTTTCCTGGTTTGGAATGAGCATCTATTTTCATTTTCATTTAACGAAACAAACTTTCCATTGTTCCAAAGTAAATCTGAGGGCGACTATGCCATCATTACAGTAATTATAGCATTAAATAAAATTGCACAATACGCCTTTGGCATAAATTCAGTATATACATACAACACATCACAGTGTGGCTATGTTAGCGATTCAGCAAATTTATAGAAGGGAAGTCACTTCAGGTCATTTTGTAGAGTAAGAGCACACTCTGTGTAGGCATAATGATGCAGGTAAAGGCACATTTGGAAAAACACATATATGTACAGCACTGCAAACTACTGGAACTACATTTTAGACAAGGGGCTGTAAATGAGAGCATAAATGATTGAAAGAGGTAATTTTAATCTGAAGTGTATTATTGATTTGTATTAATGTGTGCTATCAGGTAATCCAAAAATACATTTCCACAGTAATTAGGACTTTTTTTAATATAAGCAAACATTGTGAATATTTCACAATACACCATACACAAACATTGGAGCAGCACTCTGGCATATCGGAAGGAGCATCTGTTAGTTCCTCCAAAATTCATCAGGCCAAAAGCTGAGGGCAGATCCTTGCTAAGAACAGTCAAATAAATATTGGGATGCGATGCCTGGTGAACTCTGACTGGTGAACCAGATAATACATTTTAGAAAAGCACTAAGAGTCACTTGTTTCAGTGAGGCTATTTAGGCATAGCATATCCTGGGCACAAAATAAAGCCTAATTGTCCATGGGATTTAGGCGGGAATGAATTTAGATGATGATGAAGATGATGGGTGTACTATTAGACACCAGACAGTCAGCCCATTGAGTTATGTTGATGCAGTGGCCATTTTGGACACATTACTGGTGTGTCTTGTCAATTGGAGTGCATTGAGCAACACTGTGAATACAAAAATCTGACTGACTTAACTGACTCCACAGAGATACTTTGCTGAATCTTAAAAGGCTAGAAGACATCCCTGCTTGTTTTATTTCTCAAGAGAATGGTTTCCAGCTCTGCCTTGAACTTCTGCACTCCAGCATGTTGCTAATAAAAGTATAACAGAAGTAAACATTGTGCCAGCGAAGCATGCTAGTGCTTCCCACTGTTGCACCTCTTTTCTGAGGTGGCACATGTCCTGAGACAGAGGAAGCTGCTGTCTGCCAGAAGAATTCCAAGGAAACAGTAACAATTTCTGTGAATCTGAAATTAGAATTCTGGGAGCCTCTGGCAACTGGGAAAGGTCAATGGAGACAGAAGAGACAGATCTGAAGATTTGAGGGCTTTTCTTCAAAGGAACAGTACTGGCAGAACTTGTGAATGTGGGACTTGGAAAACAAAACGTTCTTGGAGAATGGGACAATTAATTAGTCAGGACTCCCAGAAGAGACAAAACCTCAGTGGCTGAACTTTTGGAACCCTGTGGAGTTAGACCTTCCAGGCCATCCCCACTGAAGATTTTCAAACTCCAGAAATATTTCTTAAATTTGAAGGTTTCATCTTTTCAGTGGAAACATCCACCAACTTGTTACCAGACACATTTGCTAGTCAGACACAAAGATTGTGGAAGACACTGATATGCAGCATGGAGGACAGTGTCACATTACTTTTTTGGATTACCCTTAGGATAGGGCATTTGTCCAATACTTTCCTTTGGGAAGTTCTTTTCTTTATAACTTCTCATCCCTTATCTAGCTGTCTTCATTTGAGTGACATTTTCTTGCTAAGGGCAATATTTACAAGGCCCCTGCTCCACTGGAGCGTCACATTTTTTGATGCCCCGGAAGCACACAATGCTGAGCCATATTTACAAGGCCACGGAAAGCAACCCTGCGTGGCTTTACATGACCTTGTACATAAGGCCCCCTTTCTCACATCACTCTGCATGAAAGGGATGTTACACAGGTGTTGCTGTGCTACGCAACCCCCATGGATTCTGACGCATTCCCCGATTTACAACGTTTCGTAAACCTGCCAATGTGTAAGATTCTAACGCCTCCCTATGGAAGGTGTTATAATGGGGCAGCAAGGAGAAATACCTTTATTTCGCCTCGCCATCAATGACAGTTTTTGTGCAGGAACGTGTCCATTCCTGCACAAAAACAATCATCCCTGCAATGCAGGCATCCTTGCTCCATGGTGCAAGGGTGCCTGGGTTGGCGATAGGCAGCCAATTGGGCGCCAGCATAGAGGAAAGCAGAGGGATGCGTCTTATTGCTGTAAATACATCTCAGCACTTTCCTAATGATGCGTCTCTGCCCAGCAAGATGGCTTGTATTGCAGCGCTGCGTCATTTTCTAGTAAATATGCCCCCTAGTTCTCAAACGCCTGCTTGTTTACCAGGAAATCTAACATGCAGACAAGATAGTTGAGATTGTATAATGGCAAGTCTATTATAGAATTATATCACTTTGACGTTTGTATATCGCGTAATAAACTGGTCATTAATATTGGTTATTTTCAGAGCTTAGAAATGGAAGCAGGGCAGTATGAAACTCAATATATAGCAGGTTATTTCTATTATTATTATCCACCTGGATCGCTTGTCTCAGGTGAGTTGCTGTACTCTCTTGATGAGTAGAACAACACAAGGTGGCAAGGGATGTTAGACTAACCCAAACAAACTTGGGTGTTGCAGTGAGTTGTAAGCCTCAAGGCTGTCATTTCTTTCCCATTCAGCATGTGTTGCAAATGGTGATCATGTAATGCGCTCTGATACCTTCGGGTCTAGATCGCGCTATATAAATCTACAAACAAATAAATAAAATCGGCCTGCATCCAGCATAGATCATAAGACCCTAAGAACGCTCCAGTTTCCTTCTGCTCAGCATGGGGATTGAACCTCTTACCCACCTAACCAATTCGGTGGAAGAGATTATCCATGGAATGAGATTCTTAGACTTCAGAGACTGCCAAACTCTTGCTCCCCAAGGCACTGTGTGAGGGGTGACTATCCTTTCAGATGTTAGTAATGCATTTCCTTTACTTTGAGATTTCCATAGGTTGCACAGGTTGTTACTAGCCTGCCCAGTCCTTTAATCTCAGGCTGCCATGATTCCACTTCACAGAAGTCTGTATAGCTACTCCTTTCTAACTTATGCCGCTGCAGGGGCCCTAAACCCTACAACTGTTGCCTGCTCCTACAATCCCACCTCCTTGCCCAGTGGCTACATCTGTGCACCACAAGGCAAAAGCTTATGGATTAGGAGTGCATGCAAAGGAAGCGAGGAGTGCATTTTTCCGCATAGTGAATACGTACATAGTTACTGCACTGTTGCCTTTCCCAAAGGTTAGTGAATCAAAAAGCGTTTGTTCATATGGCCTATGTCATTCACTCAGGGAAGAGATGTTGTTTATCCTATTGGCAGTGTTGCTCCTAGCTCTTTTTGTTTCACTTGTTCTCACAGGTACCTATATCATCTTATTTCCCTGCGGATAGGTCTGGGCAGTGCTTAATTTGAGCAGGTGGTTTCCGGTGCTCGGCATCAGCACTTAAATGTCAGCATTAGCTCTTATGACAGTCTGCCTAACTAGGGATGAGCACAACAACAATTGTTTATTAATTGAATATACATTAACAATGGCTAATACCTGCCACCTAAGCCATTCCTTTAGCTGTTGGGGCTCGAAATAGCATGAATTGTCATACTTGTTAGTGTGATGGTTAGTAGTTGAGTTGGTATTGTCACTGGCAGTACTGGCAGGGGCAATGGATGGTGCAAGCTGCAGTGGCCTCATGACCAGGGTCCTGGCACTTATGTTTTTGTACAACTTAAGCACTGGGTCTGAGCCTTAAGTGAGGCCCACCTAGCCACACATGTCAACACCATGATGCAGATCCCAGCATGAAGTCACTTGGAGGCACATATTGTCACCCATGTGCCTTTCCACTCACTGATTCAAGGGATCCCTCTCTCATTGGATCACTTTGCCCAAGTGAGGCCAGTGAGCAAGAACAATTGTGCGCCTACACCTTCTTTATCACCAGTGCCCAACACCCCGCTACGCTTACGGTGCCTATTACATTCAGCCAAGCACAATCAAAATTGCTGATGCAAATTGGACACTAAGGTGTAGAACGTTGCTACTTGAGGGGAGTCTCCAGGTTATGGAATCTGTTTGGTAGGAGGAGAAACTCTACCGGATTACCTCCTGTTGTTGTTGCTTGCCCGAGGATTTTCCGCCCAAGGACGTTTTGCAACTGCTCGCCGGACCCACTTCGCGGGTCCCGCGTCGCGCTCCCTGGTCACTGCCTGCCTGCTTTGTGGACTGGTGTTGAGGTGCTGTGTTGAGGAGAGGCGAGGGGGAGATCGGCAGCAGGGCTGCGAGCGATATTACAGGGACTCCGTCTCCCAGGAGTCCCTGTATGACCAATTGATTCCTCCTGGTCCGCTCTCCCTGCCTGCCACGCCCCCGGCCACGAAGGAACAAAAAGCACTGCCTCTCGTGCATCGGTGGGAGACTCCACGTTATTGAATCTGTTTGGTAGGAGGAGAAACTGTACCGGATTACCTCCTGCTGTTGTTGCTTGCCCGAGGATTTTCCGCCCAAGGACGTTTTGCAACTGCTCGCCGGACCCGCTTCGCGGGTCCCGCGTCGCGGGTCCCGCGTCGCGCTCCCTGGTCACTGCCTGCCTGCTTTGTGGACTAGTGTTGAGGTGCTGTGGTGAGGAGAGGCGAGGGGGAGATCGGCAGCAGGGCTGCGAGCGATATTACAGGGACTCCGTCTCCCAGGAGTCCCTGTATGCCCAATTGATTCCACCTGGTCCGCTCTCCCTGCCTGCCCCGCCCCCGGCCACGAAGGAAAAAAAAGCACTGCCTCTCGTGCATCGGTGGGAGACTCCACGTTATTGAATCTGTTTGGTAGGAGGAGAAACTGTACCGGATTACCTCCTGTTGTTGTTGCTTGCCCGAGGATTTTCCGCCCAAGGACGTTTTGCAACTGCTCGCCGGACCCGCTTCGTGGGTCCTGCATCGCGCTCCCTGGTCACTGCCTGCCTGCTTTGTGGACTAGTGTTGAGGCGCTGTGGTGAGGAGAGGCGAGGGGGAGATCGGCAGCAGGGCTGTGAGCGATATTACAGGGACTCCGTCTCCCAGGAGTCCCTGTATGACCAATTGATTCCACCTGGTCCGCTCTCCCTGCCTGCCCCGCCCTCCGTCCACTCTTCATAGCACTCAGAGTTTACCGCTGCGCGGGAGCGTCCCAGGAGAAGCCCGGGACAAGGGCGTGCCATCTGTGGCCGTCAGGGGCTGCAGGAGGCTGGGCTGGGCCCATTCTCTAACCTCCAGCTTCGAATGTTGTCTGGACATTGCTTGGTCTTGTTGTAGTGAGTTGCCTTTCTCTTGTAGTCATAAAAACTGTTAGCACCACGAGTAGGACTTTACTGACGTGCACCTTGTGCCGGGGCTTATTGTGATTACAACTGTCAATTCTATAGTTAGTCTGTTTAAACATGTCCTCGCTTTCACCAAACCCCTTACCTTCTACAGTAGGGTTTGCAATATTAGGCCCTTTAGACAAATATTTTCGTAGGGCTACCAGCGAGCTCGACATGAGAAATTGCCCTAGCTGAGAGACGTTCTACGCACAGGCTATCTGTTGAACTCCTTAAATATCCTCTAGAGAAGCAGCCGTCTCTGAACTTTCCAGCGCCGGCCCTTTCTCCAGCAGTGGCAATCGACCCTGTACCTAATGTACCTAATGTCTGCCCACTTTCGGATAAATCACCGCTAGTTGTCCTGAAGGCTAGCACTGATGGGGTGGAGTGTATAACTGATCCAGGCCCTTTTACTGAGGATGAAACTTTGGCCGTAGGGCCTGTTAACGCTCTAGTCCCCATGCCTGTCCCTAATATCACCCATATCCTTGGGGAACCCCCTCTCTCACCAGTTTTGCTGCCACGGGCATTAGCCAGAATGGTCCACACTAAAAGGAAAAGACTTGCTAGCCCTCGCAAAGGTTACCATCCTAATCCCCATAGGAAGATTAGGAAAGTTGCCACTAGGGTGGGAGTGACTCAAAAAATTGCTGGGGTGGTTGTAGACTGTTCACAGAATGACAGGGGGGGGTGTCCCCCCTGGTGTGTTACCAGCTAAATCATGTGCTGCTTTGCCTATGGTCTCCCCCGTGCCCACAACCCCTGAGATCCCCCTGATTGATCAGATTGAGAAGATGATGAAATCTTTATTGTCTCCGGTTGTAGAAAGGGTCAAAAGGTTGGCGGAGCGATTAGATATCTTTGAACAAGTGACTTTGGATAATTTTTTCTCCACCAAATCCTTAATCAAATTACATTCCAGGATCAGGGACGATGATTTAGGGGGGGGAGTGTCTGCTAGGTCGACCCTTGTCAATCCACGGGATTCATCTAATACAATTGGTACGGTTGAGGGGTTGCCAGCGGTTGAGGCACAAGATTTACCTGCTGCCTCTGCCAATGGGGGCGACCGGAACCATGGGCTGGCAATAGATAATACCCTTAAACCCCTCGATCGTCCTAGGGCTATAATCACTGACTCTAAGAAGTCCGCACGTTCTGAGGCCATTGGCAAAAAGGGTGCTGCTAATTCTAGAAACTCGGGAACCAGTAAGGCTCTCGAGCTAGCTCCATCCAGAATAACTAGTGCCATTCCTCCTCTTATTATCCTCCCTGACGCACCCCCCCCTAAAGAGGTCTATAGAATACCTCCCATGACTTTGCCCCCTGATTGCCACCCTTACGTCGCGGTTCTTACCAACGTACCACCCTTGTTGGTTGGGCAGCCAGAATCCTACCAGATGTTAAAAAACAAAACCATGCACTGGCTAAGGATTAATAGACCACTACCCAGGGAAATAGATGGGTTGATTCTGGGTGTTAGAAGGGTAGGGTGGGTGGGGCACGGACATAAGCGCTTTGAGGGGGATTGTGTGGTGGTAAATTTCAAGGATGTTAGGGTTGCCCAGCTAATTTGTAACCAGAACCTAGGGATTGGTGGTGCCGGCATTGGAGTGGTTGATCTGTCTTACTTTTACCCGAGAGCAGTAGGCAATCATTATAGTATGAACCCGGTTGGCAGAGGAAGGTGTAACTTTACCCCTCCCGGGAATGCTCTCTTCCCTATGGCTTACCAGCCAGTCGTATGGCAGGGGTCATATGGGAGGTTGCCAGGATACTGATATGAAACTCCCCCCGGGTTGGTTCCCCTGGCCCTGGATCCGGGACCTTTGACAGAGTCTCACGGTTTGGAGCCCAACATTACCAGCTTGATATCCCCCTCAGTCGTCTGTAGCCCCAAAGCATGGGACAGTGTTGGAAGGGGCAATCTCAGAGGGCCAAGTTATGCTCACCCGGTCACCCCCAGACCCACCTCTCCCACAGAACTTGCCGAGTCTTATCGTGAGGTCCTCACCGGGGAGGACTTCGAGTCTAAGATCGTACACACTGAGCTCTCACCACACTACGAACAGACACCACACCGTGGGATTCTAGTAACAAGTTCTGTATATAAGCAGTAAAACGAAGAAAGCACTCTTATGTACACAGTGGTCGAGGGACCACAAAGTCTTTGAGGATTCGGGAAGGGGGAAGCGGGACAGTCTTTAGTCTCTGGGTCAGTACGAGGCGTACCCTGCGCACAGCTCTCAATCCTCGAGCCGGGGGGTACGGGATGATGGTCGTACCGACTGCTTCACCTCTGTCGAGTCAGCTCGGTCGTGATGGTGGTCTCGATGGCCCAGCCGGACCAAAGTACTCCTCGAGCCGCGACGACGTCGGTAGGGCTCGACCTGTAGAAGTTCGGGAGGAGCCACGACAGCGTCAGCAGGGCTCGGATGATAGCAGGTTCAGGCTTGGGCCGCGACAGCGTCAGCAGGGCTCCGTGGTCTTAGAGAGGTCGAGCCGCGAAAGCGTCAGCAGGGCTCCGATGGTTAAAGTTCAGCTCGAGCCGCGACAGCGTCAGCAGGGCTCCGATGGTTACAGTTCAGCTTGAGCCGCGACAGTGTCAGCAGGGCTCCGATAGTTATAGTTCAGCTTGAGCCGCGACAGCGTCAGCAGGGCTCCGAGGTTCCAGATGAGTTTTACTTAGGGTCAGCCGCGATCAGATCAGCAGGGCTTCAGGTCCAAGATACAACTGCCCGCTAGTTGTCGGGCCGGCCCAGATATAGTCCATTGGCCCTTTGATGTCCGGACCCTCGTAGGCGGAGGTCTCAAGCCCTGGGGGCTGGTCGTTGGCGAGGTCCGGCGGTTGGCTCTTTGATCCTTTGAAAAGAGGGGTCCGGGAATTCCCAGACGCCCAGCAGGTCTGGAGCCAGCACTCAGGGAGGCCAAAGGTGCGATCGAAACTGGCCCACAGGGGAGGGCCAAAGGTGTGACAGATACCAGTCTCTCAGGGGAGGCCGGAGGTGCCATTGAACTGCCTGGCTTATCACACTCGGGGAGCGCTTTACCCCCCAGCTGGGACTGGCGCGCCTTTGTAGTCTGGGTTTCGCTGGGGCGGGGGTCATGCTAGGCCCAGGGAAACAGGGATCTCGGGAAGGAAAATGGCTGCCGGGCCTTGTGGGGCATGCAAGGTTAGGCGCTCGGAGCCGGGAGCGGGACGGGGACATGCGGGCCTGGTCGTGGTTTACGGGGGTTCGGGCTTATCGGGGGTGAGACGACCAGGCTGCGGGGTGCAGCTATTCTTACGGGGGTGATGCGCAGGGGGCTCAGGGTGCAGGCCTACGCTCACAGGGTGTGGAGGGACAGAGACGGACCACGCCACGAGGCCGGGTCCAACACGCGTCCCCCCCAGCTGAAGGCGGGGAGAACTACCCATCCTCTTGGGGGTTCTCTTCGCTGAGGCGGAAGAATCGGGACAGGCCATCTGCATTGGCGTGGTCAGAGCCAGGCCGGTGCTCAACAGTGAAGTCCATCCCCTGGAGGGAGATGGACCAGCGCAGCAATTTGGGATTCTCCCCTCTCATCTGCATTAGCCACCGGAGGGGTCGGTGGTCGGTCTGGACCCGGAAGTGAGTACCGAACAGGTAGGGCCTCAGCTTCTTCAGGGCCGAAACCACCGCGAAGGCCTCCCGCTCAATGGTGCTCCACCTTTGTTCTCGAGGGAGTAGCCTCCGGCTAATGAATGCTACTGGCTGGTCCAGGCCGTTCTCGTTCACCTGGGACAGGACTGCTCCGATGCCATGCTCGGACGCGTCCGTCTGAACTACAAACTCTCGTGAGTAGTCGGGGGCCTGTAGGACAGGGGCAGTGCACATGGCGTCTTTCAACGTTTCGAACGCCTCTTGGCAGGTGGGGGTCCAGCTGACTTTCTTCGGCTGGTTTTTGGAGGTTAACTCCGTGAGGGGGGTCACGATGCTGCCGTACCCTTTGATAAATCTCCGGTAGTACCCCGTGAGTCCTAGGAACGCCCGTACTTCCGTCTGGGTCGTGGGGGCCTCCCAGGCCACGATTGCATCGATCTTGGGCTGGAGAGGGGCTACGAGGCCGCTTCCGACCTGGTGCCCAAGGTAGACTACGGACCCTTGTCCGATCTGGCACTTGCTTGCCTTAATGGTGAGACCGGCCCTTCTCAGGGCCGTCAGCACCGCCCAGAGGTGCTGGATGTGCTCTGACCAGTGGGAACTGTAAACTGCGATATCGTCCAGATATGCAGCACTGAACTCTTTCAACCCCGCCAGTACCTGGTTAACCAGTCTCTGGAAGGTGGCGGGGGCGTTTTTCATCCCGAAGGGCATCACCCGGAAATGGTAGTGACCATCCGGGGTGGAAAAAGCGGATCTTTCCTTAGCTCCCTCGGTGAGGCTGATCTGCCAGTATCCACTGGTCAGGTCAAACATGCTAAGGAAGCGAGCAGCCCCGAGGCGATCAATAAGCTCGTCTGCTCGGGGGATGGGATGCGCATCGGTTCTGGTGACTGCGTTGAGCCCGCGGTAGTCAATGCAGAACCTCAGCTCGGGAACAGCGCCAGGGGCGGCTGCCTTCGGAACCAGGACCACGGGGCTAGCCCATGGGCTGTTAGAGGCTTCGACCACCCCGAGAGCTAACATCTTTGATACCTCGGCCTTGATACAGGCCCGGACTCGGTCAGGGACGCGGTAGGCTCTGTGCCGTACCGGTGGGCTGTCACCGGTGTCCACGTCGTGGACGCACCAGCTGGTGACGCCGGGGGTGAGGGAGAAGAGGTCCGAGAACTGTCCCAACAACTGGCGACAGTCCTCGCGCTGTTCGGGAGAGAGGGAGGAGGAGATACTCACACCCTCTACGGAGCCATCTTTTTCTTTCATGCACAGGAGGTCGGGGAGAGGCTCCGTTTCTTCTTCTTCTCCATCGTCCGTGGCGAGGAGCAAGCTCAACTCGGATCGGGCGAAGTGGGGCTTGAGGCGGTTCACGTGGAGAACCCTCAAGGGGTTCCTGGGGGACTCTACATCCATGAGGTAGGTCACCTGACTCTTGCGCTCTACCACCTTGAAGGGTCCTGTCCACTTGTCTTGCAGGGCACAGGGCTCAACGGGGGCCATCACCCAGACCTGCTGTCCGGGCTGAAACTCGACCAGAGTGGCATTCTGGTCATACCAGCGCTTCATTTCTTCTTGACTGGCCTCGAGGTTGGCCTCGGCCAGTTCTCGGAACCTCCTAGTCTGGTTCCGGAGGGCCAGGATGTATCGAAACACATCGGGAGGGGGCTCTGGGGCCGCCGTCTCCCACCCTTCCTTGACCAGGCTGAGGGGCCCCCGGACAGGGTGTCCGTAGAGGAGCTCGAAGGGGCTGAACCCCAGGGACTTCTGGGGGACTTCGCGGTACGCGAAGAGGAGACAGGGAAGGAGGACGTCCCACTTACGCTCAGGGGCTCTTCGAGGCCCATGATCATTCCCTTGAGGGTCCGGTTGAATCGCTCCACCAGACCGTTCCCCTGGGGGTGATATGGGGTGGTGAACTTGTAGGTCACCCCACATTGTTGCCAAAGGGACTTCATGTACTTGGAGATGAAGTTGGTCCCACGGTCGCTGACGACTTCTCGGGGGAATCCCACCCGGGAGAAGATGGCCATGAGGGCCCGCCCCACTACGGGGGCTGTCATCGTTCGGAGGGGGATGGCTTCGGGGTAGCGGGTGGCATGGTCCACCAAGACAAGGATAAAGCGGTGACCCAAGGAGGTCCGGGGATCGAGAGGGCCCACGATGTCGATTCCCACCCTTTCAAAGGGGGTACTGACCACGGGGAAGGGTTGGAGGGGGGCCTTGCGTCTCCCCCCGCTCTTTCCGCTGGACTGACACGTAGGGCAGGACTTACAATGGGCCTCCACATCGGAGCGCATGCCTGGCCAGTAGAAGTGGGTGACTAGGCGGTGATACGTCTTGTCTTGACCCAGGTGTCCCGCCAGGGGCACATCATGGGCCAGGTTCAGGAGAAAGCCGCGGAAGCGTAGGGGTACCACCAGCACTCGGGCTGCCCATAGCTCGGCAGATTTTTGTTCGCTGTACAGGAGGCCGTTCTCCCAATAGACAAAGTGGGAGCCGGACAGGTCACCGGCAGCCTGGGCGGCGGCTTGCTGCCGCGGCCCCACCAAGGATGGACAGGAGGTCTGTTCTAAGCAGAATTCTTCCCGGGACGGTCCTCCTTCCTGGCGCCACTGGCCCAGCTCAGGAAGGTCGTCCAAGCTCGGGGTCGGTTCGACGCCAGGACCGAGGGGACCTGCGTCGGGGGGAAAGCTCTCTCCGGGGAACAGGTCAGGGGTCTCAGAGGATTCGGGGACCTCGGGGTCCTCGGGGGTAGCCGGGGTTGCCTCTGGAGTTGCCCCTCGGGCGGTAATCAACCGGGTGTTTACACAGGCCCATTCAGGCAAGCCCACCATCTCCATGTGGGTCCTTTTCTCAACCCGCTGCCATGGGGAGCTCTCTAGATCGTTGCCGAGCAGGCAGTCCACGGGCATGTCGGAGCGGACCGCCACTCGTAACTCTCCAGAGACGCCCCCCCATTCGAACGGGACTTGAGCTATTCGGCAGGTGCGGACGGAGTTATCAGCTGCGATCACCCTGCAGGAGATGTGGGGAACGATCTGGGCTTCGGTGACTAGGTGGCGTTTGACTGCGGTGATACTGGCTCCCGTGTCTCGGAGCGCCCCTATGTGGTGGCCATTGACAGTCACCTGCTGTCGGTACGTCTCTGTGTTGTCGGGTAGGGGGGCTCCTGGGACCATCTCCCTATCACCCAGGGAGACTAACATCATAGCTGCGGGGTCAGCTCCCTCGAACTCCTCTTCCCCCCCTTCTTCTTCAAGGGCTACTGAGGTGATGTGGCGCGCTGGGGACCCTACAGCGGCAGGCTTCTTGAACAAAGGGCAGCGGGGGTCATTGGCATAGTGCCCGGGTTGCTGGCAATGGTAGCAGGCTTGGCTGACGCGGGGCCCCTGGCTTAGCTGGGGGGAACCCTGCGCGCGCTGTGGGAGGTGAGGTGCCGGGCTGGTTTCTGGGGGGACTGCGCGGGGACCCTACCTGGGAACCCCTCTGTCTATTCTGATTCCCCCCTCCTCTCTGGCGGGAAGATCCCTGTTCATTTCGGCCAGAGTCTCCCCCGGGCCCCCGGGGTACTCTGGTGCTCACCCAGCAATCGGCCTCGACGGCCAGCTTCCAGGGGTCAGCCAACTTGCTGTCCAGGAGGTGCTGTCGGAGTTCCACAAAGCAGTTCAGAGACAAATGTTCGTAGGCAATAAGGTCAATGAGCCCCTCGAAGGTGGACACCTTGCTGCCCTTGATCCACCCCTCGAGGGCCCGGCTGTAGAAGTTGACATATTCTACCCAGGTGGTGCCGGGGATCTTCTTGCATTCTCGGAAGCGTTGGCGGTACATTTCTGGGGTGAGCCCGTACCTTGTGAGGAGGGCTTCTTTCATGTGGCTGTAGGAGGTCTGTTCGGCAGACGGTAGGTCGAGTAGGGTGTCTCTCCCCTCACTCAGGAATCGCCCCCACAGCCCGGCTCCCCAATCCTTCTGCGGAACTCGGTGGGAGGTCATGGCGACCTCGTAGGCCTTGAACCATTGCTGGATATCATCATTTTTATAATATTCTTTGACCACGTCCTTGGGGATGTGGACCTTGGGTTCTACCGGGGGAACGGACTCTCGGGTCGCCGCTGTTCTGTTGTCTTCGGTCCGGGCCTTTAGTTCGATCTCCTTCATGCTGCGCTCATGCTCTAGCTGGAGCCTCTTCCCTTCGTGTTCTCTCTGGAGTTTCTTCTCCTCCAGTTCTCTCTGGAGTTTCTTCTCCTCCAGTTCTCCTTGCAGCCGCAGCTGCTCGATGGCTAGCTTTTTCTCAGCTAGCCTGAGTTCTCCTTCCATTTTCAGACGGGCCAGTTCTAGCTCGTGGTTCCGGTCGCGTTCTCGGTCGGTCATCTCTTCTCGAGACAGACCTCTCTCTGTGTTGCGAGTCCGCGTCGGGGACTCTGCTCTTTCTTGCTCTGGGGCGTGGGTTTCGATCAGGGGGGCTCCCCCTCCATCGGCTTCCGTCGGTGCTGGAGGTTGGGCTCCGGTCTCCACCCAGGCTGTTAGAGCTTGTTGAAGGTCTTCTTTGGTGTTTAATCCCGTTGTCGGGATATGGAGATCTTTGCAGAATTGTTTGAGCTCTCGGTGCGAATAGTCTCCCAGAAGCTCCATCTGGAAGGTGGTCTTGTCGTTCGTGAGGCTCATGGTTGTTCTTCGTTCGGGTAGTGTGTCAGTACTGTACGATCCCTAGACGTAGGTTCTTATCGCGACGCTGCCACCAATGTTGGAAGGGGCAATCTCAGAGGGCCAAGTTATGCTCACCCGGTCACCCCCAGACCCACCTCTCCCACAGAACTTGCCGAGTCTTATCGTGAGGTCCTCACCGGGGAGGACTTCGAGTCTAGGATCGTACACACTGAGCTCTCACCACACTACAAACAGACACCACACCGTGGGATTCTAGTAACAAGTTTATTTATTTATTTATTTATTTATTTATTCAAAGTTTTATATAGCGCGAACAAGATCCTTACAGATATCAGAGCGCTTCACAATGAAAGGGTAGGGGCAGTAGGAATGAACAGAGGTAATGGGAGCAATGTGGTAGTCACTAACATGAGAGAAAAAAAAAAAAGAAAAAAAACATAAACCATATCAATATACAGTACGGTAAACAAGTCATATAAGACGGCACAAGACATTGATCCCCCTACAGAGGTGTTCAGATACACCTTGGGTGAATGGAAGGCTTATACCAGTGTTTTAGTATAGAGAGAGCACTGAGTGGGGGCATCGAGAGGGTGAATCAGTGACCCAGCGTGTATCATGTATTGGTCGGTAGTAAGAAAGTAGCGCAGTAGTGTCTCCATCAGGTAGTGGTATAGTGCCAAAGGGCAAGGTGAGCATTGACACAAGGCAATGCAGAGTCTCTGATCCAGCACCTATGAAGTTCAGGGGATCTTGGCCAGAAGGATGGATTTCACCTCTTTCTTGAAGAGTGCAGTGGAGGAGATACGCCTGGTTTCAGGAGGGAGCGCATTCCATATCCTGGGTGCCATTCCTGAGAAGGAGCGCTTATAAGTTTTCTCTTTCCGGAATCTGTGGGGTTTCAGGAGAAGATTTTTTGAGCTTCTATTAGATCTCGAACCTCCTGATATAGACAACTTTTGAGCGAGGTAGTTGGGTGCATTGTGGTGCACGGCCGCATGTGTCATAACTGCAATTTTGAGTTGTATTCTGGCTTCAAAAGGCAGCCATTTTAGGGACTTTAAGTCTGGGGAAATATGCGAATGTTTTCTTGAGCCAGTAATGAGTCTTGCGGCAGCGTTCAGAGAGGCTCTTAAGGGTGCTGTTGTGGATAGCGGGAGGCCGCTGAGGGCCACAATTCCGTAGTCTATTCGAGGGATGACTAACGCTTGTACAGCTGTTTGGAAGTCTTCAGCAGGGAGGAAGGGTTTAATTTTCCTCAGAGTGTTGATTTGGAAATTAGCTGCTTTTGTGGCTTTGCTGACGTGCTGCTGCATGTTGAGCTTGGCGTCCAGTGTGATGCCTAGGGATTTCGCTGAGTCCACGATGGTGGGTTGGACATTGAATGCTGTTAGGTTGTTGAGCCATGTTTGGGTGGTGGAGATTTTCGCCGGGGGTGAGATGAGAAGGAACTCAGTTTTCAGAGCATTTAGTTTGAGGTGATTATCGGCTAGCCAAGATTGAGTGTTGATAAGCGTGGAATTCAGATGTTTGATATCATCCGGAGATTGAAGCTTTAGGTACAGTTGTGTGTCGTCGGCGTACATATGGAATTGGATATTGGAAGCTTGGAGCAAGGTGGCGAGCGGTTCCATGACGAGGTTGAACAATGTGGGGGAGAGGGAGGATCCTTGTGGAACACCTAGATCTGCAGGCACAGGTGAAGATAGCACATTGTCGATCTTGAACTTCTGGGACCGGTTGTGCAGGAAGGACGAGAACCATTTGAGAACAGTACCTGATAGACCCATTCTAGTGCTTAGCAGCTCCAGCAAGTTCTCATGTTTGACCGTGTCAAATGCTGACGAGAGGTCAAGAAGGATGAGGAGGCAGGACTCATTGCGATCAAGAATTTGGAGGGCGTCATCAATTATGTGTGTCATAGCTGTTTCCGTGCTATGTTTCGCTCGGAAGCCTGATTGATGAGAGTTGAGGAGGTCAAATTGGTCAATGTGTCTTGTTAGTTGGAGTTGGACACATTTCTCCAGCAGTTTGGCCAGGGTGGGGATATTGGTGATGGGCCGGTAATTGTTTAGGTCAGACGGATCAGCTGTGGGTTTCTTGAGTATAGGCGTGACTTGTCCCACCTTGAGGGAGTCTGGAATGAGGCCTTGTTGCAGGGAGCTGTTGATGATTTTGGTCCAGAGAGGGAGGAGCAAGGGGATGAAGTCTTTTACAGCATTCGCAGGTAGTGGGTCTGTGAGGTGATTAGAGGGCTTCAAGGTGCAGAGCAGTTTGTGTATTGTTTCTTCCGAGTAGATATCGAAGTACAGCCAAGATGCCATGTTTTTAGGTTGAGTGTTAGCCATTCTGGTGTGGTTGGGGAATCGGCTTACATCCAAGATGAGGTCATTTCTTATGTTGTCAGTCTTTAGCTTAAAGAACGCAGAGAAGTCCTCACAGTGTGGGGTGTCGCTTGTTGTGCTATTTGATTGTAAGGGTTGTGCCTTTGTTTGGGTCTTGATTAGTTCGAACAGTTTTCTTGGCCTGTTTTTTGCTTGGTCCAACTGGCGGCTGAAGAAGTCCAACTTTGTGCGCTTTATTTTCCTGAAGTAGGCATTTCTCTTGTTTTTAAGCCTTTTGAGGTGCAGTGCTGAAGGGTCCGATCTCCAGGTGCGCTCTGCCATTCGCATCGAACGCCTGTCGTCATTGAGTCTGTCGTCATACCAGGGGTTAGAAGTTTTGGTGGAGACTCTCTTCAGTTGCAGTGGGGCGACTTCATTGACTAATGTATTCATAGATTCAAGGTAGTGGTCAGTCAGTGACTGTACATCCGAGGCACCTGAAGGGGGAAGGAGGAGATTGCCGATGTGGGGAGGCAGAGTGGAGGGGTTGAGATTCTTCATGTCCCTTTTCCATGTTTTGGATTTGATTGGTTGAGCCGGGTTAGGTTTAACTTTTTCATTGATAAAGAAGGTGATAATGTGGTGATCTGACCAGTCGCAGGGTAGAATCGTCTCTAGTTGTGTAGAGTTCTCTTTGGCAATGATGAGATCAAGTATCGAGCCTTTGTCGTGTGTTGGTCTATCGCATATTTGGGTAAGGTCAAGCGCATTAAGGAAAGTTTTGAGACTATTCACCACTGTGTCTTTCTGATCGTTCCAGTGGAGATTGAAGTCACCCAGGTAGATTTGGGTGGTCTGCCGACCGGCATTGGAAGTGATCATGTCCATGAGTTGTTGGGTGAATATGAGATTGTCACCCGGCGGGTGATAAATGAGATGTAAAGCACAGACTTGTTTGCCCTCGCTGGTGATGTCAAGGCAGAGGAGTTCACAGGAGGAGAGGGAGGGGGAGGTGACTTTAGTAACGGAGAGGTTGCTCCTAAAGATGCATGCAATTCCCCCGCCCGTCTTGTCTGAGGACCTGTCTAGCCTAATGATGTGATAGTTGGGGGGGACTAGTATGTCCATTATCGGGGTAGAGGCTTCAGTGAGCCAAGTTTCTGTTAGAATGGCTAGGTCCAGATCCCTAGTTGAAACGAGATCAGCGATGTCGGAGGAGTGTCTCTGGGCCGATCTGCAGTTCAGTAGGATGCATTTGAGTTTGGGGGAGAGAAGGGTGGTCGAGCTTTCTAGAGTGAGGGGAACTTTTCTGAGGTTGTTAGGGACGGAACCTCTGTTATTGAGTGTTGGGAGCCTCAGAGGGTTTGTAAGAATTGTGGGTATGGGGATGTGTGTGCTGGATGTTTGTTTTACCGGGCCTGGGCCATAGGAGCGTAGGAGAGAGCATAGGTCGCGGTCTGACAATGGGTTGAGGACACGGGGGGCGGTGGGAGTTGTTGCGAACGGGGGTAGTCGGCCAGCGCGGATGTCGTTGGAGGCGAGGGTATGAAGGGCGGGTGCGTCCTTTGTAGGGTAGAGGGATGATGGGAGGTAGACTGGGCTGTGCTGAGAGAAGGTCTTTGATTGGGCGGACATCTTTTTTGATTTGTAGAATATCCTCTTTGACTTGTTGGAGGGTGGGTGAAGTCAGGTCAGTAGGTGTATTGGGGATGGCGTAGGTGGTGAGAGCCATTGGTGAATGGTTGTGTAGTGAGCTGGCAAGCGGGCAAGGTATCGAAGGGGGGGATATACTAGCGTTGTTGGAATGTTCTGCGGTGCAGGTGGGTGGGATGGCATTCAAAGAGTGGGCGTGTTTGTGGGCGGGGGGTGTGGGTGAAGTAGGCGATGAAGGCGGTGGGTGGGAGGCATAGGAGGTGCCGTCAGTGGGAGACGGTGCCGGTGAGTGGAAGAGTGAGTGAAGGCTGAAGACAGTGGGGGAGACCGGAGGGTAGTGAGGGCTGAGAATAGGGGGTGGGAGAGAAGGGGATGCTAAGGTAGGGGAGGTGGTATGTTTTATGTGTTTTGTTGGGAGGGTGTGAGTGTCGTGGGCAGGAGTGGGGAGGGAGCTGGGGGGGGAGAGGTGTCCGCCGTGGGGCGTTTGGGAGGGGGGGTGGATAAACTCCGAATGGTGATGTTGTCAGATGGTGGCGTGTTGTGGGTGAGAGTTGTTCTGTCAGGTGTGAGGGTGTCGTGTGTGAGAGTGGGGAGGGAGCTGGGGAGGGAGTGGCGTCTGTCGTGGGGGGGATGGGAGGGGGTGGATAAGCTCCGAGCGGTGGTGAATTCAGGTGGCGTGTTGTGGGTGGGTGTTGTTATGTCAGGGAGGAGAGGGATAGGGGGGATATGGGTGGGGGTAAAAGGGAACATGTTAGAGGGGCGGTTAGTATAGGAGGTGGCGACATTTGTGTCTGTCCTTGGGGAGAGTGGGGCGTTGACAGCAGGTGGGCCATTTCCTGGGGTGCTGGGGGTGTCTGTCATTGGGGAGTGAGGGGTGTTAACAGCAGGTGGGCCATTTACTGGGGTGCTGGGGGTAGAGGTGTTGTAGGTGGGGGCTGCGACGTCAGGGGTGAAAGTGTTGGTGGAGATCTGGGTGGGGGACCGCAGCTTGGAGAGGTGCTCTTTGAACTTGGGGAACAGGTTGTCTAGTAGTTCCAGGTTCTTGTCCGTGGATTGAATTAGGACAATCCCGTTATTATAGATGGTAATGGTAGTCCTGCCAGGGAAGAGGTGGGAAGGTGTGATAGAGAGAGTTAGGCCATGAGTAGTTTTCCTGGTGGAGGAGACGGTGAGTAGGGTTAGGAACACTTTTCTCCATTGGGCTCTGCGTGAGGTGTGGAAGATGATATCGGTATTCAGGGCTCCGTTGCCCGGTGAGAAGTAGGTGTCGGCAAAGGGTGTTTCAGGGTGCGATCTCAGGAAGTTATGTTTAAAACGTTTAGTGGCTTTTTTGGTGAGAGTGGGAGGGTAGTTAATTCTAAAAGTGTGCTTACCGTTGAGTTCCATTCTAGTGGGGCTGTTGGGTGTAGGAGATAGGAGGACAATAGAAGCTGTCAGCCGCTAGTTACAGGGCAAAGGAATGACACTAGTGAGTGATCAGAAGTGTAAGAGGTAGGAATCAAAGCAATCCAAGAACCAATAGTGCGTAGGTGCGGCCTTCCTAATGTATCCTATATTCGAGGTAGCAGTCAGCTTACACCATGTACAAAATGTGAGGGGTAGGACCGGTTAGGTGTAATCAACTATACACATCAGAGTGTACTAGGTAACAGCAGTGAAGTCTAGATGTAGACAGTGGCTGGGTGCAGCTTACATGCCTAAGCGCAGTGAATGAGGTATTAATAATCAATACAGTATCGTGAAGTAGCTTACATCGAAGAACTAACAAATAAATGAGGTAGCAAACATTGAATGATAGGGATAAGGGTGAGATAGGTGCAGCTTACCGCATGTACAGTATAAGGGTAGGGCTAAACTACTAATGAATTAATGAGTTCGAGAGGCACAATAGGAATACACATGTGCAATAAACAGTGAGTAGAGGCAACTTACAGAAATGAACTGGATATATGAGGTAGCAATCAGATAAATGAGGTAGCAATCAGATAAATGGAACCACAGTGACACTAGTGAGTGGCCCAAAGTACCAAAAGTATTAGAGGTAGCATCGTGTAGTCTAGTAATAGAAAGTGAATGGGTGCAGCTTACAGGTTAATAAAGTATATGAGGTGACAATCAGTGCATAATAGGGATAAAAGTGAGGTGGGATCAGTTTACAAAAAGTAAACAATGTGCAAATAAAAATAGAACAGTACATACATACTAGAATAAATACAAAGATATACCGGAACCAATATAGGTGCAAACGTAGGCTACAATAGACAAATATATGACTCTAGTGCTCAACCGAAGAAAAGTTGTGAGAGCAGGTTACACAAAATGTATAAAATACCATTAAATATATGATACTGCAATAAAAGGTAGACACTAAGTCACATGATAATTAGATGCGGCGCTCTGTACAGTCTGTGATGGGTATGAATGGCCTGTTCTTAGGTTATGTACAACTGGTGGGAAAGACTAGTCCATGATGGCCGCCAGAGCGAGGGAGAGACTGGACCAAGATGGCCACCAAATAGGGGAGATCGAGATGGTAGTCCTCTTTTGTTGTTGTTCCTTTTAGAGCAGGGGAGGGTGGTTTCATTTCCTGTATGAGCCAGCCCAATTCCTAGCTTACTGGGAGGGAGTCTTATCTCTCTTTTGCAGATTCCTGACCGCTTAGGTAATAGGCCTCATGGTCAGTTGTTAGGCTGGAGGGCGATTTATGGCTCCAGTTTATGGCCCCCAGTCATATTGACCAATGGTGAGTGAGGAGACTGCAAAGCCCGCGAAAATGTAAAGCTTACAGTGCATTCCGGGCATAAAATGAAAGATCAGCCTGAAAGTTTGAATTAACAGCTTTGCTTGTAAAGTTCCGGGCAGAAAGTGAGAAAAACTGTGAAATAGCTTAGCTTAATTACCTTCTGGTCGTCAAGCTGCCCAAGGCTGTAAGAAGTCCTTTACAAGTCAGACCCCTCCAGCGTAGAGCTGCGCGGTGGGCACCCAAACACGTAAGCAGGGCACACCGGAGACGCTCTAGAAGTCGATTGCGCCGTTTTTAATGATGATCAACCGGGAGTGGGGGAAGGGCGGCATCCAGCTATCATCGTGCTGGGTCGGACCGCTTCAAATCCCTTCCGCTTGCCCCCCTCTCCGCCCGTTTCAGTGGTGTTTATTGTGGTGGGGTGAAGGGGGCATGAACTCACCGTTGCAGCAGTGGTGTCCCCTCTCCGTGAGCCCCCCTGTGTGCGAAGGATCCAGCCCCCGGGCCGAGGCTACAAACAGCCCAGATAGCCGGGACCCACCGATCCAGGCATGCCAAGACAGGCACACCGACCGACCAGCACCGCCACCCCGGCCCCCGGTAGACAGACCTCTCTGCCGCGAAACAGAGCGGGTCCCCGGGTAGGGCGGGGGACAGAAGCGTGCAGCGACGAGGGCTGGCCAGCTCCCCACCCGCGCCTGCAAAGGGCTTCGCAGTCCGTCAGGCAGGAGCCTCCCGGGCTAAAAAGTTCTTTATATAAGCAGTAAAACAAAGAAAGCACTCTTATGTACACAGTGGTCGAGGGACCACAAAGTCTTTGAGGATTCGGGAAGGGGGAAGCGGGACAGTCTTTAGTCTCTGGGCCAGTACGAGGCGTACCCTGCGCACAGCTCTCAATCCTCGAGCCGGGGGTACGGGATGATGGTCGTACCGACTGCTTCACCTCTGTCGAGTCAGCTCGGTCGTGATGGTGGTCTCGATGGCCCAGCCGGACCAGAGTACTCCTCGAGCCGCGACGACATCGGCAGGGCTCGACCTGGAGAAGTTCGGGAGGAGCCGCGACAGCGTCAGCAGGGCTCGGATGATAGCAGGTTCAGGCTTGGGCCGCGACAGCGTCAGCAGGGCTCCGGTGGTCTTAGAGAGGTCGAGCCGCGACAGCGTCAGCAGGGCTCCGATGGTTAAAGTTCAGCTCGAGCCGCGACAGCGTCAGCAGGGCTCCGATGGTTACAGTTCAGCTTGAGCCGCGACAGTGTCAGCAGGGCTCCGATAGTTATAAGTCAGCTTGAGCCGCGACAGCGTCAGCAGGGCTCCGAGGTTCCAGATGAGTTCTTCTTAGGGTCAGCCGCGATCAGATCAGCAGGGCTTCAGGTCCAAGATACAACTGCCCGCTAGTTGTCGGGCCGGCCCAGATATAGTCCATTGGCCCTTTGATGTCCGGACCCTCGTAGGCGGAGGTCTCAAGCCCTGGGGGCTGGTCGTTGGCGAGGTCCGGCGGTTGGCTCTTTGATCCTTTGAAAAGAGGGGTCCGGGAATTCCCAGACGCCCAGCAGGTCTGGAGCCAGCACTCAGGGAGGCCAAAGGTGCGATCGAAACTGGCCCACAGGGGAGGGCCAAAGGTGTGACAGATACCAGTCTCTCAGGGGAGGCCGGAGGTGCCATTGAACTGCCTGGCTTATCACACTCGGGGAGCGCTTTACCCCCCAGCTGGGACTGGCGCGCCTTTGGAGTCGGGGTTTCGCTGGGGCCGGGGTCACGCTAGGCCCAGGGAAACAGGGATCTCGGGAAGGAAAATGGCTGCCGGGCCTTGTGGGGCATGCAAGGTTAGGCGCTCGGAGCCGGGAGCGGGACGGAGACACGCGGGCCTGGTCGTCGTTTACGGGGGTTCGGGCTTATCGGGGGTGAGACGACCAGGCTGCGGGGTGCAGCTATTCTTACGGGGGTGCTGCGCAGGGGGCTCAGGGTGCAGGCCTACGCTCACAGGGTGTGGAGGGACAGAGACGGACCACGCCACGAGGCCGGGTCCAACAGACAGTAATCATGATGCGGCGACTAAGCAAGGACTACGTTCACCTCAGATACCCCTCGATGGGGAGTGGGTTTCCAACCTCACACCTTACAACGAGCCAGCTGTGGCGGATCCAGTTCTAAGGATTCTCAGCTGGAACGTTGCGGGTATTTCGAGGAATCTGGCTGTCCCAGAATGGAATACCTTTGTGGAGGGCTACCCTATCTGTATTTTCCAAGAAACCTGGAGTAGGGAGCCTTGCCACAAGGTAGGCTACTCGTCTTTTTTCTTACCGGCTCTGCAATCTCATTCTGGGAAGGGCCGCCCTTCAGGAGGCCTCCTCATATGGGTCGCCATCTCACTTGGATGTCAAGTTACCCAGTTAGTGTCAAATTCTTTTGACCTTCTGAGTATATCACTCAAGGGACCCAGGAGAGGGCTGAACCTAGATATTCACAACATCTATGCTAGGAGCATGAAGGGAGGGTCGTGTTCGCCCACAGTCACAGAGTTGGAATCCTTGCTCAGGCAGGGTACCAATAGTTCTTGTGTCCTGGTTGCAGGGGATTTCAACTGTACGTTTGAGCCCCTTGGACTGGAGGATACCCTGGGGACTGTCGATGATGATATTAGGAGAGGAATACCTGCTCTAACCTTACCCCCCATCAGAAGGTGGTCCCAAGTGGCGGTCCAAATCTACTCCCTAAACATAGAATTTGGCCTTAGGGCGGTGAATGGGAGGACGACCTCGGACTTATCTGGAGCGCATACTTATAATAGGGTGGATCACACGTCTAGGATAGATTACATCCTACTCGACGTAAAACTTTGGGGTTATCTTCACGATATGGAGGTACTCTCTTCGGTCGAGAGCGACCATAATCCCCTATCTCTTGCCCTCCGTCCCTTGTGGAAGGGGAGCTTGGGGGTGTCTAGGCCTCTTTCGGCGCCTGCCTATCAGGAAGTATACCCTTCCAACTGTGGTAGACGCCCAAAGTGGAGTAAGCTCAGCATGGATGAAAAGAAAGTGTCAGCTATTGCGGCTCTCTTGGACTCTGCACAGTCCCAACTGGACGCAATGACCCCCCCAGCCCGAGGGAGTCTCAGTGCTATTCTGTGATACCACCAAGGCTCTGAGCGAGCTTTTTCTTCTCCCATGTAAGGCATCTCGAGCCGTCAAGAGTGAGAATATGCCGAACCCATATGGTTGGTATACCAAAAATGCAGGGAGAAGAAACACTTCTTGTTAGGTGCTGTTAAAAGTAAATCATTGGCCGCCATAAGACTGACAAGGAAAGAGTACTTGCAGATTATTTCTGTAGCTAAGAGAGAATGGGAGGACAGGTTCTGGTCAGATCTTAGGAAAGCAAGCTCAGACAGGGATGCTAGAAGCTTCTGGAACCTTATAAGATCTAAGGACAGGCCAGCAAGCACCTTGATCACGTGCAACATCCCTGCTCAGAGCTGGTTCAACCATTTCTCGTCTCTCTATACTTCCACTGAGTCAATTACTCTCTCCACACTTTCTCTGGCGGTTTGCCGATTGGGCTTGGAGTTTGCTCCCTTCACGGCTAGAGAGGTGGAGGATGTAATCAAGACTTTGGTGCCCTTGAAAGCAGCTGGGCCCGATGGGCTACCGGGAGATCTATTACGGGCAAATCCTAAAGCCTGGGGGAAGATTATTTCATCACTGTTGAATGCCATTAGTGAAGGTGCGCCAGTACCGGAATCCTGGAAGGGGGCAGAAGTTGTCCCGATATTCAAAAAAGGGTGTCGGGACAGCCCTGCCAACTACAGGCCTATTAGTATGATCGACTCTTCCCAAAAAGTGGCAGGGAAGGTGATTCTGGGTAGGATACTCCAATGGGTGGAAGACAACCATATCCTGTCGGACCTCCAAGCCGGATTTCGTTCTGGCACCGGGACCATCGAACAGGCCTTCAGATTGGCTCTTCTACACTGGAAGGTGGTGGTGCTGGGCGGGGGCAGTCTTTATCTGGCCTTTATAGACCTGAAGACTGCCTTCGACCTGGTCCCCAGAGAGAAGCTATGGAGGGTCCTGCTAGATCTGGGGTTGCCCGTGTATATTCTCTCCCTCTTGGTAAAATTACATTCCGGTAATTTTGCGCAGGTTCGTTCGGGCACGATGGGCGAAAAAACTAATAGGATCCCTGTGGGTAGGGGCGTCCGCCAGGGATGCGTGTTAGCTCCCACACTGTTTTCTCTCTACGTAAATGGTGTGGTTGAGCATTTGTCAAGAATTCCCTCAGATGCTCCATCCCTGGCGGGCAAACGGATCCCAACACTGCTTTTCGCAGATGACACCCTCCTTATTTCAAAGTCCCCTATGGGGCTCCAGAACCTGCTGAATAGTTTTCAGGAGTTTTGCCGGTTGAGGGGGTTGGTAATTAATACTGAGAAAACTAAGTTCCTGGTTATGAATCCCCCAAAGAAACTTGGACAACCCCCGGCTTTGAACTCCGATCCATTAGAGAGGGTATCTGAATTTGACTACCTGGGTATTCGTCTTAATGATTCCTTTACCTGGAATCCGCACATTCAAAAAATGCTTCTGGGCCACAAAAGGGTGGGAGGTACTTTGCTTAAGGAACAACGATCCTCCACAAGTAAACCCATAGCCCCTGTGGTGGAAATTTATAGAGCCAGAGGGGTTAGCGCTGCACTATATGGGGCGGAGCTGTGGGGTACCTGCAACCTGGATGTACTAGCAAGATCGGACAGCAAATTTTTGAAAGATCTAATGGCTCTCCCTTGGAGTACACCCACTATACCAGTGCTTCTGGATCTAGGTTGCAGATCCATTAAAGACCAAGCACAACTCCGCCCTTTGCTTCTTTGGGCCTGGCTGTGGCGAGTGCCCGAACTAGCCTCTTACGCGGAAGCGTTAGCAGAGGTTATGGCCATGGTAGGGTGGTCCAGGATCAAATGGCTGAGAGATGTCAAATGGTTATTAGCAGAGACAGGGTTAGCAGATGCCTGGGCAGCAAGATCCGCCCCTCTGAAAGCTATGATTAAAAAGCTGTACTGGAATTGGGTCTCAACTAAAGTACATTCAGACCCACGACAGTGCAATTCCACCGTAGCTTTTGTGAGGATTAAAGACGTGGTGGCCTATGAACCCTACCTAGATATTATCTCCATTCCTTTTGACCGCTCTCTCTACTTTAAGTTCAGAGTGGGAACTCTCCCAGTGGGTGAAGTAGTTGCCTGCTGGAAACGGCCACTTCAATCCTCTCCGTTCTGTGCGCTCTGTCCTTCCCGTCTAGAGTCGGTGGCCCACATTCTTTTCGAGAGTCCGGACTACCGTGCTCCGAGGAGCAGGTGGCTTAAACCTCTATGCAGACTCCTAGGCACCCGTCAACATCTAGTGGCGATGCGTATTTTAATGTCTGACACTTCTACTGTGATTGTATGTGCTGTGTCAAAGTTTTTAAAATGGTCTTGGTTGATTCGAGCAAGAAGGCTTTCTCTATCAATTTAATCCAGTCTTAAATCGTATTTTATTCTTTCATGGTTTTTAACATTCTGTTTGTAATTACAATGTGTTGCTTTTTATAATGCATTTTGTATCCCTTGTACATGCTACTTAAGCCTATAATTCTGTTGCTGATGGAATGTTTGTTGGGCTGATAATGTCACTTCCACGTGGAATAAAGTGCTTCTTTTATTTGGAGAAGAGGATGTTTTAGTGACTAAATACAACACATTTGTGCAATGACCCATGAGCTCCAACAGATGCCTCCCATCTAGTGGTAACCCAATACTTTCACCATGAGATCATAGCACTCAACTCTGCACAAAGAGCATCTCTAAAGAGTTAAGTGCAATGCACAGTTTCCATACATCCCTCGCATGCAGTGCACGATTCGAGTTGACCCATGTTAGATGTGTGATGCTCTAACAGCCATGCTCTTAAGCCCACATCATTTTGTACTCTATGCCATGTAGCCCACCTTTATCATTTGAAAGGCACATCTACAGGTACTAGAACACAGAGTGACATGAACCTGAATGGCAATACTTGCTGAAATCTCACACCTAACATGGCTGAACTTTACGTCACTAACACTGCAACAATCCCTGGAAAATTCCATTGGATCACTAAACCTAGCACAACTCCACAAGCCACTTCTATGTCTATGACTGTGTGATCTGGAGCACTGTCACCGGCAGGGGTGTGTCTTTACAAATATTTTCATTAGCCAGCCAGATCATCGTCTCGGATCAAGAGACATTAGACGAGCTGTTAATTGGGCCAATGGCTAAAGGGTGGATTTCAGCCACCCCTGGAATTATTTGGGACAGCACTGTGCATGTCGGGACCCTGAAAGTCTTTTCCTCATTATAAGAATGGATTTGTGCTTTAAATAAAAAATGTAAAAAACTGAGTTAAAATCACTCTCATGACGGGGGCCAGTTGATGGCGACGATCAGGGCACTTGGGAATATGTGATTCTGCGACCACAGTATTTTCGTCAACCTTACGAGTTTAGTGCCCTCGCTTCATAGCTCACCATTGGCTGCAGAGTTTGTAGATTCCTACAAAAATATGTTTGAAGCTCAGATATACTAATAGTTACTAAACAGAATGCCACACACTGTGGTATGCAGTGGCTGAGCCTTTGAAAAGGTTAACTGCCACCTTTCAGTTGAATATTGCTATATTCATATGTTAAACTGATGCTGAGGTTCAACTTTTGTCCAGACAGTATTAATAAGTGTACACATGATGAAATACCAAACAGTACTAACACAAAATGCGCCCCTGTATGAAGCATAATTTGCCTTTTATTGCCACATAATGAATTCAACCCGGCCTCATAACTCGGCTCTTACTTGCCTTATAATTTCATTGACCACATTTTTCAGGGTATTCACCTATTTGCATGCAATGAATTGAAATAAACCTAGTTTACATAGTCAGTGATTTCCTGGAAATGTGGCATAGATATATAGCTCTGTAGGACCCACGTTGGACACTGCTGCGCTAGATGACAATGGCTCTTTGCCATACCGTACTTTAATCAGGTGGAACCACTGTCATCTCCGAGGACCAATACAAGGAAAGATCAGTCTGCAATTGAGTTAAGCAGTTATAACACCAACAACAATGAAGTCCCATTTCTCTCTCTACTTGTATTAGCTCACCCACGCACACAAGGCTCTACACAACCAAGTACCCGCCTACATTAACCACCGCCTGAACCAACCGTAGAAATGGCTCCACTCCACCACCCTTTCACTTGCCCATACTTCGCGCATCTACCGAAGCAGAAGTGGAGGATGCGCCTTCTCCCACATCGCAGCAAAGACCTGCAACAGCCTCCCCACGCAACTTCGGAACATCACCTAACTTCCCCTCAAGACCTGGCTGTTCGAATAAGCCTCCAGGACCAGCAAGCACCTGGATACCCTATCAGGTGATCAGCCATGCTTCCTAAATCCTGATCGATTGAGTTGTGTTCCCTTTAAACACTAAACAAAAAATCCCCGCGAAGCTAGGCAGGGCTGTACTAATGCAGCGTTGCACTGGCCTAGATATGAATCAGCTCAGATCTTACTTGACAACCAGCACAATTTAGAGAAGTGCTGGGCGACCGAATACAAAGTGCTACTGGTTGCAAAGATGCCTCTCACCCAGGCCGAATCATAGACTGTCAATAAACAGAGGGCTTGGATTCTGCTGTCACCAATGAAAATCCTGCCACCAGGGACTATATTTACCCCAGCTGGCCTCAGATGCTCCCCTCTGTACACAGAATGGTATGGTCTCAAAGAACACAATCCGGTTACTAGGACAGTTGCCAACCCGCACTCTGTATTTTTTATTTTTTTGCTAATTAGTAACCACACACACAGGTGCCTTTGTTTAGATTTCCCAGTCAAATGTACATTTTGAGCGTGTACTCTGATGGGGCACTTAAGTAAATGTGGCGGCCAGGTGTTTAATTCGGGCGGGCCCCCCGCGGGTACCTACACCCCCACCCCCCTCCCGGGATTGTGGTCACATCTACTAAACTATCTGAAATCACTACACAGAAAGAAACAGCCCACAGTAATTAGAAGCTGTAAGAACTTGCCCGCAAAATAGTCGTGCCGGGGTCTTTTAAGGTCCTCTTCGTTGCTCAGTTAAACGTTTTTTTCTCTTTTATGATTGTGTAGCTACCAGAGCTCGTGTGCAGTTACGTACGGGTTCCCTTTTGAAGTCATTTATCAATACATATACTTTTATGGGTGGGGAGGTTGTATTTGTAGTTTCATTTCATTGTTTGCACGATCAAAGGTTGTTTGCAAATTTGTTGCGCAACTCTCTGTAAAATAGTTCCACTTTTTCATTTGCTGATTGACGAAGCCCTGTACCCTTTGCTTAAAATACCTTTTCAAGGCAGGCCACTGTAAGTGCATAGAACTGGCAAATAAATGTAAGGCATCCTAGGGTTTTGCTGCCCCTTCCACTGGCTTTGAGGCCATTTGTCATGCATCAATGGGGCTTCAATTACCAAAAAATGGGAAATAAAATTCAAAGATGTTCCGAACAGGGCCCCTCAAAATATTTCTTGCCCGGGCCCCCCAAAATCCTTAGATGACACTGTGGTAGAATAGGCTTGCCCAGGTACTCTTTCCTGCCCAGGCCAAGAAATAAAACATAGTAGGATTATTACAACAAAATTTCTGAGCGCGGTGTTAAACCAAAATTGGTAACGCCACAATGTTTTTAAAACGCTGGGATGCACCGTATTTACACAAATATGGCACACTCCTGTGTTTCCGCTGGCGCTAATAGAGCTACCTAGCGCCAGCGCAGGCACCCTTGCGCCATGTTGCAAGAGTGCCAACGTTGCAGGGGCGATTGTTTACGTGTGGGAAGGAACACCTTCCTGCACATAAACTATGTTGATAGGTGATCTGCTCTTTTTATGCTTTTTAAATGCAGCACACATGGAAAGAGCAAAAAACAAGGAGAAATGTATAATTTCTCCTCATATCGCCAGTCTAAGACCAGGTATTCCCTGGTCCTCATTTGTGGCGCTGCCCCATCCTTGTAAATATGGGGCAGCAACAAAAAGCAATGGGTGTTGTGGCGGAACGCCTACTGCAACACCCATTGCATGCCCCTTTCAAGCTAAGTAAAGCCTGAAAAGGGGCCTTATTTACAAGGCGGAGTTAAGCCATGTTAAGTGACTTAACGTCGCTTTGTAAATAAGGAAAAGGGGATATCGCCACCAGAACATCACTAAAAGTGACGTTCTGGTGCCAGTACCCCTTTGTAAATATGCTCCTTAGAGTCACAGTAACACATCTTGCTTCTGCATACCTTTATGAAACAGTAGCACAATGAGGGCTTATTTGCGATTCCTTTACGCCAACGGTACGTAACTTTTTCCCATGATAAAAGTATTTCTGTGCAAATGAGAGACATAGGAATATGTAGCGGGAAAGACTGTCCCGCCAGAGGAAAGCAGGCTACGGCCAGCACCTGATAAACATTTTGAGAGGAGGGTGTGCCGCACTTCAGTGGCATTTCACCGATGAAGCTTCAGTTTTGTCGGAAATAGCGACAAAAATAAAACTTGTAAATCAAATGGGACAAAATATCAGGCCAAAAGAATGCTGTTACTTTATTTGCCAAGAAGTGTTAGAACAACCAGACAATACACATTTTCAGTGTTAATTTCGTTTGTAACTTCAGAAGGACAAGTTTGCCCTTCACAGTGCACAAAACACTATCTGCAGAAAAAAGTATAAATAATTACTCTATAACTCTTAGGGAACTGGGATAGTGGGCAACTTTCATGCAAGGCTGAATAAGTTGATTATTAATTATATGAATAACATTTGTAGATTTCCTGCCTGCTAGAATGAGATAAATATTTCTATATACATCTCTTTCTGGTATGCGATTAATCAATGTTTGAACACCCACTCTAATTGAAAATCACTATCACTATATTCGACAAAAGAAATAGCATAACAATGACCAGGGTAGCATTCCTTCTACATAAGTATTTTACTTGAAATAATAACTGTGTGAACAATCCCTTATTTGCACAAAACACTATCTGAAGCAGCAGATTACGCGTGATGACATAAGAAAGTTGGAGCACAGCTATTTGTAGCCCAAACAAACTACATACAAGCCCAGTGATTGTTCCCACAAGCAGGGTAAACTCTGCCTTCAATAATCACCCTCATTCAGTTCTCCCTGAGTTTGTTTGTAACTTTATAATTTATAGTGCACAGTGCACTAACTGCAGTAGCAAATCATTGTGAGGGTGTGCTGCTTATTACCTGCCTTGGGGGGGTACAATGGATTACCTACCTTTTGAGGGGGAGCATAACCCTTGATGGAGCACGATGGTGCTATTTCAATTGATGGGGTGCATCATATTCACAAGTAGTCTGCACCTACATTGATCCCGTTGTCATGTTAACAAATGATCATTACGGTGTGTTCGGTAATAACCTGCGAAAGTGAAATGTTAGAACAACTATGTGCCATGTAAATAAATAACGTGGCAGATGTGTTTTAAATAATGTAGCCTTTATGTAATTGTTTAACTTAGTTGCTCATTTATAATGTAATGCATAGAGCTAAATGTGCGCTAGATTAAAGTTGTACACAGAGGTGGCAACTCGAAAATAAATATGTAAAGGTTATAGGCTGCTCATAATTATTTGTGCATTCAAATGTACTCATGTAATGTGATAACTTAGAAACGCTTGAGGGAACCAGTTCATTTACCTGTATCCCTGTAGGCCCTATGTGCTTCATTCTTATGTTGGCCGATTTCTATAGGCCTGAAATGTATTCTCCCTGACGGCTCTCGTAATGGGGTAAGGAGATGAATTTCATGTGTATGTTGGATTTGTTCTGTTCTCACATTTCTGTTTCAAGTGGAGAAAGTCATCTTTGTTAGTTGTTATAACATCTTTTGTTTTAGGAGTTAAGCTCTGGGAAGAGAAGATACTTTTATGCAAAAATGCTGATAATTGGGAGCCGATGCTCTTTCTTACTAAATGAGGCCTGGGAATCAAGGTCATCGAGCCTGGAGCTGGTAGTACAGAAACTAAATGGAAATTCACCTATGAGACGTGCCAAAGGATGGGGTGATGGCGATGCAAGCAGTGGGCGTGTTTCACGTTTTGCGTTTTGAATTAGGGACAGTGCCCTGGGGGTTGAGTCAGGAGAGGAGGTGAGGAGATTGATGGAGAAGGAAGGAACATCTTAGAACGAGCTCTGTAGCTTTGGCTACTTGACCCATACAATGTGAGTGTACTTCATAGGAAGTCTTCACGAGCTGACACCTTTTCCTGATCTTGCCTGAGAAATGTTAAGTAGGGAAATCACACTGGTGGTAGTGTAATGATTTTCACTTATTCACCCCAGATGAAGACTGATCTTGACATGGGGCAATCATTGCCTGCGTTTTGGTTCTGGAATTTGTCATTCTGTTTATGATCCAGCGTCTTCGTCTGGCTCCTAGGTTTGGATTTGTATTAGTTCCCATGTACTTCTACAACCTCGTCTTGAGGTGCTTGTATGTCCAATTATGTTTGCCATTGTAATAAACCCCCTAACTTGGAATTCGGAGCCTGTGATTCTTCAGAGTCATGGTTCTTTAAAGTTATTGAGTTTATTTCTCCCCTCTACACTTCTCACCAGGCAACAAAGATTCATTGGCCAAGGGTTCCAGAGTAAAAAGGGGGGTGGGGTCGCACACTACTCACACACCGGCGGTGTCGCCCCTAAGGACTCTGGTTAATGTAGTTATGTGTTCCGCGATGCATCATCTTTCGATCTTCTGCTGTCTTCGCTGTCTTCGCCATCCCTGGACACGTGTTTCGGGGTATCACCCCTCATCAGCAGGGATAGGCCATGTTCTGGGGTTGCCGATGGCTGCCAAATATCTGCCAGGTATAGTACCACTCAGGCGCGTAGGTGCGGGGTCCCAGGCTCGTCAGCCGGCAGCTCAAGGGAGCTTAATGTTACAAAAAGGGGGGTGGGGTCGCACACTACTCACACACCGGCGGTGTCGCCCCTAAGGACTCTGGTTAATGTAGTTATGTGTTCCGCGATGCATCATCTTTCGATCTTCTGCTGTCTTCGCTGTCTTCGCCATCCCTGGACACGTGTTTCGGGGTATCACTTGTAGAGAGGAACTAGGCCTTATCACCCTCACCAGCTTCAACCAAAGACATAGCAATAGTACCAAGGCCCAAATGTAAGTTAGCCAGAGTCAGACCGGGATAAAAAATAGGCCTGGGCACCAAAATAAAAGTGGCCCCAGATAGCGAACCAGGTAGCTAAAAAACAGACTACATTTGCAAATCAGACCAATTTTTTACTTGTAAAAACACGCAGTAGGGGTATTTTGTCACCCAAGCCAACCCAATAGTTCAGGAGAAGAGAGTGAGCCTTTTGCGGACAGAGACATTGGGAACACTAGAGTTGGGATAGGCTAGGGCAGCTGTGCTAGACGAGTATGATTGTCCCCTCGCCCCCTCTTTTTCTTTCTTTTTTTCTTTCCTCTTCATTCTCCCTAATATTTGTCCCTCCTCACCTCCAAGTGACATGGGTTGGGGCACGTACATGTATCGCACAAAACTGGGGACCAGACGAACCCTGACCGGACACTACCCCACGAGCCCTCCAGCCCCCTTAAAACTGATTACTACTCGGATTCCGTGCCCCCTGACCTGCGTTAGTTGTGTTTATTGTTTTTCCCCTATTTAGGGGTATTTGGGTTGTGTTTTAGGTAAAGAAGAGTTTTATATGGCAATACAGCATTTCACCTCCGACCACTGGCGTAATGAAACCTGAAGGTGGCCCCCCGCAATGTACATAGAAGGGCACCCTCCGGACTAAATTGAGAGCTCTCCTGTCAGAGTACTCTGGTGAGGGGGCTCCCTGGAGCTTGCGGGGGGCTGTGTTATGGCACAGCCCCGACTGAAGGAAATCTTAGAGAGAAAATGACACCCCATATTCAGCGGACAATAAGTACTAGGGACACACGAACAGTGGAGATCTGTTGATCCACTGAAGGTTGTGGTGGAGACGAATTGGTCACTGAATGAGCCTCATATATCTGTACATCGATAAATACTCATGAATTTTCATCCCACTCTACAGCATTGCTATATATCACGTTGTATGTGTCTTCAGGAAATGCAACAAGAAATGTCATCTGTTTCGTATGTAATGCAAGTTAAGATAACAAAATGCCAATAAAGATATATATATATATTTTTAAAAAGGGTATTTTGTAAGGTATGAGAGTCTGTATGTTTTTGTGTGTGAGGCAGGCGATGTGTCGTAATATTAGTGAAATAAAAAAAAAAATCGGCCCACCGAATCATAAAATAGGCTCACAAACTGCTAAAAAAACTGGCCCACACACTGATCTGTCAGACCAGCCCATCTGAGACTGCCTGCTTGCCTTATAAGACAGTCCAACACGGAAGTTAGCAAAATGCCAACCTACTTCTAGTTTGATCGCGAAAATATCCATAACTGAGGTTACACCACTTGGCCCCATTGTCACTACACCTGTTGCACTTCTGAAATATGCCCCTGCTTGCAACTTGCCCAAAGCATTGTTGGTTCCCATTTGATTTGTGCCTCCAATTTATTTGTATATGTTGCTCACATGGAGCATTTCTGCAAACGTAATTTCCATAGACACGCTGGCACAAAAATAAAAATAACGACACCACACTCATGCAGATGAAAATCACAAAAAGTAATCTTGGCATAACCGAAAGTGCTACATTATCCTTGGGACTACACAGATTATTGGGTATCACTACGAACAGAATAGGATTAATAGCAAAGCCACACATTGCTGGCCACACTAATGCCTCCTAGCAAAACTCAGCTTCTGAGAGTACTGAGAAATATAGACCCACTACTCTGATCTCTTTAGTTATCTTTGGGTTGTGTTCCACCAACATCAACATTGGCCAGACACGCCTGCTATTTTCCAGAATTGTATTATTCTTGGGTTGATACATCTCTGCATGGAGGTTGGCCCCATACACACATTACTATGGTGAATGTGTTTATTCTTGGGTTGTATCATTAGCTTTCTTGGTGGAACCCGTAGACCCAAGAATTACTACTGTAAAGCCTATGGTTTGACTCTTGGGTTTTGACTTACAGCACATTGAGTCACATTGTTCTTTTACTAAGGTGCCGATGGGTGTTTTTCAGTTGTGTCAGTTTCATTTCAGTGTGAACCCCTTAAACTTATTACTATGGTGTCTATTGTTAACCTTGGGTGCACTTCTGCTTATTACTGCATCTGGGTTGACCCCCATACACCCACTACTGTGGTGTCTCTGTTTATTCTAGGATTGTGCCATCTTCGCTTTTGGATGAATCCAAAAGCCCTCCTACTGTAGTGTCTATGGTTTGATTCTTGGATTGTGGTTCTCCGCTCTGGTGACTCCACAAGCCCTGTAATGTAGTGTGTCCGATTATCATTGGGTTGTACCATCTTCACTTCTGGGTGGACCCCTTTGAAACACTACCCTAGTTATCGTTGGATTGTGCCATTTCCGCTTCTTTGTGGATCATATAGACTCAGACTATGGTGTTTTAAGTTAGCCTTAGGTTGAGCATCTCTGCTTCTCAGTGGATCCCATTGACCCACCAATGTAGTATCTGTGAGTTATTCTTGGATTGTACCATCTCCAGTTATAGGTTGATATCATAAGACCATTGCTGTAGTTTCTAATTATAGTTGTGTTGTACCATCCCTGCATCTGAGGTTGAATCATAGGTCCACTACTGTGGTGCCTGTAGTAGTTAGACTTGGGTTGTGTCACACCTGCGTCGAGGTTACCCCGAAGGTCGAATTGGCATCTACAATAGGGCCGGGCACCCACAAAAAAGTGGCCCCATTTCACAGTGCACGTCTTTTCTCAAAACATTGGTTGTTCAGTGTCACAGGGTTAATTGTTGGAGACATATAGGGTAAATGAATAACTTGCCAATAGCCAGTTATATCAGGTGATGAACACTCATCTCACTGAGCTATCTCTTGCACCTGCTGACAGATAGTTTGATAGGTTATGACTTTGATAGCATGATAGAGCCCAAACTAGTACTATTTATAAACAAACCATTGCAATTGAGCTACTGCTTTAAGTTGGATTTAAAGATGGATGGGGTCTCCATAATGGTTGTGGCCAAACAAATGAACCAAGGAATCGATTATAAGTGACGCATTACTGTAACTATGGGCGTGATCTAAAAAAATAAGCCCCAATCCTGTGCTTTCACAGCGTGCCACCTAATCAGTATTTGAATGCTGCTGTTGTTAGTGAATCCAAATACATCACAGAAGGATCACATAAAACATGTCAGACCGTTTGACTTTATCAGGGCTTATTAGCACTGATTTTTATTTAATAGTTAATAAAGGAGTATTCATCCTTCAGATCTCTTTCTGCTGCAGTCTCCCCCTCCATGTTAGTCCCTTACACTCTTTTCTCATCACATCTGATTCTGAAATCTATCTCCATCTACATGTCCCTCACTTCATCTTCTGCCATTTCTTTTCCTTTCTTTAGTCGCCTTCACTTCCCCATTCCCTCTCTAACACACTTACACAGAAACGCTGCATTTCCTTTCCTTCGGTGCTAATGTTTTGACAGCAGTTCTTGTGTTCCAACACTACGCACTTTCACCTAAAATTGTAATTCAGAATGAAAATATACAGCTATTGCTCTGTGCTCTCAGCAGAGAGGCCAGTAATTGGATGAGTTTAGCACTTCAACCACTGACAGGCACTGTTGAAAACACGCACAGCTTACAACCTCAACTCTAGAGCTGGGAATCGTGCCCCGTCTTGAACATGCATCAACAACCCGAACTCACCCAGACATGATGACTCAGTTGACCGAATGCGCTATGAAGAATCATAGCGCGGGGACACACTAGCCTAGTGTAGCCAGGCGCTTTATAAACTTGTATATTATTATTATTATTATTATTATTATTATTATTATTATTATCATTATTAATTTTATAGGCAGGGCCGCCAGAATTATGTGGCAGGGTTCACTAAATTATGTGGCAAGAGAAAGCAAATTATGTGGCATAATGCAGCACATTTTCAAGCAATAAAGCTTCACTAGTTTGCATTTTCTCTCATGCAAGATCAAAACCGAAATACAGTTAACTGCGACAAAGGGTCTGCCACTGAGCTGGAAGACGTGTTATAGTGCTTTTTTAGCACATTGTGATCTGTTTAGCTAGAAACAATTAATTCTGGTTAAAAAGTTCACATTTTGCAGGAGATTGCAAAGTACGCAGCAGCCGTAGACTCACATAATTCCAGTCGCCCGGGTTGCTTGAGAAGAGAAACTCCAGAACTGCACCTAAATGCAATAGGGCCTGCATCCGTGACCCCGGGTACTAAGGGTTCTCGCGTGTTGAGTAGGAGATCAGTGCTTTACAGTGTAAAGTGAAGGACTTGTAGAGAGCCCTCTCAATGTCTGTTTTTACTGCTACTGCTCAGCACTGCCGCAACCCCATTCACGGAAAACCTTCAACCTTGAATGGGCGCTCGTGCCTTTCAGTATAGAGGGGCAGATTTACAAGAAACTGACGCATCTGCATAGATGCGTCAGTTTCCCTGCGCCTAAATGAAAAACCCTTGCGCCGCCATAGATGCGCCGTATTTACAATACGGCGCACTATGGCGCAAGGATTAACAGATGCGACAGAAATTCTGATGCATCTGTTGGCGGAAAGTCATGCATTGCTGGAGTTGTGTCGCAAGCACGACGCAACTTCAGCAGTGCGTGTTGTGGCCTATTTCCAATACACAGCGTCACTCTTTACGCTTGCTTCAAGCAGGTGTAAGGTTTTGACGCAGTGGCGTCCTAAAAGTCACGCAGTGAAATCTTGTAGATTTCACTGCGTCACTTTTACGAGGCTTTCCTGCTCTGCATACATTATACCTGATGCAGGTATAATGTCACGGAGGGCTTTACAACGTGATGCATCTCCCTAGATGCGTCATGTAGTAAATTTGCCTAATTTTTTACGCCGCCGTTGCATCACAAAAGTGGCGCAAATGCAGCGTAAAAGTGACGCAAGGGGCTTGTAAATCTGCCCCCCGAGTGTGGTTAAAATAAAGGTAAATTAACGTCTGACCACTCTTCTGTGTGGGCTCATGTATGGCCTGGTCCAGTGGTCCGCCCAGGAAGAGAAGTAAGGACAAAGTCTGGCCACACCCCCTGGCTTGGCCACTAATGAACCAGCCCAGAAGGGAGAAGAGGTGATAAAGACCCACCTGGACTCGGCCTTTGGTGTCTGGCGAGGTTGCTCGGCCACAACCGTCCCATCCCCACTTGTGTTCAGTATGCAACCTCTGGTGGGTAGGGGAAGGGCACAGACCACGAGTTGTTCATACCCCCCTCCGAGGACCCATGAACCGCCTACCCCTTCCCCTTAGTGCAAGAGTCTAGGCCAACCCTATATTCCATCAGGCCTGAGGCCGCCGGACGGACCTTTGGTGAATGCTCACAGTGCAAAACTGCACAAACATTGGCCACCACAGCCCACAAAAAAAGGCCCACAGTTGACCCTCATACACCGCGCATCGGTCCCTGCCCGACTGCCCTCTTCCCAATCCTAGTCTGGTTAGCCCCATACATGAACTATTTTGGTGCCTTATTTATCATTGGGCTGGATCATCTTAGCTTCTGGGCTGTGTTGTGCCATATTCCCATCTTAGCTGTCCTCATACATCACTTTCTGTGGTGTCTCTTTATTTGTGTATTGCACCATCTCTGCTTCTGGGTGTACCTCATACACTCACCATAGTTTGATTCTAGCGCTGCGACTCCATGCTCTGGTGGCCCTATAGACCCTCTACTCTTATATCTCTGATTATCATAGGATTGGAAAGACCAAATAAATGGTGGAGGGGGAGTAAGAGGAAACCCCTGTTTGCTAGTACATCCTCCTGTGGCATACACCTCAAAAACACAGGTATTGCAAACCAGGGTTGTGTCATCTACGCTTCTGTGTGGAACCTTCAAATCTACTGCTGTGGTGTCGTGGCCACTCCACCAGGTAATCATGGTAGATATGTGAAAATGTAGCTCTATTCCTCTCTCATCCTTCCGCCACTCACCATGCTTTATTTAACACAGCTGTATGTTCACCACAAGAAGTCCAGGTCATACTTCCTGCATGACACCGTCATTATTGTCACACAGGCTTCACTAAAAACAACATCTCTAGGAATCTTGCATAACAAGTGGGTAGCTACTTACCAAAACAACTAGAAAGCACTTTAGGCCTCGCAAGAGGTTGAAACACCAATGCAATGGCAATACAATGCAATATATATTGCACTCATCCTTTCATCGGACTGCTGATAAAAGGATGAGAGCAATAAAAGATACCGCTGCCACCAATTTCTTCTTTGTTCGTTGCTCTTATCTGTCACTAGTGCAACGGGGCAAACCCCAGATAAAGGGGTTCATTACGAGTCTGGCGGTCCATGGACTGCCAGACTCTTGAGGACGTGGCGGTGGCAGTCTCCCGACTGCCCTATTACAATTAAGCTGGTCGGATCGACATTGCCCCGCTCAGGATAGGTCAGGATACTGCAATATGAGGCATTCCCACCAGCATATTGTGAGTTTCCTCTCCGCCACAGTATTCATGGCGGTTCCACCGCCATGAAAAACATTGCGAAGAAGAAACAGGCAGGGCCCTACAGGGCCCCTGGTGCCTCAGCGCCATGTGGATGCACGCAGGGGGGCACAACATGTGCCCCCTCTATGCATGCACCCCAGTTCCTGCACAGCATGGACTTAACAGTCCATGACCATGCAGGAACTGTTTTTGGCATTCTTTACTGCGGGCCCATTTTCAGGGTGCGCCGTGGGAAAGTAAAAATAAATGCCCGTCAGACACAAGAATTACCCGTAATGTGGCGGCGGGGCAGACCCGGTGTCGCACCACCAAACTCGTAATCAGGCCTAAAATGTCTATCTTCTCATTACAGTCAGAGATAAAAGACAGTCATGACTTCATCAGAGGCTAATTCTTTATCTCACCACTACAATATGCTAATATGCACATCAATAACCTGTCTTACCTGCGGCACTCACACTACCATGTGGGGTTGTTGGTAGGGGGTGCAAAATCGCGTAATTATTTTTGCGGGCGGAGAGGTTATGCAAAATGTGCTTTGCTGGTATCTCAAGAGAAAATGTAGCTCGAGTAGTAAGTAGTACATCATGTAAAAAGTCACAAGAGATACTGGCAGGACGCGGTGCAAGCAGAATATTTCTCCCGAGCAGTTCATATACAGCTTAAACCAGCCTCGCAAAGCAGAAAGGGCCATATGTATCATTGAAATTCGCATTCGCAAAGGCCAAAATTCGCAGAATTCCGGCCTTTGCGAATGCGAATTCGCAAAATGATATGTATGAAGGAAATCCCGATGCAAAATAAGGAATTGCAAAATTTGCGAAATGCAATGTAAGAAGGCAAAAAAAATTGCTAAATGGCCTTAAGGAATCGCAAATTACCACCAACTTCTAGTTGGTGGTAAGTTGCGAATTCCTTGAAAAATGCACATTTTTGCATTTTTCAAAGTGCCATGTGACGCACATACATGCCCTTAGGGCATGTATGTGCACCACATGTGCACCTATGCTTATTTCAGGGGTGCAACAGGGTGTCCTTTGGACACCCCTGCACCCTTGAAATTATTCTCAATTTGCGATTTGCAAATTGCGAATCGCAAATTGAGAGAAAATTCCCATTCCTTCCTATGGGCCTCCTGGCCCATAGAAATGAATGGGAAAGTATTCCTTAATTGCGAATTCGCAATTTGCGAATTCGCAATTAAGGAATATCAAGAAATCGCTAAAAAATTGCATTTTTCTTGATACATACCATTTTGCGATTCTGAAATAGCGATTTCTTAAAAATCGCTATTACAGATTCGCAAAATGGTTCCTTGATACATATGGCAATTACGCAAAATCACTTAAAGAGAATGGTAAAGAAGTTTTATGAATTTCACTCATTTTTTTCCCAATTTCGCCGGCGTAAGTGAGAATGTATGAAGCAATAGTTATTATGAGCTTCACCGGGGCTGTCCTTGACCAGGAGTGATTTCAAGAATCTACCTCAAAGCATTGTTAACTGCTGCTTAATAAAAGAGGTAGCATTTATTCCATCTCCACGGCTAAAGAGCAGCCCTGCCACAAGATAATTGAATTCTTTCCACTTGTAGATGGCGTGGCACTTGCTGTAAGTGACTCACGTCCCTTTTCCCACTTGTTTCTTTCTGGGAGGAGTTTCCTGCTTTATAACCTCTCATTATGTTTTTTCCACACGTCGCTTGCAGCAGAGAGATGCTTCCAATCACCGAGACGCCTGCACCTGATGCGCCGCCAAGGGAGGTTTGGCAACAAAGCTCGCTTTGTACTTGTACCACACCGAAACATGAAATGGTACCTGGAGCGCGGGTGTGTCACGCATCAATAATGGATTTTTCCTGGTAGTGCTATCGCAATCAAATGGAATGGTTTTGGAAAACACGCCTTCTCTTCAAGCCTACGTGGTTTGTCTGCGCAGGAGTTTAGCATAAATACTGCACAAGTAACGCAGGTAAAACGAGGAACAGAATGTGCCAGAAACGTAACAAAAATAATGAATATGTTTTAAACTATTTTCTTGTATGACTAAATGTCTGTCGACATCATGGGCTTAGGTGTCGATTCTCCAACATGCCAGGAGTAGCGGAAGTGACATCACACAATCTTTAACCTTAATCACATCACCATAAGTAACATCTTATAATCTTTGGCCTTGAATCTTTTCAGAAAGTAATGTCACATGACCTTAACCTTGATGACATCACAATGTTTGACATGGCTGGTGCTCAATAATAACTGCATGTTTAATATAACATCACACAAAGCCCAGCCATGTCCCTGGGTCTAAATAAAAACGGTAGAGAAGTAGAGTGCTGGAGTATTCCTTTTACAGGACGATTTCCCTCACCCACCCGTAGGTGGCATGCTTCCTCATAGGGGAACCTCCTCGCATTGCGAACCTTGTCGCAATACGGGCTACAACCCCCTCTCTGAAAGGAAAAAGCTCAGGGATGTTTTCAGTGTTTCAAAATAGGTCTCTTAAAACCAATAGATGAGCCGGGTGTGGCGAGGGAGAAAAAGAATGATAGGTGTGTGAGATAAAATGAATTCCAAGGTAACCCAAAACGTTTTATTGGGGCATCCATAGGTTAGAGCTAAAACTAAAAACTATGATAGGAGGAAATGTTATGTTATGTTATTTGAATTTGTATAGCGCTCAGCTACTCATGAGTGTCCCGGCGCTTGTATCCAGAAAGAAGACTGACAGAGATATTTCTGCGGGGATATTTATGTCAGACGATATTTCTCCGTCGATATTCCTGCTCTGCACCATCATACGACCTTTGCTGTAGAGTCTCTAATTATAGTTGAGTTGTACCATCCCTGCATCTGAGTTTGAATTATAGGCCCACTACTGTGGTGCCTGTAGTAGTTAGCCATGGGTTGTGTCACACCTGCATCAAGATTGGCCCCAAGGACGAATTGGGATCTACAATAGGCCCGGGTACCCTAAATAAAGTGGCCCCATTTCACAGTTCGCATCCTTTCTCAAAACATTTGTTGGTCAGTGTCACAGGGTTAATTGTTGGAGATATAGAGGGCAAATGAATAACCTGCCAATAGCCATTTAGATCAGGTGATGAACACTCATCTCACTGAGCTATCTCTTGGACCTGCTGACAAATAGTTTGATGGGTTATGACTTTGATAGCATGATAGAGCCCAAACTAGTACTATTTATAAACAAACCATTGCAATTGAGCTACTGCTTTAAGTTGGATTTAAAGATGGATGAGGTCTCCATAATGGTTGTGGTAAAAAAATATACCAAGGAATCGTTTAGAAGTGACTCATCACTGTAACTATGGGCGTGGTATCAAAAATAAGCTCAGATCCTGTGCTTCACGGCCTGCCACCTAATTAGTATTTGAATGTCGCTGTCGTTAGTGAACCCAAATACATCACAGGAGGAACACATAAAACATGTCAGACCGTTTGACTTTACCAGGGCTTATCAGCACTGATTTTCAGGTCGAGCCTAACGTAGCGCGCATGCACTGCTCTAGGAGCGGGTCTCTTGGAACCACTCTGGACTTTTCACAAGCTTGTGCATGTGGCTTTTTTTACAGCATTATTTCTATTGGGCTTTGCGTGCGTTTTTTTTTCAAAAAGGCAGCACGCTGTAGTGTAGTTCCTATATTCCCAATAGGCTCTGCGCATTGGAATAATATATCCTATAGATTAAACATAGGACTGAGGTCGACTAGGTCTCTATCGAATATACTAGACTTAATTATGTGTACCAGCTAGGTCAGAGGTCACTAGAAACTTTCTCGAATTCACAAGAAGGGGTTAGTCTCTGACAACCGCATAAACATGACAACTTTGCTTCCCCAAGGTAAAACGTATCTTCAGAGTCGTGGAAACAATAGGTAGATATTTCACTCAGTCAATCGTGCATGCTTCGTTTCACTAGAGGTGCAGAGACAGTAGAAAGACGGGCGTTTTCAATAAAAGGTTTTATTGGACAGTCTTCTTTCTCAAGCATAAGAAATGAACTGCTACAATAGTAAAACTGTTTGTAAAATAAAATGCGTACAGTATAAATAGTAGAATAAAATAATACTGTAAGAGCATTGTATGATTCCTAGACCATATATAAATACATACATAAATATCAGAGGCTAAAAGTATTCAACTGGTGCTTCTAAAATACGCCTACCCCGGTGTACCTAACTTAAGCTTAGTACGAGGGAAGAAGTAAGTGAGGTGTAGCATGAATGTAGTATTCTTTTACCAAGAATCTGCTCAAAATTTCTCTAAGGGTCTAGTCAGCTCCGTACCTTAGTTTAGAATGGAGAAGGTCAGTCTCGGGACTCGATTTCCCAACAACCCGCAAGGGTAGCTTGGAAACACTGGAGCTGGACTGCTCGGCAGGAAAAAAGACAGCGTCTCGCTCAGTGCGTCTGCTGGAGGGTCGGCTTCCTTCGGCACTTGCTGTATCAGGGCGCGTCGGGCAAATAGATAGTCGAACTGCTCCAAACCACCGTGTCTTTGTTTGGGCGAATGTGGGCATATTTATATCTTGAATGTACCGACTTTGACGTACAGTTGGGCATAATAACGTCATCAAAGAGTCTCAGTTCTTTGAAAACTCCATGAATTCTTGGACATCATTATTCAAGCAAGGGGAAGTCCCTGGCTGCTGAAGCTGAGTTTTCCAAGAAATCGTTGTGGATTTTCGGAACTAGTAGAAGTAGCCCTGCCGTATTTGGACTGCATGAGCTATGCCTAAATATGGTTATGATTTCTATGCCTATATAAGGATATGGTGATTTATTCCTATATAAGGGCATGAATTGGGAAACTTACAATAGGGTCCTAAAATGATACACAACAACGCAATTGGGTAAAGCCTTGTGCATGTCCCACCTTTCCAAGTAAATGTATCCGCCCACGGCCTACAGCTTGTGGGAGCGAGCAGCGGCGCCATCTGTTTGTGATTATGTTTCCTATTAGCAAGGTCGCCGCGCTGCCCCTCTTGTTTAGGACTAGTGCCCTGAACATTTGGCTGTCTTATTGGCGCTACGTCTCGTCAGCTGCAGCTTAAAAACCAAGCACTTTTTTTTTCGCTGTGTCTCAGATCCTATGCTTGCTGACTGATGCTGACTGCTAACGATATGCAACATTATGCGTAAATGTTTATGACCTCATCGGTAATTGTTACAACGTTAGGTGGCTTTCCGCTTAAATACCAAGCAGTTTCTCGCTGTGTCTCAGATCCTATGCTTGCTGACTGACGATGCAGCTGACGATGCGCAACACTATGCGTAAATGTTTATGACACCATCAGTAATTGTTACAAAGTTAGGTGGCTTTCCGCTAAATACCAAGCACTTTGTTGCTGTGTCTCAGATCCTATGCTTGCTGACTGACGCTGGAAGACGTGTTATAGTGCTTTTAGCAAATTTTGATCTGTTTAGCTAGAAATGATTAATTCTAGTTAAAAACTGCAAATTATGCAGGAGATTGTAAAGTATGCAGCAGCAGTAGACTCACATAATTCCAGTCGCCCTGGTTGCTTGAGTAGAGAAACTTCAGAATTGCACCTAAATGCAATAGGGCCCATATCAGTGACCTCGAGTACTAAGGGTTCTCGCATGTCGAGCACGAGATCAGTGTTTTACATTGTAAAGTGAAGGACTTGTAGAGATCCCTTTCAATGTCTGTTTTTACTGCTACTGCTCAGCACTGCCACTACACCATTCACGGAAAACCTTAAAACTTGAATGGGCGCTCGTGCCTTTAAGTATAGAGTGCAGATAAAATAAAGGTAAATTAACGTCTGACCACTCTTCTGTGTGGGCCCATGTATGGCCTGGTCCAGTTGTCCGCCCAAGAAGAGAAGTAGGGACAAAGTCTGGCCACACCCCCTGGCTTGGCCACTAATGAACCAGCCCAGCAGGGAGAAGAGGTGATAAAGACCCACCTGGACTCAGCCTTTGGTGTCTGGCTAGGTTGTTCGGCCACTTCCGTCCCAACTCCCACTTGTGTTCAGTATGCCCCTCTGGTGGGTAGGGGGAGGGGCACAGACCACTAGTAGCTCATACCCCCCCTCCGAGGACCCATGAACCCCCGACCCCTTCCCCTTAGTGCAAACGTCTAGGCCAGCCCTATATTCCATCAGGCCTAAGGCCGCCGGACGGACCTTTGGTGAATGCTCACAGTGCAAAACTGCACAAACATTGGCCACCACAACGCACAAAAAAAGGCCCACAGTTGACCTTCAGGCACCGCCCATCGGTCCCTGCCCGACTGCCCCCTTCCCAATTCTAGGCTGGCTAGCCCCATACATGAACTATTTTGGTGCCTCTGTTGACTTTGGGGTTGGGTCATCTTGGCTTCCCATGGGGCACAGGGTCAAGACTGATTTGCATATGGCTAGGTTCAAACTGGAATGGCATGGTGAGCAAAAAAACGATGGATTTAGGTCCAGATCTCTGTACTGGGGTGAATGTATGACATTGTTCTGCATTCTGTCCATCAACTGTGGTTTTTGCATTTGTCACCCCGAGTGGGACGGCTATGCTCAGACGTGAGTCCCGTGCTCTCCATGGCACTTGAATCAAGCTATCCTGGCTGAAGAGAGCTGAAAGCCCGAAACCGGTCCTAGGATGCTTGTTTCCTGTCCAGGGAGGACCTGGCTTGGCAGTTCGGGCTGGACTGTTCCCATGGGGCACAGGGTCAAGGCTGATTTGCATATGGGAGGTTCAAACTAGAATGGCATGGTGAGCAAAAAAACGATGGATTTAGGCCCAGATCTCTGTACTGGGGTGAATGTATGACATTGTTCTGCATTCTGTCCATCAACTGTTGTTTTTGCATTTGTCACCCCGAGTGGGACGGGTATGCTCAGACGTGAGTCCCGTGCTCTCCATGCCACTGGAATCAAGTTATCCTGGCTGAAGAGGGCTGAAAGCCCGAAACCGGTCCTAGGATGCTTTTTTCCAGTCCAGGGAGGACCTGGCTTGGCAGTTTCGGGCTGGACTGTTCCCTTGGGACACAGGGTCAAGACTGATTTGCATATGGCTAGGTTCAAACTGGATTGGCATTTTGAGCAGAAAAACGATGGATGTAGGCCCAGATCTCTGTACTGGGGTGAATGTATGACATTGTTCTGCATTCTGTCCATCAACTGTTGTTTTTGCATTTGTCACCCCGAGTGGGACGGCTATGCTCAGACGTGAGTCCCGTGCTCTCCATGCCTGGAATCAAGTTATCCTGGATGAAGAGGGCTGAAAGCCCGAAACCGGTCCTAGGATGCTTGTTTACAGTCCAGGGAGGACCTTGCTTGGCACTTCGGGCTGGACTGTTCCCATGGGGCACAGGGTCAAGACTGATTTGCATATGGCTAGATTCAAACTGGAATGTCATGGTGAGCAAAAGAACGATGGATTTAGGCCCAGATCTCTGTACTGGGGTGAATGTATGACATTGTTCTGCATTCTGTCCATCAACTGTTGTTTTTGCATTTGTCACCCCGAGTGGGACGGGTATGCTCAGACGTGATTCCCGTGCTCTCTATGCCACTGGAATCAAGCTATTCTGGCTGAAGAGGGCTAAAAGCCCGAAACCGGTCCTAGGATGCTTTTTTCCAGTCCAGGGAGGACCTGGCTTGGCAGTTTCGGGCTGGACTGTTCCCTTGGGACACAGGGTCAAGACTGATTTGCATATGGCTAGGTTCAAACTGGATTGGTATGGTGAGCAAACAAAATGATGTATTTAGGCCCAGATCTCTGTACTGGGGCGAATGTATGACATTGTTCTGCATTCTGTCCATCAACTGTTATTTTTGCATTTTTCACCCCGAGTGGGACGGGTATGCTCAGACGTGAGTCCCGTGCTCTCCATGCCACTGGAATCAAGCTATCCTGGCTGAAGTGGGCTGAAAGCCCGAAACCGGTCCTAGGATGCTTGTTTCCAGTCCAGGGAGGACCTGGCTTGGCAGTTTCGGGCTGGATTGTTCCCTTGGGGCACAGGGTCAAGACTGATTTGCGTATGGCTAGGTTCAAACTGGATTGGCATGGTGAGCAAAAAAACGATGGATTTAGGCAGGCCCAGATCTCTGTACTGGGGTGAATGTATGACATTGTTCTGCATTCTGTCCATCAACTGTTATTTTTGCATTTGTCACCCCGAGTGGGACGGGTATGCTCAGACGTGAGTCCCGTGCTCTCCATGCCACTGGAATCAAGCTATCCTGGCTGAAGAGGGCTGAAAGCTCGAAACCGGTCCTAGGATGCTTGTCTCCAGTCCAGGGAGGACCTGGCTTGGCAGTTCGGGCTGGACTGTTCCCATGGGGCACAGGGTCAAGACTGATTTGCATATGGCTAGGCTCAAACTGGAATGGCATGGTGAGCAAAAAAACGATGGATTTAGGCCCAGATCTCTGTACTAAGGTGAATGTATGACATTGTTCTGCATTCTGTCCATCAACTGTTGTTTTTGCAAACATTGGCCACCACAGCGCACAAAAAAAGGCCCACAGTTGACCCTCAGGCACCGCCCATCGCTCCCTGCCCGACTGCCCCCTTCCCAATTCTAGGCTGGCTAGCCCCATACATGAACTATTTTGGTGCCTCTGTTGACTATGGGGTTGGGTCATCTTGGCTTCTGGGCTGTGTTGTGCCAAATTTCCTTCTTGGATGTCCTCATACATCAGGTTCTGTGGTGTCTCTTTAGTTTTTGTATTGCACCATCTCTGCTTCCGGGTGTACCTCATACACCCACCATAGTTTGATTCTAGCGCTGCGACTTCATGCTCTGGTGACACTATAGACCCTCTACTCTTGTATCTCTGATTATCATAGGCTTGGAAACACCAAAGAAAGGGGGGAGGGGGTTAAGAGGAAACCCCCATTTTCTAGTACATCCTCCTGTTGCATACACCTCAAAAACACAGGTATTGCAATCCAGGGTAGTGTCATCTACGCTTCTGTGTGGAACCTTCAAATCTACTACTGTGGTGTCGTGGCCAATCCACCAGGTAATCATGGTAGATATATGCAAATGTAACTCTGTTCCTCACTCATCCTTCCGCCACTCACCATGCTTTATTTAACACAGCTGTATGTTCACCACACTTACTTCCTGCATGACACCATAATTATTGTCACACAGGATTCACTAAAAACAACATCTCTATGAACCTCGCATCACAAGTGGGTAGCTCCTTATTCAAACTAGAAAGCACTTTAGGCCTCACAAGAGATTGAAACACCAATGTAATGGCAATACAATATAAAATATATTGCACTCATCGTTTCATCAGACTGCTGATAAAAGGATGCGCGCAATAAAAGATACCGTTGCCACCAATTTCTTCTTTGTTCCTCGCTCTTACCTTTCACTAGTGCAACAAGGCAAATCCATACTAATATAATAAAGAGAGAGCCCAAACCTTTGAGGCGGGTAATCTCAGGAACCACAGCACCAATCACAACACCCAATACAGCGTTAGAAAGGGCAGTTGCAGCAGAAGGACATAGGCTATGCAGATGCCCACCATATACATTTAAAAGGTAAAAGAACCGTGCCAGCACAGTAGTCTCTTGTGGGCGTGTCTGCGTTGTGCTGTGGGCGTGTGCTGGGGGCGTGACAAACGCTGGGGGCGTGTGGTACGTTCCGCCCTTCATGCCATGTCTCATATCGTGTGCTGTGGGCGTGTGCTGGGGGCGTGGGCATGTGCGGGGCGCGGGATTACGGGAAAAAAAAGCGAGCGTTGTGCCCAATATTTCATTGTTTTTTCTTCCCAGGTTCTGTACATTCCAGCTCCGGGTGTCCACGCTGCTCCCTTTAAATACCCCTGCACCCCATAATCATAACCCACCCTTACTCCTTAAAATACCCCAACACCCTTAAACACTAACCCATCTTAACCCTATAAATATACCCTGTACCCCAAAACCCAAACCTATCACTAAACCCTAAAAATACCCCTGTACCCCAAAACCCAAACCTAGCCCTGAACCCTAAAAATACCCCTTTACCCCAAAACCCAAACCTACCCTTGAACCCTAAAATACCCCTGTACCCCAAAACCCAAACCTAGCTCTGAACCCTTAAAATACCCCTGTACCCCAAAACCCAAACCTACCCCTGAACCCTAAAAATACCCCTGTACCCCAAAACCCAAACCTAGCCCTGAACCATAAAAATAACCCTGTACCCCAAAAGCCAAACGTACCCCTGAACCCTAAAATACCCCTGTACCCCAAAACCCAAACCTAACCCTGAACCCTAAAAATACCCCTGTACCCCAAAACCCAAACCTAGCCCTGAACCCTTAAAATACCCCTGTACCCCAAAACCCAAACCTACCCCTGAACCCTAAAAATAGACCTATACCCCAAAATCCAAACCTAGCCCTGAACCCTAAAAATACCCCTGTACCCCAAAACCCATACCTATCCCTAAACTCTAAAACTACCCCTGTACCCCATAACCCCAAACTATATCTGAACCCTTAAAATACCCAAACACCCCAAAACATATACCTCAGTACCCCAAAACATATACCCATACTTACCTTATCCAAACATTAAAAAAAACATGCTTTTACCATTAATGAATTTACAACGAATTTTGTTATAAATGTGTGCGTGGTAAAAGCATATAAAATGTAATGCCATGCGTTATAATGGCATTGCGGAGTCATGATACTTTCGTAATGAAAGTATGCGGAGTGATGGTATGCGGAAAGTTGCGGAATAATGGGTGTTTACCCTCCCCCGGTAAGTACATTGGTGGCACGGCGGCCCACATCTCCAGCAACATACTCATATTTTTTCACCACCGATTTGAAAAATGCACAGGTCTCTCTCATTGATGGCCAGCACCGACATACACTTTTAGACACACCTCCCGCCACAAGTTCTAGAATTGCGAACTTTAGAGCTGGGGAGCTATGTTCGAATCTCGGCATCAGCTCAACATCCTTTGATTCCAGCAAATCGCTTTGTCTCCCCGTGCCTACCACAAATGAATGTGTTCTTCTGTAATGTAAATTGTGCTCATGGCATGTTGTCGAGTTCGCGCTATATAATATTGCAAGGAAAAATAAAGTTGGGATACTCGAGTTCACACACTACTGAACGCGCACTCTTAAGTGCATCAGCAGTGCACTGTGAATCGGAGCGTTTCACAGCCCTGTCACAGATAAGAAATGCTATCAAAACGAAATCCTACAAAACAATATACTACTGGCCGGCAGCAATTCATACCCGGACAACGTCGGGTCGGGCTGCTAGTCCCAGATAAAGGGCTTAATTACGAGTCTGTTTGTCTATGGACCGCCAGACTTGTGGGGGCGCGGCGGTAGTGGTCTCCCGACCGTCCTATTACAATCAGGCCGGTCGGACTGCCATTGCCCTGCCGCAGCCATCAAGGAACCGTCGTTCTCTGGTGGTGTTGTGGCGGTCAGGAAACCGCAATATGCAGCGGTCCAGCGAAGCATATTATGAGTTTCCTCTCTGCCAAGGTTTTCATGGTGGTTCCACCGCCATGAAAACCGTGGTGGAGAGGAAACCTCAGCACCATGTGGATGCATGCAGGGGGGCGCAACATGTGCTCCCTGTAGGCATGCACCCCAGTTCCTGCACAGCATGGACTTAACAGTCCATGACCATGCAGGAACTCTTTTTTGGCGTTCCCACTGCGGTGCCCATTTTCAAGGTGTCATCGTGGTAACATAAAAAAAATGCCCGCCAGACACAAGAAGTTCTCGTAAATGTGGCGGCGGGGCAGACTCGGCGTCGCACCGCCAAACTCGTAATCAGGCCCAAAATGTCTATTTTCTCATTACAGTCAGAGGTAAAAGACAGTCATGACTGCATCAGAGGCTAATTCTTTATCTCACCACTACCATATCCTGATATGCAAATCAATAACCTTCCTTAACTCCGGCACTCACACTACCATGAGGGGTTGTTGGTAGGGGGTGCAAAATAGCGTAATTATTTTTGCGGGGGGAGAGGTTATGCAAAATGTGCTTTGCTGGTATCTCAAGTGAAAATGTAGCTCGAGTAGGAAGTAGTAAATCATGTAAAAAGTCACAAGAGATACTGGCAGGACGCGGTGCAAGCAGAACATTTCTCCCGAGCAGTTCATATACAGCTTAAACCACCCTCGCAAAGTAGAAAATTACGCAAAATCACTTAAAGAGAATGGTAAGGAAGTTTTGTGAATTTCACTCATTTTTCCCCCAATTTCGCCGGCGTAAATAAGAATGTATGAAGCAATAGTTATTATGAGCTTCATCGGGGCTGTCCTTGACCAGGAGTGATTTCATGAAGAGAGAGGGGTTGGCCTAACGGCTAAGACGCTTGACCTCGGACCTGGGGAACTTGGTTCGAGTCTCGGTGACGACGCCAAAAAACCCCTGTGATTCTGGGCAAATCACTGTAGTGTTGGGCCTTAGGCCCACATGGTGTAGGAAATGAGATACACGGACACCAGTTAGGGGATAGCAGATCTGGCCTCGAGCACGTGCGCTCAGGCTCTTTTATTAACAGCGTCACCTGACCCAGTGACGTCTGTGGTGGGTGGGTGTTTAGTGTAGGGTTACACTGCAACAACTAGACTGTGTCCTGGCAGGACACTACATTCCTCCCCAACTTTAATGAAAGGAAAAGCGAATGCCCGATCTGCAAGAAAAACAGAACAATAACATTTGATAGCCCCAACAGATCCTCTTCAGGCGATCAGCTGGGAGAATGTTGAAAGTTCCAAAACTACAAAGTCAGTCAGATGAGCCTCACCTCGACGGTGTACTTCAGATCATCCGTGTCTTGCTGTGTTGACGCTTATATACAGTGTTCATCACTTGGAGCATTGGGAGCAGGATGGGTGTGACCCTTGAGGGGTCTCGCAGGTGTTCCAAGTCCAGTGGATGACAACGCTTGTTGGTTGTAGGAGACGACTATGTCACGAGGGGTCTTTCTTTGGATTTGCTGATCTTGATGCCTTCACATCTCCGTCCGGCCAAGTAAACTTCCGACTTGCCTTCCTTGCCAGACTCCTCTCTCACGGGAGCCTTGAAGACTGGCCTCTCCTGCTTGGACTCTTCTCTCACTAGAGACGCTGGGAGGACCCTCTTGTCGGACACAACGGGACCGGGTGGGCCGTGCGGGCTTCGCATGAGCCGCGCAAAGGCGTCGCTGCCGAACTGCCAACGGACTCACCGCCAAGTCTCTCATGATGTCCTCGGGGGTGTTGATGTCGTCCGCCAGGATGGTCTTGCCGTTAGGACATGGGTTCAGTGTCTTCAACAGACCGTTTCTCAGTGCCAGGTGATTACCTGGGGCCTTCATGCTTCCTGTTGCCTGTCGTGGAGCTGCCGCTGCTGCACCTCTCCCATCCGGATTCCTCTCTCACAGGATATGCGGCCGAGGCCCTTGTCCCCTGGACCGCCACTTGATCGCGTGGGCTGTACGGGTCGCTGCCGAACTTCGGACATGGCCACAGTCGAGTCTTGTGTAGTCCACAAGGGTGGATTGTCTAGTGCTCGGGTATGCTCTGCTTCGGTAAGCTTCAGGTTCACGGGGCACCCATGCAGTTCTTCAGTGGTTGGTCTCCTCGAATGCAGGTTGTAGGGATTACTGGGATCCACACGGATGTTGCGATGTTCCTCGGCCAGTACCGATGTTCCTGTGTGCTGTGGTTCTCTCTCCTCCTCTGTGGAGTGATGTGATTATCCATTCCTCCTCTTCGTTCACTTCCTCGACGCGGTCCGGTCTTCTTTCTTGCTTTCTCATGCTAACCAGGATTCTCCATGTAGCGGGCCCTCTACATGTCGTCCCCGTGGTCTTGTCCATGTGGTAGGACACTGTCTTCACTTGGCTTGGTGACTAGACCTGTCGTCGTATCTTCAATCTCTTTTATGGCGTCGCGCCCTTGCTCTCCATGTTCCTTCTTGCGACGTTATTCGGTCCTCTTGCCGTCGTTGGCCTTCCCGACCAGTCTTCCCCAGGTGGCGTGCACTCCGCCTGTTTCTTTCTGGTCTGGGCATAGATTCCCAGCATGGTGTTCTTCTCTTGTCTGACTGGACCAGTTGTCGCGATCTTCTCCGTTGCTGCTTTTCTTTCCTTGGTGACCAGACTGGGTGGTCGGCTTTCATATTGGGCATGAGTTGTCATGCTGTGCTATTTTCTTTGGGGTCGCTATTCACCGTCACGGTGTGTTGGCGTTGGCGCGCTTTGTCTGCGCGGAGGAGGGTTGCGTCACCGCTCCTGGTGCAACTCTGGCGCATGCTGCCATGCGTGCTGACGATGGCGCTCCGGTTGCTGCGAGACATTGCTGTCTCTGTTGGGGACCTTTGTGTGCTGTCCCGTGGCATTGGCGTGTCGCTGTGTAGCGTCACTTTGGCGCTCTTGATTCCTGGCACGTTCCGGCGCGGTGCTGCGCGGTCCTGGCGTGCGTGTGTGGAAGTCTTTGACGCCTGTTGCTTTCTTGCGGCACGGTTCCGTGCTGTTGGCACGTTCCTGAAGGTTCTGGCGCGGTTCTGTGCTTCTGGCGCGTTTCTGCGTGGTCTCCTGATGTGTTCAAGAGGTTGCATGTTGACGTGGCGTCATTCGGGCGTGGCAGTGTCCATGTGCTTGGACAGATTTTCCTGTTGCTGTGTGGCGCGTTCCTGCGCACTTACTGTTCAGGGTTCATGGACGCCTGTTGCGAGTCGTTGGGTACTTGCTGCTTTGACTGTTGTCAGGGACTTGCTGCTTTGGACCGTTGGCGGGAGTGGTTGATGCTGCGGTGAACACCTGTGGCCACAAGGCGTCGCTGCTCTCTCCGTCGTTTGCTCTCGGCAGTCGTTTCCCCTGGACATTCTTCCAGTGCTTGGCAGGCGTTTCCCTCCAGACGTTCTGTCAGTGCTTGGATGCTTAGTGAGGCGTTCGTGCCTCTTTCCCACGTCGCGCTGGAAGTGGCATCTGCAGACTCCTTGCTGGTGTGTGTGGGTGTCTTCTGCGTGGGTGCGCACTTACTTGCTGCGTGGTAGTAGATTCTAGTTGTGGTTGCGTTGTGTTGCGTTGCGCATTTAATTGCTGCTTGGTTCCTTGGGGCGTTACTCAGTCTGTTGCCCCTTGCTGCTGTTGACCCATTGTGGGTTTGTGCAATGCTTGTTTTTATTTTTCCTTGAATGGCAGGTGCAATTGTGCTTTTGGCCACTGGGTGGTAGTGATGCTGGATGCTTCCCTCCAGCAGCAGCCTGCTTTGTCCTGGGACGTTCTTCCCTAGTTGCCTTCCCACTTTACTGTCCCTGCTACTCTCGGGCTGGAGTCACTGACCTCACCTCTTCCTTCGGTGAGTGTTTGTTCGCTTTACTTGTGTTCCTGGCAGGCAGGAGGGCGTGTGTGTGAGGGTGAGGTACTGCTCCGTGTCTGTGCACAGGGGGGGGAAATACTCTTGTGTGTTGCTGGGTTCACCAACACTTTCACTTTCTCCTGTTCGTTAGCGTTCTGGCAGCCAGTGTGCCTGGGGCACAGTTACAGTTAATTTCGGCGGCGCTGGCCGCTTCTAGGCACTTTGTTCCTCCCATGGAGCCCAGGAGGTGGAGGCACATTAGATATTGGCGGCGCTGGCCGCTTCTAGGCACTTTGTTCCTCCCATGGAGCCCAGGAGGTGGAGGCACATTAGATATTGGCGGCGCGGGCCGCATGCAGGCGCTTCATTGTTCCGCCGGGGAACCGCGGAGGTGGGGGCATGCTCCTGTTGCCGGCGCCCGTCCTGCCTTCACTTCTCTAAGCCCTCCCGGCCCGCGGCAGCCTTCTGCAGTCCTCGCGCGGGCAGGGGGGGGGGTCGGTGTGCTGGGCGATGTGCGGGGGGCAGGGCGGGTGAGCCCCGTGTGTGGTGCTCGACTCCGGGCACCGAGAGGCGGTGGTTTCTTTTCCTTTTGCGGCGCTGTGGCCGTGTGGGGGCGGCCCCTGCTTAGGGAACGTTAAAGCTGGTAATCCCGGCGCTTGTGTGCGGGTAGGCTCCGCTTTCGCCACGCCTCATTAGACTGCCTAAGCTGCGGGCAGGGTCAGGCAGGGTCGCTACTCGCCCGGCAGGGCACCATTATCTTGCGGGTAGGCTCCGCTGCCACACTCATCACGAGGGGGTCGCTTCCTGCATGCGCGGCCGCGGGTGGGCTCCGCGAGTCGTGCTTCACTTATTCATGCCCGGCAGGGCGTCGCTGGACTTGCGGGTGGGCTCCGCTGCCAGTTGGGCTTCACTCTCGTCGCGAGGGGATCGCAGCGGGTAGGCTCCGCTTCAGTGCTTTCACTCTCCCCGCCTGCCGCGCTTCACACACCGCGCGGCGGGGAGTGCTGCAAACAGGCCGCGGGTGGGCTCCGCGAGTTTTGCTTTGAAACAGGGACAATGGCGGGCACCCCTCACACAGTTTGGGGCACAGTTAATGTTTATAGCGGGTGGGCTCCGCTTTGGTGCACAGTCTTCCGGGGGGAGTCACCTCCCGCTCCCAGCTCACCTTCGGCCGACGGGCCAGGTCCTGGGCTGCGGTCGTGGCGGGTGGGCTCCGCCCGGCCGGTGCATCTCTCCGGTGGGGGTCTCTGCCACGCGGCTGTCTCAGGTGGGCACTGGGCGGTCCGCTCTTCCCTGGAGGTGCGTGTTGGTGGCGGCCGACGCGGGTAGGCTCCGGTCGGCTCGGCTTTGAAGGCAGGTGCGGTGGGCCTCACGGTCGCTGCAGGCTGCGGGGCTCCGACGTGCCCACCGGCTTCTCGGCGCTGCTGCGCCCTGCTACAGGGGGTGCCCTGCAGGCGGGCAGCTCTCTCCCCCTTTATCCAGGATGGGAGGCAGTGGTACGCGTGGCTTCACTACCGCCCTCGTCGCCAATGTAGTGTTGGGCCTTAGGCCCACATGGTGTAGGAAATGAGATACACGGACACCAGTTAGGGGATAGCAGATCTGGCCTCGAGCACGTGCGCTCAGGCTCTTTTATTAACAGCGTCACCTGACCCAGTGACGTCTGTGGTGGGTGGGTGTTTAGTGTAGGGTTACACTGCAACAACTAGACTGTGTCCTGGCAGGACACTACAATCACTTAATCTCACCGTGCCTAAAATGAAAGTGTGTCCTCATGTAACGTAACTGGTGCTATGTAAAGCGCTCTGATAACTGATTCGGTTCTAGTTCGCGCTATATAAAACTCTCAAATCATTTTTAACTGCTGCTTAATAAATGAGGCAGCATTTATTCCATCTCTATGGCTAAAGAGCAAGATAATTGAAGTGTTTCCCCTTGTAGATGGCGTGGCACTTGCTGTAAGTGACTCACGTCCCTTTTCCCACTTGTTTCTTTCTGGGAGGAGTTTCCTGCTTTATAACCTCTCATTATGTTTTTTCCACACGTCTCTTGCAGCAGAGAGATGCTTCCAATCACCGAGACGCTTGCACCTGATTCGCCGCCGAGGGAGGTTTGGCAACAAAGCTCGCTTTGTACTTGTACCAAACAGAAACATGAAATGGTACCTGGAGCGCGGGTGTGTCACGCATCAATAATTGATTTTTCCTGGTAGTGCTATCGCAATCAAATGGAATGGGTTTGGAAAACATGCCTTCTCTTCAAGCCTACGTGGTTTGTCTGCGCAGGAGTTTAGCATAAATACTGCACAAGTAAGGCAGGTAAAACGAGGAACAGAATGTTCCAGAAACGTAACAAAAATAATGATTATGTTTTAAACTATTTTCTTGTATGACTAAATGTCTGTCGACATCATGGGCTTAGGCGTCGATTCTCCAACGTGCCAGGAGTAGCGGAAGTGACATCACACAATCTTTAACCTTAATCACATCACGATAAGTAACATCCTATAATCTTTGGCCTTGAATCTTTTCAGACAGTAATGTCACATGACCTTAACCTTGATGACATCACAATGTGTGACATGGCTGATGTTCAATAATAACTGCATGTTTAATATAACATCACACAAAGCACAGCAAGGCCCCTGGGTCTAAATAAAAACGTTAGAGAAGTAGAGTGCTGGAGTATTCCTTTTACAGGACGATTTCCCTCACCCACCCGTAGGTGGCATGCTTCCTCATAGGGGAACCTCCTCGCATTGCGAACCTTGTCGCAATACGGGCTACAACCCCCTCTCTGAAAGGAAAAAGCTCAGGGATGTTTTCAGTGTTTCAAAAGAGGTCTCCTAAAGCCAATAGATGAGCCGGGTGTGGTGAGGGAGAAAAAAATGGTAGGTGTGTGTGAGATAAAGCTAACTCTAAGGCAGAGGTCTTCAAACTTTTGATGCCTAGACCCCCCTGTCAAAAATTGTTTAGGCGTACGGACCCCCTCCTGATAAAATTTTCTAGAACTTGGTACTCCTCATCATTGACAACTATTGAAAACCATAAAATACTCCAATTCCCATAGCAAATCATTTTTACAGTGGGGAATAATGTTAAACCGTATTTATCAAACGAAAGATCAGTGAGCACGGGGCATGGTCAAAGGTGTGGCTAAATACAAAGGGCCTCATTTATGAGGAATTGGCCTAGGTCAGAGCCACAAGTCTTCTTGCTGCTCTGCCCTATGCCAATATAAAAGGGCAGGAATGTCCCTTATTTATGAAATGTGGCGTATTCCTGTCCTTTCCCACTGTGTTGACGCACAAATTGCTGACGAGCGCCAATGTAGGACGGATTGTTTTTGTGCAAGGTGCCCCGAGAGGGGTTTTCCTGTTTGTTTGTGAGCTGCATAATGCAGCACTCATGGAAAGAAGAAAAAATACGAGGAGACATGAAAACATTTCTGCGCATTACGCCTGCCGTGTGGATGCATAAGGTTTTGGCGCTGCCCCAGGTTTACATGGTTTTGTAAATCTGGGGCAGTGTCAAAATCCATGGGTGTTGCGTGGGAACACCCACTGCAATGCCATGAAACTCCTACTTGACAGACTAAGGCAAGGCAGTGACTTGTGCTGCTTTGTCTTACTCCATATGTATGAGGCCCCTCAGCTATGCAGGGAGGTTTTGCGTCGCTTCATAGATACGATTGCGACGCTTGTACCGCCGGAGCTTAAAAAAAAATATTTTGCTAGTTTTTTAGGTCTTTCACCATCAGGTAGCTCCATATAAAATAATGGGTAGCTTAAATAAAAAATACATGTTTAAAAGTTGTTTCTTGGTGGTAAATGCACTGTAGTACATTAGGAAACCTCTATTAGTTAATGCACTCCAGAGGTCTGTATGTAACCAGAGAGCCATAGAATTAAATTTGATTGGTGCAGTGGGGAATAGTGGCTTGTGGATTTTTAGTGCTCCGAGGTCACAGCCTGTGACAGAAAGCCCTGTGAAAGTGAAAGTCAGTAATTTATTCTTGCATTACACACATTATAAGGTAGACTGCTACAAACTGTGCAAATAGTTTTAAGGATACAATGGAACTTCCAAAATGTAGATTTTAGTAATACTAGAATATAAGTAATGCATTTTGTTTTGCATAACTGTCCCTTTAACACCTCATCAGAGGTACTAAGCGATTAAAAACATGCACTTCACAGCCCTGTTGTTAACTCTTCTTACTACCACAAAAAAACTCTTTGCCATCACAAAGCAACTAACTCCTTCCGTTCTCAGGACAGCTCCCGGCCGTCATGAGTCACATGTGTGCTCATGACGGCCGGGAGCCATCCAAACGTTGCCGCTCCGCCCACGAGGTATTAATTCCCCGCCTGTGCGGGAGAATTAATCAGTGGGCGGAGTTCGGACGGCTCCCGGCCGTCATGAGCACACGCCTACTGTGACTCATGACAGCCAGGAGGGCTGTGCCACGCCCCCCCCCTCGCACCGTGGCGGAATTTGCCCCGCGGCGAAGGGGTTAAAGCCAGAACCGCTCTCAAGCACCATTTACATTTGCAGATTAACTCAAAATACACATTTGCATTTCATTCAGGCAAGCAGGCACCCTGGCACGAAGGATTGTTTGACCTGTCTGCCCACCCTCTTTCTTTCACAGAACAAGAGACTCAATTCCCTTCAGCTGAAGCATTTTAACGACCGGAATGAAGCGTCCCTGTTTTCCAAAGGAAGAGCACATGTTTTAGATTCCAGGCAGAAGTGAAGCCTGGAAATGCGCGACCCCTTCCCAGGATTCAACGGCCCTCCTGGGGGTCGCGCCCCACAGATTGAAGACCTCTGCTCTAAGGTAATCCAAAAAGTTTTATTGGGGCGCCCGTAGGTTAGAGATAAAACTAAAAAATATGATAGGAGGGAATTCAATCTATCATAGAGAAGTGGCGGTTTTATCTCACACACAACTCCCTTTCTTTTTCTCCCTCACCACACCCTGCTCATCTATTGGTTTTAAGAGACCTCTTTTGAACAACTGAAAACAACCCTGAGCTTTTCCCTCTCAGAGAGGGGGTTGTAGCCCGCATTGCGACCAGGTTCAAAATGCAAGGGGGTTTCCCTATGATGAAGCATGCCACCAACGGGTGGGTGAAAGAAATCGTCCTGTAAATGGAATACTCCAGCACTCTACTTCTCTACCTTTTTATTTAGATCCAAGGGCCTTGTTGTGCTTTGTTGCTTCTAGTCCAGGGGAGTTGGCCCTTGCAGGTCTCTAAACCTCCTCAGGCCTTCTCTTTTGAGTGTTAAGAATATAACACCACAATCTTGGGCATTCAAAGTGGTGCTCAAGGGGGTGGCTCATTCGTTGAGGACTGTTATATCGCCAAAAAACAGGAGCTTCTGACTAAGGTAGAATCTGACCTCCTTGAGCTGGAGAGGGAGCACTCGCTAGATCCCTCACCCGACACCAGTCATAGGCTTCTTCTGAAACAGGACGAATTCCGGATCAAAACTAGGGATCAGATGATGACCAAGCACCACGCAATTCAGCACAGACTTTACAAAATCAGGGACAGGACAGGTAGGACACTGGCATGGGTAGAAAGGCAGGAACAGGGTTCTCACTGGGTTCACAAATTGACGTCACGGGAGGGAGTCATAGTTGTGCATCCGAGGGACATAGCGGAACAGTTCGCTGATCACTGCAAGAGGGTATACTCCCCCTCTACTCTATACGGTGGAAGAATCTCGCCAACTCCTTCAAGACAGTAATGTACCGAGCCTCTCTGAGGAGGACAGGGAGATGTTGGAAGCAGATCTCTCGACGGAAGAAGTAGGTAAGGCCCTAGGACAACTCAAATCGGGGAAAGCGGTGGGGCCTAATGGTGTCCCGGTGAATTTCTGAAGGTCACGACATCTTTGGCGATGTCACATCTGAGAGCCATGTACGAAGAAAGCTTAGAGATGTGTCAGCTACCGCTGGATCAGCGTATAGCTTCTATTGTAGCCATTCATAAACAAGGTAAACTGATAGACGACTGTGGCTCATATAGGCCTATTTCGTTGATTAATGTAGAAGCGAAGGTGGTAGCCAAAAGCCTGGCGGCTAGATTGACGACAGTCATTGCATCACTGGTCCATTCGGACCAGTCGGGTTTTATGCCAGGGCGGAGCACAGCCTTCAACCTCCGTAGAGTACACAATGTAATAGCCCGGAGACAATATATTGAAGAAGACGCAGCTATATTGTCTCTCGACGCCTCTATGGCGTTTGACTCCATAGAATGCCCTTACTTATTTGAGGTGCTGCGAAGAGTGGGGTTGGGGCCCAAATATGTGGCCTGGGTGAGACTCCTTTACACTGGAGTACTGGGCCAGGTAAGGGTCAATGGTTTTACTTCCCGTACGTTTGAACTCCGTAGGGCCACGAGACAAGGTTTCCCACTTTCCCCACTGATCTTTGCCCGTGTATTAGAACCGCTCGCGGCCTGGATACGGAGGGACGTGATGGTTCGTGGCATGCGCTCGGCATTCGATGTAGAAGACCGAATATCGCTTTATGCGGATGACATCCTGCTTTATTTGACGCTTCCCTATAGATCGATCATCGTGGTGTTGGATATATTCACAAACGTTTGTAAATACTCGGGATACGCGATTCATTAGAGTAAATCAGTCCTGTTTATGCTAAAAGGGGACGTGCCGCGCCTCCCATTACAATGTGCGATAAAGGTTGTAACGGAAGGATTTCGATACCTAGGGATTTTTATCACCCCAGACCCGGCCTGCTTCTTTGATTCGAACTTGGCCCCACCTCTGACCAGACTGCGGGCAGATGTGAACCATTGGAGAAATCTACCCTTGACGCTGGTGGGAAGGGCCGCACTTTTCAAGATGCTGGCCCTTCTGCGCTTCCTCTATGTCCGACACAACTGTCCTCACAGGGTCCCTGACTCGTACTTTAAAGCTATAGAGAGCGAGATAACCACGCTGTTGTGGGACGGTAGAGCCCCCAGAATAGCAAGGCAAAAATTGACTAAAGGCTGGTATGATGGAGGCATTGCTCTCCTGGACCTGCAGAGATACTACTGGGCGGCGCAACTGGTGACTGTCAATCACTGGATATATCATCCCCCGGATGATCCACCATACGCCCTCGACAGGTACCAAACCGGTCAGGATATTTGGGGGCCTTGTATACCACCGACAGGAAAAACAAGGGGAAGTTCTTCGGACCGGCCAAATACACACTAGAAATCTGGCATCTAGTTACCTCTCGACTGGGATGGGCGGGCACTCTTTCGTTGGCCATGCCATTATGGTTTGCTCAAGTGCTGGGTAGACTAGGCTACCAGCCTGGATTCGACAAATGGGACTTTATAGGACTATCAAAGGTAGGAGATTTGGTCAAAAAGGGGGCAATACTGACTTTGGCAGAACTTCAGACAAAATACCGGATTGCACAGGGAGAAATATAAAGATACCTACATATCAGAGACGCGCTGCGGGCAGCTTTTCCGTCTCTAACAGACATACCGGAATCGTCGCCCCTGGAGGATCGCTTCCTTGACGGACCTCTCAAGTCAAAGGCGATATCCATAACTTACAGGAAGCTGAGTAACAACCTCCCAGACGACTTCCCGAATCTCAGGGAGCGGTGGCAGGACGACATAGGCCCTATAGAGGATGACGACTGGCAATCGGCCCTGAGTTCCCCGCGTGAAGCCGCTATCACCCAAAGGTTCTGCCTTATTCAATTGAGAATACTCCATTGCTCATACATGACAGGGACAATCTTGGCCAGGATAGGATCCAGACCTGATGACAAATGTTTGAGGGGATGTGGGCAACAGGCCACATTTTACCATACACTATGGTCCTGCACCAAGGTACGCCCACTTTGGGAGGAACCAACGAATCACATGCACACATCCCTGGGGAAAGCTATTACACTTACACCACAGCTCGGGATATTGAACATATGGGAAGCTACTGTCCTAACAGACGTAGAGAGCCAGTTTGCAATGCTGGGCTACACACTGGTTAAGAGAGAGGTGGCTAAGGGCTGGGGGTCATGCACCCACCTCGTGCCGCAATATGGGCCTAAGAAATGGATAGATGTATGCTGGCGGAGACCGAGGTCTATAAAACTCGAGGATGCCCAAAGAAGTGGCATAAGAAATGGTCACACTGGAATACATACAGGGGAGATGTGTGTGTGTGTCATCCACACCTGAAATAGAAATGCGAAGGCAGGAGATACTGGTAGGAGATATGTGATGAACATTTCTTGCTAATTGCTTTAATCATACTATCTTATTGAAATTGTGCAATGTGTTGTCCAATCAACTGCTGTATTATTGTGATTTTACTCAATAAACAAAGTAAAAAAAAAAGAATATAACACCCCAACACAAACATCCACAGTAGATATTATCTATGTTAGGGCACTGGCATGATAGGTTAGAGGAATGTTGCGCGTTTTAAAAAAATTATGTGTTGGACTGAAGGGGACGTTTGAAGAGGATACAGTGCCACAAAACACAGAACAGCCCTGGGACCCTTAATTATTTAAAGCACAAACTTTCAAGATTTACTAGTTCCTCTTGTGTATTCCGCAAGTAGAAATGCATTGCTAAATCATAGGGAGAGAAAAAAAGAAATAATGTTTATTTAAAAAAGCAATAGTAGTTATGTTGATATGTAGTAATTGATAAAGGTTATTTATTGAACATGAACTAACTTATTGGCTCACATTATTCGTGTTGGATTTGGCCATTTCTGCAGGGTCATTCCCAAACCTTTTGCCTTCACCCTTCTGTTTTCGGAACCTATTTTTGTTGGCTTTTAGTACTCTGCACACTTTACCACTGCTAACTAGTTCTCAAGTGTGTGGTCTCTAATTTAAATATGACGAAATTAGCGTACACACAATTGGCAGAGTTAATTTACTTGTAAGTCCCTAGTAAAGGGGTACTACATGTACCCAGGGCCTGTAAATTAAATTCTGATAGGGGCCTCCAGCACTGATTGTGCCGTCCATTTAAGTAGAGCTTTAAACAGGTCTTAGGCCTACCATTGCAGCCTGTGTGTGCAGTTTTAAGATGCCATTTTGGCGTAGCAAATTAAACCTTTTCTCAAGCCTAAACCTTCCTTTTTAATACATATAAGTCACCCAAGGGTAGGCCTTAAACAGCCCAGACAGCAGGGTGCAGTCTTTAAAAAAAGTTGAGTATGTACTTTTAATTAGTTTTTCACTACTGCACGGCCTACCTTTCCCATAGGATAGAATTGGGTTGCCTTAGCACATTTAACAAGTGATAGCTTTCAATTTGGAGCAAGTAGGAATGCAGAGTTTGATGTCTAAAGAACTGTAATTTAAAACCTTCTTTAATGATAAAGTTGGATTTTAAGGTCACAATTCTGAAAATACAACTTTTAGAAAGTTGGCATTTTCAGGACATAATCATTTGGTTCCTGCTGACTGTATCCTGGGTAACTTGACTAGGTGGAGCTAGCAGTTGGCCTTTGCGTATTGCTCAATGACAGTGAAGCAAAGGGAGAATTGAAATGGGGGAGGAGTTGTCCCCCACCAGCCTTGCATATCACAAAGTCTTTTGCTTGAGCACACTCACCAAGGTTTAACACTAGTCTTTTGTGGCCCCAGACAAGCTAGGACCAGGGCAGGGAGGCAGGAAACTCCAAACACCTCTGGGGGTGGAAACTTCCAGAACCATCTCCTACTACAATGAGGGCACCAGGCATAAATAATGGGCTCCGAACCTGTGGAAGACACAAAAAGACTGCTCTGCTGCTCTGCAAGAAGGACTGCTACTCTCTTGCCCCGCTAAATAAGTTAAAGGACAGGACCTGCATCTTGAACTCAGGACCACCTGAGTCACTTCAAGGGCTAGTTGGCTGGCTTCCTGATCAGAGCCGCATGGATAGAGAAGGCTCCAACTACCGTGAACCCAGCACCTGGTCTTTGTTTGCTCCAAGTCCTATCCTTAAGTGGTGTCACCCCAGTCCTGGACCCTTGGAAGTGAACCTGAAGTTGCTCTGCCATCCCAGCTGTGGTCCTGTGGGCAGAACTGAGGCAGCACGACACAGCTATACTTTAGAACCGATGCAGCGCAATGCATCACCAACGCCGGAATTCGAATGACAGCCTGTAGTCTCCTTGGAAGACTACAGCTGCGATACACATCTTCGATGTAGCCTTCGGATCGAAAGCCCCTACTTTATGACACCCTCGAAGACGAAGCAGGACTCCACATTGCAGCATCTTTAGAACAGCCAGTGTGCGACACATTTTTGGAGAAGAACTTTGCAGCGGAAACCCCTCGACGACAGCATCCTTGACAACAACGCAGGTTTCCACATCGCAGCCCGCAGCTTCATCAGAACTGCTGATGCACCATGCATCCTCAACGTGGGCCCGCAACCATGATTTAAGGTACTTTGTTCAGCTGGCCTAACTGGGTCCCTGTACCCGTTCAGTGGTCCTTTGCTGTCGGCCTGAACTTGTGACTTTGTCCAGGTTCGGCGCAACCACATAACCACAGTTGGCACTTTGTGCTTCGAGGCACTATTTTTACTTAAAACTTTCAAATTGCATGTTCCTGGTTCCACTTATTGGATTTTTGTCGTTGTGGTCTCAAATGATTTATCAAATTTCACTTGATGTCTCTAGATTGGTGTGGGATTGTTTTGTGTTGTATTTTCCTTTGTTACTGTTTGAGGTACACAAAGCAGTCAGGCCTAAACTTAAAGCAATGTGTAAAGAATTTATTATTTACACATTGCCTCTATGTTAATCCTGACTACACTATGACAAGCTACCAGAGGGTTTGGTTTGATTTATGATTTATAAAGCGCCTGAATCACCCCCCAAGGGGTATCTCTGCCCTAGCAAACTGCTTGTTGGCCAGAGAAAATGAACAGATTAAAACAATGTAGTCTTCAGAAGCCTACGGATCTGCAGGTGATAGGAACACTCCCGCAAATGGATAGGTAACTGATTCCAGAAGGTAGGGACTAAGTGGAAGAAAGCTTTACCACCTAGCTGAGATTTTTACATCATGGGACCACAAGTAGAGATTTGGTCCCTGAGCGTAATGCCCTAGAAGCCTGGTATTTTGTGAGTTTCTCTGCCAAATATCGGGGGCGTTTACCGTTTAGAGATTTGTGCACAATGTAGCAGATCTTGAAACGGATCCGCTTCCGCACTGGTAGCCAATGCAATCTCTGCAAAAGGGGAAGGGAGGGCATAAGGGAGGGGGCATTGGAGACCAGTCGGCAGCACTGTTTTGGACCACTTGCAATTTGCTCAATGATGCTTCACTGGCAGAAATCAGCAGAGCATAGCAATAGTCTAGACAACTTAGTACCTGTGTCTTGATAAGGGTTTTCCGAGTGGACAAAGGGAGAAAGGGAAACACTCTTCGCAGAAGGCCTGGGGCATGGAAGCAGGCGCCGATAGTGTTAAAAGCCTGTATCTCAAAATGTATTTCTGGTCCTGGTGGACACCTAGATATTTGACCACGGTCTTGGGCGCCGGTGTGTATCCCAATTCTGTTGGCCACCAGCTTGGAGACCATCTCAAAGGAGCATCACCGAACAGCATAATTTCTGTTTTTCCCTCATTGAGCTGGAGAAAATTATGCCTCATCCAGCTAGCAATGGCTATCATACCTTCTGAGAAGATGGACTGAGCATTGGGGTTGTGTTTCTCAAAGGATAGTAGGAGCTGTGTTTTGTCAACATAGGATATAGGTATCAAACGTTACTTCCTAAGAAACCTGCCACAGGAGCAACATAAATGGTAAATAAAGTGGGACTGAGACAAGATCCCTGGGGTACTCCTTTAGTCAGTTCTGTGGTCTCTAAGCGGAAGGGGCCTAAATTGATGGTCTGAGTTCTATGCGAGAGAAAACTCAGCATCCATTGTAAGGCAGTTCCTTGAATACCAATTTCACTGAGACTCCTGAGCAGGATTTGATGTGAGACAGTGTTGAAAGCTGCCGATAGGTCAAGCAACACAAGTAGAACTGCCTCTCCATTGTCCAGAGACTGTCTGATGTTGTCCGTGATGGCAATCAGTGCTGACTCTGTAATATGTCTGGATCTAAAACCAGACTGAGATGGATCAAGACAGCCTGAGGCCTCAACAAAGTCTGAAAGATGTTTATTAATATGTTTTTCTAAAATCTTGCTTAGGAAAGGTTACAGTGAGATAGGTCGATACTTGGCAAGGTCATCCATTGGGGCCTTGAGGTTCTTACGTATAGGAATTATTTGTGCTGCCTTCCACTCAGTAGGGATTTGACCTTTGTTCAGCGAGAGATTAAGAATAGAACTGATGGGGGTAGCAAGCTGTTTGGCCAGTAGTGAGGTGATCCTTGCCAGGATAATCTCAAGAGGTGAGCCTGATTTAACAGTCGCAAGTAAGAACTCTACCGCATCGGGCGTGATCAAGGGGAAGTACTCCAGCTTCTGCACATTGGTCCGAGTGGGTGAGAGGTCGGCAGATAAATCTAATTGGCAGCTTCCATCTTGGGTAATATTGTCGTAAATTAAATATTTTTTCTTTGTAAAGTGCACAGCTATTTTGTCTCATAAGGCTTGCGAGGGTGCTTGCTCATTACTACATGCCTCTGGATGAGTAAAGGTTTTAAGTATCATATATAAGATTTTGGGGACTTCCCAGCCTGCTCCAATTGTAATACAATATGAGCTTTGCAGGCATTTCTTATATTTTTGTGATATTTAGATAAAACCGGTTTGTAGTGTGCTTAATCAAGTGCATTATGGAAGAGACGCCAGCGCCGCTCCAATTTCTTGCAGAGACTCTTTTCTATTTTGAGTCTGGAAGAGCACCAGGGTGACTGAATACGCCTGCCTTAGCTCGTGCAATGCTTTAGAGGGGCTAAGTGATCAATGGCCATTGTTATAATAGACTTGTATTGGGCTAGGCCAGCCTCTATGTTCTCTGTGTCGAAATTGCATGAAGTTGGAATTAAATCCTGAAAGTTATCAGGAGTGATTTTATGCCACCGTCTGCGCCAGCTCATATTAGTTGAGGACTGTGCATTATGTGCCCTAGGACCCCTGAGTTTGAACTCGATCAGTGAGTCGGTCCATGTGAGAGGGCTAGTGGCTCCACAACGCACATTGGATGACTTAGTGAAGAAAGCGTATGTCCCGCTGTGTGGGTGGGGCCTTAGTTGATCTTATTTAGGTCTAGCATAATTAGATCTGTTAAAAGTGATGAGGCTTCCTGATTCACGATGTCTTCGCTGTGCACATTAAAATCACCCAAAAAGAATAACGTTTTTTGTGGAAATGGCATGCAGGGAAATTAGTTCCAGTAGTTGGAGGGCAAAATTTCGGAGGGGCCCTGGAGGGCGGTAGACCAGGGCGCCTTTCCAACTGTATTGCGGGTGTACGTCAATTCTAAAAATTAGCACTTCCATACTGTCATTATTTAGTTGTTCCGATATAGTTATTTTAATAGAGTCCTTATGCACTATAGCTATACACCCCACTACCTTAGTAGGCCTATCCAACCTTAGGATGCGGTATCCCCCTGGTAGTACTATTGCTATGGCAGGGATGGAGCTGGGTTTTAGCCATGTTTCAGTCAGGAAACCAATATCAGGAAGTTTGGAGGATAAAAGACTCCATATTTCCACTGCATGTTTAGGCAGTGATCTTACATTCCCAAGAATGCAGTTCCAGTTTTGGTTCCCCACAAAATGCTGAGGAGAAGAATCTGTCAATGCATGAGAACTGGGCTGTTTTTGTTGATATCAGGCGTGGCATTTTCGGGGAGGAGCTGTGCGGAATGCATGCTCCGAAATCTGCAGGAACTGCATTCAAAGGGCCCCTCCAAGAACACTGGGGTACAGGGAGTGGCCTTAACCAGATGAAGGCATTTGTTTAGGCTACCTTGTGTGATCTCTAGTAGTTTCTGGGTAGTATAAGCGTAAATACCTTTATGAAGAGTGCCAGATTCTAACATAGAACATGCAGGGGTCCTGGCTCCTGGCGACGACCAGGCGCAGACGGGCGCAGACTGGCTTGCCTTAGGCGTGACTTTGGCCGACCGGTACAGGCGTCTGCTGCGCATCGTGCCGGGCATGCCAATGAACACAGATTAATTTGGGGTTTGCTTGCGTCCCACCCTGACAAAAATTGTGGCTGCTGCTTAAGTAGGATTTTACCCCCTCAACCAGTAATCCAATTTTCAACAATTGCTTATTGTTAATATATTTTGATTTATGATTATTGCAAAGCTCTATCACTCATGAGAAGCACAGAGGTGAAGGTTTTATTCAAATAGACAATTTTTCATGTATTTACAGTAATGAAACATAGCACAACTTGTTTCAATTTTTTTTTTATTTAATTAGAAAAGTGTGCTTTCATTGCTTATTTTTTAATTATTTTTTACATAACCTAAAGTGAAAAATGCTAGTTCCCGTGAAATCTGCAGAAATTTAACAGAGCTCACCAAGACATTGTTTACCTTCTGTTCTAGCAGGCGTGGCTGGCAATCTTTGAAAGTGGTGAGCATAATACTTGCCCTGAACTGTAGCAAGCATGTAAACCTGACATCTTCTAGGGAGGGTTCAGTAGTTCTACACTCTTCCCACGCCCCAGAGAAATGTTTTTAGAAATGGAGCCAAATAGTTGTATTTCAAAGCACTAACTTCACATAAATTTGTAAAAACATCATAAGCTTAGAAAGGGCAGGCATCAGATATGTAAATCCTTTCACAATGTACCAAGCCAATGAACGCTGACGCTCATTAGGAGTCAACACATTTTGTTCAGAAAGTGTTATGGGTGCCCCCATATGTTAACAAGCATTGGCAATGCCAATTGTTCTGGCTTTAAAGGAATGTTGTATGGCAGTGTGATACTATTACATAGCATAGGAATTCATATGTATGTGTGTGGAAGCAAAGAGCTGTAGAGTAATATTTGCGTAGATTTAAAGGTTGGGTGACATTTGCACTCTCAAACCAGACCTACAAATCAATGCAGGTTAATAACTGCCCTCCTCCTGTCTTTGAGGCTGATAGGTAAAGACATACACCATAAGGTAACTAGTTATTTAAGACACATTTACAGCATTCCAGTGTCATGTGTGTGCTCCTGAAAGTTCAAGCTCAGCCAGCTGGATTAAACAAACAAAATGATCACAGCTGTGTGGAGGGCAAGCACTTTTTTGGGGAAGCACACAACTTCTACCTGATCAAAACATGTATTCCTGGCTCCCAACATGTGGGCAGAGCCAACCCCCCTTTCTAGTGATGATCACATCATTGTCTGCTAAGCCAGACCAAAACAATTACCTTTAGTATGTCAGGACCAGCATTTTGCCAAAGTTTCTCCCTTCCTTTATGCCACGGTTGCCCTCCATATGTCAGGAACTGCCTCCATGTGTCAGTATTGTGCCACAGGTGCCCTTATGCCAAGAATTTAAATCAATATGCAGCAGCAGCATTTCTTCACAGTTGGTCCTACATAAGAAATGCCTCCGCTATGCTAGCATTTTGTCATGGGTGCTTCTGTATAACAAGAATTAACTTCAATATTACATGGCAATGGCAGACTAGCAAGCCTAACACCACATTTTCATTCATACTCATTTAAATTCACTCACTCACAATCATTCTCACTTACTGTTACTCAAACTCATTCATTCTCACTCACTCTCTTGCTCGAATTTTACTCTTACTTATTCTCCCCAACTCTAGCTCTGACTCACTCATAATTTCTCACTCACTCATTTTCACTCACTATTACTCTAACTTACTCTCACTCAGTCTCAATTATTATCTTTCCCTCTGACTCACTCATACTTGTTCATTCACACTCACTCACACATTCACTCTTACTCTCTCCTGCTAATGTTGTCAGTCAGTCAAAATACTTTATTCGGTTCATAACAAAAACCACAAAAGTATACAGAGGTCCACGAAGGGAAAAAACATTTAAATTGCAATATGGCTAGCTATCTACAACAACACAGCATCCAAAGAGAAAATGTAAAAATTAAAAAACAGCAAAAATTGAATATCAAGTTCATATGTAAATTTAAAAACATACACAATTCATCTAGATGAAAATAAATATTCATTATTTAACAGACTCTAAAAAAAGATCACAGAAAACTATTATCTCAAACTGGCTAATTTTTTCCTCAGTCTCATGGCTATATTTAAGAAAGTGGCAACGTTAAAAATTTCCCACATATTAGACAGCAGTTGAAGGTATAATAGGGCAGGTTTCACTTGTTTAAACCCCTTATCCTTTAGTAGGGGTACAATGAATTTTTTCCGTATATCAATAAAGTAACCACAAAAGAACATGAAGTGGGCAGTATCCATTGTGGAAAACCCATCACAGGTACATAATTTCAGGTCTGATACCTTATTCCAGCAAGGGCGCCCAGAGAGGAGTAGATGACATTTATTTAATCTAAACTTGGTTAATAAATATCTGTGGTTGGCATTGTTAACAACCTTGAGATATAGTTCCAGATCATTGTCTGTTGTTACGACTAGCTGATGGGCTCTCACGGTGGGCTTAATCAACTCGTAGCCCTCTCTGTCCATCCCTCTATGAAGCTTAAAAGCAGTCTTGACCCATTTTATGTCTGCTTTAACTAGTTTAGACGGCCCCTCAAATATTTCTGGGCGCCCTAGTGAGACTGCAACCTTTTTAACATAATTTAGCCACGGAATAGATTCACAATGTTCTAAACTAAGACAGTCCCTCAGGATCTCGTGGTTCACATCCACTTCTGGGTTCAACCAGACCATGATCCACTTTAAAAGGGGTGCGATGGCAATCCGATCCTCTAAGTATTCCACCCCACATTCTTGGTGAACTATAAAACCTGGGGTCGATTGTGGTACTGATAAGATGGACTTTAAGAATTTGCCCTCTGCCACCTGTAACAACTTAACGTTCTTAAAACCCCACAAATCTGCGCCATACATTGCTATGGAGACACATTTTGCATCGTACACCTGTAATACTGCCTGTAACGGTTTTACCCCCAATTTACGGGGCTAAGATGCAACCTTGCCTGACCCCGTTAATTATACCTATCTTACCCGTGCAATTCCCCTTACGATCGTATCTCACTGTGGCTGTGAGGTCTCTGTGGAGGTCAGCTAGAAAGTATACTATATTTTCGTCGATTCCCATCTTAAGAAGTAAGCCCCATAGCTGGGACCTGTTTACTCGGTAAAGGCCGAGGACAGGTCCATAAATGCTATGTACAAACAACCTTGCTTCGCTATGGTATACTTTCCAATCAGTAATTGGAGATTGAGGCTCTGATCTATAGTGCTACGCCCCTTTCTGAACCCATACTGTAATGCTGACAGAGAGTTCGTTTCTTCAAGCCAGTCAGATAATTTGCACAGGACCACTCTGCCTAGGACCTTCACAGCGGAATCTATAAGGGAAATTGGGCGGTAATTGCTCGGCTCTTCTCTGTTACCTTTTTTAAAAATAGGTACAATTACCGACTGCGACCAGGTCGCTGGGATGCCAGATTTAGAAATTCTGTTAAATACATTAGATAAAACTTTGGACCATATTGCTATATTAGATTTAAAAAGGTCGGCTGGTACGCCATCAGGGCCGGGGGCTTTGTTGCTTGTCATTTTACTGATGGCTTCAGCCACCTCGCCCTCGTTCACCACCAAAGTATATGGGTGACTAACCCCCAAGGTTGGATCGTCATCCCCTGTGGATACCTGTTCATAAACTGACTTAAAATGGGTGAGCCACTTGCCTTCCTGAATACCACAGTCTAAGACATTGTTGCTCGAGTCAACAAAGAAGGGTTGATTGATCACTGCCCAGAATTTGGCGCTCTTTTTTATCACGTCAATAGAAGTCAATTCTGCCCGGCATCTTCCCTGATCTCCCGTTTCCTCTGTTCTACTGCTGCTTTATATGCTTTCCTTAGCAGTGCCACGCGTTGTCTATCAACAGGCTTACATTTCAAGGCCTCCTTTAATTTGCGGTTGGCTACTGAACAGTTGTGATTGAACCAACCAACTGACCCTAAATCTTTAGCTTTGCCAGGATATGTTAAGCCAGACATGATCTGGTGACAGACCTTTTGGTATGCCTCCACTACCTCACTGTCCCCAGCTTCCTTATCCATGCATATACGCAGCTCCTCCCCTCTCCTATTGGAGAGGTTACCTTGGAAGTCCTCAGGGACAATTTTACACCATTTAATTCTACGAGCCTGGTCTGTTGCACGAATGTCTTGTTTGTCAACCTTATTCAGTTGTGTCTCAGATCTACTAAGGACACCTCTAACACGTAAAAAAACAGGGTTGTGATCGCTGAAATGAGACCAGACCGGAGAATAATCTACTATGTTACTACCTCACGTTAAACTTGTGAAGATAAAATCGATAGTTGACCCAGTACCATTTCCTTTAAAAGTTGGTATGTCCACCTCATCCCCCATGGGTAACATTAAACCATTTTCAGCCAAAATGTATTCCAATAGGATTCCCTGCTCTGCATGCTCAAAATGAGCGTCGCTCTGTTCAATGGGGGCAAAAGGATCATTGGACAAACATTTGTCTGGGCATCTATGGATATTGAAGTCCCCCAGTAATATTATATAGCATTCATTCTCCGACAGCTCCTTATAATCTGTTAAAAAGGAATGTAACGCTGTCAGGTTTCTAGTTGAGGTGGCTCTGTCAAAAGATTTGTAAAAATTAATAATTAAAACGTTATATGCCCCTTTACGGGCACTTTTGACCACCAGACAATAGGGGGAACCTGAGTCAATCACCGTGTGTGTGCCAGAAATATTAGCTGCCACCAAGGTTACCAGTCCCCCCCTCGCTCTTCCTCTAGTGGTAGTGACTGCGGGGAGAGAATAGGTAGTGTATCCATCCAAGGTGAGTATGTTCTTTGTATCCCACGTCTCTTGTAGGGCAATGATGTCTACAGTCCCTATAGATTCCCTCCAAATAGGGTCATCGACTTTGTTCCTTAGCCCGGCGATGTTCCATGTTCCTACCTTTATATATCTGTTATCTCTAGGAGCTTCCATACCCGCTGGTTGACTGTTTGGGCTAGTTACTGGATCCCTACTTTTGCCTAGCTCATGGACAATGGGAACTGGTTCCCTGGTGTCCACACTTAAGACCCCGGTCTCCGGGACCATATTTGCGGGTGAGACGGGGTTGGTCCTATTTCCTTTATCATATCCTAGCACTTTGCCCGCCTGTTGTCAATCCACCCGACCCAGGTCGGACAGGCAGTCATACTGATTTGTCATTGGGATGTTACCAAAGTTATCTAGTGGATAGCGAGCCTGGGCATAGTTGTAAGATTGACCAGAAAACATGCCATTGGCCCTAAAGCTGTCTGCATGATGTCTATTGTCATTGTTATGTCTACCTCCTCTTCTCTGAACCAAGTTCCACCCCTCCTCACCACCCCTGCCCCAACTATAGGGATTCATTTCCCTGGTCGTGCTCTTGCCTCAACGCTCTTCTATGGTGATTTGGGTCTTTAAGCCAACTCCATCTGTTATCCCGTTGGTCATTGGGCATATAAAAATAGGACAGGGTGTCGTGTATTTCTATAGGTTCTGAATCAGTCCCCCTATTCCTGACCCTATTCTGGTTAAACTAACTATCAAGTTAACTAACAGTCAGCCCATGAGGCAAGAAAACCCCCATGATGCAGATACCGTTATCTGACGCAGTCACACTACGGCACAGGAACGTGTTATCTGATTAGGTCATAACGCTTGAGATCTAATTAGACAAGCGACATTCCTCCAGCCCCTGATAAGGCATACGACGTTCTCATAACAAATCAAACCTATGACAACCTGGATAATCCGTGCGGCCATTGTTTTGATTTCACAGAGAACTTTAGTAAAGAATGTGCTAACGAGCAAGTCGTATGACATCTTTATTGACGTATCTATGTCCATCCTTACGTCAATCTCGGCACCTTTAAGGTATAAATATTGCCGACCTTGCCCTATGCAAACACACGCGTGGTGACAAGACGGAGCAGCCATACTTGCCGAAGCCGAGAGCAGAAGCAGACCCCGCTGGCAGCAGCCCCGCCTTCCTGACGCGCTGAGAGACGCGCTGCTATCTCAAGCCGAGAGACCCAGCACCGGCGTTTCTGGGCAGCCCTCGCAGGCAGCCTGGAATATCGAGAGCAGAGAAAGAGATACTATTCCTCATCCATCCTAAATTCCAGGTACAGAACTGAATAACCCCTCACAGAGAATTCTTTAGTTATTCACTTGGCAAAAACAAACTTAACTTAAACTGTAACTTTCTATTCCCGCCCACGCATTAGACTTAGGTCAGGTACACGGGGTAGGCGTATTTAGAAACACCAGTTGAGTACGTTTAGTCAAATGTATATGTGTATGTAAATATATTTTAATCATTTTAAACATCATATGGCTCAGAAACCATATCAATGTTTTTACAGTATTATTTTATACTATTGCTTTTAATGTATGCACTTTACTTAACTATAAGTATTGCAATAATATCGATCCATTTCTCATGTATGAGAAAAGAGACTGATCAATAAATAACACCTTTTTATTGAACACGCCCGTCTCTTCCTTTTCTCTACATTCTGATGAGACTAAGAATGCACGTACTGACTGAGTAAAATAATTGCCTTGTGCTCACACGACTCTCGAGATTGACTCTTGATTAGGGGAGAGCAAAGTTGTCATGTTCTATGGTTGTCAGAAACTAAATCCCTTCTTGTCTAATCAGGGGAGTTAATTCCTTCCTTGAACATTCGAGAAAGTTTCTAGCGAACTCTGAGCTTAGCTGGCAAACCCAAAAATTAAGTCTAGTATCGACAGTAGTAGACCTAGTTAACGTCTGGTCTAGGCCTTTACTGCTGTAGGTACTATTCCAATGCGCAGAGCCTATTGGGAAAATAGGAGCTACACTACATGGCGCCCAACACGTTTGGAAAGGGCGATAAAACTAACGTAAGACATTTAGAGTAACTCAGTCGTGCTTTCTCACTCAGACCCCTTTTTCCAAATACTCCAAAGACGTCTGGAGTGGGTGAAAGGTTATATCCTCCAAAACCTCGCAGGAGGGAACTCCTATGTATGGTTCTTGGTCAAGTCAACGTTGAAGGATAAACAGTTCCAAAATATTGTGCATCTAATCTTTGTTCCATAAAGAAACCTGATCTGCAAATAGACATAATACCATCCTGTCTGTAAAATGGGAGACAGTGATGAAGAAAGAGAGGCAGTTAGATTAGCTACTGAACTCGCAGATGCTGATGCTACCATGCAAGCAGCAGACCCGAATATAACACTCATTCCGGTCATTAAAAGGAGATCTATAACCTTAAAACTTATAGAAAATGGACTGACACCTAGAGGTGGCACAGTCATATTCGTAATTGAGGCACACGAATATCGGCAGACAGAGGTATACTATTCATGGATACATTTTCCGGCAGCAAATGCTGTAACAAAGTACTTCCACTATTACAAAGTAGAGGAACCTCCTGAAACATACACTCCTTTCGAGGAGGTGGAAGTACCACTCAAATTCCAAGAGCATTTGCTCTTATTTGATGGCGCCCTAATACATAACAATCACATTACAAGGTTCGGTCCTTTAGGAAGACCAGGAGCAACGTGGCCGGTCTTAGCCGGATACACACCACATCCAGACATCGAAAGAATGCCTGCAGCAGAGCTGTTAATATAGCTAAAACAACTACTAAAAATTCATAGACAATTAGTTCAGTATGTAATGCGGACTTCAACAATTCAGCCAGCGATTAAACTTCCACAGCTGACCCCTCACCAGGGGAACACAAATAAAATTACACCACAGAACATCCAATCCTGCCTAGGTAAAGTTCCAGCTAAACGGGAACAAATACCATTCTGGTTGGCACAGAAAATCACCCAAATAGAGGCGGTGTTTCCTGACACCACCCCATTAGAAAAACACAGGATTCTGACTATATGTCTCCCGATGGGAATCGCACCACACATTGAGGACTGTGACACTTGGGGTACGGTCTTTGCTTCCATCTACACAAAAACGCATGGTGTTCCATCCATTTCGGTAATACCAGATGTGCTAAAACAAATTCAAGATGAATACTGTCCAGAACCTGCTTTAACTCTTGGTATGAAATTACTAAAAGACTTCAAGCAGGTCTCGGCTATATTATTTGCCAACATAAAAGGTGAAGCAGCAAACGTGGCGATCCGCCAGAGGTTAAAAGAGACAGATATAGCAGACCAACCAGCTGAAATTGCCAAAATCATAGAAAAATCCTATGAAGAACTAGGCAGAGATAGTCTAGGTGGAATACCAGTAAAACCGCAACTGACTACAAGTCCAGAAAAAATATTTTTTAATAATAATAATTCACCAAAAAAGAACTGGGATGGAAACAAACAATCCAATCCTAAAGAAAAGAAATTCCAGTCCCGAGGAAGGTCTCCTAGGCGAAGAGAGAAATCTCCAAACCAAAGACAGAGGTCACCGCAGAGTGACCCCTCGGGGAATAGATATAACCTTAGAAATAGGGATAATATTAAAAAACCTGATAGATATCAAGACATTGATACACGTCCCTCTCAATCTTTTCAGAATTCCTCGCAGAAATCGGAAAGAAGAGGACGATCAGAAGAGCACGCCAAGTCCAAAGACAAGGAACCTGCTCAACAAAAAAAGAAATTACAATTTCCAAAAAAGAAGGTAGCCAGTATCAAGGTAGTTAAAAATGCCGAGAATACTGAGGACACAACTGAAAAACGGAGAGTGGGCTCAGACAATGCTAGACAGCGCAGCAGAGGTGAGCATAGCTCGCAAAGTCCTTATGAATCATCTGGAGACAGTGGACACGAATGAATACCTTCAAGTGGAAACTGCAGACACCAGAGTTAGCAAGCCCCACAAGATATACGAGATAACATTACGTATAGAGGGAGATAAGACTAGGAAAATAAGGGGACTATTTTGGGATAACCTCTCCAAAGGCTATGACATCCTTCTAGCTGAAAAAGACTGGCCACCAGAGTTTGTCAGGGAGTGCCCTCATGGCGAAGAAGTAATTATGCCTGCCTTCTCGAATCAAATACCGATTCATAAAAAATACACACTTGCTAGAAAGTGGGCAGTGGCCTTAGCACCTGCTTTATATAAAAATCATGTAGGATGGGATGAGGACTCCCCTCCTCACAAAATCCAGTTAAAATCACAACCTACTGCACAAAGGCAGTGCCCAATTAAGCAAGAAGCTAAAAAACAGGTAAATGAAATACTAGATCAGCTAGAATACCAGGGGGTGATTGAAACTTGCACCTCACAAATGAACAATCCTTTGTTTCCGGTCTCCAAACCAGACAATTCATATCGTCTAGTTTTGGATTACCGACACCTTAACACATGTTGCCACACCTTTGCAGTGCAAAACTCACACAGTGCTGCACTAATGAATAACATAGTGCGCAAAAAATACAAAACAACCCTGGACATCTCCAATGGATTCTTTTGTCAAAACATAGCACCAGAGAGCAGATATTTAACTGCATTCTCAGTAAATGGCACTCAAAAACAATTCTGTCGGTTAGCCCAGGGGTACAAGAACAGCCCGGGGGTATTCTCAGCGAGAGTAACAGAATTACTACAACTATATGATGATGAAGCATTATCTTATGTCGATGACATTTACTTAACAGATGATGACTTGGAGACTCACTTGAAAAGGGTGAACACCATAATACTTGGGTTCGCTGCAGAGGGTTACAAATTCAACTTTAAAAAATCCAGAATTGCCCATCTGACGGTCCTATTCTTAGGATATGAGTTATCAAGTGAAGGCAAAAGCCTGGAAGACAATTTCCTAGAGAAATGTGCCGTAATCCAAGCTCCTAAAACACTAAAAAACCTACAGTCAATTCTAGGCTTCCTAAATTTCGGAAGAACATACATTGCAAATTACGCAGAAAGGGTCAAGCCCCTTTATGATCTAATTAAACCAGACTTTAAAAGATCCAGTTGGACTCAAACACACACAGAAATTTTGAGATCCTTACAAACAGACATGCTAATTAAAACAAAATTAGAAACACGTGATAACACACGCAACCTTGTGATCCGAGTCATCCCAGGGAGATGCGGATTCACATACCTGACCTCTAATGAGGGAGAAAAGGTACCAATTGCATTTAAATCACAATTGTACACTAAGGCTGAAATGAAATTTAGCCCAACGGAAAAAATTCTTACAGCAACACAGACAGCTATAGCAAAAGAACGAGCCCTGGCACAAGGTAAACGAATAGTAATCGTGACACCAATACCAGCCTTAGAGGCGGTAACAAAGGCAAGCATTCCAAATGCTAAAGCACTCCATCCGAGATGGATACAATGGGCTAACTCTCTTGCTGCAACAGACGTGGTGTACGAATTTGATCCTTACTTAAAAACACAAGAATTTCTCCAATATGAATTTGAATGTCCTCCGCCAACCGAAATTCTGCCTCTAGATCACTACGGCTGTATAATATATACAGACGGATCAGCACAACCCGCAGTAGGGGGTAAACAAGCTTACAGTGCTGCGTGCGCGATTGTTAAAGGTCGTTGGCACGAAGGGAAATTTGAACCAACCCTCACTAAAACACAATCCCTAGGAGATTGTACAGCTCAGCGAGCTGAACTACTAGCATTCAAGATGGCGCTTGAAAATACCGATCGAGAATTCCCCACACTCATAGTGTGCGATTCGTATTATTGCGTTCAATCTTATAATGAATACTTGCAGATCTGGCTTCAGAACGGATTCAGGGATGCGAAAGGTGGCACAATCAAGCATAAAATGCTCTGGGAACAAGTAGCTCTTTTACAAAAAGAACTACCAAAGACTCACGTGATACATACACTGAGTCATCAACGTGATGGCGTTCACGTTACAGGGAATTCATTGGCCGATGAGGCCGCGAAGGCAGCTGTGCAAACGGCTTCCGTAGCTGCCGTCACCCGGTCAAAAACAAAAATAGACAGCGAAATTTTACAAGCTGTCAGCGCTTCAGAAAAGGATTCGATAGAACCACTCCCTAAAGGCTTTCCAGTAAAATACTCATACATAACTGATGCAAACAATGTTCCTTTTGCTCGAATCCCTGGAGTGGGGGATAGGGCAATTCCAAACATGGAACATAGGTTAGGACTAATAATAGCGGCACACGAAGGGCTTGCTTCTATTCATGCTGGCGTCTCAGCCACAGTATCATTATTAAAACAGAGATACTGGTGGCCACAAATGAGAAGACAAACAAGGAACTATGTTCTAGCATGTGAAGTATGTCAAAAAATGAAAGTATCAACGGTGAGACGTCCAGCACAGACGCCCCTTCTAATCTCGGATAAACCATTAGCCTGTGTTTATCTAGACCACTGCGGTCCCTTACAAAGGGATGGTAACTATAAATATATCTTGGTCGCAGTGGATTCATGCACGAGATTCATATGGATGTGGCCCCAGCGAACGGCTGACGCCAGAACTGTTATAAAAGATTTGCGAGTCTTTATCGGCACATACGCAATTGGCATGCTGCATTCGGACAATGGTCCTGCTTTTAGCTCTCGGGCTTATAAGGAGGCCATGGTCAGCATGGGCGTGCAATTGCGGTACTCTTGTCCATTTCACCCTGAGGGGAACGGAATTGTTGAAAGAAAAAACCGTGACATAAAGCAATCTATAACGGCAAAGGTATTAGGTTCGGGAGCTGGGTGGGTCAAACATCTAATAAGTGTCCAACGTAGTCTAAATAACTTGCCAAGAAATTCTCTGAAGGGATTCAGTCCGTACGAATTATTATTCGGAACTAGGATGTTGATCTCTGACCTTGATAGTCAGACTTCAGTGGTAATAGAAAAAACCTTTGATGTCAAAGACCGTTTGGCTATTTTGCAGGACTTAAACAAAACAAGAAAAGACCTGAGCAACATACAGTTGAAACAACAGCCAACGACCACTGAAGAATCACCACCTGTCCCAGCAAGACCTGTCTGGATTCCAAAAGTCGGGGATCTAGTCAGGGAGAAGATCGCGGTAAAGAAGGAATTTGGGCCTTCTTACAGAAAAGCAGTTCCTGTCTTGTCTGTCAACGGGACAAGATCAGTTGTACTACCGCCACTTGCTGGAAAAAGGAGAACCGAGTTGTATCCATCGACCTGGTAAAACCACAACATGTGGCCGATAACAAACAGTAGGCCAAGTGGACTCACAATAAGTAGCAGAACACCAAGGTTTGCTACCAGCACAGAGGTCCTAACAAAAAGGCTCATCACATTTGAAACGCCTAAAGAAGAACAAGAAGGACTATGCAACAATGCAATAGAACTCAGACCTCTGAAAACCCAAATAAAGACATTTAGCAGAGACACACCAATCTATACTGAAGTACCAAGTGAAAATGCAAAAAACAGAAATCCTGAACCAATTGGAACAATTGACAGAACTGCATCCGGTTACTTCATCAACTTCGATGATGCCTCTGACGGCTTCAGTGAATCAAAGACACAGCCATCATCAAAATTCTTTAAAGACAAAGCTAAGGAACTTTTGAAACATCTGAAAGAAACATATCTGGTTTCTCCATGGATTGAATTTTGGGTGGGTTTTGGTGCATTTATCCTCATACTTTGGCTCATCATGGTATTTACTTTGGGACGCTTCATTGAGGGAAAATATGCTAAAATGGACACAGCAAGTCAGAACATCAACTTGGTCCTCAAACCACACACATCTTCACACGTCGAGAAAAGAGAACTTTCTTCAGCCAACTTCACAGCCAATCCTATACCTGGTGGGGTAGCCTGGGACAACACTGACTATGAAATTTATGGTCCGGTCGAGATCCTGAAATATCCACACCAAATCAAGATCTCCTTGAGTGACTTTGCAAAACCAAACTCATTTGCTGATGATTGGGACTTCGAAAGTATTAACAACATGATGTCTGACTTAGTAATGTCTGCTAAATTTACAAAACATGATTATTTGCAAGGTTCTACAAATTATGATAGTATGTATTGCTATAACCATTATGGTAACCATTTTTTGCATAAATCTGCACAACCTAGAAATGTTTTAAATTATAATCAATGGGAACATTGTGCTACACCTCCAAAAGGAAGCTCTAGAACCGTATATGACAAATATTCATATTTTTCAGGTTTTAACATAAGTAATGCTGAAACATTTTATTTTAAATTGTCAAACAAGACAGGGATGAAAACCATGATAACCAACACAAAATTGATATATTCAGATTCATTCTTCGAAAAAATGAATACTTTTGGATTTGATTATTGGGACAAAAATGTTGATTTGAAAAGTGTTTGGGGTACAAAAGATTGGCAAGTACAGGGTATAGAAGCTTTGTTTAGAGCCTGCATGATCCCAGAACAAATGATATTTTTAAATGACACTGTTCAACAAACCACCTGTCTTGGTTTTGCCAAAATCAAAGATTTAAATAAACCGTCTATTCCGAAGCCAACAATGTTTAGCAATAGCTCTGATACAGATGAAGAGATAGACGTAAACCATATATTAAACCAAAACAGAACACATCCTGATTGGAAACAATGGTTGATCTGGCCCACAGATACAAATAACTGTCAAGATAGATTCCTGAATAAAACACAGGGTTTCAAAATGACCAGGCCAGACCCTAGATATCCCCAAAGACATCACCCAGGGATAATAACAACCTACAGTGTGGGCAAATTATGCCTTCAATGGCTACAGACTTCCACACTGCCTGAAATTAAGCAACACCTAACTTTACTTACTGATGGTGCTGACTTGCGTGATTTCATACTGGGACCACGCAAACAGCGTCAAAAGCGTTTCATAGCAGCCTCTGTATATGCAGCATACAATGAGGCCTGGAAGGTTACTCAAATTGAAACAGCAGAAAGAATACGGGAAATTGACCGTATTAATTTGGAAAAATCACTATCTGTAGTGGACAATGGGTTAATGACTCTGTCCTCCAGAATTTTTTCATTGGACAGCATTGTGTCTTCAGCAATCGATATATTATCGCAAGACTTACTGTTATTACAACATGGTCAGTCACAATTGCGTTCCATTGTACAGCTTGGCTGGACGTTACAAAATCTGCGTTCAGGCTATGTGCCTTGGCGTTTAATCAACACAACGTCACTATTCCAAATCTTTAACCTTACTGATAGACAAATCGGTATGGCGCAAAAGGGTGCTGATTATACAATCTTCAGCATTGAAAAACTAGAAAGATTACCGTTGACAATGTCAGAACGACCTGTCAGTGAATGGATAATCCACGGAATCATAAATATTCCAATCTCAACCTTCAGGTTTCAATACTGCCAAAAATATATACAGGCTGGCATGTACGAGAAATTGGGAAAAGGGTACCTTAAAACAACTTGGAACCTGCCCTATTCACATGCATGTGTCAGTAATAAAGGACAAAAAGTGTTTCTTAGTGGCAACAATTGTGCTATGTCACTAAGCGGCACGCTTCTGTGTAACGGAATTAGTTTACATGGAGCCTGTGAAGGGAATTCATACAACCTTTCATGTCACCAGCAAGGCGCACCTGCAACTGAAATAGAACCATTCTTTCAAAGACTCTATAATGGGAGTTACATTCTTATTGTAGACCGCAGATGTTGCAGTCTTATGCCCGGGACTCCTTATCTAGTAACTACAACGGCGAAGGTCAAGTGCTGTGGACGTTCTTTATTCCCCAGCTCCTTTCCAGACAGGGAGGCAAGGGCATGGCCCAGTTTGAAAATTACTTCTATTCGAATAGATACTTTAAGCAGAATGAAAACAGTGCTTCTTCAGACGCCTACAAGGCTCACGTCATCAAAAGAAACGTATGATCTACAAGTCGCAAGGACGACTGCAGAGATACATACATTCCCCCGTACATTTCGCGGAAATCCTGAGCGCAATCTTAAATATTTCTGATACCACTGGGGTCTCAAAGGTATTTAAGACAGTATTTTCGATGGCATTAACACCATTCAAAGCCATACTGGGTATTTTTCCAGATTTCGTCCATTCGATTTTTGGCGGACTTCCCCTGATCCTGGGACTAATTGCAGGAATCCTATTCCTAGTCCTTATTTTTCGTTATGGCAACCCATGTCACAGATCAAACTCTCGCGACAATGGAAGATACGATCCTAGCCATTGGATACCGGGACCGGATATCAAAAATCCTGGGACTCTCCCGGCTTAGAGACCTGAACATGACTTGGTTTCTATCATTTCGACCAATGTGGCAAAGGTGTGTTTTACCTGTACTAAGGTGTCTGCTATGCGGAGAAGAATGCGTGTTAGACACCTGTCTGACGCTACAATCGGATGCGCCAGTGGATGCAGATACACTGTTGGTTCCTACCAAGGTTCACGCTTTGTGCTGCCCTCAAAGGCTGCCAATCCTGATGACGGCATTCCTGGAATCTTCACCACTGCGATTGAAGAGTAGTGAAGTTCAAGATGAAAGCAACATCGAACAGGTACGACCTTCTGTCAGCAATGCGAATCAGAATGTCAATGGAGACAATCATGCGCACGAATGCATGGTTACCCCTATTTCCGACTTAGTGGAACTTTCCCATGAAGCTGTTGACAGTTTTTTCGAAAGCCTGAATGATATGATGTTCTCTCCAGAACAGAAATAGAGACTTTTGAGTAAACTCGCACACGGCGTTCCCTGAATTCGGCCTTCAACTTTAAAAATAAAGTTACATGAACAATTTCACTCCAGCTCACGGACAGCAATATTTTTCAGCAAGCCCCTTAAAATATTTTTCTACATATTTTTTTCCCGGGACACTGATCTTCTGCTTAAAGTAAGAAACTATTCCTAGAGAACTAAAATTTCTATTTTTAGATACTTTATAGACTTTAGCTGCTCGCTGGTATGTTCACAAATATTTTATTATGTGATGAAATGGTCTCGAACTTCCTTTCTGTATAGCCATATTAAGAGCCATTTCATGTGTATTTCTCATATACCAATAAGCAATAATGCATAAAAATGCGTGTTTACTTTTGCATTTAATTCATAGCTTAAGTGCATACAATATATATGACTGCAATTTTTCAGTATATTTGAAAATTTCGAAATACATTTATGTATTTTGGGGTGGTAAGGTATACACTATACTCTATAGTATGTTGTACTATGTTATACTATGCATAGATTAGTAGATATGACCATAGTTAGCGTGGAGTGGGTGTCGTGTATTTCTATAGGTTCTGAATCAGTCCCCCTATTCCTGACCCTATTCTGGTTAAACTAACTATCAAGTTAACTAACAGTCAGCCCATGAGGCAAGAAAACCCCCATGATGCAGATACCGTTATCTGACGCAGTCACACTACGGCACAGGAACGTGTTATCTGATTAGGTCATAACGCTTGAGATCTAATTAGACAAGCGACATTCCTCCAGCCCCTGATAAGGCATACGACGTTCTCATAACAAATCAAACCTATGACAACCTGGATAATCCGTGCGGCCATTGTTTTGATTTCACAGAGAACTTTAGTAAAGAATGTGCTAACGAGCAAGTCGTATGACATCTTTATTGACGTATCTATGTCCATCCTTACGTCAATCTCGGCACCTTTAAGGTATAAATATTGCCGACCTTGCCCTATGCAAACACACGCGTGGTGACAAGACGGAGCAGCCATACTTGCCGAAGCCGAGAGCAGAAGCAGACCCCGCTGGCAGCAGCCCCGCCTTCCTGACGCGCTGAGAGACGCGCTGCTATCTCAAGCCGAGAGACCCAGCACCGGCGTTTCTGGGCAGCCCTCGCAGGCAGCCTGGAATATCGAGAGCAGAGAAAGAGATACTATTCCTCATCCATCCTAAATTCCAGGTACAGAACTGAATAACCCCTCACAGAGAATTCTTCAGTTATTCACTTGGCAAAAACAAACTTAACTTAAACTGTAACTTTCTATTCCCGCCCACGCATTAGACTTAGGTCAGGTACACGGGGTAGGCGTATTTAGAAACACCAGTTGAGTACGTTTAGTCAAATGTATATGTGTATGTAAATATATTTTAATCATTTTAAACATCATATGGCTCAGAAACCATATCAATGTTTTTACAGTATTATTTTATACTATTGCTTTTAATGTATGCACTTTACTTAACTATAAGTATTGCAATAATATCGATCCATTTCTCATGTATGAGAAAAGAGACTGATCAATAAATAACACCTTTTTATTGAACACGCCCGTCTCTTCCTTTTCTCTACATTCTGATGAGACTAAGAATGCACGTACTGACTGAGTAAAATAATTGCCTTGTGCTCACACGACTCTCGAGATTGACTCTTGATTAGGGGAGAGCAAAGTTGTCATGTTCTATGGTTGTCAGAAACTAAATCCCTTCTTGTCTAATCAGGGGAGTTAATTCCTTCCTTGAACATTCGAGAAAGTTTCTAGCGAACTCTGAGCTTAGCTGGCAAACCCAAAAATTAAGTCTAGTATCGACAGTAGTAGACCTAGTTAACGTCTGGTCTAGGCCTTTACTGCTGTAGGTACTATTCCAATGCGCAGAGCCTATTGGGAAAATAGGAGCTACACTACAAGGGGCCTAGCCGTGACCAAGGTACCGTTATTGCTACGAGGATTCCCCCGACAGATATATTCCGCGATGCGGGAATCCTCAAAGGTCACTACTATGCAGTCCCCCTGTGTTCTTTTCCTATTATGTCCTACCCAAGGCGTTCTCTCAACCATTAAGATGTTGCCACAAAGATTTGGAGGTAAGGGATAATTATTAGCCAGCCAGTGGCATACCTTATTTTTAAGCGCGTGAAAGGTTTCTGTATTTGGGGGGACCAGTTCCGTTAACCCCGTCAAAATAATCACGTAAGGACAAGCATCTGGCGGTAGATGGATATTTCGCCGTGTCAAGTTATTTTGAGGGGGGACTGAGTCGGGTTTTGGAGTAAGGATAGCGGGGCCTTTTAAGTTGGCTTGGTCAATGGGCTTATTTAATGTGGGGGTTTGGGTACTCTCTTTATTAATCGCGTGGTTGGGGGGGTTTATTACCGATTTTTTGGGCATCTTGTTTTTTACCGCTGTTGTGCTCTTGCCCGCAAGCCTTGATTTACTGGCTTCGATGGTGGCATTGGTGGTCCTATTGGGAAAGTTGCTATCATGAAACCTTATATCCTTATGTATGTCATGAAGCACTTTTTCAATGCCGTGAAGCCTAGCTTCTAGGGGTGCGAGTAGGGTTTTAACAATTTTGGTTATGATACAGCCTATAGGCTCCTCCTCCCCATTAGCCACCCCTGATAAATCAGCCCTCGACCCGATGGCTATAATGCTATCCTTGAGGATGTCAGCCAGGGAATTATCCAAGATTGTATCATCGATGATGTTCAGGGGTAAACTGGCGACCTCAGATGGGGCTACTTCTGCCCCGGTTTTCTGCCCAATGGATTCATTGCCAGGATCTCTCGACTCTACCGGTCCACCCCTCTCATTTAAATCAATACTAGTATTCCCGGCTATAGTGACACGGGCTTTCTTGGCTCCAATGATGTTAGTGTTTGGGAGCTTGCGTTTAGGGATTGCCGCCTCCCCCTCTTTTGTTCATTTACAGTCACTACCTGGGGGTCTGCCTGATATGCCGGGTTAAGATCCGAACTAGTCCCTGTGAGGTAATGAGCCTGAGGCTGGGGATTAAGGGGTGATGGAACTCTTGAGCCTGACTGACTACAGTGCACATTGTGAATATCAGCAAGAACCTGCACAGGATTGGGTATATGGGATGAAGTGTCAGGGGTGCGGGCAGAACCAATGAGACCCAAAGACGATCTTTTGGCAAATGCCAAATCCTGGGAAACCCTTCTTTCCATAAGTACAATACCTTGATCAATCAACGAGTTGGTGCGCACAATAAAGTCGTCTAAGGTGCCTGTCAATTTTTTACCACCCGCTGCTGCCATGCTTCTAGTTTCGCGGCACTCCATGCTCCTCACCAAAACAAAGAGAGGAAACAGCAGGAACCGCGAACACTAAACTCTCATAGGAATTTCACTAGGATGACAGCTAGTCAGCTCAGGATACCCCAAACTAACGTTGAACCCAAGACAAGCAAGGAACACTTGCACAGCAAATAATAAAGCTACCACAGTCTCGGGAGAGCAGCCAAGAGCCTTGGCCCAGTCCAGTCTCTTCTGGCCTCTGACGGCCGCAGACGGTCCCGCCCTTGTCCCGGGCTTCTCCCGGGACGCTCCCGCGCGCTCCCGCGCAGCGGCAGTAGGTTCAACTCTTATTGGTTATGACCACCCAGGGGGCGGGGCTAGCAGGGAGAGCGGGCCAGGTGTTGCGAGTTGGCCAAGCAGGGACTCCTGGGAGATGGAGTCCCCGCACTCTCGCTCGCAGCCCTGCTGCACTGCCCCTAGGCTCCCCAGTTGTAGCGTCCAGCACTCCACAGCAGCAAGTCCCTCGAAGTCCTCTACCACAATGCGGGAGCCGCGGAGCGGGTTCCGCGAGTTGGTGGTAACAAAGGTGAGGTGAGCAGCCCAGCAGGACAAGCCAAAGGGATATAGCAACCTCTCCGGGCAAAGTCACGTAGCAAAGGATCCCTAATGTTGTCACTAACTTACTTGCACTCTCTCTTGCTCTCATTTATTTTTACTTACTCTCGCTCACTCTTGCTCACTCCTTCTCAGTCAGTTGCACTTCTCAAACTCATTCTCAATCACACTCCCTCAAAATCTATAGCACTCCTTCACACTCACATTTATTCAGTCCCACTCCTTCTCACTCGTTTGCAATCACTCTTTCTCTCGCTCACTCCTCACTCACTTTGACTCAGTCATACTCACTGACACTCAAACTCACTCATTCTCACTCACTGCCTGCCACTCACTCTCACTTTCACTCTCACATATACAAACAGGCAAATGCTCTCTCTCACACAATCGCACACTCACGCTCTCACACCCATGCACACATACAATATACATATTAAAATCATTTTATTCTACTTACCTCAGCTGTCCCACTACAGTTTCTGAAGCTCCTTATTTTTAGTACACTAATAGTGACTATTACGTTATTATTTACTATTTTACCACCTCTGAGGTTTATATAAAAGTGAGGGATGGAATGCTTGAAATAATCTCAGCCACTGGTAATTACTCGGACCACCTTTCAGGCCACTGTTATTTTGCACAATATGCCACCTCATTTTGAACCCAGCCGGTGCAAATCATTCTTGGCTCGCTCTTATGGGAACAGTTCATCCGGACTGGCCAAGCCAAGTGCTCCTTGAACTGGAACACAAGCAACCCAAGACAGGTTTCACCCAAACCAGAGGGATCATTAGTTCGGTATAGCTTAGTTCCAGAGGTACCGTGTGTACGGGACACACATGTGGGCATACCCGTTCTACTTAGGGCATCACACGGAAATAATGCAACAAAGTAATAGATGGAATGCTTGAATTAATCTCAGCCCCTGGTAATTACTTGGGCCGCAACCCACTCCATTGATATTTTGCACACCATGCCACTTCAATTTGGAGCCATTAATATGCTAATTCATCTGGACACTGCTCCAAAAGGAACAGCCCAGCCAGAATTGCCAGGCCAGGTCTTCTCTGAGTCCAAACATACGGAATCCGGGACTAGCTCATATTCCCATCAAGAACCAAGGCTTCTACCACACTGCCGAACTTTGCCTGCCCACTGATGTCTAGCCCAACACAGGATCCAAGCTGCAAAGTACCCCGACGACGAAGAAAAGAACCAGAAAAGTTTCTAAGTGCAAAGGTATAAATTTGAAAGAGGCCAACCAGGCCCCTGCATCTGACCAGCGCTTCATCACGATCTGCCTGAAACTTTGACTTTGACCCAGACTATCACGTTGAAGGCCAATAGACTACCGCTACCAGTGAAAAGCAGTGATATATTAAACGTTTTGAGTGAGTTGCAATTATTTATGAAAACCTTTGGAGAAATCATAACTCTGGGTTCCCTTCGTGAGATTTTTGCCTTTTTGCCGTCTATCTAAAGATAAAAATACATGCTGTTTTTATAAATTGGAGTGCGTTTTTGATTGCGCTGTGAATCCTACTTATTCACTGTTTTGGTAGTGGTAAATGCTTTACACTTGTTTTCTTTGAATTAAGCCTTACTGCTCTGTGCCACAGCTATCAAGGACTAAGCTAAGGTTTAAAATAAAGTAACCTAACTGAACCTGATACAGAACAGTGACATTATTACTTGGTGAGGTCTCACAACCACTCCAACTAAAAATCCACTTTCTCACAGTGGGTAAAAGGTGAATTACTGGGATGTTTTTCACCTCGAGGTTATGAGTGATATCATAGACAACTTGCGCTCCACTCTCATTGTCTTTTTGATGCCACTCAGAATCCGTCACTGAAAAACCTCCCGTAACTCAGTTATCCATCTATGATTCTATATATAGTAAGTATGAGAGAGTGATTAATGAGAGACACATTTTAATAGAGTTGTTTATCCAGGTGTGGAGAATCTTGGATTTCCTTTGGCGGGACCAGTGGCAAGAAGCAGGACCACTTATTTACCACTTGTTTACCAAAACTGAATAGCCATTATGCTACCTTATCCTTTTTCACCACTCTACTCAGAGCAAAAAATATGCACAACATTCACCTTGGGACTAATCTGGAGGAAAGGTCCAAGTAGGATGAAGGGTTGTCAAGACCTTAGTATTGGGATGTTGCCAAGGAGCGCCTCATTGTAATAAGTGTATGCTCTCCTTAGATCTTAGGTTCAATGTGCTCATTCTCTTAACTGTGTTGCATATGGGGGAACATGGCCAAGATAGAGGCAGGAGCAATTGCATAGAAGTGAGCTTCATCCTGCACCACATTTATCCTGGCTATTACGGGGCTGGTATCCCAACAGTCAGCAGAAAATACTTTCCTGAGTAGCACCTCGTTCACAGCTGCCCTGGGTAGGCTGAATCTCGTAACACGCACTCCCTGTGGTGTCGCGAGAGGCGAGCCAGGACTGTGCCGCTGGCGGCCGCAACGGACATGGTGAACCGCCCTGTCGGCAGCGAGCTACCGGAGGCTCAGCTTCGCAGGTGAAGTGCGGCATGCCCTGAAGAGTGGTGTGGCTCGGGACAGCGGCACTCGAGCAAGGAGATCATTGTTGCCGGAAGGGGGCCGCTGACCAGCATGACGAATGGGCCCTCTTTCCCCTACAGCCCTTTCGCTGCAGCCGCAGAAGTACCTGCGGCCTACATTTTTCCTACCGCCTAAGCCTCACTCCATGTGGGGTCCCCCCTGGAGTGCAAATGGAAAAAGAACAAGCTAATAACAAACATGAATAAATGAAATTATATCAGGATATCTTACACCTGATCAAACGACATAGTGCTTCATTATGATCAAAAATATATTTTTATTTTGTTTTGCATAATATTTCATCATTTTTTTTCTCTTTTCAAAAATCAAAAATACATAATTCTGTATATTTTGCAATCACAATGCATCAACAACATATAAGACGTAATCACATGATTTAGAGATTAGAGCAAACATGATACTGTTCTCAAATTATACAATATTATTACTCCTATATTTCCAACAACGTCCAGATCAATATGGGCAGAAAGGAGGGTCAGCGGTAGATGGAACTACATGTGTTTTGGCAGGTTGCCTTCGTCAGGACACCGTCTCAACTTTCACTGCATTGGACACACAATTAAATACAATGCAGTGAGATGTGGGAGCGTGGGCTCCGTGTAGGCCTGGGGTGGTCTGACCTGGCACCCAGCCTCTAATAACGATAGAGGGAGGCCTGGGTCGGCTGTGGTGAGGTGACCCCTCTCCCTTCTCCTTCGGACTGCAGTCCTAGCAGCTTATGTCTTTCCTGCTACTTCTTGCAACAAACCCCAGACTCCAGGGCCTTTGTATCCCTACAGCCTTAGTTTTGGACCACATACCCCTGACTTTACAAAAGAGCGCACAGTGGGGTCGCGAAGGGTGGTGGCCCTCCACCAGAACATTGGACAGCCTCCTGATGGGGCATTTCTGTAGATGTGTGGCAGTGTACCATTTGACCATAGGAGTGAGACGCACCACTGTGTCATTGAAAGGTGACTATGGACTGCAGCTGTGATTTGCACTTCCCTCCTCGTGCACTGGGGGTAATCTTGCCAGACAGTGGTACCTGGAGGTCCCCATTTCTGATTGTCGCCCTAGATGTGGGGCCAACTGACTGTTTTTGGGGAGCGCACAGTGGAGAAGTGACCATCTGACCCGTGGGAGCTTTTGCGGGGAGAGCCATGGGGGCTTGGACTCTACCTACTCACCATTACCACACTGGTTCATAGGTGAGTACATCTTGGTCCGGAGTGTGGACCACTGTATTCTCACAGAGAGGCCTACGTGTGGAGCGGTCGGAGCCCCATTAACTGATATGCTAGGGGATTTGCGTTCCCCATGGAGAAACTCTGCCACGCAGAGCCGAAAGGACACTGTGTGCACCAATCAGCAGAATGTGGCAGGTGCCTTAGTGAGTTTCTTCTCCTGCTCCATAACTAGCTCGGCCAGCGTCATGATGGTATGCCGTAAACGTTCCAAATTAGGGGACACCCAACAGAATCCTACCCTGTCTTTGACGGGGACTGCCCCGGTGGGGACACCCCTCAACATTGACCTGATGGTACAAGACACTAACGCTAAGTTCACAGAACATCTTGCCGCTGTGCAGGGTTTGCAGATTACACTTGCACCAAAACTGGACACTTTGATTAATAACATGGGCCATATGTGTGAAGAGCATAGCAAATTGAAAGTGAGGGTGTCTGCACAATAAGTGACCATAACAGAGATGCAGCCGTTTGTGTCAGAAACACAGATCCAGATAGGGGCTCTGCAAAGGGTATTGGACCTCCTGAAACGCAAAGCTGATGACGCACCCTGCGTGACTTATCCTGTGCTTGTAAATATCGCCCCTGTTCACGCAGCACTTTGCGTGTTAGGGGCGGGACATGGGTGTTGCTGTGGGTGTTCCCATGCAACACCCATGTCCACTGATGCATATCCAGTTTTACGAGAAATCACAAACCTGGAAATGTGTCAGTTTGCTGCGCCACCATAGGGGTGGAGTAGCCAAGCGAAACGAGGAGAAATGTTTTAATTTCTCCTCGTTTTTTTTTCTCTTTCAATGCGTGCTGCATTCTACAGCACGCATTGAAGAGGAAAATGCCTGCAGTGATTGCTTTTGTGCAGGAAGGGGCCCCTTCCTTCAAAAAAGCAATCTCCCTATGGCACAGGCATCCTTGTACCATGGTGCAAGGGCATCTGCACTGGCGCATGGCAGCTGTTTCTCCGCCAGCGCTGGGGAGAGCACAGGAATGCGACATATCATTGTAGATATGTCGCATTCCTGTGCTTTGAAAGTGTCGCCGCGTGGCACAGCCAAAGGGCTTGCGGTAGCTCAGCCCCCTGGTGTCTATGTCAGGATTTCATATTAAATGGGATAAGTCCTGCTTATTTCCTCTGAAACCCATCCCTGATGATCGCCAAGATGTGCTGCTGCACATGGAACTGAATTGGAGGATTGATTCTGATAGAGCGCGCGAGGTCACCCAGCCAATGATTTCGCCGTTTCCGGCTTCAGGGCCCATATACTTTCAATTCACACTATTCATTGACCAGGCGACTTCACGGGCTGCTACCAATTGTGTGTGTTCCTACTGTTATTACTTAGTGTACCCGACTTACCATCCACCGACACGGGTACCTATGACTTCAATGGATCAGGGGCCTAGCTGTAAAAGGAAAGGCAGCAAATGCAATTTCAAAATGACATTCAATACTGTTGTAAAATGACCACGGACAACGGGAAGTTTTAAAATGTTTATCTAAAGTTCGTTTTCTGAAAGCATGAGATTTACAAAAATAAGGCAATCGATAATCAAGATAATGAAAAGTACATAACTATAGAGAAATAAAGTCAGGGTAATCATTAAAATGCAATTATGAGATGCAAAGGAAATATACTATGCATTCAAGGCAGGAATTCTTTAGAAAAATCTAAGTAAGGTCGTTCTAGACCATATCAGAAAATGACAAACTGCAATGCAAAATATGATCTCTAAAAGGTAGGGTAACATGAGAACATATCAAAAAATTATGCAAAATGACTTTACGTTTCAATAGTTTGCGGCAAGAGCATGGAAAAAATCAACATGTGCAAGATGTCTTTTATTAAAGCAAAAGACTGAAATATAGAAAGGTGCAAGTTTTAAGGAACTTAGAGCAGTATTTACCTAGACTGGTGTGGAAACCAAACCCTGGCCACGGGTCAGTTAAGGACAGGAAACCCTCAAGGAAGGATACTCCTCAAAGGACAGCAGGTGCAGAATGGACACCCCGGACAGGACAGGATACCTTCAGATTAGGAATCCGGACAGGACCTCAGGACAGGACAGCAAACCCTCAGGACAGGACCGCTCAGGACAGGACCACACCCGCAGTTTGGAAGCAACGCCTGCGTTCCACCCTCTCTGCAGCTATCGATCAAGACCCCGATTGGGTCGGCGAACTCCCAGCAAAGTGCTTCGCCAGCACCTTAAGGTTCAGTAAAACCTTAGTCTATGGTCAAATTCGGACAGAGTGCTCCGCAGCTCTCTGTATCTTCAGTCACCTATTGAGTACGATGGGTCAGTGACAGGTCAGCTAAACCAGACAAGTCGGACAATTCCCTAGGTGAACCCAGGGTAGATATACTGTTCTGGGACAGGGTACCATCCCCCAAATGTTGCAAAGTGTCCGAATCCCCAATTTCGATTGGTCCTAAGGTAGGCTTTGGGTTACACACCAATCATATCAGTCTATTTAGATGCTACATTTACATATTTGGGTACCGCCTAGTGAGATTGGGGTTCCCATGAGAAATTGTGCAGAAATATGAGTGACAATATACATTGTTGCCGAGCTAGGACAATTGTCTCTGTTTTCCTGGGTTTTTCAGGTCAGTTCTCAGGAGCATCTTGCCCATCACTGCCAGCTGGCTAAGTTCCATCAGCCAAAGTTGTCAGGTCCCTGGAAAAGTGATCATGCGCAGAAGGGACCTCCAAGATGGCTCATCGGTACAAACAGACCCCCATTCCCCGCGGTACATGAAAAGTAAGCGAAAACAAATTAATACATAGAAATAACGTTATGAAAACACATCATTTGGGTTTGAACTTTCAACTTATCACTACAAAATATACTTATGCAGTCTAAATGTTAGCTACACATAACATACACAAGAGCAGTGGCACGAGCAGTACCACGTTGTAGGCAAAGCTATGAATTACGCATGCGCATAAATTTCCCTCCACTTCTGCAGACCCGTCAGGACACGTGAGTGTGGCTGACGCATGCGCAGTAACTAAATACAAGCGGCGGCCATATTTTACGGACACGGATTAAAATGATTAGGAATACACATAGGCAAGCTTCTTAATCCTTATTCAAACTAAATATAAACGTTAGTAAGACGTACACTTATTACCTTGTTACACATAGACGAGGTTCATGACTTCGGCAAGGTCGCAAAATATGCGAAGCTTTGCTTCATCAATTCCATCCAATATTTGGGAGTGCAGGTATACTACGAGGTGTAAGTCCTGATGTAGGGGAGCCTGGGGAAGGCAGTGACCTCTGTCCGCCACTCGCTGCTCTTTTGTACTGGGCGGCCTCTGTCACTCATGAGTAGGATCACAATAGCCAAAATGTTGGTACTGCCTCAGTTATTATATTTCTTTGCAGCCCTCCCATTGATTATACAGAAGGCTTTCTTCAAGGATCTATTGGGCGATCTGACAGCTTGATATGGGGCGACGGTTGGTGACGAGTGGCTCTTAGTAAGTAATTTGCCTTTTGGAGGATGGGGGTCTCGGTGCCCCTGATTATGAACGGTATTATACTGAGGCTCAGTTGTTGTGGCCGATGCGATAGCTTGCTGGTGCACCCCCACTTTAATGTGTGAGAATCCTAGATGAACTAGCGAGCTGATCTCTTTTGAACAGGTTCTTAGACGCTGCCCCCTCCTCGGGGCACGGACAGTGTATTATTGCGTACGGCTCTATATGTTTGGGGACGGTGTGCTCCGGGCTCGAGTCGGGGTACCACGCGGGTGGACGGCGTCCCCCTACTTATTTTACTGGGGGGACGCTGTGAAGCCCTGGGTGTGCTTGTGAAGGACGGAGGGCAGTCCTGATTGCCCAGTATCCTGATTTGGGCAAGGCCGAAATGCACAAGTTTGAGGGCAGTGTATGGCATTCATGACTGTGAAGAAGCGGAGAGTGTGTCCTGGGCTGATGAGGTGTCCCCAGAAGGATTCTAGTCCTTTGACACCGTAGTATTAGACCACAGGCTGGGATCGGAACAGTTCTTGCTATACTCGGCCCTTAGGGGTGTGATGCGGAAGACATGGGGGTCTGACCGAGAGTAGCACCACTAGAGACAGCTCTAATGGGATAATTCCACCAAGGCCATCAGACACATGGGGGCAGATTTACAAGCCCCCTGCGCCACCACTACGTCACTTTTCATGACGTACTGGTGGCGCAGGGGGCTCCTCCATATCTACAAGGAGAGGAAAAGCCACCCTGCATGACTTTTCCTCTCCTTGTAAATACAGCCCCTTCACACGCAGCACTGTGCATGGAAGGGGCGTTCCATGGGGGTTGTGCTGGGTGTTCCCACGCAACACCCATGGAACAAGACACCTCTCCAGATTTACGAGAAATCGCAAATCTGGAGATGCATGTCAATGCTACGCCACCCTAGAGGTGGCGTAGTGAAGCGCAACGAGGAGGAATGTTTTAATTTCTCCTAATTCTTTCCTCTTTCAATGCGTGCAGCATTCTACAGCACGCATTGAAAGAAGAAAAAGCCTCTTGTGATTTTTTTTGTGCAAGAAGGTGCCCCTTCCTGCACAAAAACAATCTCCCAATGGCGCATGCATCCTTGCACCACGGTGCAAGAGTGCCTGCGCCGGTGCATGGCGGCAGTTTGTGCGCCAGCCCAGGGGAAGCACAGAGATGCGACATATTCTTGTGCTTTCCAAACTAACGCAGCACAGCGCAGCAGAATGACTTGCTGCACCATGCTGCGTTACTATGTTGTAAATCCGCCCCTTATATTCCAAGCTACGTGAATGTTGGAAACTAGCTCTTGTATCTGATATTTCAGAAAATTATGGAACCAGTGCTTCCAGTCAGTCAGGCAGGTGACGCGCAATGACAGTTTTGCCTTATCCAGTTCCAATATCTCTGTCATGCATATCTCACCCCACAAAAGATGTTCCTTAGTGCGACTAGCACTTGCCTCAGGTGTGCCTCAAACAATGCAGACTTTCCTAACATGGTTTACTCGTGCGAGGTGCTGTGCCCCTTTTGGGAGCGATTGACACAAATGGTGTGGGAGGTGATGAGCTGTTGTAAGGCATATCACTAAGAAAAATAGGGGCTTCTACACTTCCAAAATTTGCCGTTGATACTAGCTAAATGCTCAATTACTGTGTCTTGGAAGTTGGCTGAGGCACTGCCACTGAGGCGTTGGCGCGCTGACAGGAATAGATGGATGCTGGCTGAACTGGTGGTACATAGACGGCTCCACACGAGAGGGGATGGGGTAGACCCTCTGGGAGGTTAGGACACTTATCTAGAGAAGCTCAAAGCGAACGCAGATGATCGCCCCCCTTGAGGATACTGTAGTGGACCTTGAGCAGGCCCAATCATGTTGGACCCCAGCTCAATCCCGATGTTACTGGAGCCCTAGGCAGACCAAAGTGTTGGATGGATGCATGCACTTGCTTGACCTGGAGAGATGTATGTGGGAACACAGACAGTGAGATAACCCCGCGACTGAAAGGTGCTATGCGGAACATTAGGAAGGCATTAGTGATTGGGGTAGGCTGAACTGTGCCACACATACACACTCACACAAGGTTTAGGAAGGGGGTAAGGCTTGATTTTGTATTTTTCCATGTTGTATTCGCATTAAGATGTAAATGCCCTTGAAGCTACTGTGAGAAGTTGGCCTGATATGCAGTGCTCACTATTCTAGTGATCACTATGTATCAGTCCAAACAACCCTTATTGATGTTTGGTTGTAAGTCAACCTGATAGACCAGCTATCCTAGTAGCATGGACACGTGCAGTCTTTAGGCTAAACTCTAGAGGGCGTGTTAAGCCAGCTGTTTTACCATCACATATACCCCTTGAACACCAAGTGAAAGGACACCACACAAGTTGTTATGAAAATAAACGTATATTTATTTATAACAAGACTACCCTGGCTCTTTATGAGACAGGGAGCTAAGCACACAACAAAACTCTTGGAGAAATACTTAAAGTCGCACAATTTACACAAATGCCCGAGGGGCACGAAAAACCATATACACAACAAGTGGAATGCGAAATTACTAGCAGGTAAGTACTACTCTCATAGACTTTAGAAACGCTAGACCTACAATGCTGAACCCTTAGATTAGAAGCAGGAGGCCTAGGGACGTCGTGTGCAGAGTGGGAACTCTCACGCGTAAGGCGGGAAAAAGTCTATGGAGGCTAGTAAAAGCAAAGTTAGTGTTCTCGGGCGAACCCGACTAAGTAGAGCTGAAACGACAAAGGATCCTGACACTTAGATAGTTAGACTATGCTGGAGCACCGAAATGCTCAGGTTACCTAGCCCAGGGGCTGCGGCTGCATAGGGCTGAAAAGACGTCGGAGATCCTCGTTGCAGTCTATGGAGCCTGAAGAAAGAAGTTGCTGGCAGGCGACCAGTGAAGAAGTTCGTGGTGATCCAAGCCTGGATCGATGAAGATGAAGACCTGTAAGCAGAGGGGACCAAGTTCTGAATCACTAGCCAGTGATTAGGTGGGCACCAGGATGGCACCGGACGAAGTCACCTTGACCAGGTGAGTGGGCGACGCTGGGCTCTGCAGTCTCTCGGACCAGGAGGCGTTGTCGGCGACCAGGATGGAGGGGCGAGCTGTCCCACGAAGGTATATGCTGTCGACGTCGCTGGACCCAGGATTGGGGCAACAACTCTTGGCAAATGCAAGCCCACGCGGTGGACTTAAAATGGCATCTGGAGTGGACAAGGAGGGTCCGGGGTGCTCCTCTGTTGGAGGGGAGCAAGGGCCAGTCTGGAGCAACCAGACCAGCGGTGTTGTCGTCGTAGTTCGTCGTCAGACGGGCCACTAGCCAACGGGCAAGTGACCTGGACAACGCGGTGAGCAGCAAAGAGCAGAAGGGCCCCACGCAGATCTCGTGGATGCAAGGGGGCTGGACTTCGGTGCTGGAGCTGCTCAGGGTTGGGGCTTCTCGGACCCCAAAGCACTCACGTGAGGATCCCTCAGTAGTCGTGCTGGGCAAGCGTCGTGCAGTCTTGAAGATGGCCGGTCCCTCGAGGTCTCGTCGCACCCACGGGTCTCAGCTGGGCCGATGATGTAGGTAGAGGTCAGAGGTGCCAGGGAAGCCGGTTCTCGTCGAGCTGGGCAGTCTTGATCCGGAGGAGAGACTTACAGCAGACCGCGATGCTTGGATGGTGCCTGCTGCTGCAGGGTGACTACTCCTTAGTCACAAGGGAGAAATCTTGAGAAGAGTCTTGAGTTCCTTTCGTGGAAAGTAGTTTCAGGATTCAAAGATGATCTAATTTGGAAGGGGGCCTGCTCCTACCTTTATCCTGCAAAAGGGGGCTGGCACGCGACTAAGTCCTGCCCTATGGGTGGGACTAGGAGGGGGGTGGTTACACCCCTCTCCCCTGCCGGACTTTCCCCAGCTCAGGGGCTGGTGTGCCCCTGGAACTGGTTCAGACCGGCCTATGCATAGTGAGCACCGGGGTGCCACTTGCAGTCACCTTCCTCTATAGCCCTGCCTACCTGGGATACACAAAATCCTGTCTGGGACGGTGCTGGCACCGCCCCTGGCAGGAAACCCTTTGTCCTTGCCTCCCGCGCTGGAAGGACTCCCAGCAGCAGGAGGGCAGACTTGTGTCTCGGTGGCAGCATCCATTTTGTGGAAGCTGAGGCTATGTCAGACTTTAACCGGGGTTACAGGTTACCAACATGTCGTGTCCCTCTAGAAGGGTGGAATGCTAACCCCGTCGCCAGAATTGGCGAGGGGTTAGTATTCCAATTCGTATGACACCTTACTCGACATGTTTTGATAATGTTATACCAAAGTTAGCATTTGACCGCGAGGTACATAATGCACTTAAGAGTATATGGTATAGCGTTATCATGGAACAGCTATTAGGACTTGGTTCCGCAAGCTGCAAATGGGCTCAGCTCATGCCAGAGCACCATTTCACATTATTCCAAGCACTCTGCCTTCAGGATTGTTAAGGCCTGCCATAGGAGTGACTGATAGGAATATATGTGTCCATTTTAGGGTTAGATATAGGAATAATATATCTAAAGCAAAGGGTGTGTACACCACCTTGCCCCAGCTGTCAAGCAGCCAGTTGTGTCTGATTTAGTTAGTCAACCCAGGGGTGGCATAATACATGCTGCAGCCCCTGGGAGGCTTCTGGGTACACCTCTGCCCTGGTTACAGGGACACAAGAGAGGGCCCAGTGCCAATTCAGTACCTGGGTACAATTTGGAGTAGAGAGAACAGCTAGGCTGTGGGTCTGATTAGCAGGCCCACAGCCAGGGAAAGTCGTAAACCAGTGAAGCAAAAAGCAAAAATCTGGGGTGATCATAGGATTGCAGACCCTACTCTCCTACATGACCCCCCCCCAAACTTTGGGACAATAAACTAACCTTGCCCTGGTGAGTCTTCTTGCTCTAAGTGGAAATACCTGGAGAGCCCATCAGCATTGCCATGATCAGTACCAGGTCTATGCTCCACTGTAAAATCCATCCCCTGTAGGGAAATGGACCACCTAAATAGTTTGGGGTTTTCACCCTTCATCTGATTTAGCCACAAGAGGGGCTTATGGTCGGTCTGAATCTTGAAGTGAGTGCCAAACAAGTATGACCTCAACTTCTTCAGGGCCCAAACCACAGCAAAGGCCTCCCTCTCAATAGCTGACCAATTTTTCTCTCTGGGGGTCAGCCTTCTGCTAATAAAAGCAATGGGCTGGTCGTTACCATCAAAATTCAGCTGAGATAGAACAGCTCCCACACCCAACTCAGAAGCATCTGTTTGGACAATGAATGTTTTGGAGTAATCTGGACTCTTTAGGATAGGTGCTGTGCACATGGCCTGCTTTAGGTCATTGAATGCTTTCTGACAGCTTGCTGTCCACTGAACTTTCTTTGGCATCTTCTTACTTGTCAGGTCATTAAGTGGAGTCACAATGGACCCATAATTCTTGACAAATTTTCTATAGTAACCAGTCAGGCCCAAGAAAGCTCGAACCTGAGTCTGGGTGGTTGGAGGAGCCCAGTCCTGGATGGCCTGTATCTTGCTCTCCAATGGCTGAACCTGGCCTCCACCTACAAGGTGGCCCAGGTATACAACCTGTGTCTGCCCTATCTGGCACTTGGTGGCCTTGATAGTGAGGCCTGCCTTTTGCAGAGCCTCTAACACTTTCCTCAGGTGGACCAGGTGATCCTCCCAGGTGGAGCTAAAGACAGCTATATCGTCAAGATAGGCTGCACAGAAGTCATCCAACCCAGTGAGAACTTGATTCACCAGCCTTTGGAAGGTGGCAGGTGCATTTTTCAAACCAAAGGGCATTACCACAAACTGATAATGCCCACCAGGGGTAGAAAATGCTGTCTTGGGTTTGGCCTCCTCAGCTAACCTGATTTGCCAATACCCAGCTGTCAGGTCAAATGTACTTAAGTAGTTAGCAGAAGCCAATCTATCTATCAGTTCATCTGCTCTTGGTATTGGGTGGGCATCAATCTTAGTGACTGCATTGAGGCCTCTGTAGTCTACGCAAAACCTCATCTCTTTCTTACCACCCTGGGTGTGAGGCTTTGGCACTAGAACTACTGGACTAGCCCAAGGGCTATCTGAGTGCTCAATGACTCCCAGCTCCAACATTTTCTGCACTTCTGTCTTGATGCAGTCTCTGACATGATCAGGCTGTCTGTAGATTTTACTCTTGACAGGCAGACTGTCTCCAGTGTCAACCTCATGGGTACACCAATCAGTTTGGCTGGGTGTCAGAGAGAACATATGTCTAAAGGATTGCAGAACCTGTCTACAATCCTGTTGCTGATGTTCAGAGAGGCTGCCACAAAAGACAACACCTTCTACTGATCCATCATCAGGATTCTGAGTGAGCAGGTCTGGGAGAGGGTCACTCTCTTCCTCCTGTCCCTCATCTGTGGCCATGAGCAAGCTCATGTCCTTCCTGTCGACATATGCCTTGAGCCTATTCACATGGAGCACCCTGAGGGGGCTCCTGGGAGTTCCAAGGTCCACCAGGTAGGTGACCTCTCCCTTTTGCTCAATGATTGTGTGGGGCCCAGACCATTTGTCTTTGAGCGCTGCTGGGGCCACTGGCTCCAGCACCCACACCTTCTGTCCAGGCTTGTACACAGTCAGGACAGCCTTCTGGTCATGCCAAGCTTTTTGGAGTTCTTGGCTGGCCTCAAGGTTTTTAGATGCCTTCTCCATGTACTCAGCCATCCTGGAGCGGAGACCAAGTACCTAGTCCACTATGTTGGTTGCAGGCTTTTTGAGAGGTCTCTCCCATCCTTCCTTCACCAAACACAGCGGTCCTCTTACAGGATGCCCATACAGTAGTTCAAAAGGGCTGTAGCCAACCCCCTTCTGTGGGACCTCTCTGTAAGCAAACAAGAGGCAGGGTATCAGGACATTCCATCTACGCCTGAGCTTTTCAGGTAGTCCATGAATCATCCCTTTGAGGGTCCTGTTGAACCTTTCAACAAGCCCATTGCACTGTGGGTGATAGGGTGTAGTGAATTTGTAGTTGACACCACACTCCTTCCACATTGCAGTCAGGTATCCTGACATGAAGTTTGCACCTCTGTCAGATACAACCTCCTTAGGGAAGCCCACTCTGGAGAACACTCCAACTAGGGCCCTTGCCACTACAGGTGCTGTAGTGGTCCTAAGTGGAATAGCTTCAGGATACCTGGTGGCATGGTCCACCACCACCAGTATAAACTTGTGCCCTGATGCTGTCTGGGGTTCCATTGGACCAACAATGTCAATCCCCACTCTTTCAAAGGGGACCCCCACCACAGGTAGTGGTATGAGGGGGGCCTTTGTTGTGCCACCTGACTTACCACTGGCTTGGCAAGTGACACAGGAGCGACAAAACTCCTTGGTATCTTCACTCATGTGAGGCCAGTGAAAGTGTGAGACAAGTCTGTCCCAAGTCTTTGTCTGACCTAAGTGACCTGCAAGGGGAATCTCATGGGCCAAGGTGAGAAGGAAACCCCTCCGAGACAAGGGGATGACCAGCCTCCTGGTTGCACCAGGCTTGGGGTCTCTTGACTCAGAGTACAGGAGTCCCTCTTCCCAGTATACCCTGTGGGCACCTGTGGCGTTCCCTGCAGCCTCAGCATCAGCCTGCTGTCTGAGGGGTTCAAGGGAAGGGCAGTCTAACTGTGCCTTCCCCAGGTCTTCTCTGGAGGGTCCCCCTGAGCCCAGAAAATCAACTTGATCAAGTTCAAGCTCTTTAGGCTCAGTTTCCCTCAGCTCTTTCAGGTCAGCCTCCTCAGAGACTTGATCCACAACCTGGGGCAAGGGGGAAGGCAATGCCTTAACCCTACTGCTCTTCTTCTTGGAAGGTGTCTGGTCCATTGTTCCAGGATCCAGCACCTGTTCAGTGGGGCATCTTCTGGCCTGTGACCTAGTCACAGCAAGCACATGTGCTGGCAAGCCTAACATTTCCATGTGAGTCCTCTGCTCCACTTCTGACCATAGTGATGACTCCAAATCATTGCCCAACAAACAATCCACTGGGAGGTCTGAACTAACCACAACTTTCTTGTGGCCACTTACCCCTCCCCAGGAGAAAGCAACAATCGCCATACTATGACTGGTAGTGACGTTGCTGGCATTGGTCACCAGGAAATCTGTACCTGGCATGATCTGTCCAGGGTCCACAAAGTTAGGTGTCACCATGGTGACACTGGCACAAGTGTCCCTATAGGCCTGAGCCATTTTGCCATTTATTAAAGGTGTCTGTCTGTATTTGCCCAAAGTATTGGGACTGACATCAGGGGACATATCCATATCCCCTGTACAGACAAGGACAGCCTGAGTGAGTGTGCCAACTAGGTTGTCAGACCCCTCAGTTCCCAAGGTTAACCCAACTATTCCCTTGGGAGGTGCACTACCACTACTGACTGTACTAGGGGGTGCAGTTGCCTTAGGGGCTGTAGTGGTAGGAGTCTGCCCTCCTCTTTTGGTGCACTCACTAAACCAGTGAGACTTACTTTTGCAGTACTGGCACCACCTTTTTGACTGGCCTTCTTGAGTCTTCTTTTTCTGCTGTGAAGCCTGACCCCCACCCTCTTTGGTTTGTTGGGGACCTGTTGAAGACTTCTGGTCATTTTGTTCACTCTTGTTACTACCCTTCTGGTCTGCTTTCTTCTGACCACCCTGGTTCTGAGTCTGGTTCTGCTTGACCCTTGTTCTGACCCATCTGTCTGCCTTCTTTCCCAATTCTTGGGGAGAGGTCAGATCTGAGTCAACAAGGTGCTGATGCAACAACTGGTTCTGACAGTTATTTAAAATCTGCTCTCTCATGATCAGATTGTACAACCCTGTATAATCAGTAACCTTACTGCCCAGCAACCAGCCTTCCAAAGCCTTAGTGGCACAATTCACAAAGTCAGACCAATCCTGAGACTGAGTTTTCTGGGTATCCCTGAACAGCAACCTGTACTGCTCAGTGGTTAGGCCAAACCCATCAACCAGTGTATTTTTCAGGACTTGGTAATTGTTAGCATCCTCAACTCTAGTAGTGAGGAGCTTATCTCTACCTTTGCCTTCAAAGGAGAGCCACAGTATAGCTGCCCACTGACTTTGGGGGATGCACTGGACAGTGCAGGCCCTCTCCAAAGCAGCCATCCACTTGTGGATGTCATCCCCTTGTTTAAAGGGGGGCACTATCTTACTCAGGTGTTTAGTATTTAAACTCCTTTCCTTATCTCTTGGGAGATTGCTGCCACCAGTGGGAACTGTCCCACTCATCTGCTGCTCTCTAGCAAAGGCAAGCTTCTCTTTGGCCAGGGCAAGTTCTTCCCTTTCAATCCTTAGATTAGCTTGTCTCATCCTTGCTTCATGCTCTATTCTCTGAGGGGAAGTCAATCTCCTCTGGGGAGAAATCCTCCTCCTCTGGGAAGAGGCATTAGAGTGCAGAGATCTATTGGATTCCCTAGAAGGAGATCTATCTCTCCTAACTCCAAGGTTAGGCCTCATTAGGGTCAGTACTGGGGGTCCCCCAGAGCCTTCCCTAAGTAGGTCTAAGTTGGCCCTAGTAAGTCTGCTGACTAGTTCAGGCCTGTCTGTCTCATCCCCAGAGAGTTCCTCTTCTTCCTCCTCCTCAACTGCTTTGTCAGTGTCAAGGAGGTCTGGATCACCAATGGTACCCTCTAAGGCTGGCATATTCCCATCTATATGAGAGGCTTTCTTAGCATCATATGTCTCTAAGAGACCTATCAGAAAGGGAATGGTGGGGTTAGACCCCTGTTTCAGTTTCCTGGAGGTACACACTTGTCTCATCTCCTGGAAACTGAGAGCTGCATATCTTGAGATGACCTGTGGAGGGTCACTAGCCACTAGGGGAGTCTCTGAAGACTCTCCATGGGTAGACATGCTTTTCTAGTGAGGTGTAAGTGGTGCACTTACCTACACTATTTGTTTGCCTACTGATCCCTTGCTAAGAGTTGTAGTTTAGGGTGTGCTAAGCCCTAGGAGCTACAACAGCTGGTTCAGTAGAACTCAGAGTATTCTAAGCTAAGTTATATGTACCTTGGTACTTATGTGATCTTTCAAATGATATTCTTAGGATACGTGTGGTAAAACAACAGCCAGCTCAAATCCCAACCGCTGCTCACCAATGTGAGAAGTTGGCCTGATATGCAGTGCTCACTATTCTAGTGATCACTATGTATCAGTCCAAACAACCCTTATTGATGTTTGGTTGTAAGTCAACCTGATAGACCAGCTATCCTAGTAGCATGGACACGTGCAGTCTTTAGGCTAAACTCTAGAGGGCGTGTTAAGCCAGCTGTTTTACCATCACATATACCCCTTGAACACCAAGTGAAAGGACACCACACAAGTTGTTATGAAAATAAACGTATATTTATTTATAACAAGACTACCCTGGCTCTTTATGAGACAGGGAGCTAAGCACACAACAAAACTCTTGGAGAAATACTTAAAGTCGCACAATTTACACAAATGCCCGAGGGGCACGAAAAACCATATACACAAGAAGTGGAATGCGAAATTACTAGCAGGTAAGTACTACTCTCATAGACTTTAGAAACGCTAGACCTACAATGCTGAACCCTTAGATTAGAAGCAGGAGGCCTAGGGACGTCGTGTGCAGAGTGGGAACTCTCACGCGTAAGGCGGGAAAAAGTCTATGGAGGCTAGTAAAAGCAAAGTTAGTGTTCTCGGGCGAAAAGTAGAGCTGAAACGACAAAGGATCCTGACACTTAGATAGTTAGACTATGCTGGAGCACCGAAATGCTCAGGTTACCTAGCCCAGGGGCTGCGGCTGCATAGGGCTGAAAAGACGTCGGAGATCCTCGTTGCAGTCTATGGAGCCTGAAGAAAGAAGTTGCTGGCAGGCGACCAGTGAAGAAGTTCGTGGTGATCCAAGCCTGGATCGATGAAGATGAAGACCTGTAAGCAGAGGGGACCAAGTTCTGAATCACTAGCCAGTGATAAGGTGGGCACCAGGATGGCACCGGACGAAGTCACCTCGACCAGGTGAGTGGGCGACGCTGGGCTCTGCAGTCTCTCGGACCAGAAGGCGTTGTCGGCGACCAGGATGGAGGGGCGAGCTGTCCCACGAAGGTATCTGCTGTCGACGTCGCTGGACCCAGGATTGGGGCAACAACTCTTGGCAAATGCAAGCCCACGCGGTGGACTTAAAATGGCGTCTGGAGCGGACCAGGAGGGTCCGGGGTGCTCCTCTGTTGGAGGGGAGCAAGGGCCAGTCTGGAGCAACCAGACCAGCGGTGTTGTCGTCGTAGTTCGTCGTCAGACGGGCCACTAGCCAACGGGCAAGTGACCGGGACAACACGGTGAGCAGCAAAGAGCAGAAGGGCCCCACGCAGATCTCGTGGATGCAAGGGGGCTGGACTTCGGTGCTGGAGCTGCTCAGGGTTGGGGCTTCTCGGACCCCAAAGCACTCACGTGAGGATCCCTCAGTAGTCGTGCTGGGCAAGCGTCGTGCAGTCTTGAAGATGGCCGGTCCCTCGAGGTCTCGTCGCACCCACGGGTCTCAGCTGGGCTGATGATGTAGGTAGAGGTCAGAGGTGCCAGGGAAGCCGGTTCTCGTCGAGCTGGGCAGTCTTGATCCGGAGGAGAGACTTACAGCAGACCGCGATGCTTGGATGGTGCCTGCTGCTGCAGGGTGACTACTCCTTAGTCACAAGGGAGAAATCTTGAGAAGAGTCTTGAGTTCCTTTCGTGGAAAGTAGTTTCAGGATTCAAAGATGATCTAATTTGGAAGGGGGCCTGCTCCTACCTTTATCCTGCAAAAGGGGGCTGGCACGCGACTAAGTCCTGCCCTATGGGTGGGACTAGGAGGGGGGTGGTTACACCCCTCTCCCCTGCCGGACTTTCGTCAGCTCAGGGGCTGGTGTGCCCCTGGAACTGGTTCAGACCGGCCTATGCATAGTGAGCACCGGGGTGCCACTTGCAGTCACCTTCCTCTATAGCCCTGCCTACCTGGGATACACAAAATCCTGTCTGGGACGGTGCTGGCACCGCCCCTGGCAGGAAACCCTTTGTCCTTGCCTCCCGCGCTGGAAGGACTCCCAGCAGCAGGAGGGCAGACTTGTGTCTCGGTGGCAGCGGTACACAGACATAATATCGATTCCAAAATATCGACTGGACATAATATCGAGGTAAAAATATAGACTAGACAAAATATCGACTAGACATAATATAGACTACAAAAATATCGAGTTATATCGATATTAATAGCCAAAATATCGAATAAAAAATATAGACTAGACATAATATCGACTAGATAGAATATAGACCAAAAAAAAAATCGAAAATAAGGTACGTTTTTAATAATTTGTAATAATTGTGTAATATAAATCTGTAGCGGGTTGTGGGTTTATAGGGGAATAGGGTGGGAAGTAATTTAAATATAATTAATTAATTATGTAAATTAATAATAATTGTTAATTAATTATTAATAAGTAATTAATTAAAATATAATTGGTAATTAATAATAATTGATTAATTGATAAATAATTAATTTTTAGTAAATTATTTTTTGTAGCGGGTTGTGGGTTTATAGGGGAATAGGGTGGGAAGTAATTTAAATATAATTAATTAATTATGTAAATTAATAAGACTTGTTAATTAATTATTAATTGGTAATTAATTAAAATATAATTGGTAATTAATAATAATTGATTAATTGATAAATAATTAATTTTTAGTAAATTATTTTCTGTAGCGGGTTGTGGGTTTATAGGGGAATAGGGTGGGAAGCAATTTAATTATAATTAAATAATTATTTAAATTAATAATACTTTTTTAATAATAATTAATTGGTAATTAATTAAAATATAATTGGTAATTAATAATAATTGATTAATTGATAAATCATTAATTTTTAGTAAATTATTTTCTGTAGTGGGTTGTGGGTTTATAGGGGAATAGGGTGGGAAGTAATTTAATTATAATTAAATAATTATGTAAATTAATAATACTTTTTTAATAATAATTAATTGGTAATTAATTAAAATATAATTGGTAATTAATAATAATTGATTAATTGATAAATCATTAATTTTTAGTAAATTATTTTCTGTAGTGGGTTGTGGGTTTATAGGGGAATAGGGTGGGAAGTAATTTAATTATAATTAATGAATTATGTAAATTAATAATAATTGTTAATTAATTAATAATTGTCCATTAATTAAATTTTAATTGGTAAATACAAGTAATTGCTATAGGAAATTAAATTTATTTGGTAATAATATTTCTATTAATTATATTTATTTATGAAGTTTTTACTTTTTCTACTGTTGCACTCACTGGAGTGGGAATAGTAATTTTTACCCCTACGCTATCCAACGCTTTCCCTACTGTTGCACCCACTGGAGTGGGAATAGTAATTTTAACCCCTACGCTATCCAACGCTTTCCCTACTGTTGCACCCACTGGAGTGGGAATAGTAATCTTTACCCCTACGCTATCCAGCGCTTTCCCTACTGTTGCACCCACTGGAGTGGGAATAGTAATTGTAACCCCTACGCTATCCAGCGCTTTCCCTACTGTTGCACCCACTGGAGTGGGAATAGTAATTTTAACCCCTACGCTATCCAGCGCTTTCCCTACTGTGGCACCCACTGGAGTGGGAATAGTAATTTTAACTCCTACGCTATCCAGCGCTTTCCCTACTGTTGCACCCACTGGAGTGGGATTAGTAATTTTAACCCCTACGCTATCCAGCGCTTTCCCTACTGTGGCACCCACTGGAGTGGGAATAGTAATTTTAACCCCTACGCTATCCAGCGCTTTCTCTACTGTTGCACTCTTTGGAGTGGGAATAGTATTTTTTACCCCTACGCTATCCAACGTTTTCCCTACTGTTGCACCCACTGGAGTGGGAATAGTAATTTTAACCCCTACGCTATCCAACGCTTTCCCTACTGTTGCACCCACTGGAGTGGGAATAGTAATTTTTACCCCTACGCTATCCAGCGCTTTCCCTAATGTTGCACCCACTGGAGTGGGAATAGTAATTGTAACCCCTACGCTATCCAGCGCTTTCCCTACTGTTGCACCCACTGGAGTGGGAATAGTAATTTTAACCCCTACGCTATCCAGCGCTTTCCCTACTGTTGCACCCACTGGAGTGGGAATAGTAATTTTAACCCCTACGCTATCCAGCCCTTTCCCTACTGTTGCACCCTCTGGAGTGGGAATAGTAATTTTAACCCCTACGCTATCCAGCAATTTCCCTACTGTTGTACTCTTTGGAGTGGGAATAGTAATTTTTACCCCTACGCTATCCAACGTTTTCCCTACTGTTGCACCCACTGGAGTGGGAATAGTAATTTTAACCCCTACGCTATCCAACGCTTTCACTACTGTTGCACCCACTGGAGTGGGAATAGTAATTTTAACCCCTACGCTATCCAACGCTTTTGCTACTGTTGAACTCAGTAGAGTTGTTACAATAAATTTTAACCATTTTGCTATGCTACGGTAAAAATATTATATATGTTTATTTAATAATATGATTTTATATATATATATATATGTATTATTTTTGTTATATATTTTTTTATTAACATTAATTATTTATCAATATTACATTTATTTAATAATTTTAACTAAGTTTATATTAAATATATTTATTATTATATTAGTTTTAACTTAATTTAAAGACATTTAAAAAAAACGATATTTTGACAGTCTATATTTTTGTAACTCGATATTTTTGAGTCGATATTTTAGTACTTACCTGTTTGAAGATAGCCAGTCGATATTTTGTCCCTCGATATTTTTTCCTCGATATTTTTGTATCTCGATATTTTTGTGGTCGATATAATTTCAGTGATCCGGTGGCAGCATCCATTTTGTGGAAGCTGAGGCTATGTCAGACTTTAACCGGGGTTACAGGTTACCAACATGTCGTGTCCCTCTAGAAGGGTGGAATGCTAACCCCGTCGCCAGAATTGGCGAGGGGTTAGTATTCCAATTCGTATGACACCTTACTCGACATGTTTTGATAATGTTATACCAAAGTTAGCATTTGACCGCGAGGTACATAATGCACTTAAGAGTATATGGTATAGCGTTATCATGGAACAGCTATTAGGACTTGGTTCCGCAAGCTGCAAACGGGCTCAGCTCATGCCAGAGCACCATTTCACATTATTCCAAGCACTCTGCCTTCAGGATTATTAAGGCCTGCCATAGGAGTGACTGATAGGAATATATGTGTCCATTTTAGGGTTAGATATAGGAATACTATATCTAAAGCAAAGGGTGTGTACACCACCTTGCCCCAGCTGTCAAGCAGCCAGTTGTGTCTGATTTAGTTAGTCAACCCAGGGGTGGCATAATACATGCTGCAGCCCCTGGGAGACTTCTGGGTACACCTCTGCCCTGGTTACAGGGACACAAGAGAGGGCCCAGTGCCAATTCAGTACCTGGGTACAATTTGGAGTAGAGAGAACAGCTAGGCTGTGGGTCTGATTAGAAGGCCCACAGCCAGGGAAAGTCGTAAACCAGTGAAGCAAAAATCTGGGGTGATCATAGGATTGCAGACCCTACTCTCCTACAGCTACTGCCTGGTTTTTGGTATAGAGATGACCTATTTATTTGCTGTTGGCAAGTGCTACATGTTATCCTAGTTGGATTCTCAGTATGGAAGAAGGTCCAGGGATCCAGTTCCTGGATGGTGTTGCCCAATGTAATTTAATTAGATGGAGGAGATTAACTCGAGGCACTGGACCTTACCAGCCTCATATTGTAACAGTGCAGAGAGAATGAGCATGTACTCCTCCTTTATTGATATTCAGTTTCCTATGGACAAGAAAAGAGTCTCAGTTGTTTTAGTTTATTTAGAAGTATTTATTCTTTTTTAGAACAACCTTTTTGGTTTCATCCTCATTTATCCAGTGTAGTATAGAATTACATTGTTGGTGTTGCGGCAGCCGACACGTGTTTTGCCCTAGGTGGTCAATAGGACCACGGCTTTCTCAAGGCTTTTGATGATCTAGCTGACAAAGAGTGTTTCATTTAGCCGACATTAAGTAGTAGGTCATTTATCAAGCAAACAAAGTAGGTGCAGATGTTTCTGCTAAGACGGTGGGCGGATGGTCCTGGGGAAATCCCTCATACTAACGGCGCGGCAGTGTAGCCTGGTCGGGTACCTGGTTATCCTGGTCCTCCCGAGATACAGGGTCTCAGAGGGAGTGAATCCAGTACACAGGTATCCGACAGTATTCTGAACAAATACGATTGAAATGTATCTGACTTCCTTCCTCTGAGGTAGAGTGTTTTTAATATATGTTGGATATTTTCTTTTTCATATGCCAATGTCACACAAAATGCAATAAAGATATTTACAAAAAACAACTGTGTTGTATTTTAAGGCTGTTTGATATCATCACTTGCTGTGGTTTTAATTAATGTTTCACTTGGCACTTTTTGATGATTGTGCTGTGTTGTGTTTTACCAGTACTGTAATAAGCACGACCTGTTGCCCATAGCAAGTTTTTGACTGTTGACTTGTCATTGATTTGTTTGGGTTTTGGAGGAAGCGTGGTCCAGATCGGGTCCTATCGGTGCAGTGACATCTATAAGCAGGATGGCAATGTTCAGATCAGATTGGCTCACCCAACTTACTTTAAGATGCTTCCTGTTTTAAAATGGGTCTGAACCTTGAATTTTATCCACTTTCTAATTGTATCAGAGACTGCAGGGGCGTAGCTACCAATGGTGCAGCAGGTGCAGCAGGTGCAGAAGGTGCATTAGTAACAGGAGCCAGAGACAACAGGGGATCCCTGAACATAGTTTATTGATTAATTTTACTAGCCATCCACCAGTAAGGGGGGAGCATTTTCTTTGATTGCACACCAGTTCCTCTGCTATCCCTGCTTGAATTTTTAAAGTTACCCCCCCCCCCTTTTTTATATCTACATAAGGGCTGCCTGGAATAAGGTTGAGCCCTCTCTGGCCTTTAGAAGCCAGAGTGAACCTGATGATGAAGCATGCCACTACTAGAGTGGGTGAGGGTTATATAGGAAAAAGGATTTTTTTCTTTTCCCACTCCTTCTGAGTGGAGCGTAGGTTCGACACAGGCTGCTTGCACATACTCAAACAGTTAAGAGGGGATACTTTTTAGGTCATTACTTGTTTCTTAACACCAGCACATTTTAATGACATTCCACCAAATATAGTTTTAAACAGGGAACATTCATCAGTAGCGGCTCCTGGAGGGAATGCTGCCGGGCGGTGATGCAGGGCAGGGGAGGGGCAGGGTGGTTCATTGCGCGTGCTGCATCGCATTTGGCGATGTAGCGCGCGCAACGAAATTCGGTTTATTTATTTATTTGTATACTTACCTCCGTTAGGCCATAATCCGGAGTTTACTACCCCCCACCCTGCCCTGCGTCACCGCCCTGAAGCACTCCCTCCAGCAGCCGCTACTGACATTCATAGAGAGTTTAACAATTAAAGGTATATAGAGATATTTTTATATGGAACCTCAGTACCTGCCACACCATCAGACTTCAGAACTCCAATCTCCAAGAACTCAGGCAAACAGGACAAAGTGGCACAGCCAGAAAATGGTTATCTCAGGTACGCTTATTTATTTTCTATATTTTTCATTTTATTCTTTTTTCAGCCAAAGTGCATTGTGCTCATGGAAACAGGCCTACACGTTACAGCTGAATCCTGCTACTTGGCCATAGAGTGCTGCCACACTGAGTGTCTATTTAAAGGGCCATTGCCCTCTATTAACTCCACCCTAGATAAAAAAAAAAATGATTGTAATTCAGAGTGCTTGTCAACTCACATATCTTTGTAAATATATCTTAATACAGCCACAGAATATACTTCCTGACATAGTGTATTTTGGGAAATGGAGGATTTCATGGAAATTATTGTAAAGTACATACTTTCCTAATCTGTATTGATTCTATTCTAGTTCATCTCCTCCAATATAAAGACATGTGCCATTAAACACTAACACAACTCTCTTAGATGTAAAGTGCATTGAATTTGCATAAATGTAAGGGGGAAAGAATAAAAAGGCCAATGAGTTTTTTAATTTCAATTAATCTTATTAAAATAATCCTTCTTAATACCCCCAAGCTGCTATTAATGTGCACATCAAGACACTAATCAATGACTAGTAGTACTGAACCATCTTAAAACTATTCATTCTATACTTCTTGCGCAGTAAAAACAATCTTTAAAAAGAGGGTATTCAAAGAAACAAGCATTGGAAATGCAATAGGTCTCACATTAGGAAAGTTTGAGCTATTAGTCTTATAAATGACTTTTTTTTTTATTTATGTGTTGTTTTTTAAAATATCTAAATTAATAGCTTTGTCATTTACAATGCCAATAGTTATAACTTTCGCAAATGTGACACCTATAGCATTTGTAATGCAACATGTTTTGTATTTACGTGTCTTAGATGTATTGATATTACAAATAACAATGGCTTTTAACTTTTTTAAATAATTATTACTTAAATAAAAGTGATTGTAATTTATAATGGCAATAGCTTAAACTTTTGTAAATAACTTTAGTGAAGATTATGTTCAGTGTATTTTATTGTGACGAAAATCCAAGAACAGAAGTGAAATATTAACATCTTTTTTGACATTTGTAATAAAGCTTGAAACATTGAGAGAACATATTTGAACCAGTGATGCTGTGGTGATGCTGAGTGATGCTGTGGTTGCGCTGAGTGATGCTGTGGTTTGCGCTGAGTGATGCTGTGGTTGCACTGAGTGATGCTGTGGTTGCACTGAGTGATGCTGTGGTTGCGCTGAGTGATGCTGTGGTTGCGCTGAGTGATGCTGTGGTTGCGCTGAGTGATGCTGTGGTTGCGCTGAGTGATGCTGTGGTTGCGCTGAGTGGTGCTGTGGTGGTGCTGAGTGGTGCTGTGGTGGCGCAGAGTGGTGCTGTGGTGGTGCAGAGTGGTGCTGTGGTGGTGCAGAGTGGTGCTGTGGTGGTGTAGAGTGGTGCTGTGGTGGTGCAGAGTGGTGCTGTGGTGGTGCAGAGTGGTGCTGTGGTGGTGCAGAGTGGTGCTGTGGTGGTGTAGAGTGGTGCTGTGGTGGTGCAGAGTGGTGCTGTGGTGGTGCAGAGTGGTGCTGTGGTGGTGCTGAGGTGGTGCTGAGTGGGAGATGGGGAGAGGGAAAAAAAGGAGAGCAGGGAGAGGGAGAGGGTAAAGAGATGGAGAGAGGAGAGAGAGAGGGGGAGAGAGGAGAGAGAGAGGGGGAGAGAGGAGAGGGAGAGGGGGAGAGACGGAGATGGGGAGAGAGGAGAGGGAAGAGAGGGAAAGGGAGAGAGGGAAGTGAGGGAAAGGGAGAGAGGGAAAAGGAGAGAGGGTAGAGGGAAAGAGGGAGGGGAAGAAGAGAGGAGGAGGAAGAGAGCGAAGGATGGAGGGGAGAGAGAGGGGAGGGAGAGAGAGAGGAGAGCAGGCAGAGGGGGAGATGGGGAGAGGGAGAAAAAGGAGAGCAGGGAGAGGGAGAGGGTAAAGAGATGGAGAGAGGAGAGAGAGGGGGAGAGAGGAGAGAGAGAGGGGGAGAGAGAGGGGGAGAGAGACAGAGATGGGGATAGAGGAGGGGGAAGAGAGGGAAAGGGAGAGAGTGAGAGGGAAGTGAGGGAAAGGGAGAGAGGGAAAAGGGGAGAGGGTAGAGGGAGAGAGGGAGGGGAAGAAGAGAGGGGGAGAACGAGAGCGAAGGACGGAGGGGAGAGAGAGGCGAGGGAGAGAGGGAGAGAGAGAGGAGAGCAGGCAGAGGGGGAGATGGGGAGAGGGAGAAAAAGGAGAGCAGGGAGAGGGAGAGAGCAGGGAGAGGGAGAGGGTAAAGAGAGGGAGAGAGGAGAGAGAGGGGGAGAGAGAGAGGGGGAGAGAGGAGAGAGAGACGGAGAGAGAGGAGAGGGAAGAGAGGGAAAGGGAGAGAGGGAAGTGAGGGAAAGGGAGAGAGGGAAAAGGAGAGAGGGTAGAGGGAGAGAGGGGAAGAAGAGAGGAGGAGGAAGAGAGCGAAGGACGGAGGGGAGAGAGAGGGTAGGGAGAGAGGGAGAGAGAGAGGAGAGCAGGCAGAGGGGGAGATGGGGAGAGGGAGAAAAAGGAGAGCAGGGAGAGGGAGAGGGTAAAGAGATGGAGAGAGGAGAGAGAGGGAGAGAGAGGAGAGAGAGAGGGGGAGAGAGAGGGGGAGAGAGACGGAGACGGGGAGAGAGGATAGGGAAGAGAGGGAAAGGGAGAGAGTGAGAGGGAAGTGAGGGAAAGGGAGAGAGGGAAAAGGAGAGAGGGGAGAGAGGGAGGGGAAGAAGAGAGGGGGAGGACGAGAGCGATGGACGGAGGGGAGAGAGAGGCGAGGGAGAGATGGAGAGAGAGAGGAGAGCAGGCAGAGGGGGAGATGGGGAGAGGGAGAAAAAGGAGAGCAGGGAGAGGGAGAGAGCAGGGAGAGGGAGAGGGTAAAGAGAGGGAGAGAGGAGAGAGAGGGGGAAAGAGGAGAGAGAGACGGAGAGAGAGAGGAGAGGGAAGACAGGGAAAGGGAGAGAGTGAGAGGGAAGTGAGGGAAAGGGAGAGAGGGAAAAGGAGAGAGGGTAGAGGGAGAGAGGGAGGGGAAGAAGAGAGGGGGAGGTTGAGAGCGAAGGACGGAGGGGAGAGAGAGGGGGGGGAGGGAGAGAGAGAGGAGAGCAGGCAGAGGGGGAGATGGGGAGAGGGAGAAAAAGGAGAGCAGGGAGAGGGAGAGAGCAGGGAGAGGGAGAGAGCAGGGAGAGGGAGGGGTAAAGAGGGAGAGAGGAGAGAGAGGGGAGAGAGGAGAGAGAGAGGAGAGAGAGACGGAGACGGGGAGAGAGGAGAGGGAAAGGGAGAGAGGGAAGTGAGGGAAAGGGAGAGAGGGAAAAGGAGAGAGGGTAGAGGGAGAGAGGGAGGGGAAGAAGAGAGGGGGAGGACGAGAGCGAAGGACGGAGGGGAGAGAGAGGGGAGGGAGGGAGGGAGGGAGAGAGAGGGGAGGGAGGGAGGGAGGGAGAGAGGGAGGGAGAGAGAGAGGAGAGCAGGCAGAGGGGGAGATGGGGAGAGGGAGACCAAGAAGCGAGTTCCTCCTGCAAACTAGCTTGAAAAGCCAGAGCTCGGGGTGTGGTGGGTTGAGTCTGCACGGGCACACCATGCCGAGCAGCTGCAGCCCTGGCAAGGCGATGTAGTAAAAGTCTGTGCGAATCCTGTAAATATAGTACCTTTTCAATTCCCCTGGGACTGTACTTCATTACATGGTGTTCACAGCAACAAACAATATGAGAGTGGGGGGCAGTGACGGACGGCACGCTGTTCCTTTAAATCCTTTAAAAAAGATTTTATCAGTACTAGCCTTCAGAATGTCAATCCAAGCAAACCAATTTTGTGCAGCCATAAAATCAGGGTTTAGGAGGATGAAGAGGGGTGAAACTCCTACAGTGTGAAGTCTCTGTGCATGCACTGTCCATACACAGCAATGTATTTAAAGAGTAGATCTCTTCATTACAGCCGCATGCTGCAGAACTCTTGTAGGCACAAACACAAGTAATGAAAAAAAAAAAAATAAGCAAGTGCAGCCGAAGCGGACAGTGCTTGTGCAACTAATTAAATAAATAAATATACAGCACGGCCAAAGCAGACCATGCTTGTGCAACTGATTAAATAAATAAATAAACTGGGGCAGTGCAGCAATAAAATCAGGGTTTAGGAGGTGAAGAGGGGTGAAACTCCTACAGTGTGAAGTCTCTGTGCATGCACTGTCCAGACACAGCAATGTATTTAAAGAGTAGATCTGTTCATTACAGCCGCATGCTGCAGAACTCTTGTAGGCACAAACACAACTAATGAAAAAAAAAAAAACTAGACACGGAACCAAGCGCATCCGAAGCGGACCGCGCTTGTACAATTTAGTAAATAAATAAATGAATACCTCCGTAGGTCGGAACGCTCCAATGGCTAGGGCAGTGCAGCAATAAAATCAGGGCTTAGGAGGTGAAGAGGGGTGAAACTCCTACAGTGTGAAGACTCTGTGCATGCACTGTCCAGACACAGCAATGTATTTAAAGAGGTCTAGGTAGCGTCCGACAGCCTCTCAATTCGTGTATGGTGGTTTGGGTGGGGGGCGAACTCAATGTGAAGCATACAGATCTCCAGCAGTTTAAGCAGCGAATGAACGCATGAATCCCCGATCAATGGACGAGAAGGATTCTTAGCCAGGTGCAAGTGCACATGCAGCCAGAACACCCTATACAGAGGCTGGGGCATTTCACAGATGTCCACCATGCCACCACATGCCAGCATACATTAATATACAGGTCACCCACTAGTACGAAGCAAAATGCAAACAAGACAGAGGGCATTGCTGTGGGGAGGGGGGAGGAGAAATGCGACACGGCGGGCAGGGGAGGGGGCGGAGCGGGGAGAGCGGCGATGAGGGTGTGAAGCAGCAGGGGCCTTTGAAATGAAGCTAAGCTTCACTTCAAAGGTGTGGGAGGAGTGCGGCTGAGGGACCAGATGGCGATTTGATGATGTGCACGCGCATTTTAGGTCAATGCGCTTGCGCATTGACCTAAAAGCGCACGGGCACAGCACCAAATCGCCAGTTAGTAAAAGTCTGTTTAAAGCCCTATAGTCTCGCTCCCGCTCAATGCGCATGCGCATTGACAGGTCGCGAGACCTAAAAAGGTCTTAAAAACAAGGTCTTGAAAGATGAAGTCTTATAGGACACAAACACTTGTTTAAGTGTCGAAGGGATAGAATATAAATAAGGCTTCCGGTTATGTGTTTACACTGATTTTTACAGATAAATACAGACAGAAAACAGCATGTTTCCTGTCTGCATTTATTTTCAAAAGCAGAAAAAGACTGAAACTGGTTCTTGTTGTGAGCGATTCTCCATGCTGTGTTTCATGAATCCCAGACAACAGCTGAGCAGATAGACAGCATGGATAATTAAAAATCAGGATGAATTTCCTTCAATACAGGCATATGTTAACATATATTTGTAGTATAACGCTAACATGTAACTGTGAGTGTAATGTTTTGTTATAAGTGGCTGCTAAATCGTGACAGGCATCCATGTATGAGTGCACGTTCAAGAGTTAAATAAACGTGTAAATGTGCCGTTTTACTGCTCTATTCGTTTTCAAAACACAAAGCCAAAATATAAATATGGATAAATGAAGATGGAAATTTTACAAAAATAAATACCATAAAACCGGGATCCCTAAATATAAATAATATTTTGATATATATAGATATCTATATATTTATATATAGCTATATATAGATATCTATATATATTCATATATAGATATCTATATATTTATATATAGCTATATATAGATATCTATATATATTCATATATAGATATCTATAGATCTAAACGCAGTCCCATCTCCAAAATGAAGGGAGGAGCACCCACAAGAAGATTAAAATGCTGGTCAGTTTAATGTGTCAGATTTCTCCCAACCCTGCAGAGAAACAAAGGAGAAGCGTTTCGGCTGTGAACAGCCTTGGTCAATCAATGCGTCGCCATCTTGTTGCAAAACTTTTAAATATCCCCAGTGTCATAGACATAGACACAGTACAAACTCAAATCAACAGACCTACTGCCAATTCCAAAATTAATTTGCAGTTCTCAAGTGCGCACCATGCAGGTATTTGACATGTTTAGCAATAAAAATCAGTATGCACAAATAACATGATCTTTTAACCCACATTCAATATTCGCATCAATATTCACTATGATCACGCTTCTGAGAACCCGGTACTTAAAATATTAGCATCATTATTTTCTGTTGGAGCTGTTGACATATGAGCAGAAAAATGTGTTCAATGTTTACTCTATTTGGAGCTTTTAAAACAAAATGCTTGAAAACATTTCTTGGCGCTGTCCCTCACTTTATGGTTTTAACTGTCACGTGTCTAATATCGAATTCACTCTGTTTCTGGGATAATCTCATCCCCCTGTTTAATCAGTTTCAAAGGCAAAATATTGTCACACACTAATGCTCGTAAAATCCACTGAGACTTCAGAGTTTCCAGAATCTAAATTTGAAAATCTCACCATGTTGTATAGTGTTTTAGGACCCTAGTGTAATTTTCCCGATTCATGCCCTTATATAGGTATAAAATATCATATCCTTATATAGGCATAGAAATCATAACCATATTAAGACATAGCTCAAGTAGTCCTAATATGGCTTGGCTACTTCCAATAGTTCCGAAAATCTACAACCATTTCTTGGAAAAACCCGCCTTCAGCAGTCAGGGACTTCCCCCTGCATGAATATTAATTTATCCAAGAACTCATTGAGTTTTCAGAGAATTAAGTCTCTAATGACGTTATTATGTCCAATCTTACGTCAAACTCGGCACCTTCAAGGTATAAATATGCCCGCACTTGTCCACACAAACACACGGTGGTTTGGAGCAGTTCGACTATCTACTTGCCCGACGCGCCCTGCTGCAGCAAGTGCCGAAGGCAGCTGACCGTCCAGCTGACGCACTGAGAAACGCTGTACTTTCTCCTGCCGAGAAATCCAGCTCCAGTGTTTCCAGGCTACCCTTGCGTGTTGCTGGGAAATCGAGTCCTGAGAAAGAGATACAAGACCTCCTTCATTCTAAACCAAGGTACGGAGTTGATTAGACCCTAAGAGAATTCTTGGATTATATTCTTGGCAAAGAATACTAAAAACTAAGCTACACCCCACTTACTTCTTCCCTTGTACTAGACCTAGGTTAGGTACCCCGGGGTAGGCGTATTTTAGAAGCACCAGTTGAGTACTTTAGTCATTATTTATAAAAGTATGTATTCTATGTATTTTATGGCTTAGAAACCATATCATGCTTTTACAGTACTATTTTATAATACTCTTCGTACTGTATGCTTTGTACTTTACCACAAGTATTACAATTGCAGCAGTTCATTTCTTTTGCTTGAGAAAGAAGACTGTTCAATAAAAACCTTTTATTGAAAACGCCCGTCTCTCTATTTCTCTGCACCTCTGGTGAAACAAAGCATGCACGATTGACTGAGTGAATAACTATCTATTGTTTCTGCGACTCTAGAGATACATTTCTTATTCTTGGGAAACAAAGTTGTCAAGTTTTAAGTGGTTGTCAGAAACTAATCCCTTCTTGTGAATTCGAGAACGTTTCTAGTGACCTCTGAGCTAGCTGGCACACACACAATTAAGTCTAGTATATTCGGTAGATACCTAGTTGACTTCAGTCCTACGTCTAAACTACAGGATACACTATTCCAATGCGCAGAACCTATTGGGAATATAGGAACTACACTACAACCATATGCACAGAAACCTTCTTGAGTGGCACATACTTGGCCTTGGAGTAGAGGACAATCCAACCAAGTGCAGGGTCCAGAGACTTTCTCAACATTGGACGTAAAGCTATAAATAAATAAAAATAAATAAATAAAATAAATAAATAAAGCTTAAAATCCTCATCGCTCCGCATCTATATATCTATCTACATATCTATCTATCTCTCTCTCTCTCTCTATATCTATATATATATATATATATCTATATATATCTATATATATATATATATATATATATATATATATATATATATATATATATATATATATATATATATATATATATATATATATGGAAAGAAATCCTGACACAGCAGGAGCTGACCACCTCTCCAAGGAAATTACTTCAAAAAGGAATTTCAATGAATCGCCATCAGACCGTTAGTCGTGTTGCAGTGAAGGTTTATTTGCAGCATTGACAGAGCAAGTGCTCTCCATGACGCGTTTCGCTCCGCAGGCGGAGCTTGATCACATGACGCGTCAGGAGTAGGTGTTACGTTTAAAGCGATTAAAAGCCCTAACAGCCTTAAAAACGGATGAAAGGCAAAAGTGAAAATGATGGCACAGTGGCTAACATAAAATGAATTTGACAGGTTATACAATTCATATGCCTAGTATAAGTATCGTAGTAGTTTGAGCATAGTGCTCATATTCAAATCTACTTTAAAGGAACAAAGATAAATTTAAATAAGGTGGGCATGAGTAACAAGACAAAAATACATATACATTATTATATCGAAAGCAACACTATGCAACAATTGAGTTAAGAATAAAGTGCAAGTGCAAAAGATTTCATTCTCGACTTATTTACATTGAGCTATAATAGATAAAATATCTCCTGACTCAGACTCTATGCTGAAGTAAAGTGCAGATGTAAAGTGCATATAGACTAAGTGCATATAGTGCGTTTGGAATTACAATCAAAATAAAGTAAAATGCCAAGGTACTCATTATACCCATCTGTTCAAAAGTTCCTAATTTTGCAATGAAGTGATAATCACAGTCAGCTCCTGGCCTAATGTAACAAAGTGCTAGTGCCTAAAAAGTGAAAACACTCTCTAAAAATAAGAGTGCAATGATGGCGGCTGCGCCCTCTGTCAAGCAACCTGTTAGTTCTATACATCTTATGTAGATTGATCTCAATATTCAAGAAGAAATTCATACCTATTTACAACAACCATTTAACAGATAAGAAGTCTTTACCACAATTCTAAATTAAAATGAAAACAGTTTACACAATAGTATCTTATTTACAGAAAGTTGTGCAATTCATCAATACATTTAATCCATTAGGGGCCCGTGAATCTAACAGTAAAATGAAATATGTTTCTTTTTGCCTGAGGAGTTTTTCACGATCACCTCCCCGTCCGGGGTTGGGTACCGAGCCTAACAGTGTGTATTGTAAATCTGCAAGTTTATTATCGTGGATGGCTTTAAAGTGGTGAGCCACTGGGTAATTGCTATCCGAATTGACTATGGCTCACACATGTTGCAGAATGCGCTGGTTTGCTGGCAACTTCGTGCTGCCAATATACGACAAATTACAAGTGCAGGTTAGTTTATATATGACAAATTCACCATAGGGAATGCTGTTAATGGTGTGGGACGGATGCTCACTACGAGCGTGGAGAATTGAATTTCCCGCCGCTGATTTCCTATGTAGCTTAGTATGTAGCTGGTCCTGTTCAATGTAAATTTGTACATCTAGAAACTCAGCCGAGTTTGAAGTGATCGTGGCTGTGAATTTTAGGTAGCGAGTGTTGATGTTAATATCATTAACAAACAACTGGGCCTGATCCTGCGAGCCTTTCCAGATGACGAATATGTCATCTAAAAAACGCGAGTAGTGGGCTAGATGTGGGAGCCACTGGCGATGTATTTTATGTAGCACGTGCTCCTCCCACCAGCCAACATGTAAACATGAATAGCTGGGGGAGAAGCACGAGCCCATAGCCACTCCTCTTTCTTGATGGTAAATGTCCTTTTCAAACTGAAAATGATTGTTGGTGAGACAGATTTTTATCATGTCCAGTAACATGGCATTGTGTTCTCCCAGGACTGCATCTCGTGTGTCCAAATAATATTTAGTAGCCTCTAAACCATGGGAGTGAGGAATGCTAGTGTACAAAGATTCTATGTCCATCACCAAAAAACAGAAATCAGAGCACCATTTGACGTTTTTGATTTTAACTAAAAAGTCTGTGGTGTCCTTTAAATAAGAAGGAAGTGAGGTCATGTGTGGTTGGAGGAAAAAATCAACATATTTCGATACATTTTCATATATGCTACCTCGTGCAGAAATTATAGGGCGACCAGGAACAGGGGAGGTGAGTTTGTGAATTTTGGGAAGAAGATAAAACACTGGGGTGATTGGAAATGGAACATGTAGAAATGTGACCTCTTCTTTTGTGAGGAGTCCCTGTCTTTGTCAATGGTGAATGCTTTTGCGTGTTGATTCATTAGTCTTCATCGTGGCAAACTTGGTGGTTTTAGTATAGCACATGGGATCCCCAAATGTCTTGCGGCTTCTTGTAAATAGTCAGTTTTAGCCCACAAAACAGTATTTCCACCCTTATCAGCGTTCTTAACAATCACAGATGGATCATCTTGTATTTTCTTTATTAGTGTCAGGTACTGTTTGTTATTATACTCTTGTTGTTTTTTTCTTCCCAAAATATTCCTGTTTAAAGTCTTTAGTTCAGTGACTACTCTGTCACTGAAAACATCCAGTGCGTCCTTGGGCATCAGAGGTAGAAAAGTTGATTTGCCACGAAAAGGGCTAGATGCCGGTTTGTTAACTGTGATAACTTGGCTCACCGTTGGTGTTTCTTGTGAGCTGTCCTCGTGTGATAATGAAAGAAGCGTTTGTAGGCCTCCAAGATTTTTTACCTGTAGTGAAGTACTTCCTAGGCTTCCTTCAGGGTTGGCATTGGCTGTGTTTACCTGCATGGGATGAAGTTGAAAATATTTCATGAGTTTGATTTTTCTGATGAATTTAAACACATCAATACGTGCCTGGGTATAGCAAAAATTGTTAGGTGGACAGTAAGACAGACCTAATGATAAAAGCTGCTCTTCTGCTTTTGATAAAACCAGATCTGTTAAGTTAATCACAGTATTTTCATGTTCTTCCGTTACTTGTTCCAATTTCTGCGCGCATTGCCTCTCATTGCTCCACTCTTTGGTTTTGCGCCTCCTGTTGCGTCGTTTTTGGCTGTCGCTCTGCCTTGTAATTGTTGAGGGTTGCGGGGGCGCAGAAAATACCTCCGGTCCTCGCTTACAAAATTTAGTTCATCCACAACAGAGAAGTTAGTAAACTCGATTGGGTCTGCATGTGTTAATGACCGGCTATCATCCGATCCACTGGAAGAAGCCAAGGATAAATTGTCAGAATCTGTAGCATCAGTGTTGATGTTTGTAGATGGCCCAGCTATTGGCCCTGTTTTTCGTTGATTGGACATGGCCTTTCGTTTGTAAGAATCATACTTTCTTGCGACAGTGAAGATGCGACCTGTAGCATAGTCGCGTTGGTCATGCGCAAATTTTTGTATCTTGCGTTCTTTAATGGACTCTTCATGTTTTAACAAACGAATATCTATTTCTTTTCTAGTTTTGTTGATTAGCTCAGTCTCACCAGTGGCTTCTAACAGTCCATTTACCCGATCTATTTCAATCAGCAAAGCGTCTCTATCAGATTGGGCATATTTTATTAAGATGTGTAACATGTTTTTGGAGGCTTGTAAATTGTTGTCAGCCCACTCCTGTAACATCTTAGGGTCCGGGTCCTCATATGTAGGAACAATTAGGACTCGCAGACCTCTTGGAACACGGTTAGCATCATGGTACTTTTCTAGTGACTTTTTCTCCCACCACTTAGATAACTCATTTCGGAGGAGTTTCTCCAATTTTTTTAGTAAGTCCGTAGCATTATTACTGGTCGTTGTTGTATGCATAGTGGAAGGCGGTGCATCATTAACCGCCGGTAGCTTTTCATAAAGGGCATCAGCCGCCGTCTCTCTACTCCTGAGCTCGTCGCTGGAAATCATGTCGAAAATTATATTTAAATTACACGGCTTTCTCAGAAAATGCCGTTACACTGCTTGATGGCAAAGAATGTCAATATGTCGAATATGAAGGAAAATGTCCCAAAGCCCGCTACAAATATCACAAGTTCACAGTACGAAGAGTTGCACCGGGTGCCTTACCGGTCACGCAGTTCAGGGCTCTCGTAGGTATATATATATTCACTGAAATAATCAAAATTTACAGGGACGATATAGTGGGGCTCAGAAATCAATCACACAAAGCCATAGAAATTCAGCAGTTA